>NC_047084.1:186675079-187300079 GCF_902459505.1 Geotrypetes seraphini | reverse complement strand
TACAGTAAATCACAGCTTACTCCTTGATATGCTGTCCTCGTTTGAATTCCATGATTTTGTCCTCTCCTGGTTTGCCTCCTACCTTTCCCAATGCACCTTTAGTGTATGTGTTGGTGGGTCCTCTTCTGCTGCTACCCCACTAGCGGTTGGTGTACCCCAGGGTTCTGTCTTAGGACCTCTTCTCTTCTCTCTCTACACCTCTTCCCTTGGTGCCCTGATCTCCTCCCATAGCTTCCAGTATCACTGTTATGCTGATGACTCCCAGGTCTACCTCTCTACACCTGAAATTTCACCTAAAGTCCAAGAAAAAGTCTCTGCTTGTTTGGCTGACATTGCTGCCTGGATATCCTGCCGTCATCTGAAACTAAATATGTCCAAGACTGAGCTGCTCCTCTTTCCTCCTAAACCCTCTGCTGCTCCTCCTCCTCCTTTCTCCTTCTCTGTAAATAATACTGTCATTATTCCAGTCTCCTCTGCTTGCAACCTTGGAGTTGTTTTCGATTCTGACCTCTCATTTTCTACGAATATCCAACAAGCTGCTATCATCAAAATGCACCCCTTCCTCTCTGAGCACACTACCCGGACCCTTGTCCAATCTCTCGTAACCTCACGCTTAGATTACTGCAATCTATTCCTGACTGGTATCCCCCAGTGTTGCCTCTCCCACTTGCAATCTGTGCAAAACTCTGCTGTGCATCTCATCTTCTACCAACCTCACTATGCTCATATCACCCCTCTCCTTAAGTCATTTCACTGGCTCACTATCTGCCATCACATACAGTTCAAGATCTTATTCCTGACCTACAAGTGTGTTCATTCTGCTGCCCCTCAATATCTCTCCTCGCTTCTCTCTTCTTATACCCCTCCCAGAGAACTCCGTTCCTCAGATAAGTCTCTCTTAACGTTATCATTCTCCTCCACTGCCAATTCCAGACTTTGTTCCTTTCATCTAGCTGCCCCCCTATGCCTGGAATAAATTACCTGAGTTTGTCCATCAAGCCCCTTCCCTTGTTTAAAAGCAGACAAAGCCCACCTTTTTGATATAGCTTTCAATCCTTAACCCTACTCCTCTGCCCTCCAACTCAGCCAGCTGATTAACCGTTCCCCTTAATTGTATCCATGACATCTTGTTTGTCTGTCTTGCCTGTTTAGATTTTAAGCTCTTTTGAGCAGGGACTGTTTTCTTACTCTTTGTGACTGTACAGCGCTGTGTGCATCTGGTAGCATTATAGAAATAATTAATAGTGGTATTAGTAGGAGTTTTAGTATTGTTAGGAGATTTTTGCTGGGGCTATTTTGACCCGGTGCCAAGCTCAGTGCATGGCATTGGCATGCCTAACTGGAGGCACCAAGTGATAGAGTCCTACCCATTATCTGACCAGAGTCCACCTATGTGTACACCTGTAATAAAACTTAGCAGATTTCTGGGCATTTACAGGCATATGGAAAACACATGCATGTATTTACAGTATGTATGAAACATAGCTACAAATATAGATGAGCCCCTGGCTGATTGTTGCCATGTTCTTAATCTAATTTTTAATCACAGAATCACATTCATCTTTTCAAACCTATCCTTTTCATATGGAGCAAGCACACAGTCCCAGTCATGGCCACCCCCTACTACTATTACTAATTTCTATAGTGCTACTACCGTGTTTCCCCGAAAATAAGACCAACCCCAAAAATAAGCCCTAGCATGATTTTCAGGGTAGGTCTTATTATAAGCCCTAACCCCGAAAATAAGCCCTAGTCGCTGGCGGGAGCAGCGGTCCTCCGCGACCCTTCCATCTCTCCCACCCATCCGAACCCAAGATCAAAATACTGTAGTTTCCAAGTTTCCAAGTTTATTAGTTTTTAATATCCCGATCATAAAATGAATATCTGACCGGTTTACAATTATAAATAAAGAAAATTAAAAGAAAGAACAAAACATAATTTAATATAGAATAGAGAGAAATAAGAAAGAGTGTAAAAGAGTAGATAGAGTGTACAAGTATGACATTTACAGACAAACTAGAAAGTGAGGAAAGATGGGGAGGTGGGAAAAAGTTACATAATTAAAGAAGAAGAAAGGATATAGAGGGGAAAGGGGATGACACATAAGGGGTGGGGGCATAATAAAGAAAAAGGTGGACTGTTTCCAAAAAAAAAAAAAAAAAAGATGATTTTGAGATTAGGGTTTGTCGTATGCATCTTGAAAAAGAAAAGTTTTGAGATTGATTTTAAATTTTTGTTGTTGTAATTCATCACGAAGATATTGAGGGAGAGAGTTCCATAAGGTGGGTGCTGTTATTGCGAAATTAGTTTTTCTAGTGTAATAGGATTCTTTTAAGGATGGTATATATAGAAGTTTTTGATCAGTAGATCTTAAAGAGCGAGGTGAACTTTGGGGTATTAATAATTTATCAAGAAATGAAGGTAAGTGAGAGTTTTTAATTTTGAAAGAGAGGAGAATAATTTTATAAGTTATACGGTGAGTGATAGGAAGCCAGTGAGCCTCTTTAAGGAGCGGAGTGACATGTTCGAATTTGCCTTTTTTATTTATTAATTTGATTGCTGTATGTTGTATGAGTTGTAAACGTCGAATTTCTTTTTGAGGTAGACCGTTAAGAAGAGAGTTACAATAGTCCAAATGTGAAATGACTAAGGAGTGGATTAGAATATTAATTGAGTCTGTATTTAAAATAGAACTGAGAGAGCGGATGATACGTAATTTGAAGAAGCAGGTTTTAACAACAGAACTTATGTGGTCATGATAAGAGAGCGTAGTGTCAAAAATGACACCTAATAGTTTTATATGAGTTTTCATAAGTAATGGGATAGATTTAATGTAGATAGTTCCTGGTAGTGATTCAGAGGTTTTAATCGGGAGAAGAAGACCATCTCTCCCACCCATCCAAACCCCGACCACGAGATCAAATACAGTACCTTAAAACAACCTGCATCATTGGCAGCACAGGCCCCATAGCGGCTTTCTCATGTCCAGGCATTCCTCTGCCATGTTGCTGATGACAGCAACACAGCAGAGGAACGCCCAGGTGTGAGAAAGTCGCAATGGGGCCTGTGTTGTTGACGATGTGATTTGTTATAAGGTACTATATTTTGGTCTCACGGTCGGGGTTCGGATGGATGGCAGAGATGAAAATGTCATCAGGGAGAGGGAGTGTGTGCATGGCGGGGGGATGGAAGGGATTAAAAAATGTTCCACGGGAGGAAGGGAAGGATATAAGCTGCAAGGGTTCTGCTGCACACGGGATAGGAAGGAGGGAGAGATAGAAGCTGCAAGGGTTCTGCTGGACAGGGGGATAGGAGGGAGGGGGAAGGGATAGAAAGATACTGCACAAGGGGATGGGTGAGAGGGTTGGAAAGATGCTGCACATTGGGGTGAGAAAAGGAAATAGGAAGAATTGGGGTGGAGGAGAGGAAGGGAGAGATAATCACTGTACATGAAAGAAAAAAAATAAGATCTCCCCGAAAATAAGACCTAGTGCCTTTTTTGGGCCCAAAATTAATATAAGACAGTGTCATTTTCGGGGAAATACGGTAGACATATTGTACATCAAAACAAAAGAAGAGAACTAAAGGCACGTCCCTGATGACATCATCAGAGACGCGGCAGAGCAAATCAGGGCAGTAGAAGGGCCCGAAGAAGCGTGTGAAGAATGCTGCACACGCTGCTTGAATCGCCGGGTAGGTAGTCGGGTCCGTGGGAAGGGAAGGGGGGTGAGTGGCAATGGACTCGGACTCCTCTGGTCTGTCGCGGAGGGCGGCCCGGCTCCATTTCTCGTTTCGTCCCGGAGAGGGGGGGGGGCAGGAGGCGCTCTTTGTGGAGGCGATCGTTGGTTGGCTTGGAGCAGGCTTGTGGAGGCGATCGTCGGCTGGTGACGTAGTACATGCATGCGCACTCGTGCCGCCACACCCCGACAGAAAAGGAATCAGGGAACATGCGACACGAGTGCGCATGCATGGCTAGCAAATTATTATTATTGATACAGTAAAACCTTGGATTGCAAGTATCTTGGTTTGCAAGTGTTTTTCAAGACAAGCAAAATATTTTATTAAATTTTAACTTGATATACAAGCAATGTCTTGCAATACAAGTACATACAGTATACACACATTACAACTGAGCCAATGCTTCTTCTCTCTCTGACACTGCAAGAGTGTAGTGACTGTTCTAAACAAGCAAAGTCTTGCAATACGAGTACATACAGCATACATGCGTCACATCATCACAACTGAGCCAATGGTTCTTCTCTCTCTGATGCTGTGGGAGTGTAGTGATTGTTCCAAATAAGCGAGGTTTTATGGATTACAAGCATGCTTCTGGAATGAATTATGCTCGCAGACCAAGGTTTTACTGTATGTATATATATATATATATATATATATATATATATATATGTGGGCCCCAAAGGAACCAATTCTAGTTTACTGCTGCTCATTGGCACCAGGACCCATGTGCCAAGACTTCCAACATTAAAATACTGGCCTTATAGATCTTCTATTGCATTTCTAATATTTTTCCTTGAGAGCTTTGAAAATGTATTTTATCTGCTGTATTGAGGGTCCACAGAGAGTATGGACATTTCCCTCTAAAAACATTTCAAGTTTATATTAATAGTGAGTCACATGATCTCTTCAGGGACATACAGATCAATTTTTGACTTGGACTTTGTCATTCTAATCAATACAGTGAACCTTAGAAGAAAAATGCTAGTTTTCTATGGCTACAAACAGTTGTATATATGTCTAATCAAAATTGCAGTCTAATCAAGATTGCAAACCAGTTTGAATTTTCTGGCAAAATTATCGCTTGTGATGATGTCTATTTCTATAGAATATATTGGGCCCAATATGCAAAAAAAGCTAAGGGGCTCATAATTAAAAAATAAAACACAAAAAAAACCCGTCTAAAAAGTGGCCTAAATGGGTACTTGGACGATAAAAAAGCCTGATCGTCCAAATACCCATAATCAAAGCTGGTTTTAGACATATCTAAAACCAGCTTAGGCCTTTCCCCTGCCTCTAAATGCATAGAGTAAAAAGAGTCTTTTTTAGAGCAGGGGAAAGGGTGGGCGGTGGGCGGAAGGTGGGCCGACCTATACCTAGAGATACAGCAGGTATAACAAAAACTTTTGACAGGTTGCCCCACAGCACCCCCGAACCCCCAACACGATTAGAGCAGGAGGGAGCCCAAGCCCTCTTGCCCTGGTGAGCCGCGACCCCCCCACTGACATCGGGGCAAGAAGGAGCCAAAGCCCTCCTGCCCTGCGGTACCCCGAACCCCTGACATGATCGGGGCAGGAGGGAGTCCAAACCTTTCTGCCCCGCGGCACCCCCGAACCCCCAACACGATTGGGGCAGGAGAGAGCCCAAGCTCTCCTGCTCTGACGAAACCCCTTACCCCCACCCCCACTAAAATACAGGCAGGAGAGATCCCAGGCCCTCCTGCCCTCGATGCAACCCCCTCTGACAACCCACGAACCCTGATCGGCCCCCCCCCACACCTCTCCCCGTACCTGAAAATCATTGGTCGGACGGACGGGTGCCAAGCCCATCCGTCCAACTGGTCAGCCATCCCTGGAATGGCTGGCCTTAAGGCCTGATTGTCCCAGGTAGCTCAAACCCCGCCCATGGGTGGGGCCTGAGGTGCCTGGGCCAACCAGAATTGGGGGTTCAGAGGGGCGGTCATGCAGGGGTTGCGTTGAGGACAATAGGGCCTGGGATCCTTTCTGATCGTATTTTAGTGGGGGGTGGGGTCTGGGGGGTAAGGGTTTCATCAGGGCAAGAGGGCTTGGGCTCCCTTTTGCCCCGATGTCAGTGGGGGGCGCGGCTCACCAGAGCAGGAGGGCTTGGGCTTGTATAAAATTCTATTTCTAATCTTTAAGACCCTATCATCTAGCGAGCCACAATTTATTTCAAAATCTTTAATCCCTTACAAACCACAACGCTCTTTACGCTCATCAGAATCAAATTTACTAACTATCCCCTCCTTAAAAATCATCGGCACAAGAAGAGCTGATATTTTCACTGTAGCAGGCCCACAATCATGGAACTCCCTCCCTCAGTATCTTAGAATTGAACATGATACTTTAGCTTTTAAAAAACTTTTAAAATCTTATTTGTTTAGGGACGCTTACGATCTCTAATATTTTAACGTATCTATTTGATCTATATTAATAATCATAAATAGTGCCTGTAACAATTTACCCAACCTTTTGTTTTTTCCCTTTTTTTCCTATGCCCTTATTGTAACTTTGTTCCCTCTTTCCCTGCTTTATTGTTAGTCATTTTTGAATTTTGTTGTTTTTAAAGTATATTAATGTTTCTATGTTTTATTATACTATGTACATCGCCTAGAATGTTTATATAGGCGATATATCAAGAATGAAATAAACTTGAAACTTGAACTTGAAACTTGATTGTGTCAGACGGGTGGGTTTTCAGCAGGGCAGGAGGACTTGGGCTCCTTCCTGCTCTGATCGTGTTGGGGGTTTGGGGGTGCCACAGGGCAAGAGGGCTTGGGCTCCCTCTTGCCCCGATCGAGTTGGGGGTTCAGGGGTGCCGCGGGGCAGGAGGGCTTGGACTCCTTCCTGCTCGGATCGTTGTAGGGGGGGTGGATTCTGTAACCGGTGTTGTTTTTGACAGACACCGATTACAGAATCCAGCTTTTAGGCGAAGGACTAGCTCCTTCTTCACCTAAAAGCTCTTGTTTTGGGCGTTTGGGAATTAGGCTTTTTTTAGGTTGATTATATGGTGTAAGTTTAGACGTAGTGGTGGTCTGGGCTTTTAAACAACTGAACGTAGAAGCAGGCCATTATCATTAATAAAACTCCTTTTGGACATTTTTTTTGATAATAGACATTTCCTCTGCTTCTACTTTCAATGTTTAAGGCCTTAGGCCAAAAGGGGTCTTAGATGGTTTTTTTTATTATGCCCCTCCACACTTCTAAATGTACTCATATATACCACAATAAGGTGCCTAAATATATTCCCTAAGGCCATCCTAAGTGAGGAAGTTATCAAGTTTAAAGTTTCTTTATTTTTGATATACCGTCTATCAAAACAAGTGTCTACGGTGTGCAATATAAAAAGATTGCAAAAAAACAATTAAAAATAAATAAGTAAAAGCAGTATTTTATCAGATATTAAAAATCCTAGACAAATTCAGGTTAACGTACATGAAACAGAAGGAAAGTAGGGGAGGGAAAGGTTGTTTAAAATATATTGAAGTAAAATTAATAAAAAGAGGATGGTGAATGGGGATTGGCAAAACATTAAGAGAGGAATCACTTCAGAAGACGCATTTGATGTTTCAAAGCTTCACAAGAATCAAGGGATTAAGAGGAGGAAGCTGATACTAAAGAGTAAAGGCATCTTTATAGAGGAAAGTTTTAAGTTTGTCTTTAAATTTTCAAGCGAGTTCTCTAATCGAACGTCTAAAGGGAGGGCATTCCACAGAGAGGGGCGGTGACTGAAAAAATGGATTTGCGAGTAGTATCGTAAAACAGTTCCCGTATTGATGGTATGGAGTGTAGATTTTGATTATTAGATCGGAGGGCCCTAGATGATGAGTATGGGATCAAAAGTTTATCTATGAATGCCAGTTGATTAGAGTTTTTTGTTTTAAAGGTAAGGAGGAGTATTTTATTGGTAAGGCAATGAGTGATAGGTAGCCAATGTGCTTTGTGGAGGAGAGGAGTGACATGGTCAAATTTTTTTTCATGATAGATTAATTTAACAGCGGTGTTTTGTAATAGTTGTAAAAGGAGGATTTCTTTCTGGGTTATACCTTGACTAGTATTTTAGCCCGTTACATTAACGGGTGCTAGAATATATGTCTGTCTGTCTGTCTTTATTTATTTCTGTCTCTCTCTCCCTCCCGCTGTCTTTCTTTCTGTCTGTCTTTCTCCCTGGCCCCCTTTGTCTGTCTTTCTGTGTCTCTCCTTGCCCCTGTGTCTTTCTTCTTTTTTTCTGTCTCCCTTCCTCCCGCTGTCTGTCTTTCTTTCTATCTATCTGTCTCTCCCTGCCTCCTATGCAGCAGCATTTCTCTCTCCCCCTCTTCCCTGTGCAGCAGCCACAGCAGCATTCCCTCCCCCTCCATTTCCCTGTGCAGCAGCATTTCCCTCCACCAGTGGCGTACCTAGGGTATGTGGCACCCAGGGCCCATCATTTTTTGACACCCCCCCATCTATATGAAAAATATGATTTTTAGTAACAATCCACATATCGCACAACAAGAGTGTACCTAGGAAAAGGCAGCATCTTAAACACTGTAGTGAGCACTAGAACACCAACACATACATTGTAAAATTAAACAAGCCAGATCCCACACAGTCAGTTGATCCTGTAGTCAATGCCAACTGAAAACTATGTTCTTTTCATACACACCCTTGCCCAAACTAAAAATAGAAATATGTAGACAAAAGTTAAACTGAACCGTCAAGAAACCAGACCCTGGATACAATGCAACACCACAAAAACAGTAACACATGTCCTCTAACACAGTGCAAAATATAAAGACAGTAGATGTAAATTTGAAAAAACTGATACATAACAATCACCACTTTACAAATTAGCAAATAAAAATAAAACAAATAATGAGAAATAAAAAATACCATTTTATTGGACTAATCCCTATAAGCTCGGTCCCCATCCACGCAAACCACCTGATTCCATCCACACAAGCCTTGAATTGTTTATATTAAAGTATAAAAAGAAACAATATTCTATACAATTGTCAATTTATAAATCAGCGTCTTCTCCCCACTCTCTCTTCACCATTTCCCTTCAGCGTCCTCAGCCGACTCTCTCTCCACTTCCTTCAGCGCACGCACATAAAAACAAGCAAGTAATTTTATATCATTTTCATTCTATTCATTCATAGAAATTAAAGTCTAAATAATGCCAGTCACATAACAAAACATGATTTTACAAAAATAATTCCCTGCAGTCAAGCCTGCAAGGATTACTAGATGTCTTTCAGCAGCTCCCCTCCCTCCCTTCCCCTTACCTTTGTGGCCAAGTCAAAATGATCTACCAACAATAAAATTTTAAAAACACAAAGCACGCTGTACGCAGAGAAAATGTTAATTATCATTTATATTCCGCGGGTTTTCAAAGAGGTCAAGGCAGATGACTTTATGCAATGTCACCTCAGTAACAACTATACAAAAATAGACAAATATTCCCCTCCCTTTTTACTAAACCGCAATAGTGTTTTTTAGCGCAGGGAGCTGCGCTGAATGCCCCACACTGCTCTCGACGCTCATAAGCTCCCTGCGCTAAAAAACGCTATTGCGATTTAGTAAAAGGGGGCCATAGTGCTAAATATAGACAGCATATATAAATTCTCAAAACGGACACATTTTGATCACTAAATTGAAAATAAAATAATTTTTCCTACCTTTGGTAATTTCATCAGTCTCTGGTTGCACTTTATTCTTCTGACTGTGCATCAAATATTTCTTCCCTTCTTTCAGCCTCCTGAATGCTTCCTCTCCTCCAGACCTCATTCCCTCCCCAAACTTTTTCTTTGTTTCACCCTGCCCTCTTCTTTCTTTTTCTCTCTCTCCATACCCCCTTTCTCTCTGTATGTCTGTTTTTCTCTCTCTCCATGCCCCATTTCTTTCTTTGTTTCACCCTGCCTCCTACTTTCTTTCTCTCTCCATGCCCTCTTTCGTTCTGTATGTCTGTTTTTCTCTCTCTCTCCGTGCCCCATTTCTTTCTTTGTTTCACCCTGTTCCCCCCTTTCTTTCTTTCTCCCTGCCTTCCCCTATGCCACCACTATTGGGAAAATGCTGCCACCGCCACTGGAGAATAGGCTGCCACTGCCGCCATCGGGAACAGGCCGGCGCCGAGTTTGCCCTGCTTCTCTTCCCCGCGGGGCCAACCAACTCTCGCCACCCGACATCAGTTCTAACGTCGGAGAGGACGTTCTGGGCCAGCCAGGCAGCAATTGGCTGGCCCAGAACGTCCTCTCCGACGTCAGAATTGATGCGGGTGGCGAGAGTTGGTTGGCCCCACAGGGAAAATCAGGGAGAACTCGGTGCCAGCCTGTTTCCGATGGCAGCAGTGGTACTCAAGTGGCTAAAGAAACGCAGTTTGCTGGCCTAGGGAGAACACTGGAGGGTGGCCACCTTGGGGCATAAACCCGGGTCGGTCCACCCCACCCCACTCTGGTATGCCACTGTCTGTACCTCACTCCCTCCCTATGACCAAAAATTTTCCTTTCTTCTATTCCCCGTGTACACAACCATCTCTTTCCCTCCCTTCCTCTCTCCCAAGTTCATGCCTTCTGTGTCCAAAAACATATTCCCTCCCCCACTTCAGCATCTCTTTCCCTCCCTTCCTCTCTCCCAAGTCCATGCCTTCTGTGTCCAAAAACGCATTCCATCCCCCACCTCAGCATGTCTTTCCCTCCCTTCCTCTCTCCCGTCCATGCCTTCTGTGTCCAAAAATGCATTCCCTCCCCCACCTCAGCATCTCTTTCCCTCCCTTCCTCTCTCCCAAGTTCATGTCTTGTGTTCAAAACGCACTCCCTCCCTCCTTTTGTGTTCTGCGTGTGCCTCCCAGCCCATCTTAGCAACTTAGCAAAATAGAGCTCGAGCCGCGAGGCTTGTCTTCTATTTCCTGTCCTGCTGCACACACAAAGCCAACCAAAAGTCTTCCCTGACGTCAGCGCTGACATCGGAGGGCAGGCTTTGCTTAAGCCCTCCCTCCAACGTCAGCGCTGACATCGGGGAAGACTTCCGATCAGCTATATGTGAGCAGCAGGGCAGTAGGAGCAGAAGACGAGCCTTGCGGCTCGAGTTATATTTAACCCTGCGGGTTCCCCTTCCAGCTCTCTCCTGTGTACCCCCTTGGGGCGTGCACCCGGGGCGGACCGCCCCCACCCCCGCCCCCTCTAGGTACGCTACTGCCCCCCACCCTACTTCCCTGTACAGCAGCATTTCAATCCCCCCCTCTTCCCTGTGCAGCAGCAGCATTTCACCTACCCCCCCTTTCTCTTCCCGCGGTCTGGCCAGCTCACGTAGTCCCTTGCCACACCCCCTTCCCACGGTCCCGACAAACCTGCCGACTCCAGCAGCGTCTGCAGCACTCTACACATGCTGCTTTGGGGCCTTCTACTGCCCTGATTTACTCTGGCACATCCCTGATGACATCATCAGAGACACGGCAGAGCAAATCAGGGCAGTATAAGGCCCCGAAGCAGCGTGTGTAGAGTGCTGCAGATGCTGCTGGAGTTGGCAGGTTTGGAGTCAGGACTGCGGGAAGGGAAGGGGGGGTGGCAAGGGACTACTTGAGCCGGTCAGACGTCGGGAAGGGATGGGAGGGTCAGACCACGAAGAACTTACTTAGTGAGTGAGTGGGGAGCCGGCAAAGCAGCAGGAGTGTTTTTTGTCGGCGCTTCCCTTCCCGCCCCGCAAGGTGTCGCCGCGGCTCCTCTCGATCCCCACCAGCGTCGGAAGCCTTCTCCGACGCTGGTGCAGCTAGTGAGAGGAGTCAACACCGCGGCTTTTAATCTTGTGGAGAGCAGGGAGTCCAGCGCTGGTGGCCAGTCCTGCCAGCGAGTGTAGGTAGGTGCTGGGAAGAAGTAAGGTTGGGGAGTCGCGCATGCGCACTCCTGCCGCCACAGACCTACTGATCACAGATCAGAGATCATGGAACACGCAGGTAAGAGTGCGCATGCGCAGCTAGGGTTTTATTATATAGGATAAAGGGCATTGTAGTAGTCTATGGTTGAAATTACAAGAGAATGAATCAGGATATTGATAGAGGGGGGGATCGAGCTACCACTGAGGTGATATTTTCCTGCTAACCCCAGATGATTGCATAAATTGGGACCTGTGCTAAAACAGTTAGTGGTCAAATAGCATGTCTTAATGGTAGCCCACATTGCTAATTGCATCCCTAAGATTTCTGCTGAAAATGTATCTAAATTAAGGGTTTCAGAAATGCTCCAAGTTCCACACGCAGGATCCAAGAGGCAGGTAGAACTCCGAAGTCTCAATATGTGGCTGAGACGATGGAGCAGGGATGAGGTATTTAGATTTGTTAGGAACTAGGCAACTTCTGGGTTCAGAAAAAATGGACTCCACCTTAACAGGGATGGAACCGGGCTGCTGGCGCTAACGTTTAAAAAGGAGATAGAGCAGCTTTTAAACTGAGATGTGGGGAAAAGCCGACAGTCGCCCAGGAGCGGATGGTTCGGTGTGAGGTACCCAGTAAGGATATTCTTGTGTTCTTAGGTACTTAAATTTATTCTCCTAAATTTAAGCCTGCATTCATTTCCCTAGATTTGTGAACCTAATCAGATTGCCTAGGGGGAATTCAATAAACAGCGCCTGAAGTTAGGTGCAAGGAAAATAAGCTAATATTCTGTAAAGATGTCCTCTGTGTAGAATAGCCTATACAGAACACTAGCTTAGTACACATTTTGCACCTACATTGAGTGTGAACATTTATGCCTGCCAAAGACTGGTGTATATAATAATGCCTAATTGCTTTCAGCTAGGTGCGCAAATGCAAGTATTCTATAACTAGGCACCTAAACATCGGATTCAGACTTTCAAATACTTGAAAAGTATTAACGTAGAACAAAATCTTTTCCAGAGAAAGGAAAATGGTAAAACAAGAGGACATAATTGGGGCTGAGGGGTGGGAGACTAAAGAGCAATGTAAAGAAATTATTCTTTTTGGAGAGGGTGGTGGATGCCTGGAATGTGCTAGCGAGAGAGGTGATGGAGAGGAAAACGGTGACGGAGTTCAAAAAAGTGTGGGATGAACACAGAGGATCTAGAATCAGAAAATACTAGTAGATATTGAAGAGCTATGGTCAGTACTGGGAAGACTTGCACGGTCTTAATAGGAGTCGAGCCAGAGCGCAACCTGCCTCAGACCGCGTGTTGAGACCACACCGGAGAGGGCTGAGCAGCAGGGGCTTGCAGAAGCCAAAGAGGGGAGACAGGAGAGCCGCCGAGGAAGCAGGAGAAGGCGGGCAGGCAGGCTAACAGCTGGGGTAGCGGCGAGAGGGAGCTCCGCCCACCCCCACCGCGTCAGAGGCAGCATCAGTGCCCGGGCTCCTCCTTAATAGGAGTCGAGCCAGAGCGCGACCTGCCTCAGACCGCGTGTTGAGACCGCACCGAAGAGGGCTGAGTAGCAGGGGCTTGCAGAAGCCAGAGAGGGGAGACAGGAGAGCCGCCGAGGAAGCAGGAGAAGGCGGGCAAGCAGGCTAACAGCTGGGGTAGCGGCGAGAGGGAGCTCCGCCCACCCCCACCGCGTCAGAGGCAGCATCAGCGCCCGGGCTCCTCCTTAATAGGAGTCGAGCCAGAGCGCGACCTGCCTCAGACCGCGTGTTGAGACCACACCGGAGAGGGCTGAGCAGCAGGGGCTTGCAGAAACCAGAGAGGGGAGACAGGAGAGCCGCCGAGGAAGCAGGAGAAGGCGGGCAGGCAGGCTAACAGCTGGGGTAGCGGCGAGAGGGAGTTCCGCCCATCCCCACCGCGTCAGAGGCAGCATCAGCGCCCGGGCTCCTCCTTAATAGGAGTCGAGCCAGAGCGCGACCTGCCTCAGACCATGTGTTGAGACCGCACCGGAGAGGGCTGAGCAGCAGGGGCTTGCAGAAGCCAGAGAGGGGAGACAGGAGAGCCGCCGAGGAAGCAGGAGAAGGCGGGCAGGCAGGCTAACAGCTGGGGTAGCGGCGAGAGGGAGCTCCGCCCACCCCCACCGCATCAGAGGCAGCATCAGCGCCCGGGCTCCTCCTTAATAGGAGTCGAGCCAATGGCGCGCAGTCGTTCGGCGCACAGTGAAGGCGAGCGGCAAAGGCGCTCGCCTTAGCGAGAGCGCCTTTGCGAAGGAGCCTAGAGAAGGAACCCAGGCAGCCCAGCAGCATTATCTATTATCTAATATCTAAATTCTGCATAATACTTCTTCTCTACTCATTTCTCTCTTCTCTCTCTACTGATTTAGCTAACTGCGCGCCGGGCAACACTCATACACACCGTGGGACAAAGGAACCAGAAAAAGGAAATGGAGGCTGCAGGATCCCAGTGGAGCTACCCAGTATACTGCACCGGGTGTCATATGTACGACTACCTCCCTTCCGGGAGGCAGGCGTACATATGCGGTCGATGCCAGGAACTGGATAGCCTGAAGAAGGAGGTCGGGAGACTGCAGGTAAGAGTCCAGGAGCTGGAGGGACTCTGCACCATAGATGAGCCGTGCTGGGAAACTGAAGAAACCACCAGGGAGAGCCACATCATGGAACAGGTTAGAGAGTTCGAGTAGTTCATCGAGGAGGCCTGCAGGATGGTGGAGGCACAGGACCACCAACACACCAGGAGAGAACCAACAGATAGACAGCAGAATCCACCAGACGCCATGGGAGTAGGACCTTGCAGAGGACCAGGACAGGCAGATGAGGTGGAGACCCAACAGAACCCGGAGAATGGACTAGCGGACTACGCAAATGACACAGACCTGAGACCAGAGGTGGGGACCCAACAGAGCCCGGAGGAAGGACTAGCGGACTGCGCAAACGACACAGATCTGAGACCAGAGAGACAGCTGAGGAAAGGGAGATCAGCTATCGTAGTTGGAGACTCAATCCTGAGAGGAGTGGACAGTCACATAGCTGGAGGGAGAGAGGACCGACTAGTGACATGTCTCCCGGGGGCAAGAACGAAGGACGTCATCGAAAGAATTGGAAGGATCCTGGAGGGAGCTGAGACGGAGGAGACAGCAGTAGTAGTCCATATTGGAACAAACGACATCAGCAGGAGGAACTTCAACAGGACTACACTAACTGACCAGTTCAGGATCCTGGGGAGGAAGCTGAAACTGAGGACAAGGAAGATAGCCTTCTCAGAGATCCTGCCAGTACCGAGAGCGGACACAAGGAGGCAGAGCAAACTACAAGCAATGAATGGTTGGCTGAGGAGATGGTGCGAAGAGGAGGGTTTCTACTTTGTTAGGAACTGGACAACTTTCTTGGGGAAGAACAAGCTCTACAGGAGAGACGGACTGCACCTGAGCACGGCTGGGACGAGGATGCTAGCACACAACGTCCAGAGCGTCATAGACTTGACTTTAATCTGAGGAGAAGGGGAAAGCCGATAGTCAATCTGGCCTCGACACGTCGGACAACAGTATCAAGTACGGATACTGAGCAGGGACATTGTAAAAGAGGGCTCGGGACTGAGTGGGAATTTTTGGAAAAAGTTCCTAAGGACGCATTGCAGGGGCCCAGGGCACAAATGGAACTAGCAAGCGGGATCAACAAAGAACAGCAGGAACCAGAGGGGCAAAGACTTTGTGAAAGAGGGCTCGGGACTGAGTGGGAATTTTTGGAAAAAGGACCTAAGGACGCAATGCAGGGGCCCAGGGCACAAATGACACTAGCAAGCAGGATCAACGGAGAACATTTGGAGCCAGAGCGGCAACCAAAAACGGGGAAACAGGCAGAGGACGACACAGACACACCGCAGGAGGAGGATGACCGAGACGAGGCTCGGGGACTGACGACCCATGAGGGGGTTTGCAGGAGTGCCAAATCACGAGGAAAAACAACAGGGAGGGCAAGCAACCGGGACTTACATTGCCTATACACTAATGCTAGGAGCCTAAGGGCCAAAATGGGAGAGCTGGAGGTCATAGCCAGTAAGAAGGACCTAGACATAATTGGAATCACAGAAACGTGGTGGACTGATGATAATAAATGGGATGTGGCCATACCAGGGTATAAACTATACAGGAGAGACAGGACGCATAAAAAGGGGGGAGGATTAGCGCTATACATAAAAGACTCCATACCCTCAACCAGGATGGAAACAAAAGTAAGGGTGGATGGCTTGGAATCACTATGGGTTAAGCTGCCGGGAGGAACTGGAGCTGACATAAAATTGGGTCTGTACTACCGCCCACCTGGACAACCGGAGGAAATCGACCAGGACCTGGAGGCCGAACTAAGGCAGGTATGCAAAAGCGGAAGTGTGGTGGTGATTGGGGACTTCAACTACCCCGGGATAGACTGGATTATTGGGCACTCAAACTGCACGAGGGAGACCAAATTCCTGGAGGTCACGAGGGACTGTTTCATGGAACAGCTGGTCACGGAGCCAACACGAGGAGATGCCACTCTTGACCTAATCTTCAACGGACTAGGGGGACCCGCAAAGGAGGTGGCGGTATTAGCCCCCCTAGGAAACAGCGGTCACAACACGATCCAGTACAGGCTAGAAATTGGATCATCAAAGGTGAAAAGAACTACAACGACGGCACTCAACTTCAAAAAAGGGAATTACGATGCCATGAGGAAAATGGTGGGAAAGAAACTCAACGGCAATGCAAGGAAAATGCAGTCCGTAGAAAAAGCCTGGAACCTACTCAAGGACACTGTGCACGAAGTACAAAACCTGTGCGTCCCCAAGTTCAGGAAAGGGTGCAAAAAAAATAGAACTAAAAACCCAGTGTGGATAACACATGCAGTGAAGAAGGCGATAAGTGATAAGAAAACATCGTTCAACAAATGGAAAAGAGACCGAACAAAGGAAAACCAAAAGGAGCACAAAGAACACCAAAGAGAGTGTCACCGAGTGGTTAGAAAAGCAAAAAGAGAATACGAAGAGAGACTGGCGAGGGAAGCAAAAAACTTCAAATCATTCTTCAGGTACGTTAAGGGAAAGCAACCGGCAAGGGAGGAAGTGGGACCCTTAGATGATGGAGACAGAAAGGGAGTGGTAAAATATGAAAAAGAGATAGCGGACAAGTTAAATGAGTTCTTCACGTCAGTCTTCACGAGAGAAGACACAACCAACATTCCGGAACCTGAGGAGATCGTAAATGGAGACCAAGACGTTAAGCTGGTCAAATTAGAGGTAAGCCAAGTGGATGTCCTCAGGCAGATAGACAGGCTAAAGAGTGACAAATCGCCGGGTCCAGACGGCATTCACCCAAGGGTACTCAAGGAACTACAGAACGAAATAGCAGAGCCACTTCGACAAATATGCAACCTATCCTTAAAAACTGGAGAGATCCCGGAGGACTGGAAAATAGCGAATGTCACGCCCATCTTCAAGAAGGGTTCAAGGGGTGACCCAGGAAACTACAGGCCGGTGAGCTTGACCTCGGTCCCGGGAAAGATAATGGAAACGCTGGTTAAGGACAGCATCTGTGAACACATTGAAAACAATGGGCAGCTAGAGTCGAGTCAGCATGGCTTCTGTAAGGGTAGGTCATGCCTTACAAACTTATTGTACTTCTTTGAGGGGGTAAACAGCCAGGTAGATAAAGGGGAATCTATAGACATCATTTACCTAGACTTCCAGAAAGCCTTCGACAAGGTACCACACAAAAGACTGCTTAAGAAGATATGGAATCACAGGGTGCAAGGGGAGGTCCACCGATGGATCAAAAATTGGCTGCCGGACAGGAAGCAGAGGGTTGGAATAGGAATAGGGTAAGTATAGGAATAGGAGTAGAGATAGGTTATAGAGCTAGTCAGGGACCACTGCTCAGGCAGTGGGCCTGATGGGCCGCCGTGTGAGCGGACCGCTGGGCGAGAAGGACCTCTGGTCTGCCTCAGCGGAGGCAACTTCTTATGTTCTTATGTCTGTATCTGTATATGGCCGTTTAGTTGAGGATGGGCTGGGGAGGACTTCAATGGCTATGAGGGTATAGATGGGCTGGAGTGAGCTTTGACGGAGACTTCAGCAGTTGTAACCCAAGCATAGTACAGGGTAGAGCTTTGGATTCTTGCCCAGAAATAGCTTAGAAGAAAAAAAAAATTAAATTGAATCAGGTTGGGCAGACTGGATGGACCATTCGGGTCTTTTTCTGCCGTCATCTACTATGTTACTAAATTCTGGGAATGCCCATGACCTACAAATGCCCCTCCCTTGACTTCACACCCTTTAGAGTTGCTTGTAAGAGATTAGGGGTTCGGTTTACAGAATAGGGGCATAAATCAGTTATGTGCACAACTGCTAATTATTGTCAATTAGTGCTTGTTAACATCATTTATTGGTATTTATTTATTTAATTAGTTAGTTTGATTTATATCCTGTCCTCCCCGGGGACATACATAACTATTAACAACAAGGAACAGAACACTAAGGCAATAGTGTACAGTGAGATGAGTCTAGTTCAGTTTTTCTGGATTACCAGACATGGTAGTCTCGCGGTAGAGGTGGTTGAGACAAAGATTGTGGCAAGTTACCCAATTTAGCCAATCACAAGGGACTGTGAAAAGTTCTCAGTCAAACCAAGAATGTGGAGCCCTGAAACTTACAAGCTATTCCACACTTTTCTTGACGCTTTTCATTTAATTTCATGTGATTGAAACAAAAGTTTCAGGGCTCCACATCATTCTCTTTTGTTTGGGCTGAGAATTTTTCAGCGGCCTCTCGTATGGCTGTTCTTATATTACACATTATTACCCTAATTCTATAACTGGGCACACAATTGTACATAATTTACAGAATCTGAGAACTAGTGCTGCACACCCTTTTCCTTGCCCTCTATCACTGACCTTTTAAGTTTCTGATGTCAACTTTCAAAGTTAGGAACGTGGACTCTAACAACTGACTCCATTCTGTCTGGTCTAATATATTAATTTGCATTATGACCCAATAAACTATTGATTGAAATATGATGAAAATATGCTTGAAGAAACCTGCAGAAATACATGAATTATCTAGGAGTACAATTGCAAACAAATTAAACCATTTCAGCATGGTGTGTTGGACATTCTGGAGGAGAAATGATTTCTGTCATTGGCATAGCAAGAATTCAATAAATTCCCTAGGAGATTGTATTTCAAAGAAATGTAGCTAGTATATACAGTTCATGGGAACTTCCTCATAATTTTATAAGGAGTTCACCTGGATATATCCACAGCGCATGAGCGCGAAGGTGCCCTACAGGATTTTACCCACAAACATCACCTTCTATAATCCTGAAAACTTTTTTCAAGTGTAAAAAAGTGCATTTTCTTTTTTTAAAGTTCAATAATAAAGTGTCATGTGCAAATCCAGAATTAAAGAAATCATAAATATCCAATGAAAATCATTGTGACTCATCAGTTCTTGTCAATAGCAGTTTCCTCCTCTATTTTAAAATTATAATAGAAAACTTAGCTTTTGTATGTCTGCATGGAATCCAAGCCTTTACTTTAGTGGGTGCCTCAGCCGAATGTTTGTGAGTAAAATCCTGTAGGCGGGGCCTTTGGCACATGGGCTGGGTTGGCCCCATGTGCCTAAGGCCCCGCCCACAGAAGGGGCCTAAGAAAACTGGGCCAATTTCTGGTTGGCCCAGGCACCTAAGGACCCTCCTGTAGGCAGGGCCTTAGGTGCCTGGCCCGATCAGGCACTAAGACCCACCATTCAGAGGATGGTGGGCCTGCTGGGTGGACAGGCTTGGGACCAGTCTGTCTGTCCAACATACCGTAAGTCAAGGGGTGTGTGTTGGGGGTAGGGGTGGTGGTCAGGGGGCATTTGCAGGGGGGTGCGCCATGGGCAGGAGGGGTTGAGCTCCCTCCTGCCCATATTTTAGGGGGGTGGGGGTGCGCTGTGGACAGGAGGGGTTGGGCTCCCTCCTGCCCGTATTTTAGGGGGGTGGGGGGTGCACTGTGGGCAGGAGGGGTTGATCTCCCTGCTGTCTGTATTTTAAGGAAAGTGTGCCGTGGGCAGGAGGGGTTGGGTTCCCTCCTGCCTGTATTTTTGGGAGGTGCACCGTGGGCAGGAAGGGATGGGCTCCCTCTGCCCATATTTTATGGGTGGTGGGGGGTCGCAGGCCTCGCACATCAGCAGGAGGGGTTGGGCTCCCTCCTGCTGGTATTGGTTTGGGGGTGGGGGGTGGATCGCGATCGCGGCAGGAGAGATTAGGCATGTCTCATGCCATGATCACCATCCCCCCTCCTTCTTTGGGGGGCATCTCTCCTTTGCCATGAACCACGGCAGGAGAAATTGGGCATCTCTCCTGTCATGGGTCATGGCAGTTTAGGGGGGGGGCGATTGCAGCAGGGGAAATGAATCATCTCTCCCGACGTGATCGTTGCATGGGAGTGGGGTGGATTCTGTAACCGGTGTTGTTTTTGACAGACGCCGGTTACAGAATTCAGCTTTTAGGCGAAGGACGGGCCCCTCCTTCACCTAAAAGTTCTTGTTTTGAGTGTTTGGGACTTAAGCTATTTTTTGGTTGATAATGTTTAGACATAGTGGTGGTCTGGGCAGTCTAAAAAAAAAACCAAAGCAACTCATTTTGGATGGTTTTTTTGAGAATAGACATTTTCCCTGCTGCTACTTTCAACGTTTAGGGCCTTAGGCCAAAAGAGGACTTGGACTTCTTTTTATTATTATTATGCCCCTCCATGTTTATATTATTGTCTTTCACAAGTTACAGGATTGGATTATATGGCAGGTTTGATTATATGATACACTGTACTGTGATGGCAGATAAAGGCCAAATGGCCCATTTAGTCTGCCCATCTGCAGTAACCATTATCTCTTTCTTTCCCTAAGACAGCCCATGCTTTCTTGAATTCAGACACAGTCTCTGTCTCCACCACTTCTTCCAGGAGACTGCGCATCTACCACCCTTTCTGTAAAAAAATATTTCCATAGATTACTCCACAGATATTTCCATAGATTACTCTTAACTTGTGTCCTATGCCCTCCCATTCCAGAGATTCCTTTCAAATGAAAGCGACTCGACTCATGCGCATTTGCGCAGCATAGGAATTTAAATGTCTCTATCATATCTCCCCTCTCCTGTCTTTCCTCTATAGTATACACATTGAGATCTTTAAGTCTGTCCCCATGTGCTTTGTGATGAAGTCCATACACAGTAGCCTTCCTCTGGACCGACTCTATCCTTTATGTATCTTTACAGGAAGAAAATAAGTGTCCCTTGCACCTAGGCACATTTTATGATTGCCTTGTGAAATTCAAGAAAAAAGGTATTGCAATTACCGAATCATAAGGCTAGCATTTATTTAGAATAACCTTACGAATCTATGTTTAGTGGATCTAAAAATGTGAAACCGATGAAAAGATGGTCTGTGTGAATTCTTTTCCTAATTAACATTTTGTAAGCTATTTTTAAATGAAATATAAAGAAGCAGAACTAATAAAAAAAATTTAGTTATTGAACAAGCAATTCGTACAATTAGGGCCCCTAATGGAATTTTCTTTAAGTCATTAAGAGATACTGTTATTTTGAAAGCTCCTCTTTCATAGCCCTTCATTAAGAATATTACATAGTTCTGCTGTGCTGTTCCTTTTTAGCACAACATGAAACCGTTGCACTAATAAAGTAAAAAATAAATATCAAACTGAGGGAACAAGATTTTTTAAATACAGGATTGTGAACATAATACAAATGAATGATTCTGGTAGAAAAAGCAAAGATACTCAAGGCAAAATGTGAAGCAAAAAAGTGGTGTAACTAGCCTTAAAGCATTCACAGCATGATAGAAAACACGGAATCATTCTTTTTTGCTGAAATGCTACAATATTTGAAAGGACTTTATCTTGAGGTTTCAGTTCAAATGAACTAGCCTGTTCTTTCTTCATCAACATGTAATACTTTGTTCTTATCCTTTGTTACTTGTGGATGGAGGAGTGGACTGATGTTTAAAGCAGTGGACAAGAATCAGAGGAGTGGTCAAAACAGCAGATCGGACAAAGTGATCTGATGTTTTGGCCACCATGTTGGAGTTTGCAGACTGCCTGCCCTGTTGTCGGGCTGATCTACAATTAGTTATGTTTGATAGACCACCATTATTAATGAAAAAAGTCAAATCAAAGTGGTTAACAATAGCTAAAAATCAAAAGGAAATAATTTTTAAAAAACAACACTAAAATAAACACAACAGGGCCGGCAGTGCCACCAGCAGCACTTACTTTGACCAACTTTGCAGGCAGCCTGAGTGGAGTGCCACCACAGAGATTTGCTGTTCCAACTGTGGAAGAGAAGAGAAGTCAGAAAAACAACTGGAGGGCCTAAACGTGTAATGGAAAATGGGGGGAAAGGCAACTTTTTTTTGCAGGCAGCGGGCAAGTTAAACCAACTTCTTTTGTGATGGCTGCTGCTTTGGCTGGCCCCTGCTTCTCTCTGTTAGAGATTTTGAAGGGATAAGAAGAGAGGTGGTAGAAAAGGGTGGCCAGAAAAAAAAAGGAAAGGAAAGAGTCTGAGGAGAAAAAATAAATAAATGAAAAGACAAACTACTTCAGGAAACTAGAAAACTAAGATGGAATGAAAGGAGTAAAATCAAGCCAAAGACACAAATCTTAGTAAAATGTTGTGATCATAAATTTGCCCCATCTCAAAAATGAGAGTGTAAATAGAAACTACTTTTACAGTGTCAATTTTCAACAAAAGCCACAGTAGTGATGCTGTCAGTAAATGCACCGAAGTCCATAGGAACTGAATGGGCTTTGGTGTATTTACCATAGCATCATTGCTACCATGGATTTGTTTAATGGGGATCTATATATTTTTTTTTCTGTTTATAACAATAGATAATAATGGTCTTGTATTAAAATTGTTAGAACATCTTTCTTTAAAAAAAAAAAATCTTGGAATTATGCCAGAAATAGACATTTTTGTTGATAGGCCAGTTAACTGCAAAGAGCAAAAATCTACAAGAATCCTTGTATAGGACAATTAACCTGAAAAGAATTGGAAGTTTTTCATGTTCCCAAAGTAACATCTTGCCCTGCTTGTATCGAAAAGAATTACATTGGAACCTCGGTTTGCGAGTAACCCGGTTTGCGAGTGTTTTGCAAGATGAGCAAAATACTCAGCAAACTTTTGCCTCGCAAACCGAACATGTTCTGGTGTACAAGCACCACCCCCCCGCTCTAACCGGCATCGCACCCCCTCGAACCGGCATCGCAAACCCCCCCCCTGCGAGAATCGCAAAGCACCCCCGTGCTGAAAGCGGCATCCGCCCGCCCTTCCTCCCAAGCACGGTCTCTCGTTCTCTCGGAGAGAAGGCCTTGAGCATGCGCAGATGCCAAGGCCCAGCCCAGGCAAGAAGCGGGAGCTCGCATTCACCCTTACAACGAGCAGAAGGGGTAAGGACCGTGCTTGGGAGGAAGGGCGGGCGGATGCCGCTTTCAGCACGGGGGTGCTTTGCGGTTTTCGCGGGGGGGGGGCGGGTTGTGATGCTGGTTCGGGGGGGGGGTGCGATGCTGGTTAGAGCGGGGGGAGGGGTGATGGAGCAGCGCCGGTAGCCTGGGGGGGGGGAGTTGGTGGAACGAATTGTTCAAGTTTCCATTATTTTCTATGGGGAAAGTTGCTTTGATATACGAGTGTTTTGGTTTAAGAGCATGATTCTGGAACGAATTATGCTGTTAAACCAAGGTACCACTGTATATTAAATTGTTTTGGAAGACCAACAGTCTGTGGGTGTCTTTAAGAAACCATTAAAGTTATGGACCAGAAAAGCCTCAGACCCCTCTCTGAAATTCACTTTTCAACCACCAGATTTTCAAAGGCAATCACCATACTGGCTGGAAAAACAAAACAAAGCCCTTCCTTAACTTTACTGATTTGTTAAAGATACCTATAAACTGATGATGTTCTGTTTTTGATAACAAGCAGGGTCAGATTCTATAAATGGAGCCCTAATTAGGGATGCTTAGTCGAGTTCAGTACAGACCTCAAAATTGAATAATGAGCTTAATTGGCAAGGTAATTGACCATGCCATTAAAAGCTCATAAAAACAAACAAACAACAATTAAGATGTTTGAGTGGAACTTGGAGAGGCACCTACCAGACAATGGCATAACAAGGATGACCGGCGCCCGGGGTGGTGGCACCCCTCTCCTGCCCTCTTCCCTGCCTCCCCCCCCTCTGCCATGTGCACCCCTTCCCCATACCTTTTTAACTTCAGCGCAAGCAGCGACAAAGTTGCTGTGCACGTCGGCTTTGGAGGTCTCTCTGACATCACTTCCTCCCAGAAGTGATGTCAGAGAAAGCGTCAAAACTAACTTGGGCAGCAACTTCACCGCTGCCCGTTCCAAAATTTAAAAGGTATGGGGAAGGGGTGCAGGCGTGTGCATGTAATCAGGGGGGAGGAGTGGGAAGGAGGGTGGAGAGGAGGAAGGGTGCCGGCGCCCCAAGGAAGACCACCCCCATCCCCACCTCTATCACTATGCCACTGCTACCAGCACCTAACAATGCCTACCTCAAAAGTAGGCATGGTTAGGGGTGAAAAACAGGCATTCTATGACTTCCAGCAGACTTTCTTAGGCATCTATGTTAAGCGCCTGTAAATTAGGCAAGGAAAACCCTGGCCTAATATACCGGCACCTAACAGGACACCTAGCAATGTCTAAGTCAAGTTTCAGTGCCAGTATGCGCAGTTTTATAAATGGTATCTAGTGGTTGACTGACAACTGTACAGTGGTGCCATTTATAGATTCTGACCCTCAATGTTCAGTAGCCAAACCTTAACATCAAATTTGCTGCCTCTGAAAAAGTCATCTGTTTATGACTACACTATGTTCAATTAACTTTCATCTGTTTGTTTTGTTTGTGATTCCCGTCTTCCTCTTACTATAGCAAACTTGAGAGCATAAGAATAGCCTTACTGGGTTAGACCAATGGTCCATCTAGCCCAGCATCCCATCTTCGCGGAGGCCAATCCAGGTCACAAGTACTTGGCAAAAATCTAAATAGTAGCAGCATTCCCTGTTGCCGTCCCTTGTCTGTCTCAACAGCAGATTATGGACTTTTCCTCCAGGAATTTGTCCAAACCTTTTTTTAAACCAGCTACATTAACTGCTCTTACCACATCCTCTAGAAACATGTACCAGAGCTTAACTATTCCCTGAGTGAAAAAAAAAAATTTCCTCCTATTGGTTTTAAAAGTATTACTCTGTAACTTTATTGAATGACCCATAGTCTGTAAATCTCGATGCAGTAAAAAATCGATCCACTTGTAACCCATTCTATACCACTCAGGATGTGTAAGTCGGTTGCCTTCAGATTGATGTTTTTATTATGCTATGACTTCTGGTTTTTATTGTAAACTGCCATGAAGCCCACCGGGCCATCTGAGTGGAATATCAAATGCAATAAAGGCTAAAGGTATGGGCCTCTTCTATCAAACTACGCTTCCAGTTTGTAGTGCGGTGAGCCGCGCTGAATGGCCCGCGCTGCTCCTGATGCTCATAGAGTTCCTTTGAGCTTTGGGAGAAGCACTGGCCATTCAGGGTGGCTCTCTGCACTAAAACTGCTGCTTTCGTGTCATGTTCAAAAGTAAAGGAAAAATAATTAGTTACTAATAAACATTAAATGTTCCCTGATGTTTCAAGGGAAACTCAAAAACATAGACGTGATTTTCTTATTTTGAAACCGGGGGGTCACCTCATTGGGGGATACCTTTTATTTAAGACATCCTTGTAAGTGTATTGTCCGTTATCATTCCATTAAATATGTATTCTTTGAGCCTCAACATTTGACTAATTTTCTGGCTATGTCCCCTCTGGACAAGGAGAAAATTCAACTTGAGCTCTAAAAGAATCTAATAACTCCCTACCCGATATATAGGCATATTCTTATTCTTCTTGGTTGTTTTCTTGGGGGTTTTTTCCTCACAAATTAATTCTTGGATCTAAAGAGGACTTGAACTAATTTCACCATAATAGTTTTTCTTGTAAACTACTTAATTTGTTAAGTATGGATTTATATGATTGTAATATGTTTGGTTAAATTTGCTTTCTGTACAAGTTTTACTTGATATTATATTGAAATCAATAAAAATACTTAAATACAATAATTAGTTACTCTAAACTGGTAACTGCAATCAATAATTAACTATTTTCCCAGATGGGAATTTAATTACTATAACTAAGTACTTTAAGCTGAGAAGTAAAAGTAGCTGTAATTAATTACTTTTGATAGGTAATCAGCACAACACTGTGAATAGCTGGCTGGGTAAAGCTAGGACTGTTTTTTTATGTGGTCCTACATGCCCCGTTAGCTATGTGGGTATCAACATCAAATATTGCTTGCACTCAAATATCTCCTAACTTTACCCCTTGAAATGTCTATGACCTGCCTACCTGGTACATGGCTGATGAGTGCCGATGATCAATGGCATCGTCCAGTTAATTGCCGCTCAATATTGGTGGCTAAACAGGTATAAGCAATTTAAATAGGCAGGAGGCTCTCTTTGTCCCAAAATATTTTATTCACAGAAACGTGTGCTCATAAATTTATTTGGAGTATATATACATTAAAGTACATGCTTCTACATGACTATGTGCTTAGGAACTTTCAAGGAAGATTTGTAAAATGCAAACATATCTTACAAAATATGCATATATTCATGCAAACTTAGGTGGACACATTACACCCTCCTTGGACAAATTCATAAGGGAAATTCCAAGATCTTTTTAAAAAAAATTTAATCTCCCTCATTACAGTATTCCCCCGGTCGTTCACAGTATTTTCCGACCACGAACCGCCAACAAGGAGAGGGTAGCGAGAGAGGCAGGAGAGAGCAGCCGGAGCGCCGCGAATGCAGGATATCACTTGCGGTACGCTCTGACCGCCTCTACCTGCACTAAGTCGGGCCTTATCCAATCAGGAGCTGCCCTCTCCTGCTGCCCTCTTTAGGCTCCCCCATGAAAAACCGTATTCGCAGTTTTTCAAGATTCGCGGGGGTTCCTGGAACGGAACCCCCATGAATATCGGGGGAGTACTGTATTATCATCTTGTGAACTCAGAAGGTATCCCATGCATATAAAATCCTTTTATTCTGGAATTCTCTTTATTCACACATGCCATATATGCAGAAAAGAAAACAATGCCAGCACTCTCTCTCCTCTCCCCCAATAAATTAGGTTTTTAAAGAAAACAAACGGCCTCTTTTACAAAGCCGCACCAGGAACAGCGCCAAGCCCTTTAAATCCCTATGGGCTTCGGGGTCGTTAGCGCAGCGCAACCACTAGTGCGGCTTTGTAAAAGAGACCGAAAGTTCTTGCCTCTCTCAGGGTTTATGTTCATCTCTAGCAGTTTTCCAGTCCTGCCAGTAAAGAAGGTTATGGATTAAGTTTGTATTAGAAAAAGCGTTGTGCTCTATCCCTAGCAGTATTCAAATCCAAGCTAAAAGCCCACTTTTTAAAAACTGCTTTCAACTCTCAACTCCCACTCGCTGCTGTCAGATGCCCATACCCACTGTATCATTTCCTCTACCATAATATCCCCAACCCTGAGATGTCCTGTCTGTCAAAATTAGATTGTAAGCACTGCGCACACCTTTCAGCATTATAGAAATGATAAAGAGTAGTAGTAAAACTGCCTCTTCTCCACTTTCCTTGAACTGATATATATATCTGATGTAGCTCCTGGCTACTTCCTCCTTTGCTGGAGCTTTGTCTTCTTTGTTCTTGTCTTAAACTGCTTACATCAGTCCCTTCTATAGCTGATTCCACCTCCTTTTTGAAAAGTGTGGATCTCTGTTTATCATTTTGGCCTGGAAATGACCTTCCTTTCCAAGGAATCCTTTTCAAGCATGCACTTTTCTAAGCATCTAGTTTTTCAACTAATAACATTCATCCTGAGACTTCATTCTCAATGTGTTTATTAAAACAAACAGGTTTCCAGGGTTTGAGACCAATTATTTTCTTCCTGGGAGTTGTGGCTGGACTCTGAACTACCCAGTCGCTGTTTCTACTAGGGAAGAATTTATCTGCCTTTGGCTAATATATCTGGTGCTTGGGACTCTGTCAACATACATAACCCTTTAATTGGGTACATGCCTGGAAATCCATCACTTAATCGTGTAGAGGTGAAAGGAAAAGACAGAGTAATATAAATTATGTGAGAAGAGATCATATTTATTTGTTAATTATGGCAAATTATGGGCTAACTAATGCTATACCACTTCATAAAGGTGCTTGATAAATCCCAATAAATACACAAAATAATGAAGAGCATTCATATACCTCACATGCTAATCAGGTATATGAGTGCAAATAGATGTTAAGTTGCTTAAAGTCTACCTAGAATCTAATATAATAAAACGGTAAGCCGCGCATGCGCACTTCCTATGCGTGCGTCCGTTTTTCGTGAGCTGTAGCACACATAGGAAGTGCGCATGCACGGCTTACGGTCTGGCCTCACGCGAGGCAAGACAAGTGGCATGCGCGCCCTTCCCTGCTCTCCACCGCTGCCGGCCGCTAGCACCCCCCGCCCTCTCCGTCGCCTCCCGGCTCCAGCGGCATAGCCAGCACTATAAACACGCTGCTTCACGCCCTTCTCTGCCGATTTCCTCTGCCGTGTCTCTGATGACATCATCGGAGACAGACGCGTTAGAGGAAATCGCCAGTAGAAGGCTGCGAAGCAGCGTGTTTAAAGTGCTACCTACGCGACTGGAGTCCCGAGGTTTGTCGGCGGTGGGAGGGTCAGGAGCAGGCCGGATCGACAAAGTATTAAATGTCAAAGCAGCTTGGAGGTAATTGACCATTGTAAAATATAGAATCATAAGTTTCAAGACTTAGGTTGTTTTGTAATTGATCAGGAGCCCAAATCGAGTAGGGAAGGAGATAGAATTAAAAGATTAAAACAAAGAGAGCTACGCTGGATTTATACAATTTCTGATTGGTCAGTATTCGTGTGACTCTTACCTTTGATATCTCATTCACAAAGAGTCTGTGTAGTAAAACATGAATAAGTTCTCTAAAACACCAATTGAGAACTGAAACATCATCAGTGGTCAGCACGCACGTGATGGCATTCTGGCGATATAAGCGCCATTTTTAAAAGTATGTGTATGTTGGAAAGCAAGAACCTGAACGCTAAGAAGTGAGTATTTTTCTTTTCATTTTGAAAGACACTGAATAGATTTTTGCCCTAACATGTGCATTTTTTGATAGAATCCTGACTTTAAACCCTGATGAAGCTGACTTAGATTTACTGAGCAAGCTAAAAGTTTGGGCAGGCTTGAATTTGGTCTGAAGAAGAACTATACAGTTCTGGCTGTAAATCAATTAAACAATCAAGCTACCAATTTAAAGACAAGTAAAATGTATATGCTTAAATAACCAGTATTACGATTAAGGCATTTGATAATAGTGGCAATAATATGCTCACATTTCCCCCCCCCTATATCTATATATATCCTATATAATAACACGCTAGCCACGTATGCGCACTCCTATCTGCGTATTCCATGATCAGTAGGTCTGTGGCCGCAGGAGTGCGCATGCGCGCTTACTACATCACCAGCTGCCGATCGCCTCCACAAGCCGGGATTGCACCCAGCCACGATCTCCGTTCCTCCAGCGGGGGGAGGGGGGTGTCTCGGAGGAGAGAGATCGCAGCCACTCAGCGCCCCCACAGAGGAGCTCAGCAACTTTCCGTCCCGGATCTTAAACTGACCCCGCCGCCCGGGACCCGAGTCCTTTGCCGCCCCCCCCCCCTTCCCTTCCTGCGGGCCCGACTATAAACCTGGTGATTCCAGCAACGTGTGCAGCAGTCTTCACACGCTGTTTCGGGCCCTTCTACTGCCCTGATTTGCTCTGCCGTGTCTCTGATGATGTCATCAGGGACGTACCAGAGTAAATCGGGGCAGTAGAAGGACCCGAAGCAGTATGTGGAGACTGCTGCACACGCTGCTGGAATCACCAGGTTTGTAGTCGGGACCGCGGGAAGGGAAAGGGGGGTAGAGAAAACGCTAATACTGTTGCACAGGGAACTGGTGTGGGGGGGAGGGAATGCTGCTTTGGACAGACAGACAGAGAGAGGAAGGGAGACAGAAAGAAAAGAAGAAAGACACAGGGGCAGGAAGAGTCACAGAAAGACAGTCAGACAAAGGGGGCCAGGGACAGAGACAGACAGAAAGAAAGACAGCGGGAGTCGCGTCAGGAGGGGTGCGGGATGCGGCAGAGGGAACTTTTCCAATGGGTGCAACTGGGCGGCTGTCGGGAACCTCTGATCAGGGGCAGAGCAAGGTAAGTGTATCATAGGGATAAGAAGGAGGAGGGGAGGGGAGAAAAAGGAAGGGACGCTTACTGCTGGACAGGGGGAGAAGGAAAGAGGTGCTGATGAACAGGGGGGGTGAAGAAAAAGGAACGGAGGCCTAATGTTGGACAGGGGGAGAAGGAAAGAGGTGCTGCTGGACAGGGGGGGAGGTAAAACAAAGGGAGAAGGGCTGCTGCTGCATAAGGAGAGCAGTAAAGGGGTGGTGATGGACACAGGGGAGGTAAAAGGAAGGGAGAATGGACAGGGGGAGAGGGCAAGGGGTGGTGATGGACAGCCAAGGAAAAAGAAAGACAGAAAGAAAGAAAGCGGCTAAGGAGAGAGAGAGAAAGAAATAAAGACAGACACACACACATACATATATTCTAGCACCCGTTAATGTAATGGGCTATAAGACTAGTCATTTTATAATTTGGTATGCTTGCATCTCCCAAACAGGGCAGGATTAACTTTTTCATGGACTATATGCAAACAGGTACATTGCACCTGCCCATCCAGTATAACATAAGCACACAGTATAATATAAATCCCACACATGGCATTCCCAAGTGGTATTGATTATGGAGGACAACTGGCAGAGAAAAAAGCAGAGGGCAAGAAGTGTTATTCATCAATGCCTTTTAATGACTGGAGGATAAGGTGCAGGGCTCAGAAGAATAGATAGATCTCTGTGGGCTAGTAGGAAAGAGCCTTTATTGCTAGTAAAAATCTTTTCCTGCTCCTAAAGAAGTTATTTTCTCAATTTCCATTGTTAACAACAAATTAAAAATAAAAAATCAGCTGCTAAGTTGGTTTTTCATGGATTTAGATGTAGCAAGTTTTTTCAAGTTTCAAGTTTTTATTTTGACTTGATGAATCGCTTATTTACTTTACTAAGTGATTTAATAAATTTAAAAAAGTTATAAGCATATATCAATTTGGTCATTAAATATAATGGGTTTAACTGACAGACTTACAGACTAACAGATACATAAGGTAAGAAGGGCAGAACTACAATTGTTTATATTAGAATATAGGAGAAGACATGAATGGAAAGAACAAGAGGGGGGAAAGTAGAAAATAAGGAAGGACTAAAATAAACTTTGAGCATAGCTAAAGATTAAAAGCATCTTTAAAAAGAAAACTCTTCAGATTGCCTTTAAAGCAATTTAAGTCATTTTCTTCTCTTATATACTGAGGTAAGGTATTCCATATTTGCGGGGCCATTACTGAGAACATGTCATGACGACGAGTTCCAATTACTTTCAATGAGGGAACTGTTATAAGTTTTTGATTAGTGGACCTAAGGGAGCGTGATGTATTATGAGGAATAAGTAGTTTATTAATAAATTGAGGTCCATTGGAAGAAAAAGTTTTAAATACTAAAAGTAAGATTTTGAAAGTAATGCGGTGATTAACTGGAAGCCAGTGGGATTTGATCAGAAAGGGTGTAACATGATCGTATTTTTTGCTATTATGAATCGATTTAATGGTGGTATTTTGGACTATCTGAAGTGTCTCATTAAAAAAAAAAAAAACTAATTACACTGGCTTCTAGTGTTGGTCAGGGTATTATCTAACATGATAGATTCTTTAAACATGCAGAGGGGCATAATTAAAAAAAGGTCTAAGTCCCCTTTTCGCTTAGGCCCTAAACGTTGAAAGTAGAAGCAGGAAAAATGTCCATTCTCAAAACAAACGTCCAAAATGAGGTTTGTTTTGAGAATGGCTGTTTAAATGCCCAGACCACCACTACGTCTAAACTTACAACTCATAATCAACCCCAAAAAAGCCTAAGTCCCAAATATCCAAAACAAGAGCTTTTAGGCGAAGGAGGGGCCAGTCTTTCGCCTAAAAGCTGGATTCTGTATGGTATCTGGTATTTGAATATTTTAATGACTTAGTGGAGGTGTAAAAAGCCAATTTTGGAATCTAGGTATCTGCATTTACAGTTTTGTCGCTGTCCCTGCCCCATTCCTGTAAGCTCTGCCTTAACTTTGTAAGCCTTGAACACTTATGATTTTAAAGTGTTTGAGGCTTGTGCAGATGAGGACAGAGCTTGCAGGAATGGGGCAGGAAAAGAACTTGCCGGGACGGGATGGGAAAATGAGTTCTCGTGGGGACAGGAAAAAATTTATCCCCGTGTCATTCTCTAGTGTACACGCACTACTCAAGCAATGTTCTGTAATGGCATGCATAAATTACACAGTGCATAAATGCAAAAGGCATGAATGGAGCATGGGCAGGCCATAGATGAGGCTACCAGTTACAGAATTCTGTAAGTACATCTCTGCTATATTTAAGTGTCTCAAGAATGCCAGGTCTATGGCTGGTATAACTGCAGGCACACTGACATCAGATATTCTACAACTGAACTTTTGCATGTACAGTGCACCCCTGCGAATTCGCGGTTGGCGATTCGCAGAAACAGTCATTCGCTGTATTTTCTGACCATCTCTTCTGGTCAGCAAATACTGCGAATGACTGACCAAATGAAAAGGTCTCTGTCACAACACAGTGAGAGGGGAAAGCAGAACTACAAATTCCCTCCTCCCACCATCAATATGGCAATCACATCACTCCTGACATCAGTGTCTGCATGCTCGCGAAAACCTGCGCTAGGTAATGCCCCTTTTCGCGGAAACCTGGAGTGCACTTCCCCTGTGGAGTTGTGCAGAAGGAGGAGGAGGAGTATGCAGGAACCTGCAATGGGGAAGCTGAGTTTCCTGAGGCGGTGTACCGGTGGGTATGAGCTGGAAGAACTGGGCAACCAGGTAAGCGGTGCAGCTCGGGCCGGAGCAAGAGAGGAAGAGGAGGGGGAGTGCCAATTACAGTACTCTTCCGATATTGGTGGTTGTTCAACATTCTCAGTCACTCTGCAAAAGTAACCCCCGTGAATTTTGGGGGAGTACTGTATATGTGATGATAATTCATTAATGTTTTCTATTAAGGAATCAGATGTTTTCTGGTCTAATGTGATTTGCTCTGGTCATTTTACCCCTAATTCTATAAAAAGTGCTAAAAATTATGTGCACAATTTTTCCAATTTAGAAGTTTATTTGATATTTGATATACCGCAATGGAAGAACAACTATGCAGTTTATATGTATAACTAATAATTAAAATAATATACAAGAAGGTAGAACTATAATGTCAAGAGTAAAGGCAAGAAAATAAAGAATTAAAAGCTGATTTTGTTCTCCCTGTTTCAGGCTGGTTTCCACTATCCATTCTGAAAATTGTTAGCTAAATGAATCTATAACAGGAAAATTTTTAATAATGTTTTAAAATGTTCAAGGTTAGATTCTGTTCAGATATAATTTGGAAGAGCGTTCCAAAGTTGAAGACCAATAACTGCAAAAGTATGATCTCTAGTAGATGAATATATGATTTGTCTAATTGATAGAATCACCAAGAGGTTTTGCTGTAAAGAACGAAGTGTATGCGTAGGTGAATAAGGTATTAAATAGTTATCTAAATACAGTGGTGATGGATTGGAACATGCTTTAAAGACCAGGAGTAAAACTGTATATGTCAAACGATGTTTTATCAGTAACTAGCGGGGTAACATGATCAAATTTATTTTTCCCTGTTAGTAATTTTATTGAAGTATTTTGAACAAGTTGAAGGTGATGCAGGTCCTTTTGTCTGGCTCCATAATATAGTGAATTGCAGTAATACAGAATTACTAAAGAATGAACGAGTATATTACTAAAGAATTATTACTGATTACTAAAGAATGAACGAGTATATTAATTCATATTAAAATCTGGTCACTGCCCTTGTCTCTGCTAAGTTAGCTCTCCCAAGCCTGATGCCATCAACTCTGTCCCAATCATTCAGCTTCCCCCTTTCCGCTAAACTCCAGACTTAGACCCAGTCTCAACCCAAATTATGAACACTGAATTTTACCATTCTCTCAATCCCACTCATCCAGCAGTCCCTCTTTTCTCTGTCTCCATCTGTCTCTTTTGCTTCTCTTTCTTAGTTTCATTTGCTATCAAAGCACCTCTTCAAGACATATCAGACGCATGTAACAATTTAAGTTTTCATTTTTATAACCTTTATTTTCTAATTAAAAATCCTATGTGTTCATCCCACACCTCTCTTAGGTGGGAATTCCAGGTATCAACCACCCTCTCTGTGAAAAATATTTCCAGATGTAGCACCTCCCACCCCAACTCCTGGGCTGAGGGAAGAGGGTGAAACATGGAGTGGCTCACTAAGCATTGCTATGTAGAGATCCTACACCCAAGGTTTGATACCAAGAGGGACAGAGGTACCCACCCCCGTGAGGTAAAAGAAAGTGAATGACTTCGCTAGATGTGGAGCCTCAGTGGATTGTTGCAGCTTGGCAGGAAAACAGCATATTCCCAGGTTGAGAGAAGAGGGTGAGATCCAGAGCAGCTCACCACGGCAATTGAAAGAATTTGAGAGAAGAGGTTAAAAAAACAATGAAAGCATAACTGGATTGACTTTCTTATATTAGCTTTTCGAAATTCTGTACTTTGAAACTAAGATGTAAATAGTTTACTGCTACAAACTATAAATCAAGTAAAGTTCAAGTTATCAATTGCACTACAGGGGATCACAAACAGATCGGAGAAGGTTATCACGCCGCTGTACTGGGCCATGGTATGCTCCCACCTGGAATACTGCATCCAGCACTGGTCACTGTACATGAAGAAGGACATAGTACTACTCAAAAGGGTCTAGAGAAGAGCAACTAAAATGCTTAAGGGGCTGAAGGAGCCTTACTGGGTCAGACTAATGGTTCATCAAGTCAAATAGGCCGTTCTCAAGGTGGCCAATCCAGGTCACCAAAACCTGGCCAAAACCCAAGATGTAGCAATATTCCATGCTACCGATACAGGGCAAGCAGTGGCTTACCCTGTGTCTTTCTCAATAACAGACTATGGACTTTTCCTCCAGAAAATTGTCCAAACTTTTCTTAAAAACAGCTATGCTATCCACTCTTACCACATCCTCTGGCAAAGTGTTCCAGAGCTTAACTATTCTCTGAGTGAAAAAAAAATTTCCTCTAATCGGTTTTAAAAGTATTTCCCTGTAACTTCATCGAGTGTTCCCTAGTCTTTGTAATTTTTGATGGAGTGAAAAATTGATCCATCTGTACTCGTTCTACTCCACTCAGGATTTTGTAGACTTCAATCATATCTCCCCTCAGCCGTCTCTTTTCCAAGCTGAAGAGCCCTAACCGTTTTAGTCTTTCCTCATAAGAGAGGAGTTCCATCCCCTTTACCATCTTGGTCGCTCTTCTTTTAACCTTTTCTAGCACCACTATATCTTTCTTGAGATAAGGAGACCAGAAATGAACTCAATACTCCAGATGAGGTCGCACCATGGAGCGATACATGGGCATTAAAACATTCTTAGTCTTGTTAACCATCCCTTTTTTAATAATTCCTAAGATCCTATTTGCTATTTTGGCCGCCGCCACACATTGGGCGGAAGATGACACCCAGATCCTTTTCTTGGGTGCTAATCCCCAAGTTGGACCCTAGCATCTGATAACTGTGATTCAGGTTATTCTTCCCAATGTGCATCACTTTGCATTTGTTCACATTCAGGGTTCCTTTTACGAAGGTGCGCTAGCGTTTTTAGCGCACTCACATGATTAGTGCGTGCTAGCCAAAAAACTGCTGCCTGCTTAAAAGGAGGCGGTAGCGGCTAGCACGTGCTAAAACCGATAGCTCACCTTTGCAAAAGGAGCCCTAAATTTCATCTGGCATTTGGACGCCCAGTCTTCCAATTTCCTAAGGTCCACCTGCAATTTTTCACAATTTATTCTTTTTATTTTTTGTTTCTATATTTGTAATATTTTCAATGTTTCTTATCACAGAATTTATTGAAGTAAGGTATATTTGAAAATGTCTAAAAAATTGATTCCAGCATTCTCAATAATTCAGTCTATATTTAAGATTTCATAGGCAGGATAACACATTTCAACAATCTAGCTAGCTTACATATGTGTTATTCTATAAGCTGGTACCTAGAGGTACACACTACTTAAGCATGTTAAAGGTGCAACTGATTGACAATTAGACACAAATGCACACTAAGAGCTGTTCTATAAGGTAGCACTCAAATGCACGGCGGTATATATATGGACTGAACTTGGGAAGGCCATAGGTTTGTCTCTCAGTTACATGTGTAATTTATAGAATACTACAAGGTATAAGTTACATGTGTCACTTAACATACTTAGGTGTCCCAACTTATGCCTGTCATTGATATAGCATAAGAGGGAACACCTAAATATGAATGTGCCAGTGTCGACAAGGAATGTTTGCATCTAGAAGCTGTTATGGAATTGGTACTAAATACATGACATCATGGATGCCTGAACTGAGGAACTAATTTATAGAGTTGCCCAATAGAGTTCTGTAGGGATTTATTTATTTAAAATATTTATAATCCGCTTAAAGCCTAAGCAGCTCACAATAAAAATACATAAAAGAATGGACAAACAGCATCAAGTAAAATAAAACCCCCATATCTTTCTTTACAAAGATGGTTTAGCAATCTTCAATCCAAAAGGAATTTCTGATATCAGTTAAATGTCTGAACAAAAAATAGTAAGGGGCTCATAATCGAAAGAGAAAAACGTCCAAAAACCGGCCCATGTCAGCACTTGGACGAACATTGTCAAAATACATCCAAGTGCCATTAATGAAAATGGGTTTTGGACGTATTTCTAAATGACCTAGGCTTTTATATTGCCGCTGAATGACCAAAGCTAAACAGGGCGGTTCAGGAGGAGTGTCGAGGGCAGAAGTTGGGCGGGACATGGGACGGCTTAGACTTAGTCGTACAGCATGTATAACCGAAAGTTATACAGCCCAGGATAGACGAAACTTGGACGTTGTGACTTAGACCATTTAAAACATGGTCTAAGTTACAAAAACCCACCTAAAGCCACCAGATAAGCACTGCAAACAAATAATTTAGACCCCCACACACTGCCCCAGTGATCATCGACCCCCCCCCTCCAACCCCTTAAAAATCGTAATCACACCTTTAAAATTCAGCCTCAAGACCATCATCACCTGGCAGCCTGGCATATGAAAGCCTAGTCATCCAGCACAGAGGCAGCTTAAGCCATCTTGGGGTGGGTTAGGGACTCATGGAGAGGAGGACCCATGCCCATAAGCCCCTGTAATCACTGCATTGATACTTAATACTTAAACATGTGCACTTCCCTATACACCCCAAAACCCTTTTGTACTGGCATATAAGTGGCTCCTGCAGCCATAAGGGCTATCAGGGTGGTAGATAAGTGGGTCTAGGGGATTCTGGAGGTGGTTTGGGGGGCTCACCATGACCTATAAGGGAGCTGTCATGAGGAGAAGACATGGCACCCTTTTTGTGAAGTTCACAGCAGTGCCCTGTAAGGTACCCCACTATTTAGGTGCCATGTCTGGGTGTTCAGTCCATCACTTTGCAGACCCCTCCCACGTCCAATAGAGTTTGTTCTAGGCGTTTTTGACTTGGAGAAAAGTTGGGACAAAAATGTGGTATAAAGATGGACGATTTAGCAGCTTGGACGATCAGATCGGCAGGACGTATAATTAGACGATTTTCAAAAGAAAAAAAATTTTGGACGCATTTTTCGAAAATGTGTCCTAGGCTGTTTTTTTAACTTTGGATGACTTGCAACTTAGACGAAAATGGACTTAGACGTCCATTTCGATTATGCCCCTCCACATGTTTTGAGCAACTTACAAAAATGTAAAACACTTTTACATAATCGTATTACTTCAGAGATTCCATTCCATAATATGGGGCCTGTCACCGAAAAGCAGGATTTTCTGGTCAAAGCGTATTTCAGCAAACCCCTTTTGCACACATCCAGTAACATGCCATTTTCAGATCTGATAGATCTAAACTACAGTATAAGGAGGATCTACCTATTTTATTATCTTTTTGTACAGGACTTAAATATATTGGAGCAATTATGCATTGAAGAATAATACATATGTGGTGAGATCAGATTAATAAAATATTAAACATTAATTATATTGAAAATAAGCAACCTAGTTTTGCCTTGCAGAAACAATGTAAAGTGTACACTTTAGAGAATGAAAATAGAAATGATCTATGTTCAAAGATAATAATTGTCCTTGAGGAGAGAGCAGAGATTTTCATAGTAGGCATCTGAGGCTGCTGGGAACCAATTTACTTCATAAAAAAGAAATGTCTTAAAATGTACCTATAAGGAGTATGCACAAATCATATTACTAGACATTTGAACAAATTAATCATAACCCAAAGGAAAGCGGTATTAAAGGCAATCATTTGCATATCAAGTAAGCCAGAATCACTTCTACAGTATATAAGGCTGTTTACAGAATCTGCAGTACAACTGAAGACAAGAGGACATACACAAATTTGAGCAAGTTACATTTTAAGGGACTTATTTATTGGTGTGTTAAGTAGATTGTGAATTAACATGCATTTAGCCATGGGCACTGTATCATGCTGGTAAGAAAGCTTGTGCTAATTCACATGCTAACTGCACAGAATGTTATGAGATTGGAAATAAGAGGATTCGAGTGGGGAATAGGCATGGACTGCACATTGCATTTAGCGCATAATACTTTACATACATTAATTTTGACATTCCCTTTTATGAAACCACGTTAGGATTTTTTTTTTTTTTATATCACCGGAGGTAAACCAATCACAGCTGGCAATCAGAAAGCCTAACAAGGCTTTGTAAAAAGGGGGTTTAGTTTGCAGAGGTACAATTACCAACTTGACTACTGTAACATCGCCTATCTGGCAATTACCCAGAAGAATATACAGCGATTACAACTGGTGCAAAACGCAGCGGTCAGACTGGTTTTTGGGTTGAAGAATTTTGACCATGTAACTCCTTCTTACCGACTCCTGCATTGGTTGCCGATGGAGGCACGTGTGAAGTTTAAGTTCGGATGCTTCTGCTTTAAGGTACTGTTCGGTTTAGCCCCTAAATATATAAATGACCTTTTCTCCTTTCCAACTAACAGACATAAGAGAAGCTCACATTTGAATTTTATATCCCCACCGATTAGAGGATGCAAATTCAAAAGTCACCATCAACATTTTCTCTCTTATCAAGCAGCATTATGGGGTAAAGTCCTAGAACGATTACTTATACATGCTAATACTTATGGAGAATTCAGGAGACACCTAAAAACATATCTGTTCCTGGAGTACTTAGGCAGCTGATTTGTACAATCTTTCCCACTTTAATTGATCTCTAGAGCCACTATTCACTAGTTTTACTTGTCAGTTCTACTCAATTTGTAGCATTTCTAATCATTGTAAACCGCATAGAACTTCATGGTCCTGCGGTATACAAACTGTTATTATTATTATTATTATTATTAATTACTACTTCCTAAACACAAGGCAGGAAGACAATCGTTGCCAATTATCAATGCATTTTCTGATAGTGTTTTTTATTTTTGTGCACTTTTGACATGTTGTCAGTTGCCCTCCATTTTTCATAAGTACTCATTGTTCCACATTTTTTATACCCAAAGAATTCAATACTGATTTTCAGAAAAATTAGTTCTACCTCAGAGCATCAGTATTGCAAATGTATGCAATAGATTTTCATTTATAGAATTTGGCTTCTTTCAGTACTGCCATCCATACTTATTTTTAGATAAGTATAACACTCTTTTTTGGATGTTTTTAGAACTTGTTTATGCATATCCATGGTGCATATGACATATTTATATGATCTTATTTGTTTATTATTATTGATGTGATCTTATTTGTTTATTATTATTGATGTGTTATTATTAATTATATTTGATTGTAATTATTTAAGTTATATATATCACTCCATTATTTTCTTTTTATACATATTAGCCATACCTCTCACTATATTTTCTATTTGTGCTACTGGAAAATTGTATTCATATTCTTTAAGACTTTTAGCAATTCTGTTTTTATTACCTGGTTTATTGATGACACAAGTCAGTCGATGTTTTCTTCTAAGTATGTCTTCCTTATTATTATTATTATTATTATTGTTCTAGTTCTGCATTTTATAATGCTACCCTTCTTTGTTTTATAGTTCTGATGTAATTTGATACATTTTCTGATGTAATCTGTTTTGGATACAAGAGGCCACTGAAAAATTCTCAACCCAACCAACAAATTTGGGGCAGTCTCTATCAAGGGCTATACACTTAGGGGGCAAATTCTATAAATGATGTCCTGATTGTAGGTGGCAGTAGGTGTCATACTGCTGTCTAGCCAGCCAATCGAGACACATGTTTAAAAAAAAACACATCCCGAGGCAGGATGCCTACTTTGTAGGCGTCTTCATGAGCCTAAGCAGGCACGTAGGGCTGCCTAAGCTTGCCCAAGGTTAGGCATGGTTTCAACCAGAAGTAGCCTTAGGCAAACTTAGGTGACCCTAGGCATCACCTTAGGGCTGTGATAGGCATCTGAAATGTAGGCCAGCAAAATGTTGGCCTATATTTCAAATAGACATGGCCACTGAACTGATCACAGCAAGGGAATCTCCCTGCCATGATCAGTTTAGTGGCCACAGCAGGGAACCCGTCACCACCCATGAAGATTAAAGGCAGGATGGATGCCCTACAAATGTCTGCCCCCCCCCCCCCTTTTAAATGTCCATGGTAGGAGGAGTGCCCAATTCTTCCTGCTGTCACACCCCAAGACATAGAAACATAGAAATAGACGGCAGATAAGGGCCACGGCCCATCTAGTCTGCCCACCCCAATGACCCTCCCCTACCTTTCTCTGTGAATAGATCCCACGTGTCTATTCTATTTGGCCTTAAAATCAGGCACGCTGCTGGCCTCAATAACCTGAAGTGGAAGACTATTCCAGCGATCAACCACCCTTTCAGTGAAAAAGAATTTCCTGGTGTCCCTGTGCAGTTTCCCGCCCCTGATTTTCCACGGATGCTCCCTTGTTGCCGCAGGACCTTTGAAAAAGAAGATATCTTCTTCCACCTCGATGCGGCCTGTGAGATACTTGAATGTCTCGATCATGTCACCCCTCTCTCTGCGTTCCTTGAGTGAGTACAGCTGCAACTTATCCAGCCGTTCCTCGTACGGGAGATCCTTGAGTCCCAAGACCATCTGGGTGGCCATTCTCTGAACCGATTCCAGTCTCAGCACATCCTTACAGTAATGTGGCCTCCAGAATTGCACACAGTATTCCAGGTGGGGCCTCACCATGGATCTATACAATGGCATAATGACTTCAGGCTTACGGCTGACGAAACTCCTGCATATGCAACCTATGATTTGCCTTGCCTTGAATGAAGCTTGCTCCACTTGATTGGCAGTCTTCATGTTTTCACTGACGATCACCCCTAAGTCTCGTTCTGCTTCAGTTCTTGTTAGGATCTCGCCATTAAGGGTGTAAGTCTTGCATGGATTTTGGCTGCCCAGGTGCATGACTTTGCATTTTTTGGCATTGAAGCTGAGTTGCCAGGACCTAGACTAGGGCTCCAGTAGGAGTAGGTCGTGCATCATGTTGTCGGACATTAAATTTATGTCTGTTGTGCTTTTGCCCACTACATTGCTTAGTTTGGCGTCATTGGCGAATAATGTTATTTTACCTCGCAGCCCTTCTGCCAAGTATCTTATAAAAATATTGAATAGGATCGGGCCCAGGACTGAGCCCTGTGGCACTCCACTGATTACCTCCGTCATTTTGGAGGGGGTGCCGTTCACCACTACCCCCAATCTCTCTTGCTGCCACCCCCCAATACATCCCCCGGCAGGAAGGATGCCCAGTTCCTCCTGCCAGAAACCCCACCCCCTCCCAAAGGGCATGCCTCCTGACCCACCCAACACCACCCGGACATCATAGTACCTTTTTTAAGCTGGCCAGCTGGAAGGATGCTTCCTCCTTCTGGCCAGCAGGCCTGCCTCCAACTGAATTATGGGCCTGCCCCTTCCCAGTGTAGTATGGGATGCACTGGAGAGGGGCCTAAGTTCCTGATTGGCCCAGGCACAAGGCCCCTCCCATAGGATGTGCAGGCCATCTGGAATCTTAGGCCTATCTCCGAGTGCATTCTAGGATGTGCTGGGAGTGACCTAAGACTCCAATTGGTCAGATCCCTTAGGCCACTCCCATTGGAGAGGTCTTAGATACCTGGGCCAATCAGTGCCTTAGGCCTACTTCCTGGTGCATCCTGGGATGCACTGGGAGTGGTCTATGACTCTGACCTGATACCTAAGGCCACACCCATTGGAACCTAGTTATAGTTTCTGATTCATTTTTAACATACATGCTTGTTTTCTGTTTATATTGTGCTTTGGCCCTGATGCAGGTGATACTTTCACTGAAACACAGTGCCGTATTGGGTCTGTTATATGTGAGATCCCATAAACAACATTCCTGCACATCTGTTGTGTCTTCCTAAATTTGGAAGTCCATTGTCCACTCTCACTTTTATTTTCCTGGGTTGTTTCTGCTCCACAGACTTTGTACTTAACATGTGTGAACTTCTGCATTTAAATCATGGTGAATGGAAAACTTTTGCCTCATATTAGTAAACAGGTTCCTATGGCTCTTGTGATGTAGCTAAAACATGTTTGTACTGGAACTAAATTACACTGCTATGACTGCACTATTTAAAATAGACTGCAGATGATCTGAAAATATTAATAATGAAGTGTCGCACATAAATGTTTGTTTGTGACAATGGAAATATGATGGTTATTAAATGCAAAGCAACCCAAATCAGGGAAATGTCTTGTAGAATGATATAATACCATAAATACCAATGGAACAATTTTATAGCACAGATGTAATGGCATCTTATTTTATGTGCTGTCTAATCCTAATTTTTTGCCACAGCACCAGATGTATCATCAAACAATAATAATTAGGCTGCCTGCATTCTATAAAAGAATTCATTTTAATTTGTTGTCTACTGGCATATTACATCACATTTCTTTTGTGATATGAATTTACAGTGATATTAGCATGTGATAGCCATATTCTCAGAACTATTTGGGAGTAGGGGAAGGAGATTGGGTTGGACAAGGAGAGCAGGTGTGGAAGGGGAGGGTGTAATTTAGGAGGTTATTTGTGTGTTGATAATGAAGACTTTGTTACAGAAGAGAAGGTGACAAGAAGAAAACTGTATTCAGGTGGGAAAGGAAGAAGGGAGCTGCAAGGTAAGTGAAAGAGCAGGAATAGTATGGATGGTATAGGTTGGTTATGAAAATGTTAAGATTGGATCAGAAATTGAGGTGGGAAGGAGTAAGCGAGTACCTGATAGGATTTTTTTGTTGCTGGGGTTTACTGTGAGATGCATGGCAGGAGAAGGGTAGCTCCCATAGGCACCTTGGCCAATCAGGCATTAGGCCCCTCCCTGGTGCATCTCACAATGCACTGAGAAGGAGCAGGCCTGCCTCATTCCGATGGAGGCGGGCCTGCTGGCCAGACAATGGGAAGACCAGGCCGGCCATCTTTAATAGTTAGTGCGGGAGAGTCCAGGGAGGTAGGAGTGGTTGGGGGTTTCGTTGGGGGTCAGAGGAGGGTGGGGGGTTCAATTGGGGGGATTTGGGGAGGGTGGGGGTTCCGTGATCTTCAAGGGGATGTGTTCCGGCAGGAGGGATTGGGCACCTTCCTGCCGGCGATATTCAGGGGGGTGGGGGATGTTCCGGCAGGAGGGATTGGGCACACTCCTGCCGGCAATCTTCAAAGGGGGGGGTTCTGAGCAGGAGGGATTGGGAATTCCTCCTGTTGTGTTTGTTCGGGAAGGGGGGGGGGGTGTTCCGGGCAGGAGGGATTGGGCATTCAGGGGAGGGGGGTTGGACTGGCAGCCACAGCAGATATACTTATCGCAGCAGAGAGATCCCTTGCCACGATAAGTGAAGAGGCCACGTGTACAATAACCCGATTGTCTAACTGGCATATGTAACAAGGATGTTGGTTACAGAATCGGTTTTATTTTAGGCAGGCTTAGGCCCAATTCTATATAAGACGTCCGTCGGCTTCTGAGACCAGGCGTCCTATACAGAATCCGGGTCCTAGTGTGTAATAATACAAACTACCACTACTACTACTGCTATTAATTATTTTTATAGTGCTGCCAGATGCATGCAGTGCTGCACAGAGTCACAAAGAAGAAGAAAATAGTCCCTTCTCAAAGGAGCTTACAATCTAAACAGCCAAGACAGACAAATAGGATGTCATGGATATAGTTAAGGGGAATGGTTAATCTGCTGGCTGGGTTGATGGGCAGTGGGGAGTACAAGACAATCAAGCCATTGTGATAGCACTGATGAGGTTGACTCTTAGGCATTGGTGGAATAAGACTTTATAACATCACAATCTCAGCTCTGCTTCCCAAACACTGAAACTCTTCACACTACTACTACTACTAATTATTTCTATAGCACTACCAGATGTACACAGCGCTGTACAGAGTCACAAAGAAGAAGAAAACAGTCCCTGCTTGAAAGAGCTTTCAATCTAGACCAACAGGATCTCATGGATACAGTTAAGGGGAACAGTTAATCAGCATGCTGGGTTGGAGGGCAGAGGAGTAAGGTTAAGGATTGCAGGCTATATCAAAAAGATGGGTTTTCAGTCTGCTTTTAAACATGGGAAGGGGCTTGATGGACAAACTCGGGTAACTTATTCCAGGCATAGGGGACAGCTAGATAAAAGGAACAATGTCTGGAATTGCCCAAATCATGAATAAATTAAATATGCACACTGTGTCGTCATGCTTCCTGCAAGTGAATGAATTGATCTATTAAGAGAACTTGGTAGGACCGTAGGACTTTGTCAACTGGCAACGAGCGAAAAGAAAAAAAACTTAAGCTCTAACCGGTCTGTAAATCAAAATGGCTGCGACTTGTGAAACCAAATAGAGAAGCACAAAACAAAAACAAAATCCAATGAAAACTGCAGTACCGCCAGCCAAAGCAAAAACAAAAAATAAACTGCAGGCAACAATGTATGAGATGCAGGCAATGTTTATTATACCAAATATTTATGCAGTTAAAAATACCACCTTATAACAAACCAAAGGACCTAGTGCTTCTAAAACCTCTATCGCAGCTTAGTAAAAGGAGCCCTAGGTGTGTTCTGTGATGGTGTGCGTCACAGAGCAAAAATAGCTCTTGGATAAAGTCCTATTATAAGCATAGAGCTTCCATCTTTTAGGTAGTGGGCCAATCACTTATGACTACACTCTGAGAACATATCACACATTATTAATATTATTAGTATCTTGAATTAAAAATATTTTGTGCACTGGTGTACATGTTCGCTGCAAATGGTAATGAATATTATCTGTAAATAGAAAGGAACTTTGTGAGCAGCATTTATTATCTAGTTATAGGGTTTTGTCTGAGTGATACTTCCTTTCAGGGGACAAATGCTGTTCAGGAAGGGACTAGATGATCTATATGGTTTAATAAATCTTTATTGATGCAAAACTGTACAACCTGACATGGCCTGTGTTTCAGCTCAATGAGTCAATATCTACATTATCAGAACATACTCTGTGCCTCCTGAAGATACTATGATGCAAAAATATTGTTCTGGTTAGATATATTGTAAGATATAGGGCTCCTTTTATGAAGCCGCAATTGCACGTACCTTTTTAGCGTGCGCTACCCCCCGCGCTAGTCGAAAACTACTGCCTGCTCAAGAGGAGGCAGTAGCGGCTGGCACGGCTGGCAAATTAGCGTGCGCTATTACGCGCGTTAAACCGCTAACGCGACTTCGTATAAGGAGCCCATAGTGAGGTTTGACATTTACTGTTGTTTTTGTGGGAATTGCTACTTGATGAAGCATAGCAAAACATGAATTCATATTGTGATCCCCAAGACCATTGCCTAAGATGAATACTATTATATAATTTCAATCCTGGATTGAAACCTTAAAGACTATTTAAAATAATATGAGAAAAATGAACTTGGATGATATAAGACCGATGATGAGACAGGTTATATTGACTCATGAATATAAATAGTAGTTCAGAGCATAGCCACTGAGGTCAAACATTTAAGGCCATTGGCTTATACAAGTGATACCGTAAGTTATATTGAGAGTAGGTTAAGGTGAGAGGATGACAGTGGCATGGATAAGAGGAGACATACCTTGAAACAGCCGGTGGACATAACTTTAAAAGGATTCTTATCTGTTTTCATAACACAATCATATTTTCATAACTAAGAGCTAATGAATAGAAAGCAAATTCTCAGACTACAAATGAAGATAAAGAGTAGAAACTTTTTCTTTCTAGTGTTTTTTGAAACTAGTCTACTGCCAGATACCAGAAACTTAACTTTTGGAAACTGCCACAATATATTATATTTAATTATCTTCATTTTTTTTTTTTTATTGCTCCCTATTACGGTCTTCCTTTTCTCAGGTCACAGAGGCACTTTTAGGTAATATTATGAATTATGGTATGAATTTATACCAGCATTTAGCAAACTCTCCAAAATGTTGCCCTTGTCAAAATGTTGAAAATCTGTAGAATTTGTGGTCTAGAGGAAACAGCCTTGTACTTGAGAGCATGACTATAAAATTTATGCAATGCTTTAGTATAAAACAGGAGCCCTTCATTCAGCGCTGAAATCTGTTATACCAAAGCTGGCCTTGTATGTCAGAAACCCATCCCATATACTTTCAGAATTTAGATTTGTCTGATTATTTAAGGGGGAAGCTAACCTCCTTCAACCCCCTGTCACTTTTTCTTTCTTTTCCAAAAGCACTGAAGAAGAAACTGCACATTTTCTTTTCTCCTCCAAACTCACTCCTGTTATTATGACCCTATTCCCACCCATCTACTCAGCAGTATCTCTCATATTGTCATCCCTTCTGTATGTCATATCCTCAATGTTCTACTTTCCGTTGCAAGGCTCTTGATACCTTCAAATATCCTGTGGTTACACCACTCCTCAAAAAGCCTTTATTGGCCACAACCTACCCTTCCAATTATCTCTCCATCTCCCTCCCCCCTTATCCAAGATACTTGAATGTGCTGTTCACTGCCATTGTCTTCACTTTTTCATCTCAAGCTATTCTTGATCCACTTCAATCAGGTTTTTGCCCTTATATTCAACTGAAGCAGCCCTTGCTAAAGTCTCTGGTGACCTGTTCCTGGCCAAATCCAACTGTCTCTATTCTCAGATGCCTCCTATGTGAGGGGCCTTAGGCATCTGAGCCAGTGAGGGCCCTTAGGCCCCTCCTCAGTCATCACGAAATGCACCAGGAATGGGAAGGCCCAACATTTTGGAGTGGCGGGCCTGATGACCGGAGGGTGTATGCATCCCTATGTCTGGACTTTCATCTTGAAAGGTATGAGGGTATGTGGGGGGACTAGAGTGTGTGGGTGGTTGGGAGGTACCTGGGTGGTGTACAGGTGGGGGTTCTGGGGAGGTGTCACCAGATGGGGGTGTTGGGCAGTTCCGGGAGGGGTGACAAGAGGGAGTAGGCATTCCTCCCACTGGAGGATTTGTCAGGGGCACCAGTGGTTCCAGCAGGAGGGAGTTCGCATCCCTCCTGCCAGGGTATTCCTCATGGGGGGGTTAGGGGTTCCGGTAGGTGGAAATGGGCATCCCTCCTGCTGGCCGACTTCACAGGGGGGTTCAGAGGTTCCAGCAGGAGTCAGTGGGCATCCCTCCTCCTTGCCAATTTCAAGGAGGGGTTCCCTGACACGGCCACTCAGCTGATCACAGCAGAGAGATTTCCTTGCTGTAATCAGCTCAGCAGCCATATCTATTTGAAATGTAGGCCGCCATCTAAAATTGGGACACCATTTATAGAATCTGCCCCTTAGTGTATGCGCTGGTGGATCCATCTCCATTGCTATCCCATTATCAATTGATGTACCTCAGGGCTCTATCTTGAGACCTCTTCTTTTCTTCATTTATACTTTTTCTCTTGGTGTTCTGATCTCCTCCCATGATTTTCAGTGTCTTTTGTATGCTGATGACTCCAAGATCTACCTCTTCACACCAAAATTATCAGCAGGAATCCAGGTCCAAGTGTCAGCCTGCACTTTTGACATTGCTGCCTGGATGTCTTAAAGCCATCTGAAACTAAACATGACCAAGATTGAACTTATCTTCCCCACCCCTAAATCCATCTCTCTTCTTCCCCTATTCTTTGTTACTGTGGACAACATTTTCATCCTCCCTGTCTCATTAGTTTATAACCTTGTGGTCATCTTTGACTTTTTTCTTTTCTATTTAACCAAAATGTGTTCCTCCTTTTCTAAGCACATTAGCAAAACACTTATGTTTATTTAAGATGTGATATACCGTTCCTGCATTTTATTTATTTATTTATATTTTAAAAAATTATATACCGTCTAAAATTAAATGGTTTTCATGGCTTACATACACATTTTACTGACCTAAGTGGATTACAATGTATCAAACTAAAATGAAATTATCAACCCTGAATAGAAAACGAAGGTTAAAAAAAGGAGATACAACACCGATTTGTAGTAAATAAAATACCTAGTCCATGTGTACTAGTATTTCTTTGAATTTCCTTCCTTAATTTATTTTTCTTTAACTCTTTCTGGTGAGGCACATTTCTTTTTCCTAATAATATATAGAATTAAAAGAAATAAAAACAAAAGGAATAAAAGGTAATACCTTTATGTATTGGACTAACTTAGTATATTGTTTGATTAGCTTTCAAAGGTGACCTAACAATATTAGTCTTTGATTCAGATATTTAAAACCATTAAGGGCTCCATTCACTAAGGTGCGTTAGTGTTATTAGCGCATGCTCAAGATTAGCGTGCGCAAACCATGCGCTAAACAAAAAATCGCTGGGACCAGTACTCCTAAAGGAACTGACAAGGGGAGGTAAAAGGAAGGGAGAAGGGCTACTGCTGGACAGAGAAAGCATGTAAAGGGTATTACTGGTTAGGGGGAAGATAAAAGGAAAGGAGAAGGGCTACTGCTGAACAGGGGGAGCAGGGACAGGGTACAGGGGGAGGTAAAAGGAAAGGAGAAGGGCTACTGCTGGACAGAGGGACATGGGAGGTTAAAGGAAGGGAGAAGAGACAGAAAGACAGGGGGCAGGGGTAGAGAGACAGAGAGACAGGGGGCCAGGGAAGAGACAGACAGACACACAGACAGGGGGACAAGGACAGAGACAGAAAGAAAGGGAGAGAGAAAGAAAGACAGACAGAGATAAAAAAAGAAAGAATCTCTGATCAGTTCAGACAGCAGGACTCCCCAAAACCACAGCTTCTGGGAGTCCTGCTAGCTCAGCTGATCGAGGATTCCCCTGCTGCAATCAGCAAGGAGATCTCCGATTCCTCCATTTCTCCCTGCCTGGACCAATAAGAGTTTAGGCCTCTCCCAGTGCATCCCAGGGTGCACCGGAAGGGAAAAGCCCACCATTTTGATGAGTCAGGCTTGCCTGAAGGTGGAAGTGGGCATCCCTTCTGCTGTTTTATCATCAAAGGTACAAGGGGGGTAGGGATATCGGGCTCAGGGGAGGGATCTCTCCTTGGAGAGGTACTGGGGAAGTTAGTCAGTGGGTGGGTGGGAGGGAGGGAGAGAAAGAGGAATTGAGGATCTCCCTGCCATCAGCTGATCATGGTAGGAAAATCCCCAGTTATCTGAGCTGGCAGGATATCTCTAAGCCGCAGTTTCAGGGAGTCCTGCCGGCTCAGAGGTGATCTCCTGGCAAAGATAGGCACCAGACAAGTAGGCTAGGGTTTACCAGGCCTTCATTTCTGGCACCTGTCTTTGCGTGAATCACGCTTATGTAGGTGCTTGAGGCACAATGCTCTAACTGGTGCTGTTGTGTGATTGATATGTGATTGGCGACCGTTTTTAAGGTGGCTTCTTACATGAGTTCCAGTTAGGGCTCCTTTTACTAAGGTGCGTTAGGGCCTTAACGTGCAGAATAGCACGCGCTAGACCTTAATGCCAGCATTGAGCATTCTAGAAGCGTACCACGTGGAATACCACACGGTAATTTTGTGCATGCGCTAAAAACACTGGTGCACCTTAGTAAAAAGATCCCTTAGAGAATCCAGGGTTTAGACTCCTGAGGCAGGACTACAGGCTGAAACTTGGGATAAGTCACTAGAAGCAATAAAGTTCTTCCATTTGGGCACCATTCATGCCTGCTGTCCAAATTGTTTGTATCATCTGTTAATAAGCAAACTAACTTTTAATAGTAACAGAAGTACAAATAAAGAAATGCATACTATAAATTGTCTCTATACAAATGTTGGAGATATATGTACGTATATTGTGTACGGTAACCGATTAGTGCATGGTTAGCACGTGATCCCTTTACTGCCTACAAAATAGGTATTGGTAGGGACTCATGCACCAATGACTACTTGTTAATAAGAAAATTAGCATGTGGCCATCATTAGAAAAATGTAGAAATTTGTCCATTTTACGCATATGCAAAAATGGTCTTAGTGCGTAGGAATGAACAAGGTAAACACATGCTAACGACATTTTTTTAACTGCAGTTTGGTAAAAGGGCCCCCATATCTTTGTCACCTGCATATATATTTTTGTTTAATGGCATCAGAATTTGCATTCTTTTATGGAAGGCTTTTATGACTACTCATTTTGAAATGTGGTAGAAATTTTAAAAGACCACCTTATGTTCTTTTTTTTTTTTTCCTATCAAGTAAGCAAGGTGAATAAATGCACCATAGCTATGTGTGTTAGTGACATTTCTTCATTTTCTTGATGTAGTGCTTAATGAAACACGGCTCCCTGTTGAATAGATTATGAGAACTAATATATTAAGATAATTCAGATAAACAATTTTAATTACATTTAAAAATTATAAGGCAAAAGTTTGTGAACTAATGATTAGAAATGTTCCAACCTGTGCACTAGAGGTTAGAGTACACCACGGTAGACTTGGAAATGACAATCCTTTCATTGTGAAGTCTACAATTAGAAGGGAATGATAAATGTGATAACTGAAATATTCTACAATTACTGTATTGTCACTTTTATTATCCTTCCTAATCACTGTGAACTATTTAGTCTATTCCTCATCCTTGCTAGGCAGGCAGTAGTATACTCCATTAAGTTACCTTCTCTGTATTCTTTGGGATTTCTATCCATAAAGATTTCAGAAGGCAACTAGTTTCCTGAGGCTTTAAACCTGCTTGGCTCTATGCCATTCTTAACATTCAGCATCACCCCTGTCTTGTTTATACAATTTGTATTCTGGTTTCAGTATCCTATTGTTTATCCTCTTTTCACCAATCCTTTGAGATAACTCACAAAATTGTAGGTATCTTTTAGTGCCATATGTTCAGACTCTCCAATTTTATTTTCTATGCGGGCTGAATGAAAAGTAATGAGACTGATGCTGTTTTTCTTTCCAAGAAGTGCCGTGCTGGTTCTTCTAAAGCTCATGCATTGACATTTCTGTCCCTTTTTAGTTTTTGAAGTGTATTTAAGCCATTTTTTTCTCCTCCCTATTTCAAATGTATTATTTTATTACAATTAGTACTAATTGCCTTGTTTTTTTATTTGTATCTTAAACTAAATTTTAACCAAATATAAATCACTTTGGATTTGGATTTTGCGATCAAATCAAACATATTAAATAAACTTGAAACTTGAATAAACTTGAAGATGTTGAGAGTACGCAGAGGTATGTGATTGAATTTAGTTTTAAACTTATAAAAAGCGATAATCAAACTCTTGAAATGTTATGCCAAGTCTACAGTGGTGAAACAATTAGCTGTGCTGTGTACAGTGGTGTAGCAAAGACGAGAGATACCTGGGGCACTGGCTCCTCTCTTCTCTACCCCACCCCCCACCTCTACACACTCCTTTCCCACCCCCTCCTACCATGTACGCACCACTTCCCTTCCCATGTATCTCTGCAACATCCCTGGTGCAATGAGCAACTCCTAACCTGCTGTCGCACCAGTGTTGGCTGTTCCTCTGATGTCATTTCCTAGATGCAGGTCCAGGAAGTGACATCAGAGGACGAGCCGATGCAGGTTGGGGGTTGCTGCTCATGCCAGCATCATTGCAAAGGTACGGGGGTAGGAAAACGGTGTGCATGCATGGCAGTGGGGGTGGGAAATGAGCGGGAAAGAAGTGGGGCCAGAGAGGAGGATGGATGCTTGTGCCCTTACCAAGACGGCACCCGCGGCGGACCGCTCCCCACCCCTTTTACTATGCCACTGGCTGCGTACTCGCAGACATATCTTCCTCATCTGCCATGACAAAACATATGAAGTTCTTCCTCTTGCTGTGACCCATCAATGAAAACTACAGCAGCCCAAGTGCTGGTTCAGAAGCGTCAATGTACCAGCTTCACAAGAACCAGCACACTGTTGCTACAAATGCTTCTTGGAAAGAAAAACAGAGGCAGTCTCATTATTTTTCAGTCTGCTCTTGTATCTAACCAAGAAAAGTATGAGACTTCAGGATATGTATTTCTTTTAGAAAACATAGTAAACATCACGGAAGATATACATGGTCAGTGAAAATCAGGGTTTAAGATGCTTGACTATTGCAACATCATTTATTTGGGAACTTTTAAGAAAACCCTTCAAAGACTCAGAGTTATTCAAAATTTGGCAGTTCGATTGATTTTTGGTTTGAAAAAATGGGAACATATAAGTCCCTATTATCAAAAATTACACTGGCTGCCCCTGGAAGCAAGAGTTTTGTTTAATTTTTTTTTGTCTTTGTTTTAAATCAGTATTTAGTTTAGCCCCTACGAACTTGGTTTCTCATTTTAATTAGGATTGTTCTATTAGGCCTACACGTAGAATTCATATGCTCACTTACCCAACAATAAAGGCCTGTCGTTATAAAAGATTCCTGGACAGAACTCTTGCTTTCCAGGCATGTAACATTATCATGCACTCCTCATCCTATTTTAGTTTTAGAAAATCAGTAAAAACAAAATTGTTTAATCGATTTGTAACCTAAGAATTTTACTGTTTTTACTTCTTTTATTCTGTATGCATGTATTTGATGATTTTACAATGTGACTATTTCTCTGATTTTCCAGCACTTCTTATTGTAAACCGGTATATAAGAATAAATTATTATTATTATTAATAATAATAAAGCATTCTCACAAAGGTGAAGCTTCTGGCAGAACTTGAATACACCAAGTCAGAAAGTCTGTTCCAGGTATATAGTGCAGCAAGGTAGATAACACCAATTAAAGAGTTAGCAGAAGAGGACAAGAGCACAGCTGAGTTGCTAGCTTGATTAATGGATTTTATGTGGAAGGGTGTAGTGGGAGTTAAGTAAATTGATGTACCGATACTGAAAAACTACTGAGAGAATGCACTTTTAGGTGAACAGGATAAACTGGAACTATATGCCGAGATCATGAGAAGCCAACATAATGACCTGAGAAGGGTGGTATGGTTGTAATGACACTGAGGAATTGGGGATGCATGGATCACTGTTGGTTTTCTTGAGATGAGCTGTTTTAATATAGGATAAGATTTACAAAGAATAGTATTTTTTTGCAACAGCAGTTTACCGTAGTGAAGCTGCTGAAAAAATATTTGTTGTTTTTTCTAGAATAAGTAATTGAGGTATAGAATATTACTAATGACTATATAAGAACTGCATAGCAATGGTTTTTAATATAAGAAGTAATACTAACTTATAATTTTATAATAAATGTAGTTAAGAATAGAGAATGAAGCTTGTGATTGGCAGCAATTTAAAAATCAGTAAGTGTTAGTAAATTCAAATATTTGGCTACCTTTTTAAGACTGCAAGTGCAGATATGAGGAAGCATTCAATTGGAAGCTACATATATTCCATAAAATATAAGTTATTGATGTACATTTTAACATAGCTTTTAAGGGTTTTTAAAAAAAAAAAAATCTTTTGTTTCTATGTAATTTATTATTTTTTTTTTTGATTGCCAGGCAAATGTAAATCTCATCTGGAATGTGTAGATTCAAAAGTCATATTAGGTAATGTATCAGTAATAAACATTTATTTTTAAGGAGACCCAGATATTCAATTTCAGACCTAATCTGGGTAGTAGAACTGAATATTTGAGTCTTTGACAACATCTGGAAGTTATCCAGGTACCACTAATATCCGGTGCTATACCCAGGTAGCAAACCGACTATAGTTAGGACAGCATTTTATGTAGTCAGACTTACCCAATTAGTTATCTGAGCACCAGCATTGAATATCTGCAGTGTCCAGATAATTTCCAGGTCTGGCTGACTCCATCCCTGAGCCATCTTGGCACATTCAAGAATGCCGCAGTGGACAAAGCAGATATTTAGTTAATGAAAGAGTTGAGGTATAGTTAAATTGTGAATGAGACTTCTCTGTTCATCAGATAAGATTCTTTTTGGACCCCTGTTAGGTTATAAAGATTAGACAGTTCTAAATCTAATAGATGCTGGCACTGTCATCTTGATATAGGGACTCTGGATCATTTGCTGTACTATTATCCCTTGATACTTAAATTCTGGAAATCCATTTGGGGTCAAATTATTACGATACTGGAAGTTCCATTATCATTGTCATATGATATAATATTGTTTGGAACAATATTATTCCCCAAGAAACCAATCAATGCAAATCAGAATAAATTGCTACTCATCATGACAGGAGTAGCCATGCAGCTGATAATGAAAAATTGGAAAAGTTGGGATAACTTAAATTATAGGTTTGAATGCATTACCTTTTTACAGAGGGGACACCATAGCATATTCAAAGAAATTTGGGGCCCATCAACAAAGTACTGTAAGATATGACTGTGAACTATGAACAGTATTTTCCTTTGATTCGTGAAAGATTGTTATACACATCCAGGAGGGGTGGGGGGGTGAGGGTTAGGGCAGGAGGGGGGGGTTTAAACAGCTTTAAATTATTTGTTGGAATAAAGTGCAATATGTCATATTACTTGATTGTTCAACTGTTTGCACTATGTACTTGATTTCAAAAACGAATAAAGAATAAAAAAAGACTTCTCTTCTACTGCCAACTCTCAACTCTGCCCTTTCTACTTTATTGCACCATATACCAGGAACAGACTGCCTGACTCTGTACATCAGGCTCCGTCTCTGGCAGTATTCAAATCCATGCTAAAAGCCCACTTTTCAAAGCTGCTTTTAAGTCCTAACTCCAACCCGCTTGTAAAGCACCCATATTTGTTTGTCATTCCCTCTATAGTTCCCTACTCTATCTGCCTTCTCATTCCCTCTCTAATCCTTACCTCTAATCTTTACATCTAATCCATTCCCTCTCTAATCCTTACGTCTAATCCATTCCCTCTCTAATCCTTATTTGTCACAATTAGATTGTAAGTTCACTCGAGCAGAAACCATCTGTACATGTTAATGTACAGCGCTATAGAAATATAATATCCCCCCTTTTACTAAACCACGATAGTGGTTATTAGCGCAGGGAGCCACGCTGAATGCTCCACACTGCTCCAGATGCTCATAGAGTACCTATAAGTGTCGGGAGCAGCGCAGGGGATAGTGACCAACTGAATAGGAACTGCTGAATTTTTGAGAGTGCTTCACATAGGCTGTCGCTGATCAGAGTTTGCTCTCTGTTCCATCCTGCCCTCTTATGCTATAACTTCTGGCTTCCACAAGGGCAGGATGGAGCAGGTAGTAAGATCCAGGGTCAGTGGGTCGACAAATCATTGCTTCTTCCCTGAGAAGCACACATTTTAAGGTGGTGTGGAAGAGGTTCGGAGACAGGGGACATACTGTACCATCAGCGTGGCCTGAAACTGGCCTACAAAGGGACCTGCAATAGATAAGGCTGGCTCTGTACCCAGGACTTATTTGAATTTGTAAAATAGTCTTAAAATAAGGGCTTTCCTGCCTCATTAAGGGATTCTTTTACTAAAGTGTGCTAACCGATTTAGCATGCGCTAAATGATAAGGTGCCCATAGAATAATGGGTACCTTAGCATTCAGCAGGTGCTAATCTTTAGCATGCACTAAATTGATTAGCACGCGCTAAATCGGTTAGTGCGCCTTAGTAAAAGGACCCCTAACTTAGGCCCCCTTTCATGAATTTTCACCTACAGTATATTGAGGGGCCATCTTAACTTTTATTTTAAGAACTTTTGCTTCGCATGCTAGTTTCAGAGATCACAAGATGCTTGATAAACTTTTGCTTCATAGGCCCTGATATCTGAAATACTACCAAGACAACATAATGTGTATAGTTTGAGCATATTTGAACTTTTGGCTGAATTTGGGATATTTATTGGTTTATTTTAGAAATTAATGCGAATATAATTTCATTAACATGTATATAACTTTTTAACAATAAATCAGCTTTGCATGCGTTGCTTGAATATTTTTAATGTACAGTAAAACCTTGGATTGCAATAACACTGGAATTCGCACCACGCTCAGATTGTTCACAATAAAATACACCAACTCAGATATAGTGGCAAAAAAATGGACTACAGCTTTATTTTCATTAAGAAAAAACCTTAATAAAATCAACTTATCAACATTTTCAAAAAGCAGTGTAGCTTATTCTCAAAATTCTGGAGCTACTTGGTGTTGAACTAGCTCCTCTTCCAAAATTCTCTCCCATTCCCCAATTCCCTTACAGCAAGACTCATGGTGCCGCAGAGTCCAGCTGCCACCCATGGCGGTGTCGCACATGAGCAGTTACAAAATTTAGTCATCAAATCTGTTGCATAGCCACACTGATCCAAAATTGTTTTCCCAACATAGCATTTTTTCCGCAACAAAATTGCGACCAACCCTCCCCTGCCCCCCAACAAAACCCTCCAAATATAGAAGCCCCAAACTAGGGAAGGAAAGGGCGGGACAATTTTCCCCCACCAACCTTAACCTTTCCCACTCCCTCCAAACTCCTAGTTCTCCACTGCCCACCAATTCTCCTCAGAAAACTCCTCCAATCCCAGAGCCCCTTTTCCCAGCCAATCCTTGCTCGCTCTCACCTCCCTACCTCTTACTTCCACCCCTCCCCTTACCTAACTTGCCTAACAACCCACTACCCATCCTCCTACCTACCTACTATTATTTAATTAACTCTTACCCCTCCAAAACCATCTTAGCTGGCTCATCCAGCGTTATAAGCCCGCAGATTAATCTGCAAGCCACTGTAACTTGGTTTGCAAATGTTTTGCAAGACAAGCAAAACATTTTATTAAATTTTAACTTGATATAGAAGCAATGCCTTGCAATACAAGTACATACAGTATACACACATCACAACTGAGCTGGTGGTATCTTCTCTCTCTGACGCTGCAAGAGTGTAGTGACTATTTTAAACAAGCAAAGTCTTGCAATACATGTACTCGTACACATGTCACATCATCACAACTGAGCCGATGGTTCTTCTCTCTCTGACGCTGCGGGAGTGTAGTGACTGTTTTAAACAAGCAAAATCTTGCAATACGAGTATATACAGTATACATGCGTCACATCATCACAACTGAGCTGATGGTTCTTCTTTCTCTGACGCTGTGGGAGTGTAGTGACTATTCTAAATGAGCGAGGTCTTGCAATACAAGTACATATAGTATTTTGAGTTAAAGTTTTTGGGTTGTGGAACGAATCATCTTGAGTTTCCATTATTTCCTATGGGGAAATTTGCTTTGATATGCTAGTGCTTTGGATTACAAGCATGCTTCTGGAACGAATTATGCTCACAAACCAAGGTTTTACTGTACTTAAAATTGATTTAATGTTCATTCTTTACATATATAACATTTTCCTGAATGAAACTGAAAACAATGCAATATCACTCGTGCTTTCTGAAAAATGCAACAGCGTTATCTTTCTAAATAGGCACACAAGAGAACTCAGCACCTGGTGATATATATCACATCTACTCAGAATGAGATGTTTGATCTAAATATTCCTCTACTTCCCAATGTAGAGATACAGAAAAGTGTATATGAACCAGTCGGGCAAGATAAATGCCATGAGAATGAGACTGCCAGTAGGCTATAATGTATTTTACATTCCATCAATTGAGGTATCACAGTGGGTTAATCAAAATAAAATATAAGATAGCTAATAATTACTTCTGGATGCATAGGACATGTAAAACAAAAATTGCAATGTTGTAGCAGGACTGAAAGGATGAAGTACTGGCTTTGTTAGATTTTAAATCAAACTATAGAGGTGTATTTCCCAGAGAAAAAAATAAAACTCAAGTTTATATTTTCAGAAATGTAGAAATCTCCCTTAAAATAATAGAATTCTTTGGCAAAAGGGCTTTAAGATATCAATTCCTTAAGCTCATTACAAACACTGATTTATATAATGTTTTACTATATTTTTCTGATCATGACATACCTACATTCTCTCTAGATACTGTACATGAAAGTATCATTATTGTTTAATTACTGTAGATTCACTTCTATACCAGCTCAGCTATTCAGCTCAACAGTCGATAACCAAGTCTACAACTGACATAAAGACTGAAGTCTAAGATGTATTATGGATGGACTGAACACAGTACTCTCAATACTTATATATGGTTTCAATTTGATGATTTATCAAATACTGCATATTCTATAACCTAGGCAATGGAAACATCCCCAGGTACATTAGATGGATTGTGAACCCATTGGGACAGATAGGGAAAATGCTTGAAGTACCTGTATGTAAACCGCTTTGAGTGTGGTTGTATAACTACAAAAAGGCAGTACAGTAGAATCTCAGTTAACCGGTACTCAGTTAACCTGCAAAAAAATTTGCTGGAAAAAAAAAACATTCCCCGAAGCACCAGCGGTAGCGATCCTGAGCTGCGAACACCCCACCCTCCCTCCCTCAAGCCCCAAAGCAGTAAAAGCAGTGGCAGTCCTGATCTGCAAACCTTCCTCCCTCCCGCCCCGAAGCACCAGCATGGCAATAGCCCTGAGCCACAACACCCCCTCCCTCAAGTCCTGAAGCAGCAAAAGCAGGTAATGGTTGTGAACCGCAAACCCCCTCACTCACTCCCTCCCTTCCTTACCTGAAGTGACAACCGGTCATCAGGAGGCAGCACTCAAAACAGGCTGCTCATGGCCAGCCCTGGCAGGACCTATCCTCTGACACATGTGACACATCAGAGGAAATGCCCTGCCGGGGCTGGATTAAAGCAGCCTGTTTTGAGTGCTGCCTTTCTGCTAACCGGCTGCCGCTTCGGGAAAGTAAGTGAGGAAAGGAGGGAGTTCGTGGCTCAGGACCAAGTTTCAAGTTTTTTATTAAAATTTGATATAATCACCTATCCATGAATTTCTAGGTGAAGTACAAGTACGAGGTGCTACCAAAAATTTTGGGGAATGTGAACAGCATACGCAAACTGGATATAGTATGCCCTTCCCCTGCCGGAGGTGTCTAGCAGTATGATTTGTGAATCAGTGTGCCATCGAGCGTGCAGCTGAGTGTTCGCATTTTGTTCTGTGCGATTTTGTAAGGTTGCGTTTTAGTGACTCAGCGGATTTCGATATGACAGATTTTACTGAGCAAAGAATCTGCATCAAATTTTCTTTCAAACTTAAAAAAACTGCTGCAGAAACCCATCGTATGTTCCGGATCATGGACAGGGAGAAAAGGGAGAAGGGAAGAATTTTGGAGTGGTGTGTGTGTGTGTGTGTGTATGTGGGGGGGAGGGGGGTATTCCTCCTCCCCAAGTGTTGAATCAGGAGCTGAATAAGAATGCCAAACCTGAGTCCCAGTATGCCACACATCCCCCCCCCCCCCCAATTTCAGCAAATTTTAGGCATTTGAAGGGAATTGGGCACTTGAAACAATTTGCCTTCAAGTAGAAATTGCTCATTTGCCTCCAAATGAGTATAGCCTGCCGATAAGCTTACAAGAAGTAGCTTCTGCTTCTTCCTGTTCCTGCATGGGTCTACAAAAATTAATCAATTCAGTGCTGAAATGGCTGCACTGAACTGGCTATGATTAAACAGCCACGATGAATTGTCCTAGAACCATTGAGTATGCACCTTAGTCTCTATCTCAATAGTAAATACCCTACCCACCAGGACACCCCAGGAAACTCCTTGCTGCTCTATTTGGTCTGGCCATTACATCTGAGGCTGACATACAGGCAGGTATTTACTGTTTTATTCACATCTTTGAATGGGAGGGAGTTCGTGACTACTGGAAGAGTGTGGGAGGTCATGCTTTAATCCCTCCAGTGGTCATCTGGTCAGTTTGGGCACGTTTTTGGCATTTATTCATTGGCAAAACAGATCAAGCCCTAAACATCCAAATTGTGCCTTGTACATATTCTAAAATTTTCAATTACAGTGGTGCCTCGCATAACGAACGCCTCGCACAACGAACGCTGCACACAACGAACTTCATGTCTTGATTCACACAACGAACTTCGTTTCACACAACGAACTTCACACAACAAACTTCGTTTCACACAACGAACTTCGTTTCACACAACGAACTTCGTTTCACACAACGAAGTCGCCCGAGCTGCCAATGTATTGCATCCTTCCGCGCAGGCACTATAGGCAGTCGTTAGTCACTGCGCTTAACTGCCCTCTCTCACTGTATACAGTCGTCCTTTTAAGATAAACTCAATATTTTTTATATATCATGGCTTCTAAAAAAAGCAGGAAGGTGATTTCTGTTGAAATGAAACGGGAAATAATTAGAAGGAGTGAATGTGGGGTAAAACAGTGTGACCTCGTCAAAGAGTTTGGCCTCAGCAAGACCACCATTTTCACCATTTTGACAAATTTATCTTTTTTTATGTCATCTTAGCATATTTTATGCTGCAGAACGAATTATTTTTTTTAACATGTATTGTTATGGGAAAACGCGTTTCACATAACGAACTTTTCGCATAACAAACTTGCTCCTGGAACGAATTAAGTTCGTTGTGTGAGGCACCACTGTATTAAAGAAAAACATCCAGATCATAAGCCTGCCCTAGTCCTATCCCAGGGGTAGGCAATTCCGGTCCTCGAGAGCCAGAGCCAGGTCAGGTTTTTAGGATATCCACAATAAATATGCATGAGATAGATTTGCATCTCAAGGAGGCAGTGCATGCAAATCCATCTCATACATATTCATTGTGGATATCCTGAAAACCTGACCTGGCTCCGGCTCTCGCAGACCGGAATTGCCTACCCCTATCCTATCCCAACCACATCGCTAACAACCCCCCTCCCCCTTGAGATTTAAATGCACTACAGATGAACAGCCTAGAAATCTGTCTAGAAAATTGGTTTTGAAAATATCAAATTGGAAGGGTTTGGCGAGAAAAATGTCCATCTGCCCTTTTATGTCGCTTTTTGGGTGGTTTTCTTTTTTGAAAATGAGCCCCTAAGTATACTAGTGTTTAATCATGAAGAAATGGAACCTATGCAGAGTAACAGGTTCAGCTCTGGCTGCTTTGATAGCCAGACTGGGTGGACAATGCAAGTATTTCATCCATAAAAATATTAGGAGTTATAATTGATACGAACTTATCTTTTCATGATCATATAAGTCAAACGGTTAAATCTTGTTTTTATAAATTACGTCTGATAAGATCCATTTCATCCTTCTTAGAACCAAAATCTGTTAATATCCTTGTCCACTCCATGATCATTTCCAAATTAGATTATTGTAATTCTTTGCTATACAATATTTCCCAAAAAGAAAAGAAAAGACTTCAAATAATCCAAAATACGGCCATAAAACTTATACATAAAGCAAAAAAATATGACCATGTAACACCCCTTCTTATTAAATCACACTGGCTACCTATTAATCATCGCATAACTTTTAAAATAGCATTTTTAGTCTTTAAGGTTCTAATATATAACACCCCTCAATTTATATCTAGAATGATTATCCCTTATCATTCTAATCGAACTCTTCGCTCATCACAACAAGAATTACTTTTGGTCCCTTCACTCAAAATTGTGGGAACACGGAGAAACGATATGTTCTCTGTTTTAGCTCCCCAACTCTGGAACACTCTGCCTCTTTTTATTAGAAAGAAGAGAGATATTATCACTTTTAAAAAACTTTTAAAAACTTTTTTATTTAATGATGCTTTTAATGAATAATTTTTTTCTTATTTTACAACCCTTCTTTATGTTTTTTTCCTAATATATGTTTTTTTTTCCTTCAACATTAGAAAATATGTAACTTTTCCCCCCTTTCCTCCCTTTCTCATGTTTGTTTTTAATGTATTATTTAATTATTTAACAAATACGTGTTTTATTGTGTGTTTTTTTTAAAGTTTTACTAATATGTCTCAATGTTCTCTTATAACTTGTTTTTAAATGTACATCGCTTAGAATGTTTTAAATAGGCGATTCATCAAAAATAAAGTGAACTTGAATTTATTTACCTGCCAGCATTTACCATGGCCCCCTTTAATCAACCTGTGCTAGAGATTTTTACCATGGACCGGCGAGGTAAGTGCTCTGACGCTCATAGGGATTTACTGTGCTAGCCCGCTCTAAAAACTTCTAGTGCATCTTGATAAAAGGGGAGCGGCAGGGACATGTTACTAGTTGATTGAAAGAAAATACACTGAAATTATGCAGTGCTAAAGAAGAAATATTTTGACAGTAAAAATAATTACTTTGAAGATAAGACAGTTGAGGGGGGATGAATAAATTAGAACATTTCTTCACATAGGGAGTAACCTGTAGATGTCAACCAAACCCATATCTCTAATTAGAAACCTTTATATTATTTGAAAGCTTTGGTGAGATGCCTTTTAGCATTAGATTGTTCAAAAGTATATCCAGGGGACGATTACAGTCACCTCCAATAATAACCAGATAATCACCTGCAAAAAAAACATATTATTTTTTTTTTCTCAAAAAGATCAGCAGTCAAACAGAGAAATGTAAGCATTAATTAAGATAGTACGGGTCTGATTTATTTTCACTGGTACCAACTCTAAACCTCATCCACTGTCAGAAGTCAGAGTGATAATTGATAATTATAATTTTTATAAAAATAATTTAATCACTCTTTCCTTGACTGGATATTACTGAAAAAGAAGAAAAATATAGGGCTCCTTTTATCAATCCACGCTAGCGGGGTTAGCGCGTCGGACATTTCATCACGTGCTAACCCCAGCGGTCAACTAAAAAACTAACACCTGTTCAATGCAGGCATTAGCGGCTAGCACGGCAGGCAGTTTAACGCACAGTATTCCGTGCGTTAAACCCCTACCGCAGCTTGATAAAAGGACCCCTTAGACTTTTACCTGATCTATTTGATATTTCAGTGATTATGACATACAGAAGATGAGTTAACAATGCTACCACAGGTTTAATATTTTATGTTTCTTTTAGTACATTGGTTAAACTGTTTTTAAAAATGAGTTAAACAGCTTTATGCAATGACGTACAGTATACATATTAAAGGAATGTGAAAGAGAAATTTGAACCCAGTAATGCACCTGGCTAAAGAAGAGGACACATTCATACTCAAGAAATATTTAACCAGCCATGTTTTTAAACATGTATGGTCCAATTTCCAAAAGGACTTGTATGTTTACATGGGTCTGGTATACTATGAGGTAAATAATTATAATTTTAAAAAATGGTCTAAAAACCCGCCTAAATCGGCATTTGGATGATCAAAGAGACAGGTCATCCAAGTACCAATAATTGAACAGGGTTTTAGATGCATCTAAAACCAGTTTAAGCCTTATCCCTGCCTCTGTGCGCCCAGAGCAAAAAGGGGCGTTTTTGGAGAAGTGGGTAGGGCGGGAGGTGGGCAGATATGGGCTAACCTAGATTTAGGGCTCCTTTTACTAAGATGTGCTAGTGGTTTTAGTGCACACTTAGCACGTACTACAATGCTGTGTGCGCTAAACACTAACACCTCCATAGAGCTTGCGTTAGTATTTTTCATTAAGCATGTGGTTTGCATGTGCTAATCTTTTGCACATGCTAAAAACGCTAGCGCACCTTAGTCAAATGAGTCCTTAGTCATCCAGCAGCCATAATCGAAAAGTTTGACAGGTTGCCTGGTGGAATTCATACATTTTGACTTAGACCAAGTCAAAACAGGTATAAGTTCTGGATCGGGTCAGGCCCAGGCAACCCATCCCTCTACTCCCATAATAATTGTAGCAGGAGGGATGCCCAGACCTGCCATGACCCCCTCCCCCCCCCCCCGGAATGATCATGGCAGGAGAGATGCCCAGTCTCTCCTGCCAATACCCATGATCCCCCCTGCAATCTTCTGTTGACACCACCAACCCACACTAGAAAGTTTGCTGGCAGGAGGGATTGGGTTCCTCCTGCCTACACCCCTCCATCCTCCCCTGAAAGTTTGCCCCCACCCCCTAGAAAGTTCAACCCCACCCCCACCTGGACCCCCCCACCAGGACCCCCCAACCCCACCCAGATGCCCCCTAACCTGGTTTAGTTGACCTGGTTTAGTATGGCCGGCAGGTCCACCTTCGCTGGGATGCACAGGGGAGGAGCCTAAGGGCTGATTGGGCTAGGTGCTTAAGGCTCCTCCTGTAGGATGCACTGGGTGTGGCCTAAAATTAAGATTAGCCAAATCCCTTAGGCTACCCTGTTTTACTGAATGTGGTAGACTTGGCAGGAATGATTATAGAGGATATTTTGGGGTTAAAGATATGATGAACAATAAGTCTGCAGTTCTTATAGAATTTAAAGAAGAAATGGAGAATATTCAACTGTAATTAAGAATAACAGGAAGAGGCTGGGGTGCCTAGACAGAAGTATGAAACTAACACTCAGATTCAGATTTATCATAGAGCATAACTTACATACTGGCATCCAGAAGACAGCTCTTGAAGATGAAAACAATTGCACACATCATAATAAACTAAGGATCTTGGGGATTTGAGAAGGTGGAAAGGACACTGACCCAAATAAATATCTGGAAGTATTGTTTCCAAAATTCCTGGATATGAGTTTTGATCTGAAATGGGACAATTCATTGTGGTTGTTTCATTGTGGGATGTTTCAGTGAGGCTATGATGAAACAATCACATTGAATCATTCCCTTCCAGTGGGAATGCTTGATGGAGAGGTGAATCTAATTTGGGGGGGCATCACCCCCCCCCCCCAAATGCTGAATCAGGAGTGGAATAAGAATGGAAGATCCAGCAGGAGGGATGAACAGATTGAAGGGGAGATGGTTTAACTGAAGGCCAGTGAGAAGCAGGTTGCAGTAATCTAGGCGAGAGGTGATGAGGGTCTTGGCAGTGCGCTTAGAAAGGAAGGGTGTGATTTTAACAATATTGCAGAGAACGAAATGACTGATTTTGGTGGGTGAAGAGATGGAGTTAGATGAGTCAAAGATTACCCCAAGGTTGTGAGCCAACGAGACAGGGAAGATGAGGATATGGTTAACAGAAATAGAGAATGGGGGAAGTGGAGAGGCAGATTAAGGTGGAAAGTTAAGGAGCTCAGTCTTGGCCATGTTTAATTTTAGATGGAAGTGAGACATCCAGGTAGTGAGGTCAGACAAGCAGGTTGAAACACAGGACTGGATGTCTGTCAAGATTTCAGGTGTAGAGAAAACAACTCTTAAGAGATTACAGTTCGACCAAAACATGTCTGGACATTTTATTCTTGATGAAAAAAAAAGAAAAAGATCATGTTACACCTATGTTAAAACAACTACACTAGCTTCCTGTGGTAACCAGAAATTTATTTAAATGTATTTGTCTTGTTTTTAAGGCTTTTAGAATGGATGCTCCACAATACCTCTCTGACAAATTGGTTTCTCAAGCACTTACAAAATGTTTAAGATCTTCACAACGTGCATTGTTACAGCTTTCATGTTTAAAACTGGTTAAACTTTCTGCAATTAGAAATCAGGCTTTTTCAGTTATCTGGGCCCACTTTTGTGGAACTCTTTACCCAATATTGTTAGCAATCTTAAGGGGTGTCTTTGCTTTCAAAAAGCCTTTAAAAAATGGTTGTTTTCTAATAGCTTTGGACATCCTTGATTGGATATATTTTCATTGGAGATTTGATGTTGGCTGGTTTATTTACATGTTTTAATGTTGCTGCAGTATTTATGATATTGCATATCATGTATCTTTTTATTATATAAAACTATGTAAAAGGTGGTATAACCAATGTATTAAATCAAATCAAATTTTCATTATGGAGCCCAATACATTTTACCAAAATTATAACAACTAGAAAAGCAAATACAGCTCTGTTTTATAGTACACTGTAAAGAAAGTCAGTCTCCTTTTATGGCTCAAGAAAAACACCAGCAATAAACTTCAGTGGATGTGTTTTACTTAAGATAACCAAACAACTGTTCTCTTTTTACCCACTAACATTTGCAACAATAAATCACCAGAACAAGGACCGATTTTAAGATGGACTTCGGAATGTGGAATCAATTGAAGTATATGAGTATTATGTCCTGCATTCAGTATCCAGCAATATTCATACACTAAAAATCATGCTGGCATACTTTTTTCTTTGATCTCTCTGCTTTTGTGATGCTGCTAAAGAAAAATATAATTCAGTAAAAAAATGTGTTGAAAAGATTCCTGTAACTATTTGAAAACTAAGTAGAGTGGTATTGAATTTAAAGGAAATAAATTAGCAGCTAACAATATGAATATAATTTGTGGATTATACATCATTCTGAAGGGCTCTAATCGTCTATATTTCACACATTTTTAATAACCATTTTCCACCTTTTCTCAAGAAATCTACAGCTGACAAAACTAAAGAAGAGAAAAAATAGCTGTAACTATCATTTGATAAAGTGGGTTTTTGTCCTTGAAATCTCATGCCTCAATAAATTGGTTAGTCTATAAAGTAACACCAGCATCTTTGTTGGTTTATACTCCAGAAAGCCTAATACCAGCAGCTAATAGAAAACAATTATCAATTGCAATTCTTTGTTATAAATTATTCATTCTCTCTCAAAATGTTATTAAACCATGTAATATTGGAGATATATTTCTAGAAGTTTTGTTTCCAAAAAAAAGTAGCAAACACATCTTATGTCAAAATTAGGATCTCTTGTTTACTGATGGCCTGATTCTAGATATATTGTGCCCAAAAATTGTTGCCACAAGAATGATAATTAGGGCAATTCTGCTTGGCAAATGAACCTGTTATACAACTGTGCTAAGTGCCAGTGCATTGGGTAACTTTTACTAGAAGCTGATAAAGAAAAGGCTGAATTGCTTAACAAATATTTTCGTTCTGTGTTCACGGCCGAAGATCTGGGAGCAGGACCGCAGATGACAAATGCAAATAGAGATGGTGGAGTGGTAGACTCTGATCAATTTTCAGAGGGTTGTGTTCGTGAAGAGCTAGTTAAATTAAAGGTAGACAAAGGGATGGGGCCAGATGGTGTACATCTGAGGATGCTGAAGGAACTTAGGGAAGTTCTGGTGGCTCCACTGACTGACATTTTCAATGCTTCTCTAGATTCGGGAGTGGTACTAGAGGACTGGAGAAGAGTGACTATGGTGAAAATAAGGAAGAAGTAGGAAATTACAGGCCAGTAAGTCTAACATCTGCGGTAAGAAAATTAATGGAAACACTTTTAAAACAGAGAATGGTGAAGTTTCTGGAATCCAGTGGATTACAGGACCAGAAGCAACATGGATTCACTAGAAGTAGGACAAATCTGATCAATTTCTTTGACTGTATGGCCAGAGAATTGAATAGAAGATGTGCGCTAGATGTGGTGTATTTAGATTTTAGCAAAACCTTGACAGTTTACAACACAGACGGCCAATAAATAAACTGAGTGCTCTTGAGATGGACCCCAAAGTGACGGACTGGGTCAAGAACTGGTTAAGTGGAAGATGACAGAGGATAGTGGTCAAAGGAGATCGCTCTGAGGAAAGGGTTGTTACCTGATGGTGTGAATAACATGAGGAAGGACCTAGCGAAGCTTGAAGAATGATTTGAAGTTTAGCAGCTAAGATTTAATTCTAAGAAATGTAAGGTCATGCATTTGGGCTGCAAAAACCTGAGGGAACGGTACAGTTTAGGGGTGAAGAACTTTTGTGCATGAAAGAAAAGCAGAACTTGGGAGTGATAGTATGTGATGATATTAAAGTGGACAAACAGGTTGAAAAAGTGGTGGCAAAAGCTAGAAGGATACTTGAGTGCATAGGGAGAGGTATGGTTAGTAGGGAAAAGAGGTATTGATGCCCCTGTATAAGACTCTGGTGAGACCTCATTTAGAATATTGTGTACAAATCTGACAACCATAGCTTTAAAAATATATAAACAAGATGGAGTCGGTCCAGGGGAAGGCTGCTAAAATGCTGCGTGGTCTTTGGCATAAGGCACATAGGGACAGACTTAAAGATCTCAATATGTATACTTTAGAGGAAAGGAGAGAGAGGGGAGATATGATAAAGACATTTAAATACCTACATGGCATAAATGCAGATGAGGTGAGTCTCTTTCATTTGAAAGGAAGCTCTGGAATGAGAAGGCATAGGATGAAGTTAAAAGGTGATAGGCTCAAGAGTAATTTAAGAAAATACTTTTTTACAGAAAGGGTGGTAGTTGCATGGAACAGGCTCTCGGTAGAATTGGTGGAGACAAAGACTGTCTGATTCAATAAAACTTGGGACAGGCACATGGGATCTCTTTAGGAGATAATGGATGCTGTGGATGGGCAGAATGGATGGGCCATTTGGTCTTTATCTGCCATCATATTTCTATGTACAATTTCAATGACATATCTAGATCACATCTTCTCTAGGATGTGAGGTTTTATGAAACTGAAGTTCCAAATGGACATGCATTTAATACACATATTTGCTGGCATCCTTATAGGTATTTTAGCAAAGGCTTCCTATTCAGCAGAGCCTTTTATAAAATGTTTGAGGAACTGTGAACTTCTCAACTTGGATATCCTAATTCTACCCATGTAAATGCCCTATGTAAACTGGGGTCTGATATGTATGTAATGCATGCTGTTTCCACAAATGCTTCTAACACGATATGGTGAAATTTATTCATGGCTTCTTTGGCTTTCAATATATTTGAGTCTTTATGTTTCTATGCATTATTAAAAGAATAAAATAAATGTTATTCATCCAACCTTTCAACCTTGAGAACAGAAATATGTGTGCTTATCTACAAGTACTAGTGATCTTACCAACATAATTTCTGTTTGCCATCTCAAATAGCCTTACCTGATTTTTATGTTTATGTTCCTTCCAATTTAGAAACATTAAAGGTTCTGCATGCTTTTAGATGCAATATTTTGAAACATGCATTTTTAATGAGTTGAATTATATGTGCTGAGCAGTTTGCCATTCTAAAATGTATTACTGCACATAAGAAACAGTCCTTCATAAAGAACACTAGAAAAAGCTATTAATCAGGGTCAAACAAAGATAAAAGCTGCAGAATCAAAATGAAATCAATAGTGTTGCTTTTGTGGATTGCAGTAATCTGTATTAGTAATTCAAGAAGAAATAGCAGCAAATGAACAATAATTTAAAAGCTGAATGGCATAGGTTGCATGCTTTAAATTTTTGTGGAAAATGTCATCAATTCAGCTTACTGAGACCACAGAAAATACTTTAGAAATGTCTTCTCGCCTTTTTTTTCTTAACCTTTCTATTCTGCCATCTACAGGACATGTTTCTAAGCAGGAAAGCTAACTTGGCTTTATGAGAACTGGCAGACTCCTATCTAGAATCAGAGAGAAAGCAACTTTATTGTAGGGTCAATAAAATGTCTCAAAGAGAGTAAGCTCTTAATAATGTAGGAACTTAAGAAAAGCTATGCAGGGTGAGACCAGTTTTACGCCATCTCAGCCTGTGTATCCCTGTCATCATTCACAGTTCTTCTGCAAACTGTACTTTGGTATTTAACAAACAGAAATAATTGGTAAGCATTTCTGCTTTATCATATCTGTCTCACCACATTGTCTCTTCTCAGTCTCGCTTATGTCCTTAAACAATTATTTCTCAGACTCCATTTCTCATATCTTTATGAATGCCAGGAATTTATTTTTATTTTTTTCATATGAAAGAGGGGAAAATGGAGGGCCTGAGGAATCACAAACTTGTTTGTAATTTTTCTTAGAAAGTTAGTGCATAGGATATACCCTACTTTCATGACTAGCCAAGGTGGGGATTGTTTTCCCCCATGCTCATAAAAAAAGGAAGAGGTTGTGCATTGACAAACAATGAGGTGCCTCTTTTAAAGAATATAAGAATAGCCATACTGGGTCCATCTAATTCAGTACACTTCCCCTTTCGCATTCACAAATTCCGTATCTACGGAGTCGCTTATTCGCAGTTTTAAACCAAAAAATGCATTTTCATTTTTCAGGCTATTTTAAGCTCTGTAAGCCTCCCCCTCCCCCCCTTTAAGCCTTACCTGGTGGTCTAGCCGGTTTTCGAGGCAGTAGCGATCTTCCCATGCTCCTGCCCCGTGCAGATCGCTCACAGGAAATGGCTCAAGAGACTACGGAAGCTCAATGCAGCCATTTCATGTGAGCGATCTGCATGGGGCAGGAGAATGGGAAGATCGCTCCTGCCTCTAAAACCCGCTAGACCACCAGGTAAGGATTAAGGGGAGGGGGGTGCTTTCAGGGCTTAAAATAGCCAGGGGAAGCGGGGGTTAGGGGCAGAACCAGCCCAAATATTATTCATGGTTTTTTAATATTCGCAGGCTGGCTCTGCCCCTAACTACCGCGAATATGGAGGGGGAAGTGTATCATGTTTCCAACAGTAGCCAAACCAGGTCACAAGTACCTGGCAGAGTCACAAATAATAGTGAGATTACATGCTACTGATTCTGGGGTAAGCTGTGGCTTCTCTCTCCTACCCCCCCCCCCATGTCTGTCTTAACAGCAGATTATGGAATTTTCTCCAGAAACTTGTCCAAATCTTTTTTTAAACCCTGCACATTTCTGTAGACATCTTTGGATCCTGCTGAAATGGTAGGCTGCACTTTTTCTTTCTCCCGCTTTCCTGATTTTGCAGATATATCAGGATACTCAGGAGTTTGTCCATAAAGTATGCAACTCCAAGGATCCCCACTATCCCCTATTCTCTTCAACCTCTACACTGCCTCCCTCGGTACCCACCTGGGCAAACAAGGCCTCATTTCCTAGAGCTATGCAGATGACATTACAATTCTCATATCTTTCGATCAACCACAGCCCTCCATGACAGCAACACTACATCGAACACTTGAAACAGTGGCAACTTGGATGAAAGACCACAAAGTGAAATTGAACCCAGACAAAACAAAATTCATTCTCCTCGAAAACAACAAAATCCCAACCATAACTAACATAGAAATCAACGCAATTAACTACCCCATACAACCCACCCTAAAACTACTGGGAATGACAATAGACAGATGATGCACCATGGAAACGTCAATCGCTCCTCCTAAACTTACTTGCTCCACTTCATCACTGACGCTGAAACCGTGGATTGAAGACAAAGTTTTATTTTATTTTTCTTTCCAGTTTATGATTTATCTTTAATCTTATCTATTGTTTTGCCTTTTGTCTTTGTTTTGTTCTATTTCTATCATTTAAATTTCTCCAGAATTCTACTGTTCAACGGCTCCCCCTTCTGCTTCTATTCCTTTCTCTCCTCTCTTCTACCTTCCAAAGTATTTAGATCAATGCTGTCTTGTTAAAATGTTTATTTTATTTTTATTTTTCCTCTAACTCTACTTTTCACTTCTCTATTACCCTCCAGGTACTTTAGTTAGATTGTGAGCCTTCGGGACAGTAAGGGAATTTTTCAAGTACCTTTCTTATTTCTAATCTTAATGTATATTTTCTGTAAACCGCTTAGAACCTAACGGATGTAGCGGTATATAAGAAATAAATTACATTACATTACATTACATTACATTACATTATTTATTTATTTTGATTTTTATCCCGTTTTCCCAGTAGCTCAGAATGGCTTACAAGCAAACATTCACAGTGGAATATATTTGGACAGTACAAAGATTATACAGTAGTTCAAGTTCGGGGATTATACAGCAAATTAAGTACAGGTTAAAAATGGACTATACAGCAGTTTAAAGTACAGGTTAAGAGAGGACTATACAGTAATTTAAGTAGGTGTTCAGGAAGGGGGAGAAGGAAGGGGGAGTTTAAGGGTGGATTGCAGTTGTCATTTTAGTTGAAGAGGAGGGTCTTTAATGCTTTTCGGAAGGTCATCAATGAGTTCTGTTATCTGAGTTGCAGGGATGAAGAGGCTGTAGGAGTGTTTGCAGGGCAGTTTCTGACAGGAGACACCTTCCTGGGGGGGATGCATAGGCATTTCTCCATTTCTGAGCGGAGGGGGTGGATGGGGGTGTACAGGGTTAGTTTGGACTCTATGTAGGCTAGAATGGAGGCGTAAATTCTTTTGTGTGCTATTACCAGGGTCTTGAATGTGCAGTGTTGGTTAATCGGAAACCAACACTGCAAGTGCTCTTCGCAGAGGGCTGGGGAGATGGCGTCATGGTAGTTGAGGCTGTGCAGGAGGTGGATTGCTGCATTTTGTACCCGCTGGAGGTGCTTGAGATCTTTTTTGGCTACTCCATTAAATAGGGAGTTGCAGTAATCCATCCTGGAGAGGACTTAGGCGTAGAGGAGTTGGGCCAGGTCAGTTGTGGAGATGTAGAGTTTGATCTTTCTTAGTTGGCGGAGGTAGTAGAAGGAGGTGGAGACTACTTGAGAAATGTGGGTGGACAGGGACAGGTGGCCGTCTAATGTTATTCCTAGGCTGTGTACCTTATCTGCTGCTGTTAGTAAGGTGGAGTCCCATGATAGTGTTGGACGTGTGAATTTGGTGCTTTTTTTCCTGATCCATAAAAGTTTGGTCTTGGAGGCATTCAGCTGTAGTTTATTGTTAGTCATCCAGGTTTTCATTTTGGAGAGGCAGTGTTGGAGGATGGCGATTTGGGATGATCGTTTTTTGCCTAGTGGAAGGAGCAGTTGGATGTCATTGGTGTAGGAGTGGATTTTAATGTTGTATTTCTGGGCTATATCAAAGACAGGTCTGATGTAGAGGTTAAATAGGAGGGGGAATAGAAGGGCGCCTTGGGGAACGCCGTATTTGATAGGCTTAGGGTTAGATTTATGCGGCCCTAGTAGGACAGTTTGTATTCTTTGATGAAGGAAGAAGGTGAACCATTGGAGGGCAGAGTCCTTGATTTGCAAACGCAAACAATAAAACTATACAGAAATATTTTGCAGTCATGAGAAGCCTAAGACAAGTTCGGAAATTCTTTGAGATAACACAATTCCAGCTCATAGTACAATCCCTAAAACTAGGTCTAGTAGACTATTGCAACATCCTCTATCTCTCCTGCCCTGCATCAATAACAAAGCAATTACAAACAATTCAAAACATAGCACTGAGACTCATCTGCTCATTGTGGAAACACGACCACATTACAGAGGCATACCTTATTTCACACTGGCTTCCAATTCCAGCAAGAATACTTATTCAAATTCTATTGTCTACTATTTAAAACTATAAACGGAGACCCAACCTACCTGAACAACCGCCTCATCCAAACCACCTCAACCAGGCATAGGAAAACTCATAGAAACATAGAAACATAGAAACATAGAAGATGACGGCAGAAAAGGGCTACAGTCCATCAAGTCTGTCCACTCTGCTTACCCACCCCCTGTCTATGCCCTAATGAGCCAAAATCCTTATCTTGACCCTCGTAGGGATCCCACATGGGTATCCCATTTATTCTTAAAGTCTGGCACACTGTCTGCCTCGATCACCTGCACTGGAAGCTTGTTCCAATGATCAACCACTCTCTCTGTGAAGAAATATTTTCTGGTGTCGTCATGAAATTTTCCACCCCTGAATTTGAGCGGGTGCCCTCTTGTGGCCGAGGGTCCCTTGAGAAAGAAAATATCATCTTCCACTTCGACACGTCCCGTGAGATACTTAACTGTTTCGATCATTTCTCCCCTCTCCCTACGTTCCTCGAGAGTGTAGAGCTGCAATTTGTTCAGTCTCTCTTCACACCCCATTCACACACCCTCCAATCAAAGAAGTTAAAAGGAATCTATATATATAAAATCGGATGTATGTATGTATGTGCCGCGATCACGCAAAAACGGCTTGACCGATTTGAACGAAACTTGGTATGCAGATCCCTCACTACCCGGGATTATATGCTCTGGGGGTCTCGCGGCCCACCTGCACACGTGGGCGGAGCTACAAACATAAAATCAGATTTCACCCATTCATGTCAATGGAAAAAATGTAAAGAGCTGCCAACGCAAAAACGGCTTGACCGATTTGAACGAAACTTGGTATGCAGATCCCTCACTACCTGGGATGATATGTTCTGGGGGTCTCGTGGCCCACCTGCACATGTGGGCGGAGCTACAAACATAAAATCAGATTTCACCCATTCATGTCAATGGAAAAAATGTAAAAAGCTGCCATTCTCACAGTAATTCACAAACTGCTTGACCGATTTGAACGAAACTTGGTATGCAGATCCCTCACTACCTGGGGTGATATGTTCTGGGGGTCTCGCGGCCCTCCTGCACACATGGGCGGAGCTACAAACAGAAAATCAGATTTCACCCATTCATGTCAATGGAAAAAATGTAAAAAGCTGCCATTCTCACAGTAATTCAAAAACGACTTGACCGATTTGAACGAAACTTGGTATGCAGATCCCTCACTACCTGGGGTGATATATTCTGGGGGTCTCTCGGCCCACAACTCTATGTTGCTTGCTCAAGGGTGGGTTCACCCAACAATTTATATGTTATTACTCCTGGAGGTGAAACTAAAAATGTTGTTTATAATCACGTTTTGCATTAGTTGTATTGTATTCATTTTGTCAAATATTTCACATTATAATTTGAATATTGTACTTTTTATTAAGCTGTAAAACAATAATTTCATTCACCACTATAAAGTATCTTTATTTGAATCCATTTACAGTGTTATTGCTATAATTAAATACCCGTGCAACGCCGGGTCATCAGCTAGTAAACTATATAATAATAATAATAATAACTTTATTCTTCTATACCGCCATAATCTTGCGACTTCTAGGTGGTTCACATTGAAGAGAGCTGGACAATCAGCGAGTTACAATATGTAGAATAGTCAGTGAAATTATAGTAAGTAGAATCTTAAAAAATGCAGCGAATTACAATGTACAGTTTGTTAAGAATTTCAGAGGGGACATATTATGAAAAAAGCAATGGAAACAAGTGTTTGGTGTAATTATTGTTTAGGTGATATATCTGTTGAATAAGGCAGTTTTTATGATGGCCTCCTGGCCACTCAAGCAGCAAAACTTGACAACCAAATCTCCAATCTACTGATAGCGACCCCAGACTACAAAACATTCAGAAAAAAATAAAGACTATACTGTTCAAGCAATCCCTGAAAGAGACCTAACACCACATATATACTGTTCAAGAAATCCCTGTAAAAGACCTAACACCACAAGTCCCCTTCTTTCCCTCCACTAACTCCCCAACCCCCCGAAACAATCTACTCTACTCTTTATTTTCCCTGAAAATGACCAGATATCTTTTGTAATTCACCTTCTATAACTCTTTTGTAATCCGCATTGAACCTTAGCGAGAGCGCCTTTGCGAAGGGCCTTGCAAGGGACGAGCGCTACTCTCAAGAACACCAGAGGAGAACAGACCGGTAAGGAACCGACAAGCACAGAAGAGAAGGAAGAGACAGACACAAAAGAAACCAACCCGCACATACAATCAAGGTGAGGTAGAGCAGAGACAGCACACACGAGAGAGACAACAAGGCAAGCAACACAAGGAAGCAGCAGGCAAGGGACACAAGCACACAAAGGCACAGGCACTGTAACACAAACAGACTCACTCATATAGGAAGCCTGCAGTCAGGAAGTCAGAAGGTAAGGGGGAGGTAGGATCAGTAGGAAAAAGAGCAGCAGTAGGTCACAACAAATCACTCAGACAACCCACGAGTGAAGCACGAAATGGAAGCCCAAGGAAGTCAGAAGATGAGCTTTCCTGTCTTCTGTATCGACTGCAATATGTATGACTACCTCCCTTCGGGGATCTAGGCATACATTTGCGATCGATGCATGGAGATGGATAGCTTGAAATGTCAGGTAAGACTATTGGAGGGAACAGTGATGGAACTCGAAGACAGAATCCGAGCACAGGAGAAGATTCTAGTGGAGTACAGCCCAAACAACGAGGTCAAGGATCTAGAAATGTTCATAGAGGAAGCCCATCAGCACCACGTAGAGATCCCAGGGCTGGAAAACTGTACTCAGGAAACCCATGTGAGGAGAGAAGACACCCATGCAAACACAGAAGAAAGCGAAGACGAGGTAGGAGACAACCGCACACCAGGAGGAATAGTGAGAGCACAGGAAGATGTCCCCCCACCCAAAGAACAGGAAACAATTTCAAGAGTATCATTGGAGGAAGATGACTGTCCCTACTCCAAGGACGTGGACCTACGCCCCCCAAGGAACTCCCGAATAAAGAAGATGGGGATCATCGTAGGCGACTCCATTATACGACACGTGGACAGCCACACCGCAGGAGGAAGAGAGGACAGAGTCGTCACCTGTCTGCCTGGAGAAAGAGTAAAGGATGTGACCAACAGGATCTCCAGGATCATAGATGGCGCACGGGGAGTGGACACCACTGTGCTTATCCACGTGGGAACAAATGATGTGAGCGGGCGGAAGTATGACAGGGAAGAGATGAAGGGCCAGCTCCGCTCACTCGGAAGACAACTGAAGATCAGGGAGGTGAAGGTGGCCTTCTCTGAAATCCTCCCTGTACCAAGAGCAGATGGAAAGAGACAAGGGGAATTGCAAGTGATCAACGCCTGGATGAGACGATGGTGCGAAGACGAAGGCTTCGACTTCGTGCGCAACTGGACAGCGTTCTGGGGAAAAAGCAAGTACTACAGAAGGGATGGACTACACCTCAACAAGGAAGGAGCAAGAGTTTTGGCAGGCAACATGAAGAAAGCAATAGAGAAGGCTTTAAACTGAAGGACAGGGGAAAGCCGACAGTCGACCACGGTCGATGGCACGGACAACAGGATGCCCCGACGTAGGAACAAAGGACTACTACTCATACACAAGAGAGGTCGACCTCACAGCCAACAAAGGAGAACAAGCAGGAAGGGACAACTCAGACACAGAAGGGGATGACCACACAGCAAACATGGGAGATAACACAGGAGCAGTAAAGGATACCGTAAATGAAACTATAAGGACAGCCAAGAGTAGAAGGTCCAAAAAGGTAACACGAAGGGAACTTAGATGTATGTATACAAATGCTAGAAGTCTAGGAAACAAAATGGGAGAACTAGAGACGATAGCAAGACATGAGAACATGGATATCATTGGCATAACAGAAACATGGTGGAATGAAGAAAACAAATGGGACACAGTACTACAGGGATACAAACTATATAGAAGGGATCGAGAAGGGCAGAAAGGTGGAGGTATTGCCCTATATGTTAAGGAAGGAATAGATTCTGTTGGAATGATTACAACAGACAGGAAAGAGAAGCTGGAGTCCCTCTGGATCAAAATTCCTGGTCACAATGGCGCAGATACAAAAATTGGCCTTTACTATCGTCCCCCAGGACAGGCGGAGGACACTGACTCAGAAATGATGGAGGAAATCAAACAAGTATGCAAGACAGGCAATGTAGTTATATTGGGAGACTTCAATCTCCCAGGAATAGACTGGAAACTAGGAGCCTCCAACTGCGGCAAGGAGGCCAAGTTCCTGGAGGTGCTAGGGGATTGCTTCCTGGAGCAAATGGTAAAAGAACCGACAAGAGGCGACGCCACCTTGGACTTGGTCCTAAATGGTCTCACGGGACCGACAACAGAAGTAGAAGTCATGGTTCCACTGGGAACGAGTGATCACAATGTAATCAACTTTAAACTTGACATCGGGAAAGGGAAACATGCCAAAACCTTAACCACCACCTTAAACTTTAAAAAGGGTAAATATTATTGCATGAGAGCCATGGTAACAAAACAACTCGAGAAGATGGTGGACAAACTTGAAACAGTAGATCAGGCATGGTGCCTATTGAAAAATACTATTGCAGAAGCACAAGATCTCTACATTCCGAGGATTTCCAAAGATCAGAGAACTAAAGGCAAAGGAGAACCGGCATGGCTTACCATACAGGTGAAGGAAGCCATAAAAGAAAAGAAGGACTCTTTCAAAAAATGGAAATGCACGAAGACAACCGAAGCCTGGAACAAACATAAAGATGAACAGAAGAAATGTCACAAGGCGGTGAGGGATGCAAAACAGGACTATGAGGAAAAAATAGCCCGGGAGGCCAAAAACTTCAAGCCCTTCTTTAGATACGTGAAAGGGAAAAAACCTGCAAAAGAGGCAGTGGGACCCCTGGACGACAAGGGAAGAAAAGGGTACATCAAGGAAGATAAACAAATCGCAGACAAACTAAATTCCTTCTTTGCGTCCGTCTTTACGAAGGAGGACACCTCAACAATACCTGAAGCGGAGAAACTGTTTACAGGAGAAATAGAGGACAGCCTCACCACAGTTGAAGTGAACTTAGATCAGATATACTACCAGATCGACAAACTTAAAAGTGACAAATCCCCTGGACCGGATGAAATTCACCCGAGAGTCTTGAAGGAATTGAAGGTTGAAATCGGAGAGTTATTGCAAAAACTTGCAAACCTGTCAATCAGAACTGGTCAGATACCAGATGACTGGAGGAAAGCGAACGTCACGCCAATTTTCAAAAAAGGATCGAGAGGAGAACCGGGCAACTATAGACCTGTGAGTCTTACGTCTGTCCCCGGCAAGATGATTGAATCACTGATCAAGGATAGAATAGTTCAGCACTTGGACACACACGACTTGATGAAACCCAGTCAACATGGATTCAGGAAAGGGAAATCGTGTTTGACGAATTTACTCCAATTCTTTGAGACCGTGAACAAGCAAATTGATAGTGGAAAGCCGGTGGACATAATATACTTGAACTTCCAGAAAGCATTCGACAAAGTTCCACACGAAAGACTTCTCAGGAAACTACAAAGCCATGGCATAGAGGGAGATATACAAAGATGGATAGGCAAATGGCTGGATAACAGGAAGCAGAGAGTGGGCATTAATGGGAAGTTCTCCGACTGGGAGAAAGTGACTAGTGGTGTACCCCAAGGCTCGGTACTTGGGCCGATCCTTTTTAATATTTATATCAATGACCTGGAAAACGGAACATCCAGTGAGATTATCAAGTTTGCAGACGACACAAAACTCTGCCAGGCAATCAGATCGCAGGAGGATAGTGAGGAACTCCAGAGCGATTTGTGTCGGTTAGAAAAATGGGCGGAGAAATGGCAGATGAAGTTCAACGTGGAGAAATGCAAGGTAATGCATTTAGGCAGTAAGAATAAGGAATACGAGTACAGAATGTCAGGTGCAACTCTGGGAAAAAGTGAACAAGAAAGGGACCTGGGTGTACTGATAGATAGGACCCTGAAGCCGTCGGCACAATGCGCGGCAGCGGCAAAGAAGGCAAATAGAATGTTGGGCATGATAAAGAAAGGAATTTCGAGTAGATCGGAGAAAGTTATAATGCCGCTTTATAGGGCAATGGTCAGACCCCACTTGGAATACTGCGTCCAACATTGGTCTCCCTACCTAACAATCTCTCCAATCTGCCTGCTTTTAAATATCAGCAGCAGTGGAGATCAACTGCTTTTACACCTAAGCAGCAACGAGACCAGCCACAACCACCGAGAGCACACAGACCCGATCCTACCAAGAGTGTGAACTCTTCCCCCCATGCAATCCGCTAAGAAGATCGACTGTCGGCTCCGGGCGGCTTTCCCGCAGAGGAAAGAATCCTGCATTCACCGTGGGCCTCATCTGGGGCAGCCTCCTTGGAGCGGCTGGGGCACGGGCAGTGTGTCTGGGAGGGAATGCATGGATGGGAGAACATCGCAGGGGAGGAGACATAGGCATCCTGGGACTGTCTGCCAAGTCTCTTCCCTGAAGAAGCCCTTTCTGGAAACGTCAATTGCTCCTCCTAAACTTACTTGCTCCACTTCATCACTGACGCTGAAACTGTGGATTGAAGACAAAGTTTTATTTTATTTTTCTTTCCAGCTTATGATTTATCTTTAATCTTATCTATTGTTTTGCCTTTTGTCTTTGTTTTGTTCTATTTCTATCATTTAAATTTCTCCAGAATTCTACTGTTCAACGGCTCCCCCTTCTGCTTCTATTCCTTTCTCTCCTCTCTTCTACCTTCCAAAGTATTTAGATCAATGCTGTCTTGTTAAAATGTTTATTTTATTTTTCCTCTAACTCTACTTTTCACTTCTCTATTACCCTCCAGGTACTTTAGTTAGATTGTGAGCCTTCGGGACAGTAAGGGAATTTTTCAAGTACCTTTCTTATTTCTAATCTTAATGTATATTTTCTGTAAACCGCTTAGAACCTAACGGATGTAGCGGTATATAAGAAATAAATTACATTACATTACATTACCTAAAGAAGGATATAAAACTGCTGGAGAGGATGCAGAGACGAGCAACTAAACTAGTGAAGGGTATGGAGAAACTGGAATATGAGGATCGACTTAAAACACTGGGATTGTTCTCCCTTGAGAAAAGGAGACTGCGTGGGGATATGATCGAGACCTTCAAAATATTGAAAGGAATCGACAAAATAGAGCAGAGAAGATTATTTACATTGTCCAATTTGACACGGACAAGAGGACATGAAATGAAGCTAAGGGGGGACAAGTTCAGGACTAATATCAGGAAGTTCTGCTTCACACAGAGAGTGGTTGACATCTGGAATACTCTCCCAGGGGAGATTATTGCGGAATCGACAGTTCTAGGCTTCAAAAGCAAACTAGATGCATATCTCCTTGAGAGAGGCATATAAAGATATGGTTGGCTATAAAATAAGCCAGGTGTATACCTGGCAGGGCCTCCGCGTGTGCGGATCGCCGGACTTGATGGACCGAAGGTCTGATCCGGAGATGGCGCTTCTTATGTTCTTATGTGAGGTAATGGCGGAATAGAAATCCCTAATGTAATTATGTATTTAAGAAAAGGAATGAGTGATGATAGCTGGAAATGATGAATTTGAGTGGTTACACCAGGAGCCAAGAGAAAGTGCTACCTCTCAGCTCTTTCTGACACATGATTCCCCCCCTCCCCATCACCGTTTCACTTTTTATGTTGGACTCCTAAATTATTTTGCAAGTTGGGTTTCCATTTCTTCTTTCTTCTTTCTTCTCATGTCTTCTTTTCCTTCTTTACATCTATCAGCCATTGCTTTCTTTATTTTGTTGTTTTTTTTTCACTTTTCTACTCTGGGTATATAGTCAACCATTTGATTTTACTTTAATTGCCTCTTGCTCTCATCCTCTTAAACTAAACTAAACTAAACTAAACCTTAGGTTTGTATACCGTGCCATCTCCGCAAGCGTAGAGCTCGGCACGGTTTACAGAATTAGGATAGAAAGAAACTCCAGAAAAAGAAGGGTAATAGGAAAGGAACTAAGAGGGTAGAGAGGGGTCAAGGTACCAGAGAGCGGGATGTGTTAGATTTTTGAAAAGAGCCAAGTTTTTAGGTGTTTCCGGAAGAGTTGGAGGGAGTTTGAATTTCTGAGCGGGGAGGTGAGGTTGTTCCAGAGTTCTGTGATTCTAAAGGGGAGAGATGTTCCTAGTTTTCCTGTGCGGGATATACCTTTTGTAGAAGGGAATGATAGTTTCAGTTTTTGGGAGGATCTGGAGGAGTTAGGGTTTGAGGAGTTCCAAAGGAGTGGAATAACGGGAGGAAGGATGCCGTGTAGGATTTTGAACGCTAAGCAGGCACATTTAAAGAGGATTCTGGAATGTACTGGAAGCCAGTGAAGCTTGGACAGAAGTGGAGAGACGTGGTCGAACTTGCCTCTTGCGAAAATGAGCTTAGCCGCGGCATTCTGAATTAGCTGAAGTCTACAGAGGTTTTTCTAAGTTAGGCTTATAAAGATGGAGTTGCAATAATCCAGTCTAGAGAGGATGGTGGATTGAACAAGGACGGCGAAGTGAGAATGATGAAAGCAGGATCTCACTTTCCTCAGCATAAGAAGGTTAAAGAAGCATTTTTTTATCAAGGAGTTGAGGTGGTCATTGAAGGAGAGAGAAGAGTCTATGATGATGCCCAGGTCTTTGCTTGAAAATTCAAGATGAAGAGTAGGGCCGGAAGATAGTGGGATGGAGGTGGGTAAATGATCTAATATTGGGCCAAGCCAAAGTAATTTTGTTTTGGACTCGTTTAGTTTCATTTGTACAGATTGGGCCCAGGATTGGAGGTTCAATATACATGCGGATATGGTTCCAGCGAGGTTAGTGAGGTTCGAGTCGGTCTCGAGGAGGATGAGGACGTCATCGGCATAGGTGTAGAGAGTTTCAAGGGGGGAGAGCTGGAGGAGTTTCAAAGAGGACATGTAGATGTTGAAAAGGATAGGAGAGAGGGGTGAGCCTTGCGGGACTCCACATATCGGCTTCCAGGGGGAGGATGAGGTACCGTTTATGTTAACGGTGTAGGAACGGGAACGTAGGAATTTCGAGAACCAGTCTAGGACTGTGGAGCTTATGCCTATTTCGGAGAGTTGGAAGATTAGGATATCATGATGGACGACATCGAAAGCTACGGAGAGGTCGAATTGTAGAAGCACAGCGAATTTGTTGCGAGAATGGAGATGTTGCACTTTAGAGATTAGTGAGGCCAATAGGGATTCGGTGCTGAAGTTGGGTCTGAAGCCGAATTGGTGGGGTAGGAGAATAGAGAATCTTTCTAGATAGGATGAGAGTTGAGTGGATATGATAGATTCTAACATCTTGGTTAGGAGAGGGATATTTGCTATTGGACGGTAATTGGATGGTATGGAGAGGTCAAGGTCGGTCTTTTTCAGTAGGGGAGTCAGAGCAATGTGTCCCATTTCGGAGGAGAAAAGGCCTGATAATAGGGCAGAGTTTATAAGACTGGTGAGGAAAGCGATGGCCTGTGTAGAGATATTCTCAAATAGGTAGGAGGGGAAAGGGTCCAAGGTACACTTGCAAGTTTTTAGTTTGAGGCAGAGTTTGAAAACTTGTGATTCGGAGACAAGCTCAAAGACAGTCCAGGTTCTGTCGGCTGGAATGGGATTAGAGACAGGTAGGGTAGGGTTGGGGGTCAATAGAAGTCAGGGAATTGTAGGAGATTGTTGGCGGGAATGAACATCTTAGGGTGGTAACCTTTTCATTGAAGAATTTTGCTAGGGCGTCAGCTGACAGAGACGAGGGGAGCAGGGATGGGTCCTTTTTTGTAGTTAAGGAGCGCCAGATGTTAAACAACGCAGAGATCTGGTTGTTGGATTTAGAGATCTTATCTCCGAAGAAATTCTTCCTGGCTTTTTTAGTGTTGAATTGTAAAGTTTGATATTGACCCTCCAGGCTTATCTATCTGAAGGGGATTTAGATTTTTTTCCATTTGCACTCCAAAGCGCAACATTTATGTTTCAATTCTCTGTGAAGTGGGAGATACCAGGGGGCCTTTCGGGGGTAGGAAATGGTTTTAGTGGATATTGGAGCAAGGGAATGGTAGGTGGATTCAGAGAGGGAGATCCAATTGTGCCAGTAGGATTTGGGATCTGTATGCTTAGGTTTGGAGGAGAGTTGATTGAGGAATTTGGACCAGAAAAGATCGCTCAAAGTTTTTTTGCGGAAGGTTATGGAGTGGGAAGAGCGGGATGGGGATTCAAGGTGTGACATGAAGATGGGGAGACAGGTAGCCCCTAAGAAGTGGTCAGACCAAGGGACTTGTTCCCAATGAGTGTCTGTTGAAGTTTTGAAGGCGGTAAGATCAAGGAAAGTGTTGAAGTCTAGTGTGTGTCTCTTTTCGTGAGTTGGAGAGGGGGTAGGTGAGGGGAAACCTAGAGAGGTAAGGAAGTTGTTAAATTCAATCGTGTCCTTGCTGGTGGTATCGTCAAGGTGGAGATTAATATCACCAACGATCAGTAGTCTTTGAAATTTAAGGAAGGCGTTTGTTATGGCCTCAAAGACTAGATAGGAGGAGTTGGTCCAAGGAGTAGGTGGGCGGTATAGTAACAGGATGCCCAATGGGTGAGTGCAGATTTCATCGTTGACAGAGGCAAGCATATATTCTAGAGAGGCGTGAGAGCCCTTCTCGAGGAGGTGGACATCGAAGAAGGATTTAAAGAGGAGTGCAAGTCCGCCTCCTTTTCGATTGGATCTGGGAGAGAAGAGACCTTGATAACCGTGGGGGAGGAGTTTGTTTTGTGTGAATAGATCGTCTTTGGCGATCCATGATTCCGTGATGCACAGGAATCCAGGGTCAAGATCGTCTAGAAGGTCCTTCAAGATTTGGGTCTTGTTGCATGCAGATCTGGCATTGCAATAAAGTGTCGGGACTGGGGTGAGAGAGTCAGAGGTAGCGTTAGGAAGATTGGCAGGGGGCAAGGGTTTTAGTGAGTCATGGTTGATTTTTCGGGGGGTTTTCTTGAAAGGGTGATTTCTGGTGCGTATCAGAGTGGGGATTCTGAGACCAGGGCAGATAGTATTGGTGTTTGCGGGGTCGAGTAGGTTGGGGGAGGGAGGTTTCAGACAGAGAGAAGTAAAGAGAGGTGAGTAGAATAGGAGGAGAAGGAGCCAGAAGGATGGATTCATGGTGAAGTTGGGACTAGATGGTTGGTGCATGAGAGTCTACAGTAGGGGGGGGGTTGGTGGTGAGCTAAGGGAGGAGCAGGGGACTTAATTAAACTGGCTGTGTGAAGAGATGAGAGTAGGGGATATTTTTTATTTTGGGGGGGGGGTAGATCGGAAGAGGAACCTTAGCGGTGAAAGAAATTAGTGGCTAGACATTTTTCATATGGAAACCTGAGACGGAGAGACTTTGGATAATAGGTGATTGACAGGAAAGATTGTACAGCCAAGGTTTGCTGTAGCCCAAGGATGTGTTGGGGGGAACAGGGGCACAGAAAAGTGAGTACTAGGCAAGACCTTTAACAATAATACAATTTAGCGCTGAACAGGAGCAAAATACAGTAATAATAATAATAATAATAACTTTATTTTTGTATACCGCATTACCATGGAAGTTCTATGCGGTTAACAGATGAAGAGACTGTACATTACAGCGAAGTTACACTTTTTTTTTTTTTTTTGGCATAGCTACATTTACATTTTCGGCGACGCTACATTTACAGTGAAGTTATTTTTCAGGTCGGTTACTATTGCAGAGAAGTTACATTTGTTGTAAGTTGCATATATATAGCGGAGTTCATACAGTAGTGTTACATATGACGATGCTATATACTGCGGAGTTCAATAAAGCAGAGCAGAGGCATTTAGTAAGGGAGGTAACGAAGAAGGGGTGATAAGTTGGATAGGGTGATCCATTTTGTTAAGCCATTTGGTGGCTGACAGGAAAGGAGGAGTCGAGAGTCTGAGGTAAGTCAAGGTCCGAGGAGGAGGCAAGGAAGAGGGGGGGGGGAGAAGTTAGAGGAATTTATCAAAAAGGTAGGTTTTGATTGACTTCCTGAACATTTGGTAGGGGGGGGGAATTGGAGATGAGTGCTGTGAGGCATTTGTTCCAGTAATACAATTAGACACTAAATAGGAGCATAGATAGTAGTAAAGTTTGGCGTCGGGCAGTATCCGGGTAGGTCGCAGGGGGGCAGGAGCTCAGAGAAGAGCGAGGCAGGGCCGATCGATCCTGCTCCAGCGGCGTCGGGCGGAGGAAGGAGGGACAAGATGGTGGAAGCTTCCTCCTTCTTCTGCCTTGAAGAGCTGTTAATAGATCCAAAACCTTTGGTGGCTCAGAGTGGGCTAGAGGGAGACCGATCGTTGGGTGGGCAGAGGCAAGCTCGACTGGTGGAAGCGGTCCTTGGTTGCCCTCGAATGGGCTGCGGAAGGCAGAGCCCAGACGAAAGGTGTAAAGGAGGAGATTATTTACTGTTTTTTTTCCAATCTTGCTCATCCTCTCTCCAGTACTCTCATTGCCTTCTCTGTCTCTCTCCTTTTCCAATCTCCTATTCCTCACCCATCTTTTACCAACTCCCTAGTCTTCTGTTTCCATCCTCTATACCAGGGATAGGCAACTCTGGTCCTCGAGGGCCAGAATTCAGTCGGGTTTTCAGGATTTCCCCAATGGCTATGCATACAATCTATTTGCATGCACTGCTTTCAATGCATACATTGAGGAAATCCTGAAAATTAGACTGGATTACAGCCCAAGAGGACTGGAGTTGCCCACCCCTGCTCTATACTCACTCTCTCAGCTCTCTCAGATCCAATCCTGTTTCTCTTTCCTTCTCTTTCCTCCAGTCTATTCTTCTATCTCTTACCCTCTATCCCATCTACTATTGCCTCTTGTCTACCATTTTTTAAATCCCATTCCCAGCCCCACTCAAATCGTTCAGAGAACTATTCCCTTCTTCTCAAACTACTCCCTATTACCCTATCACCTTTCAATGTCTCTAGTCTTCTCTTCAGTCTTTCAGGTAATTCATATTATGTCTCCACCATTTCCCACATTTTAGCCCCTTTGTTTTACCCTCCTCTATTTCACACCCTAACTCATTCTCCCAACCCATTAAATCATCTTCACTCATACCTACCAATTGCCAGAACTTCACTGTCCCCTCAAATTTCACTCTCTACCTCTTCCTTTGCTTTCATAATCCCCTGATCTGCCCCTCCCACATTCTCCTATTCAATCACCAAAGGGGAAGATTCTTAAAACCCATCATGCCTTTAACGATGGTCGTTAAATCAATTCCAGCCAGTTCCAGCCAATTTAGCGTGGAGGTATTCTACCAGCCAATTCTCTAAAGGGCTTACCATGTCTTTTCCGAGCTTCCTGGAAGACTCTGACTCTGCCATGCAAATGTATTACAACAAGGTCATTAATATTTAAATGAGCACTCCAGGTGATTCTCTATTATCTCTGGATGATTCCCTAACCTCGCTGTCCTATATCTGCAAGCAAAATTTTCTGCAGTTCTGAGATTTCATAGCTTTACTTTCTGGTCAGTGCCAGAAAATTTTACCCCATCCCCCCAAAAAAACCCTGATACCCCCAGCAGGAGGGATGCCCATGCCCTCCTGCTGCCGGTGACTCCCATCCTCAACACCACCTGACAACCCTCCTTATAGGATGGATGTGCACTCCCTCCTGCCGCTGGTGATTCCCGCCAACTCCCCCAACACATCAAACCTTTCTGTCTAAGGCCAGCCGGAGGGATGTCTACTCCCTCTGGATGGCTAGCCTGCCTCTTCAAAATGGCGGACCTACCCCTCCCCGGTACATCCTGGGATGGGGTGGGTCCTAAGGCTCTGATTAGCCCAGACGCTTAAGACCTCTCCTATGGCCCTCTAATATTTATGATTTCTAAAATGTAAAAATTTGCTAAATAAGAATGGATAATGTAAATATGATATAAAGCACAATTTGCAAAAACAAAACTCTATAAACCCATGACTTTTTTAAAACTAAGGTGATATATTACAGAATACTCTGTCATGTTAAATTGTCAAACTGATTGTCTACAATGCATCTGCCAAATAATTGGTAATTGATTAATTAGATAATGGGCTTTCAGTCAGGACTTGCATTTTTAAAAAAGAAATCATTCCACAGAGGACGCAGAAATGCTAATGACATAGACTAAAGATACGAAGTAAAACCTATGGGGGAATGCAGAGAGCTGGTTACAGAATGTTGACACAGAGCCAGATGGCATACCTCTGAGACATAGTATAAGTGACAGAGAAAGAGAACCAGCAGACATCTAGCAAAGTTATATAGAGCATATCATTTAAATGCCCTATCCATAAAATTTGTGTTGTTGTTCCTATTTAAAATTAAATTATAAAAATATAAATATATTATACTATATGCCAGATGACAGTAGTATTGTATCCATGTAAAAATACTGTAGCAGAATAACTGCAATAAAGCCTGTGTTATTTGTTGACAAATGGATAACAGCACCAACCATATCATATGAATTCCTACTATAAAACTGACCCATGTATAACAATGCAAGCAAGGACTTCCATGCAACTCAGATATACAGTAGATGGTGTAGGGGCAGATTTTGGATGAAGTGCAGATGGAATTACAGTTTATATGCATTATTTGCACCTGTTCTCAAGCAGTTATAAATATGCGAGGGTAAATCAAAAAGTAAAGGCAAAATACATTTAACAGCTTTAATAGAAGTAACTGTGAGCAATTGAGTATATCACTTTTCCACATAGTCCCCATGCAATACTACACATTTGTTGTATCATACAACTAGCTTCTGCATTCTTGCAGAGAAATTTTGGCTGCTCCCGAAGCCAGGTGAGCACCACTTAAGAATTGCCGCTGCTGGGTCAGACCAGTGGTCCATCATGCCCAGCATTCCGCTCACACTGCGGTCCTTAGTTCAAAGACCAGTGCCCTAAGTCTAGCCTTACCTGCATACGTTCTAGTTCAGCAGGAACTTGTCTAACTTTGCCTTGACTCCCTGGAGGGTGTTTTCCCATACAATAGCCTCCGGGAGAGCATTCCAGTTTCTACCACTTTCTGAGTGAAGAAGAACTTCCTTACGTTTGTACGGAATCAGTCCCCTTGTAACTTTAGACCAGTGCTGGATGCAGTATTCCAGGTGGGGATATACCATGGCCAGGTACAGTGGCATGATAACCTTCTCTGATCTATTTGTGATTCCCTTCTTAATCATTCCTAGCATTCTGTTCACCCTTTTCGCCGCCGCCGTGCATTGCGCAGATGCCTTCATTGACTTGTCGACCAGTACTCCCAAGTCTCTTTCCTGGGGGGGTCTCTCCAAGTACTGCACTGGACATCCTGTGTTCATGTATAACATTTTTGTTACCGACATGCATTATCTTACATTTATCCACGTTAAACCTCATTTGCCATGTTGCAGCCCATTTCTCGAGCATGTTTATGTCACATCAAAGGTCTCTGCAATCCTTCTGCATCCTCACTACTCTGAATAACTTTGTATCGTCTGAAAATTTAATTACCTCACTCGTCGTACCAATTTCCAGGTCGTTTATAAATATGTTGAAGAGCATAGGTCCGAACCCTGCGGTACTCCACTCGTGACGCTTTTCCAGTCCGACTATTGTCCATTTACCCCCACTCTCTGTTTCCTATCTGCCAAACAGTTTTAATCCATGTATTTCATCCTCGATTCTATGGCTCGCAATTTTTCAAAGTAGTCGTTCATACGGGATCTTGTCAAACGCCTTCTGAAAATCCAGATATACAATGTCGACTGGGTCACCCTTGTCTATCTGCTTGTTTACTCACTCGAAAAAGTGCAGTAAGTTCGTCAAGCAAGATCTTCCTTTGCTGAAGCTGTGCTGGCTGGTCCTCATCAGATTGTGCCCATCTAGGTCAGGGATCTCAAAGTCCATCCTTGAAGGCCGCAATCCAGTCGGGTTTTCAGTATTTCCCCAATGAATATGCATTGAAAGCAGTGCATGCACATAGATCTCATGCATATTTATTGGGGAAATCCTGAAAACCCGACTGGATTGCGGCCCTCAAGGAGGGACTTTGAGACCCCTGATCTAGTTGATCAATGATGAGGTCCTTTATCAGTGCCTCTACCATATTTCCCGGTACCGAGGTCAGAGTCACTGGTCTGTAATTTCCCGGTTCTCCCCTCGACCCTTTCTTGAAGATCAGCGTAACATTCTCCACTTTCCAGTCTTCTGGAATCTTTCCCGATTTGATCAACAGATTAGCTATTAGTTGGAGCAGTTCTGCTATAGCCCCTTTCAGTTCCTTGACTACCCTCAGATGGATGCCATCCGGTCCTGGGGATTTATCAATTTTAAGCCTATCAATCTGTCTGCATACCTCTACTAGACTGACCATGAACCCTGTCAGTTTTCCATCTTTGTTTCCTGTGTATAGCCTGTCGGCTTCCGGTATGTTGTGCAGTTTGTTGGCGATAGCTTTGTCCTCCTTTAGCACTCCCTTTATTCCATGGTTATCCAATGGCCCCACCGCTTCCTTCGCGGGTCATTTCCCCTTAATATATCGAAAGAACGGCTTGAAGTTTTTTGCCGCCTTATGACACCTTCTTTGATGTTTATGCTTTTTCCAGTTTTCATCCATTTTTGACCTTTTTCATTCCTTAAACGAAGTCTTCTTGTCTCTGATCGCTTCCTTTACTTCATCATCAGAGGTGAATCTGTAACCTTGCAGCATCTCCTTCAGTGGACTGAAGATGTGAAAAAAGGATTGTAGAATTATGCCTTGGTTCAGGTGGAAGTTTGACACTACTTTGGGAAGAAACTCTGGATGTGTGCGAAGGTTGGGGAAAAATTGTATACACTGTATATAGCTTTCAATCCTTAACCCTACTCCTCTGCCCTCCAATCCGATTAACCATTCCCCGTAACTGTATCCATGACATCCTGTTTCTCTGCCTTGCCTGTTTAGTAACATACCAAATATATAAAAGGAGAAAGAAAAGCAGTAACTGAAGAAAACATGAAAAACAGGCCAACAGGTGTAAGATATTCCTGCAAGAAAGAAATGTGTTAGTAGAAGAACTAACATCACCCTGCGGGTTAGTAAGCAGTGAAGGAGGACACTGTGGAAGCGAAATACCAGCATAGACAAACCAAGTTGACTAATAAACACCAATATTTGTGCAATATTTGTGCTGAGATATCAAAAGAAATAGCCATAAAAGTAAATACATTACTTCAAAAATGCAGAATTACAGTATGTAAGTGACTAGTAATAGAATGCAGTGAACGATTTTGAGCCAATTGTACAACCAGACAGAATTCAGGCAGGATCAGGTTTTATCGATGGATGTTAGATGGACAAGTCTGCAGGGTTGGTATAGTCCTTAGTGGTATTACTGTATGTGACACGCATACGAGCAGGGTATAGCATGCCATACTTTGCGCCCATTGCAGACAATTTGGGCCTGTAGGGCAAAAATTGTTTTTTCTTCTTGGCTGATTCCTTGGCGAGGTCAGGAACGATGAGAAGTTTATTTCCCTTGAAGAGAATTGGTGAGTGCATTTTTGCCTTTTGCATTATAAGTTGTACTTGGTTCTGTCATAGTAAAGTTATAATGATTGGTCTCGGGTAGCGACTATGGTGCGTAACTTGTGGAACCCTGAACATGTTGTAAAAGTCATGTTTCGTTTTCTCATTCAATTTGTGGACTTGTGGTAGAAGGACCACCAGAAAATCTGTTAGATCACATGCTTCTCGGCCCTCCGGGAGACCAAGCAGATGGTAGTTGTTGTGCCTTGCTCAATTATTTGCATCCTTGAGAGCATGCTCGAGTTGAGATATACATTTCGAGTTCACACCTGGCGACGTCTACTACGAATTGGCAAGACTCAAGGTGAACAAAGCCATGGGACCGGACAATCTACACCCCAGGGTGCTCAGTGAGCTGCGTGATGTCCTGGCAGAACCGCTATCAGGACTCTTCAATCTCTCCCTAAGTTCGGGGAGAGTCCCCATAGACTGGAAAACAGCTAACATCGTTCCACTGCACAAAAAGGGTTGCAGGGCAGAGGCTGCAAACTACAGACCGGTGAGTCTCACATCAATAGTATGCAAACTCATGGAAACACTAATCAAACGTAAATTAGACGCAATCTTGGATGAGGAGAATCTACGGGATCCCAGTCAACACGGATTCACCAAGGGTAGGTCCTGCCAATCCAATCTCATCAGCTTCTTTGACTGGGTAACAAAACAGTTAGACTTGGGGGAATCCATGGACGTCGTATACCTAGACTTCAGCAAAGCTTTCGATAGTGTCCCGCATCGCAGGCTGTTGAGCAAGATGAAATCAATGGGGCTGGGAGAAACACTAACTACATGGGTCAATGACTGGCTGAGTGGCAGACTTCAGAGGGTGGTAGTTAACGGTACCCTCTCTAAAACATCGGAGGTGACCAGTGGAGTACTGCAGGGCTCAGTCTTACGCCCGCTCCTTTTCAACATATTCATAGGTGACCTAACTCAGGGGCTTCAAGGTAAGGTAATGTTATTTGCTGACGACGCCAAACTATGCAATATAGTGAGAGATGGCAAATCACCCGATAGTATGACACAGGACCTACATTTGTTGGAGCTTTGGTCCTCGACCTGGCAGCTGGGCTTCAATGCTAAGAAATGCAAGATCATGCACCTCAGCAGCAGAAATCTGTGCACAACTTACACCTTGAATGGTGAGACCTTAGCTAGAACTTCAACAGAACGAAACTTGGGAGTGATCATCAGCGCAGACATGAAAACTGCTGATCATGTGGAGAAGGCTTCATCTAAGGCAAGACAGTTGTTAGGTTGCATCCGCAGGAGTTTCGTCAGCCGGAAGCCTGAAGTCATAATGCCATTATTCAGAACCATGGTGAGGCCTCATTTGGAATACTGTGTGCAATTCTGGAGGCCACACTACCGAAAAGATGTGCTGAGAGTAGAGTTGGTGCAACGGATGGCCACCAGGATGGTCTCGGGGCTCAAGGATCTATCGTACGAGGAAAGGCTGAAAAATTTGTGGCTGTACTCACTCGAGGAACGTAGGGAGAGAGGAGACATGATCGAGATGTTTAAGTATATTACCGGCCGTATCGAGATGGAAGAAGAGATTCTCTTTCTCAAAGGACCCTCAGCCACAAGAGGGCATCCGCTCAAACTCAGGGGCGGGAAATTTCATGGCGACATCAGGAAATATTTCTTCACCGAGAGAGTGGTTGATCCTTGGAATGAGCTCCCGGTGCAGGTGATCGAGGCAAACAGCGTGCAAGAATTTAAGAGCAAATGGGATGCCCATGTGGGATCCCTTAGAGGGTTAAGCCAAGGGAACCTGTCACCAGGAGTGGGATCCCTAGGATAGTAGACTTGGGGGTGGGTCAGTAGAGTGGGCAGACCTGATGGGCTATGGCCCTTATCTGCCGTCATCTTCTATGTTTCTATGTTTCTATGAGATCTGCTTGAAAAGTTGTTTTATGGATTCCTCCCATTAGCCAAATCATCTTTCATCTCCGATATGTCTTGTTTAGTGTCCAGGATCAGATTGTGAATTGAGCGTAATTTGTCCATAATGGAGGCCAACTATATTTTCTCAGTTTTGCCAGAATTGTTTTTTAGTGGTGAGGAAGGATCCACACTCTTTCACTTACCAGGCTTGGTAGAAGACATATCGATAAATGATTGGGTGCTCAAAAAATAGCAGTAAGTTTGAATTTGAAGGTGTTTATCTTGATTTTATATATATCGCTGGAGCTCGCTCACTATGCGTCCATACCAAAAAGTGCTCACTAGCGCCTCATTTTTGTCATGTTTTTATATGATTACTTGTTTTCCCCATTTTAATTGTAAATCGCTTAGAATTTTATGTAAAGCGATCAAACAAATGTTAATAAAACTTGGAAACTTAGTAGTAGTAGTAGTATAAAACAGTCTTGCATCCGCAGGCAAAATCGTAGTCAGGAATCTGGCACTGGTCAAGGCTGGCTGGATAAGTTCAGAAATGGTAAACAAGATCGGTGATAGAAGAAGAAGCATATTCAGGAGCTCACACATGAGACCTATTACAGGGAAGGTACATTTATATAGGTAACCAATCAAATCAAGCTGATTCATCAGAATGCAGCCTACACAAGCTTAAAAGAACAAGAGGAAACCATGAATCACTCTTTACCTGAGAGGGGTGGGTATCTGGGGGTCCTTGGAGATAACAATATAAAATTAAACATATTTTTGTCCACTTAAAAATGTATATTGTCTACTACAGTGTCCCGCAAAGCTTTCGGCTGGCAGCATACTAAACCTGGTGCCCCGGCCGGAAGGCACCTGGACATGCGTGGAAGCTTGATGTGATTACATCATCATGTCAATGTATGTACATGTGTGGAGGCCCTCCAGCTGTGACCCTGAAGCTGTCACTTTGGTGGGGGATCCTGGAGGAAGGGAGGTGCAGGGAAAGAGGAGAGACACTGGCGAGGAGAAAAGTCATCAGCGCTGGCTGACTGCCTACAGGACTAGTCTCTCGCTGGTACCTCTCCTCCTTATCAGCATCTTTGGGGGAGGGGGAACATCTGGAATCTGTTGTGGCACACAGTTTGTGATACACCAGTCTACTATGTATAAATCTATTTATAGCTCAAGACTTCAAAAAATATGATCTAGGTAGCAAGCAAAAAGGATCAGGAACAAGAAACAGAACTAAAACAGTTACTGCCTTGTTTTTGTGGACAGGAATGGGGAACCTGTCCACCCCTACTACATCCTAAAAGAAAAGAAGAGGAAGTCATTTTGTGTTTCTGATAAAACAACCAGGCTGCCCTTCTCCATATATAAAGGGCTTAAGGGCATAACAATCTGCCATATATTATAATCTTGTCTACTGAAGCCACCTCCCAACTACTGTAAGAAAATAACTGAACACTGATATATGTTTAATATCATAGAAACATAGAAACATAGAAAAAGACGGCAGAAAAGGGCTATAGCCCACCAAGTCTGCCCATTCCAAATACCCGCCCCCCTTAAATTACTCCCTTAGGGATCCCGTGTGAATATCCCATTTTCTCTTAAAGTCTGACACGCTGTTGGCCTCAATCACCTGCAGTGGGAGTTTGTTCCAATGATCCACTACTCTTTCAGTGAAGAAGTATTTTCTGTAGTCGCTATGGAACTTCCCTCCCCTGATTTTCAGCGGATGCCCCCTGGTGGTCGAGGGTCCCCTGAGGTAAAAGATATCTTCTTCCGACTCGATACGGCCTGTGATATACTTAAACGTTTCAATCATGTCTCCCCTCTCTCTTCGTTCCTCAAGTGAGTACAGCCGCAGTTTATTCAGTCTTTCTTCATACGTGAGATCCTTGAGTCCCAAGACCATCCTAGTGGCCATACGCTGAACCGACTCGATTCTCAGCACATCTTTCCGGTAGTGTGGTCTCCAGAATTGAACACAGTATTCCAAATGAGGCCTCACCATGGACCTGTATAGCGGCATCATGACTTCAGGTCTCCTGCTGACAAAACCTCTACGGATACAACCCATCACTTGCCTTGCCCTGGAGGAAGCCTTCTCCACTTGATTTGCAACCTTCATGTCATCACTAATGATCACCCCTAGATCTCGTTCCGTCGTGGTCCTGGCCAAGGTCTCACCATTTAGTATGTAAGTTCTGTGCGGGTTTCTTTTTCCCAGGTGCATTACCTTACACTTTTTAGCATTGAAGCCTAGCTGCCATGTTGCTGACCACCGTTCCAGCAGCAGTAGATCCTGTGTCATATTATCAGGCATGGTGTTTTTACCTACTATGTTGCAAAGTTTGGCGTCGTCGGCGAACAGTGATACCCTTCCTCTAATTCCTTGGGTCATATCTCTTATGAATAAGTTGAATAGAATCGGGCCCAAGACCGACCCCTGCGGCACTCCACTGATCACGCCTGACGTTTTGGATGGGGTACCGTTTACCACCACCCTCTGAAGTCTACCACTCAGCCAATCCTCAACCCATGTAGTTAGAGTGTCCCCTAATCCTATCGACTTCAGCTTGTTCAATAACCTTCTGTGTGGGACGCTATCAAAAGCTTTACTGAAGTCTAGATATACCACATCCAGTGACTCTCCGGCATCCAGTTGTCTAGTAACCCAGTCAAAAAAGCTGATTAGGTTAGATTGGCAGGATCTGCCCTGGGTGAATCCGTGCTGGTGGGGATCACGTAGGTTTTCCTCGTCTAGGATTGTATCAATATTTTGTTTGATCAGTGTTTCCATGAGCTTGCACACTATAGATGTGAGACTCACCGGTCTGTAGTTTGCCGTCTCTGTCCTGCAGCCCTTTTTGTGGAGTGGGATAACGTTGGCGGTTTTCCAGTCCAAGGGGACTCTTCCTGTGCGTAGGGAAAGATTGAAAAGAACAGATAGTGGTTCTGCCAGGACTTCTCTCAATTCCCTGAGCACTCTGGGATGTAGGTTGTCCGGTCCCATGGCTTTGCTTACTTTGAGTCTTGATAGTTCGTAGTAGATGCTACTGGGCGTAAACTCGAAGTCTAGAAACGGGTCCTTCTGGCTGTCTCCCATCTGAAGCTGTGGACCAGCTCCCGGCGCTTCACAGGTGAAAACTGAGCAGAAGTATTCGTTTAGTAATTCTGCCTTGGCAGAATCTGATTCTACAAGGTTACCGTCCGATTTCTTCAGGCGTTCTATCCCATCTTTGTTTCTTTTCCTGTGACTAATATAGCTGAAGAAGGATTTATCCCTTTTCTTAATATTCCGTGCTAGATCTTCTTCCATTTTGAGTTTGGCCTCCCTGACTGCTATTTTGACAGCTTTTGACCTGTCCAGATAGTCTTTTTCCACCTCTTGTTTTCCTAAATGTTTGTAGGTGATAAATGCTTCTTTTTTCTTTTTAACGAGGTCCGAAATTTCTGCGCTGAACCATTGGGGTCTTTTGTTCCTCCTGCGCTTACTTACTGTTCTTATGTAGCGGTTTGTTGCATCGTGTAGGGTGGACTTCAGAGTCAACCACATATCCTCTACATTGTTAGGTTGTGCTTGTTTTTGCAACTCCTGATGGACAAAAATTCCCATGCGGTCGAAGTCTGTGCCTCTAAAGTTGAGAACCCTCGTTGCTGTGTTTGACCTGTAAATATGAACATATCTGTAAATATGAACAACAGACATCCTAAATTATGTGCTTTAAAGATCCTCACCAACCTGATAAGTAGGTTTAACCATCTAAGGGAATTAAAACAACCATTAATTGTATCTTCCTCTGTCTGGAGAGAGGAAGAAAGAATTGTAAATAGTCACTACTTGATCTGTGAAGATAAAGTGTACTGTGCCTAAATCATTTAAAGCAGTGTTTTACAACCTTTTTACACCTATGGACTGGCAGAAATAAAAGAATTATTCTGTGGACCGGCATCGGTCCGTGGACCGGCAGTTGAAGAACACTGGGCTAAGTTGTGGGCCAGACCCCGCCCATCTCTACCCAATCTCCACCCCAGACACCGCCCCCATAATAGTACTAATTGCATCTTGCATGTCCTGTGCCTCATCTGGAAGCCTTCCCTTTGACGTTGCAACGTCAGAGAGAAGGCTTCCGGTTCAGGAGCATGATGCCCGTAGGAGCCACTGCCCGTGGCTTTGTGCACTGAATCAGTTAGGAAGAGGGAGCTGGCTCGAAGATAACACCGCATCGAACACACAGTGGATCGGCGGTTGAAGAACACTGTTCTGGGCCTGATGCATGTGCTGGCCCTGTGGACCGGCAGGAAATTTCTGTGGACCGGCACTGGTCCATGGACCGATGGTTGAAGAACACTGATTTAAAGAACAGTAAAATGTGGTTCAGACTGAAATACTATGCATGTATGGAGTGAATTATTGAATAAAACTCTGGTAGAGCTTGCTACAGTCTCCCAAGATAAATCTGGGTCCTGCCTCTGGTTCCAAACCAATAAATCTGATATGTGCATCTTCCAATCAGCAGTCGCCTAGGTGTGCAGACAAAGAGGATTGCTCATATTTTCCACAAATGGTACACATCTTACAAGTTCTGTCAGGGGTATGTAAACTTATTATCACAATTGTACATTTTTATATCACATCAACGTTTTGATGTTAATGTAATTTTTTACGGTACCATATATAATTGTCTGCGTGGCCAGTCTACTAAAAATACCAGCCCCTCCTACATTCCAATGACTTGTTTTGTGCGTTTTTCTTTTGGATTTTTTTTTTTTTTTAATGGTTCCAAAAGATGGTTACACCAGTGATTCCCAACCCTGTCCTGGAGGAACACCAGGCCAATCGGGTTTTCAGGCTAGCCCTAATGAATATGCATGAGAGAGATTTGCATATGATGGAAGTGATAGGCATGCAAATTTGCTTCATGCATATTCATTAGGGCTAGCCTGAAAACCCAATTGGCCTGGTGTTCCTCCAGGACAGGGTTGGGAACCACTGGGTTACACTAAGGACAAGCACATCTGAGATATGGACATTTTTGAAATGAAAAGACAGTTTCAAAAGTGATCATGTTTGGATTTTGTGCGTGTTCTATAAAACATCCATGTTCAGATTTGGATATCATATTGAAAATGCCTGTCCACATCAACCCCAAAAAAAGTTGTGGAAACTTTTCTAGTGGCTTAATCAATGTTAGAAAACTTAGAAAGAATGATAATTCCTCAGATTAAGGCATAACTGCATATAATGATTTCAAATTAATGTTACACGGAAAGTGATATCTCCTGTGTCTGCTACCACACAACAATACTAGTTTTAATACACAAAAATTTCACTTAACAAGCACCGTTATTCTACTGTTCCAGCCCTTACATAGGAACATAAGAACATAAGAATTGCCGCTGCTGGGTCAGATCCGGGGTCCATCGTGCCCAGCAGTCTGCACACGCGGCGGCCCTCTGGTCGAAGACCAGTGCCCTAAGTGAGACTAGCCCTACCTGTGAACGTTCTGGTTCAGCAGGAACTTGTCTAACTTTGTCTTGAATCCCTGGAGGGTGTTTTCCCCTATGACAGACTCCGGCAGGGCATTCCAGTTTTCTACCACTCTCTGGGTGAAGAAGAACTTCCTTATGTTCGTACGGAATCTATCCCTTTTCAATTTTAGTGTGTGCCCTCTCGTTCTCCCTACCTTGGAGAGGGTGAACAACCTGCTCTTATCTACTAAGTCTATTACCTTCAGTACCTTGAATGTTTCGATCATGTCCTCTCTCAATCTCCTCTGTTCGAGGGAGAAGAGGCCCAGTGTCTCTAATTTTTTGCTGTACGACAATTCCTCCATCCCCTTAACCTTCTTATTCGCTCTTCTCTGGACCCTTTCGAGTAGTACTGTGTCTTTCTTCATGTACGGTGACCAGTGCTGGACGCAGTACTCCAGGTGAGGGCGTGTATTACTATTTAAAAAGGCAATAAAAGGCCTTCGGTCACTGTTCCTCACTGGGAAGAATACCAGGAGATCAAAATAGTATACAAATTAAGTTTTATTACATAAATACAATATTTCTAGCCATAATCATTGATTAAGTACAGAGTTTGAATCAATACGTTACCGGTTATTGCATCATCACTCCGTCGGGGGACCACGATCAGGAGGCTTACTCAAAATATCATCACACAGCTCGTCAGCAGTGGAAAAAAATCCCTGGCTTATTCTAGGGGAAGTCCCATTTTTATATCCATCCTCTCCTTGTGGATTGAGTTAACTGAATGCCGGGGGGGATGTTTACCAATCAGTATGTGTTAGAAACTCCTAGCCTGCCTCGTGAGCTGATTTCCCATCCCCTCCTTGTGGAGGATGTTTACCAATCTGACTACACATCCCCTCCTTGTGGATTGAGCTAACTGAATGCCGGGGGAATGTTTACCAATCAGTATGTGTTAGAAACTCCTAGCCTGCCTCGTGAGCTGATTTCCCATCCCCTTCTTGTAGAGGATGTTTACCAATCTGACTGCACATCCCCTCCTTATGGATTGAGCTAACTGAATGCTTGTGGATTGAGCTAACTGAATGCCGGGGGGAATGTTTATAGAAACTCCTAGCCTGCCTCGTGATTTTCATAGTACCTGTTCTTTTAACGTCTTCCCCGGATCCAAGGCAGTGTCATTCAATATTAATAATTCTTTCATACCATTCGTTTCACATTTGTATCACATTCGGTCCTTATTGAGTGATACTGCCATAGGATACCATCGTGGGCCGTGTTGATTTACAGCATAGTCCATAAACCACATAACAATTCCACAAGGACAGAACAAGTACTATTATGGTTAGTATAATTAAAGGGTGAATTCAAATTCCTTATGGACTGATTTATCATACGGGATCCTAGTATTATAGCTTTTAACTTTCCCAACTTTAAATCCCAATTTGGAACGGAAAAGTTGTTCTCCCAGAATACATTTGTTCTAAATCCTATATCAGGTGTTCAAACATAAGTTTGATTCTGCCAAAGAAGTGTTGACATATTGTGTAAGCATCCTGCAAAGGGTACTATCATTTTTGGTAATATAGTCCATTCACACACATTTACAGTATTTTGTAATAAACATGGTTCATATATTATTGATTGTAATTTACAAATTCGCCCTTGCAATGTGGAGTCACAAAATGTTAAATTAAATTTAGGTGCCCAGAAAAATTGCTTCTGAGGTTCCCCTAGTATGAGGGGTAACACTACATATTTACACATAAACATTCCTATGCAGTGAGTATCATTACATTGTATTTCTGGTGCTTGAAATTGTATCCAAAAGGTTTTTGGTATAGTTTTATTAAACACGGTCCTCCATATCTGCTCATTTCCAGTATAAATTTCCGTGGCATTAGTACATACTACATAAGACCTATTCACAGTAATATTCATTTGTGTTCCATTATATGTAGTACAATTGTTTGTAACAAAATACCTCTGGGTCAAACAGTTCCATGTCATAAATTCTTCTGTTTGACAACACATGACTAGCACTTCTGCAGTTATATTCAAGGTAGTGTTTAGTCCCTCATATAATACGTATTGGGCGATTGGTCTAGTGTGTTCATTGCTTTTAATTTCTGTAATCCATGTACGGTCTTTTATTGTCACATTTGCAATGATACATCTGGAGTTAGCACTGCAAGTGAAGTTATCTTGCTTCCGATTCATTGAAGAATGCTTCCATCTCCATGACGTAACGACCCCTTCTTTAATTGTAATACGTCGCCCGGGGGCAGCGCCTCTTACCCCATACCACATTTCAAGGATTCCAAGGCACACGTATATCTGCAAGTTTCAGAAAACATTGTTACTCTCTCAAATAACATTTCTCCTGAGGGACATATTCCCATTTTTCCACTCCCGGTTTCATTACAAGGAGAGCCTTATCTTTCCCGATTGCAATCACCTCCGCTGGTTCCGGAGGTCCTTTAGGATTGCTAATCCAGATTTTGGCTCCTACGTTTACGGTATTTGTAGCTCCAAACCCCCCTTCCCCTCTTACAGTTAACTGAGAAGGAGGGGTTATTTCCCTAATTGGCACGATATAGATTGGTATCAATAACAATTGAGCTACTCGTTCTCCCTTCGCAATTATTACATCATTTTCTCCTAAATTTATCAATATGACTAACCTCCCCTTGATAATCAGCATCAATTACTCCCCCTAAAGTGATAATTCCTTAGCATATTCTTTTATCTGCCCTCCCGCAAAATGTGATCCATTATCAGTTTGTATTTGTAAGGGCATACCATAATACTGAATAATCATGTCTAAAGTCCTTAGAGTGCTCCATTGTGACGCAGAAGCACAAGGGAATGCTAGTAATAATCTACAGCAGTACACATATATTTACATTTACGACTTTCGGGTAACGGTCCTATGAAATCCATTTGCCAAATCTGGGCTGGCAAATCGCCCCCTGCCTATGTGCCCCATTACCTTATGTGGTACTTCCCGTTCTTGATATATTGACACACCGGACATTTTCCGATCACATGTTTGATCACATCTATCGTCAAAGGAATCCCTCGTTCCTGAGCCCACCTGTAAGTAGCTTTTTCTCCAAGATGTCCACTTTTCTGATGTGCCCAAATGGCTGTACCTTCCAACCATTCTTCCACCTTAGGAATTTCATTAGTAGTTGTTACAGAAATGGTAGCTGCGGCATCTGCTTGGGAATTAAACAATCGTTCCATTGAATCAACAGGCATATGTGCATCTACATGAAATACTGACACTATTGTCTCCTGTACAATTTTTTCTATGTCTTGCCACAATTCTTTTAACCAATTATGGGACTTCCACCCCATTAACCATGTAGCAAGACCATTATCGACCGACCAGGAGTCAGTAAAAAGATGATATTCCCCTCCTCTTTCTTTCCTTAAAACAGTGACTACCGCCATCACCAGGGTAGTATCAGTTTTAGGGTTATAGGCCACACTTTTCCATTTCCGCTCTCCCCCCACATATTTGGCAGACCCATCTGTAAACCAAGCATGTTTTTGTTGTTCTGACGTGAGATTATCAAATCCTACTCCCCATTTAACTGGGGATTCATGAGCATATACTGGCTTCATGATTTCCAGCTCTCCGTTAGGAATATTAGCTATTTTTTCATGCAAAGTAGCTACCCCATGCTCACCTATTTTAGCTCTTTGGGAAATATACCATTTCCATTTAATTTGTTCCTGAGCATGTCCTACTCTATTTGTCTTGGGATCAGACATTATCCATTGCATAATTGGAATTTGTGGTCGCAATAGTACTGTATGACCTAAGGTAATCTGTTCGGTCTCAGCCAACGCCCAATAACATGCTAAAAGTTGTTTTTCGAAGGGAATATATTTTTCACCTGCTTCCGGGAATTTCCTGTTCCAGAATCCTAAGGGTACCCGTTTCCCACTTTGTTTTTGCCATAATGACCAATTAGCATGCATTTGATTAATAGATACAAAAATTCCACTTCCCCCTCTCTCATGGGCCACAAATCTACAGCTGTCTGTATGGCTAGTTTAGCATTTCCAAAAGCAACCTGCTGTTCTTCTCCCCACATAAACTCATATATTTTACAAGTTACCTTGTATAATGGGCTTAGTAGTTGACTCAAATGTGGAATATGTTGTCTCCAAAACCCAAATAAACCAATGTATGATTGCATCTCCTGCTTATTCTTTGGAGTAGGAAAATCTAATATTTTTCGTTTTGCTTTCTCTGTGATTTCCCTAATATCCTCTATTCCACTGAATTCCTAAAAATTTTACCGAAGTTGCCGGTCCTTGTATTTTGTTGGATTTATTTCCCATCCCTTCTTTTTCATATGGTCAATTAATAAATCCAACTGCCCTTGCACCTCTTCCTTCGTTGTTCCCTGTATCAATATGTCGTCAACATAATGAGAAATTTGTATAGATGTGAATTTCTGAAATTCATCTAAATGTTCCGCTACTATTTGAGGACAAATGGTAGGACTATGTAACCATCCCTGTGGTAGCCTAGTAAAAGTAAATTGCCTCCCTTGCCATGGGAATGCAAATTGAGATTGGGCACCTTCAAACAAACCCGAAACCTTACTTACAGGAATATACATTAACAGTTTATAACATTTCCAATATTCTTTTATCGTTCTTAAAAAAACTTATTTCAGACAATTTATCTATGTATCAATCCAGCTGCTGAAAAGTTTGCAGCCGGCCTACAAACAGTGCTGAAAATTAGTCAGCCTGTCACTACAACAAAAGGCACATCCTTCCTTAATACGTCTCACAAAGCTTTCTTCCACATTCTTGTACGTTCGTTCTACAGACTATCTCCCTGCTTTGAACCATCTCTTTTTAAATATCACTTTCCAATCCCTTCTGATCCTATATTTCTTTTCTTTCACCACTCTTAAACAAGGAAAAAAAAAAATTCAGGCTACATCAGGCAAACAGCTCCTAAATTACCTCCATTGTTCTTAACAGCATAGATCTACCCTGCAAAAACTCTTTCAAACTTAAATCAACATACGCAAACTTTCTTTGTTTCCTGAACAGCAAAACAATTTTCAATTAACTTCAAGTACCTTATATTAGCTGATCGGAACTCCAAATAGCATAAGGCTGGTAAAGTTTTATCCATAAACCCTTTGGTTCCTTGCTTACATTATTAATTTCATTACAAGTTCCTACATTTTAAATCCATAATTTGTTAATATTTAAGCATATTTTAAATATCGATACCTGTTTTTTGCAACATTCGTAGAATTGCAGACAGCCTTCATGCTGTCTCTTTCCTCCCCCTTCCCCCTCCCCTCTGCCTGGTAGTGAACAAAGGAGAAACTCAAAAAGCCCGCCGTCAAGCTCACATGATAGCATCGAAGGAGGAAAAAGGTGGGGGTGAAAATCCCCCATTTGCAGTTCGCTCTTTCAAACAAAGGAACTTTTACTCCAATATCCTATTTACTCGACCGCGCCTTTTCTTATATTTTGTGGCAGCAATATAAACTGCAGATTCCTCAGCTATCTTTTGATAGTGATCTAACTTATCTCTTGAAAGTTTACCACTACATTCCAGCATAAGATAACGCCTCTCTACTTCCACCTGCGCCTGTTCTGCTTTAATTTGTTCCTGAACTGCTGTTTGCAACCGTATGTGCACTATACGGTATGCAGAAGTTAATACCCAGCTCCTTCGAGCCAAAGCAACTACATCACCCGATTTATCGGGGCATTTTCTAAACTACATCACCCGATTTATCGGGGCATTTTTCTAAAGCTAGTACAAGATCAAGTGGTTCTGCCCTTCCCAGAACCCAGAGCAACTACATCACCCGATTTATCGGGGCATTTTTCTAAAGCTTGTACAAGATCAAGTGGTTCTGCCCTTCCCAGAACCCAGAGCAACTACATCACCCGATTTATCGGGGCATTTTTCTAAACTACATCACCCGATTTATCGGGGCATTTTTTCTAAACTACATCACCCGATTTATCGGGGCATTTTTCTAAAGCTAGTACAAGATCAAGTGGTTCTGCCCTTCCCAGAACCCAGAGCAACTACATCACCCGATTTATCGGGGCATTTTTCTAAACTACATCACCCGATTTATCGGGGCATTTTTCTAAAGCTAGTACAAGATCAAGTGGTTCTGCCCTTCCCAGAACCCAGAGCAACTACATCACCCGATTTATCGGGGCATTTTTCTAAACTACATCACCCGATTTATCGGGGCATTTTTTTTTTTTTTAAACTACATCACCCGATTTATCGGGGCATTTTTTTTTTTTCTAAACTTGTACAAGATCAATTGGTTCTGCACTTCCCAGAACCTTTTCCCATGACTCTGCTAATCCATGATTATTGGCTAGTTCTTGTGCTATCAAATTATACGGTGCCTCAGTCCAGCTGGGCACCTCTAGGTTCTTTTGAGGATTTCTCTCTCTTCCTGAACATTCCTGTATCACAAGAGCGCTCAGATTTTCTTTAGAGAAATCCTGCCGACTACGCCAATTAATGTATTACTATTTAAAAAGGCAATAAAAGGCCTTCGGTCACTGTTCCTCACTGGGAAGAATACCAGGAGATCAAAATAGTATACAAATTAAGTTTTATTACATAAATACAATATTTCTAGCCATAATCATTGATTAAGTACAGAGTTTGAATCAATACGTTACCGGTTATTGCATCATCACTCCGTCGGGGGACCACGATCAGGAGGCTTACTCAAAATATCATCACACAGCTCGTCAGCAGTGGAAAAAAATCCCTGGCTTATTCTAGGGGAAGTCCCATTTTTATATCCATCCTCTCCTTGTGGATTGAGTTAACTGAATGCCGGGGAGGATGTTTACCAATTAGTATGTGTTAGAAACTCCTAGCCTGCCTCGTGAGCTGATTTCCCATCCCCTCCTTGTGGAGGATGTTTACCAATCTGACTACACATCCCCTCCTTGTGGATTGAGCTAACTGAATGCCGGGGGAATGTTTACCAATCAGTATGTGTTAGAAACTCCTAGCCTGCCTCGTGTGCTGATTTCCCATCCCCTTCTTGTAGAGGATGTTTACCAATCTGACTACACATCCCCTCCTTATGGATTGAGCTAACTGAATGCTTGTGGATTGAGCTAACTGAATGCCGGGGGGAATGTTTATAGAAACTCCTAGCCTGCCTCGTGATTTTCATAGTACCTGTTCTTTTAACGTCTGCCCCGGATCCAAGGCAGTGTCATTCAATATTAATAATTCTTTCATACCATTCGTTTCACATTTGTATCACAGGGCGCAGTACAGTGGCATGATAATCCTCTCTGATCTGTTCGTGATCCCCTTCTTTATCATTCCTAGCATTCTGTTCACCCTTTTCGAAGCCGTAGCATATTGCGTGGATGGCTTCATTGACTTGTCGATCAGAACTCCCAAGTCTCTTTCCTGTGAGGTCTCTCTAAGTGCCGCCCCAGACATCCTGTATTCGTGCATGAGATTTTTGTTACCTACATGCATCACTTTACACTTATCCACATTGAACCTCGTCTCCCATGTTGATGCCCATTCATCGAGCCTGTTTATGTCACATTGCAGATCTTCGCAATCCCCCTGCGTCTTCACTACTCTGAATAACTTCGTATCATCCGCAAATTTAATCACCTCACTTATCGTACCAATGTCCAGATCATTTATAAAGATGTTGAAGAGCACAGGTCCAAGCACCGAGCAGTGTGGCACCCCACTGGTGATGCTCTTCCAGTCCGAGTATTGTCCATTTACCCCCACTCTCTGTTTCCTATGTCCCAGCCAGTTTTTAATCCATGTGAGTATTTCACCCTGGATTCCATGGCTCGCAATTTTCCGAAGTAGTCGTTCATGAGGAACCTTGTCAAAAGCCTTCTGAAAATCATCAGTCTGTAGTTTCCTGGATCTCCCCTTGAACCTTTCTTGAAGATCGGCATAACATTCGCCACCTTCCAGTCTTCCGGAATCTTTCCCAATTTGTTCGACAGAATGGCTATTAGTTGAAGCAGTTCAGCTATAGTCTCTTTCAGTTCCTTGATGACCCTAGGATGGATGCCATCTGGTCCGGGGGATTTATCGCTCTTAAGCCTATCAATCTGTCTACCTCCTCTAGACTGACCATCAATCCTGTCAGCTTTCCGTCTTTGTTTCCAACATATAGCCTGGGTTCTGGTATGCTGTGTAAATCTTCTTTGGTAAATACAGACACAAAAAATGTGTTGTTTGTCATCGATTGCTTTGTCCTCCTTTAGCGCTCCCTTTATTCCATGGTCATCTAACGGTCCCACCGCTTCCTTCGCAGGTCATTTCCCTTTAATATATCGAAAGAACAGCTTGAAGTTCTTCGCCTCCTTGGCTATTTTTAACTCGTAGTCCCTTTTGGCCCCTTTTACTGCCTTATGGCACCTGCGTTGATGTTGTTTGTGCTTATTCCAGTTTTCATCTGTTTTTGACCTTTTCCATTCCTTGAATGAAGTTTTCTTGTTTCTGATCGCTTCCTTCACCTCTACAGTGAGCCACGCCTGTTCTTTGTTCTTTTTCCTCTTGGATCCCTTGTTGATATGCGGTATATAGAGATTTTGCACCTCGGTGACTGTGTCCTTAAAAAGGGACCAAGCTTGCTCTAGCATTTTTACAGTGTTTATCCTCTTCTTAATCTTCTTCCCTACCATGAGTCTCATCCCTTCGTAATTCCCTTTTCGGAAGTTCAGTGGCGTGGCTGTCATTTTGGACTGATGTTTCTCCCCTATATCCAGATCGAAGCAGATCATATGGTGATCGTTATTTCCCACTGTCCCTTCTACTTCTACAGCTTGTGCCAGTCCTAGTGGTAGTACTCTGATACTACAGCTAGGATTTTCAGGCACCATTTCGAACCAATCTACTGGCAAGGACAGGAGCAGCTGGGAGTCATTCTTGCCTGGACTCCAATAACGATCAAGAATGTTGTAGGTAGGCCTAGGTGAACTATAGGTGAGGATGAGGAGCCTTTAAATGAGGTACTTCTGGGTGGGGATAGTGACATCAGAGGGAGCGTCTTAGTGCGGGAAGGATATCCAGGTGGTGGGTCTTCTACATAGGGGATTCAGCTAGGGGGCCTTGAAGTAGAGGGCTTGCATTGATACCTGTGAATGGGGGTTTAGTTGTGAAGGGGTACGACATATGGGCAGCCCTTAAGGGAGGTGGTTTGTGATAAGGGCTCAGGGAGCAAACTATTTTCACTATGGTTGGCTCCTTTAAGCAGTGCCCAGGAACACTGGGCCATGGCTTTGCAGCCCAGTGCACCCAGGGCGTCAAAATACCAACTATAAAACAGCTTGCATTGTTCACCACAAGCCACATTATAAAATGCACATACTGATGAGCTGCTATACATGCATTTACATGTTTGCATTTCATTAGTATGTATTCCACAGTGATTTTTTTTTTTTAAAAAAGTGTTCTGGCACCAAAACATGTGTTTTAGTTCTTTAACATATGTTAAGGGGCATAAAATGTATATTAGTGACACAACAGCTTCATAACTACCCCCAACCTCTCTAAATGTTAGAATAAAATATATTTACATGCTGAGGGGATTCATCTATGCTCCTCCATAGATTGTGGAACTGCCCAATGTTTGCGTGGTGTGGTAACTCCAGTGCAGATGCAGTGCAGATATAGGCTATGCCAGAGTTTTATTGTACTTGAGTAAACAGGCCCCACACTTTCATATAATATCCTCGTTCTAGTTGAAAAACTAACAAATAACAGTTCTCTATTTTCTTGCTATATATCATTCATGCTTTTGTAAAATTCTATTATATCCATTCTTATTTTTCTCTTATCCTTGCTGGAGTCCTCGCTTGTTTAACCTTTCTTTATATGAAAATCATTCCATCATCTGTGTCATTTTTGTTGCTCTTCTCTGTACCTTTTCTATTTTATGTGTGTCATTTTAGAGGTGGGCAACCAGAAATGCACACAATACTCATGATTGTGCAACATAGATTTACATGGTAACTTAATGCTATCTTCAGTTGAATTCTCTATCCTTTTTAACTACCATATTTAATAAAAACCCCATTCCAATATTGCAGCTCACTGTAAAATTATGATTGAAACAGATTACAAAGATTCAAACATAGCATACTTAACTAAACTAAACTAAACCTTAGGTTTGTATACCGTGCCATCTCTACAAGCGTAGAGCTCGGCACGGTTTACAGGGTTAGGTTGAAAAGGAGCTACAATGAAGGGTTATAGGAAAGGAGCTAGGAAGATAAAGAGGGACAGGGTACCAAAGAGCGGGAGGTGTTAGATTTTTGAAAAGAGCCAAGTAACATTTTATATTTTATGTATTTGTTTTGTGTTGAATTGTGGGTTGTGTCAAATTAGGATCATTTTTCTCTATGGATAGCTTACAGAGATTTAGCTACTTTATTGTTATGAAATACATATTTTGAGGATGTTTCAAATAGCTTAAAAGGAATCTATACCAAAACAGACTAGCTAGTGGACATCAGATCACATGAGATACTTGAATTTCCATTCTTGACTTACTGACAGAGCACAGATAGGAACTTCTACTTGTATATAGAAGTAGTCCAGGAAGCTCTTAGGTATGAATCTCATTTAATACTTGAACTTAAGCTGCAATCAACATTGTTATAATACATTTAAAACTGCTTTCTCACAATTCTCCTAAGCTTTTATGAGGACAATTACATGCAGACTGTAATGTAAATTGGGAATAACAATTCTATTAATTTAAGTAATAGAACTCTAGCTCATGAAATACATATATCTACTTTTGTCATAACATTCTGCTATGTTTCATAGGCAGAACAAATAGCACAAACATGCTCCACGTGATGGTGGTAAATGTGTATTTTATTAGAAAAGACTCAACAGGGGCCATGTTCCAGAGTGTCCATATGCGTTAGGGATCTATTTGACTATGAAATCAATACTAATATGACACATACAAAAAAGCATGGATATACAGTAAACTTATAAAATCACCTTTCAAAATGTACTCAAAAGGCCTCCTAAGCCGAAGCTAAAAGGAAAATTCATGTGCACCTTTTTGGTGTGGTTTGTTGACATTTTCCCTTTAGCTTCAGCTTGGGAGACCTTTTAAGTTTGTTTTGAACTGTGATTTTATAAGCTAGTCGCTTATATCTGTGCTTGCTTTTTTTTTAAAATTAAATTTATTAATTGTTACAACAAATAACAAGTACAAGAAAAATAAACAAATACAGAGGAAATTTTAAATAAAATATAGATGGTAATCTTCAAGTCCACATTATTAGGGGCTGGCTATTCCTGATTCATCCATTAACAAGCAATACTTAAACATAATCAGTATATTTCAACACAAATACACTCTAGAGTCAAGCATAATAATAATTCCATTTATCATTCCATCTCAACCTCTGCGTTAGTAACAGGCAAAATGTCCAACTTGGGTTTATCTATAAGAAAATTTTCTAAATGAGTTGGATCCAAAAAAATATACTTGGTATCTTGATGTATCACTAAGCATTTGCAGGGAAATTTAAGGAAAAATGAAGCACCTACACTCAAGGTTTTATCCTTAAGTTGTAGAAATTGCTTCCTCCTGTATTGTGTCTGCTTAGAGACATCTGGAAAAACATTTATCTGTTGACCACAGAACAAAGCAGTTTTATTTAGAAAATATAATTTAAGAATATCTTGTTTTTCCATCTCAGTTTTAAATGTGACTAATAATGTTGCTCTTTTGGCTATATAATCTTTAGATGATTCCAGGAATTGGGAAATATTCAAACTGTCAGGAGACACTAATTGATCTTTCCCCCCTTCTTCTGATATCTTTATTTTACTACTGGACAAATAGTAAAGATTATCTGGACAAAACCTTTCTAAACCAGTATAAGTTAGTACGTCTTTTAAATACATTTTAAGTAGTTCTAAAGGAGAAAGAAAATGAGATAAAGGAAAATTCAGAAATCTGAGGTTCTAGATCTCAAAGCATTCTCCATTTTTTCCAACTGTAAGTGTAACAAAGTATTATCTTTCACTTGAGATATCATACAAGGCTGCATTACAGACACAGATGATTCTATTTTATCTAATTTTATCCCCATATTAACCAATTGAATATCATGCTCAGCCACTTTATTCGTTATTTCTGAAGAAAACTTACATAATTGCACTACCGTGCCCTGTAGTGAACTCTCAATTCTATTAACAACAGTCCAGACATCTTGCAAAGTAATTGGTTTATTGCCCACCTCAGGCCTTTGAATAGGTCCGGTAGGCATTGAAACAGGAGAGACCATAAAGGAATATTCCCCTATAGAATTATTTTTAGAATCCAACTCTAAAGAGTACTGGGGAGGCTAAGTCCAGCCCTGACTGGGAAATGGAGTCAGCCTTCTCCGCTATCTCAGTTAAAGGTTGAGGTGGAGGCGTGGGTTCGCCAGATGAAAGAGAGGCAGATTGGGAACAAACATCAGTATTACCTTCAGATATCGCTTTTAAAGCGGAAAGATGACGATCCATAGGTCCATAGATATTAGAAGGTGATGAAGAAATAATCTTGGCTTTACGTTTTCCCATTGTTCCTCCCAATTACTCCTCGCTCCTCCTGGCTCCGAAGGGGCTCCTAAGGGGCGTGTCCTGCCCCTTTGGCCATGCCCCTTCAGCCACGCGGCCTTGGGCACGCGTCCGCGGGCCGCGTTCCGCGGCTCACCAGGTCTTTATACCGAGGAAAGAGGACCTCTCCTCAATAGGCAGATGCCGGTAGTGGGCTGCAGGGGTGCCTGACTGGAGAGTGGGAACTCCAGCAGGAGACGGCCAGCCCTCTTCCTCCGCGGCTCACCAGGTCTTTATCCCGAGAAGAGAGGACCTCTCCTCAATCGGCAGATGCCGGTAGTGGGCTGCAGGGGTGCCTGACTGGAGAGTGGAAACTCCAGCAGGAGACGGCCAGCCCTCTTCCTCCGTGGCTCACCAGGTCTTTATCCCAAGGAGAGAGGACCTCTCCTCAATCGGCAGATGCCGGTAGTGGGCTGCAGGGGTGCCTGACTGGAGAGTGGAAACTCCAGCAGGAGACGGCCAGCCCTCTTCCTCCGCGGCTCACCAGGTCTTTATCCCGAGGAGAGAGGACCTCTCCTCAATAGGCAGATGCTGGTAGTGGGCTGCAGGGGTGCCTGACTGGAGAGTGGGAACTCCAGCAGGAGACGGCCAGCCCTCTTCCTCCGTGGCTCACCAGGTCTTTATCCCGAGGAGAGAGGACCTCTCCTCAATCGGCAGATGCCGGTAGTGGGCTGCAGGGGTGCCTGACTGGAGAGTGGAAACTCCAGCAGGAGACGGCCAGCCCTCTTCCTCCGCGGCTCACCAGGTCTTTATCCCGAGGAGAGAGGACCTCTCCTCAATCGGCAGATGCCGGTAGTGTGCTGCAGGGGTGCCTGACTGGAGAGTGGAAACTCCAGCAGGAGACGGCCAGCCCTCTTCCTCCGCGGCTCACCAGGTCTTTATCCCGAGGAGAGAGGACCTCTCCTCAATCGGCAGATGCCGGTAGTGGGCTGCAGGGGTGCCTGACTGGAGAGTGGAAACTCCAGCAGGAGACGGACAGCCCTCTTCCTCCGCGGCTCACCAGGTCTTTATCCCGAGGAGAGAGGACCTCTCCTCAATCGGCAGATGCCGGTAGTGGGCTGCAGGGGTGCCTGACTGGAGAGTGGAAACCCCAGCAGGAGACGGCCAGCCCCATATCTGTGCTTTTCATAGACAAATAGACCCTTGATGGAGGCGGACACACCGAAACACGGCCCATGTCAGGTCTTTTCTAATAAAATACACGTTGACCACCATCACTTGGAGCATCTTTGTGCTGTTTGCTCTGCTATTGTTATTTGTGTGCTCCTTTTCCTTCTTCATTTTGTTTTTTGCCATGTTTCATAGGGCCATGTGCAAAATGTTTAAAGGAACAAACATGTCATCACATGAAGAAAAAAAAGTAACTGTTTTGGCTTGAACTAAACCATACAAAATAGAATGTGCCTTGCTTTGCTCCAAGTGTGTCCAATTAAAAATGCTTATTTCATGTAAAAAGGGCAAATAAAAAAGAGCAGACTGCTAAATGAGATATAAAATGATTTCATTCAAGTTTGGTAATGCACAGTGCTAGGAGCCGGCACTTTGCTTAAATTATCCTGAGCCTTCCATGTCAAATATTACAGATGCCTTGAAAACTTCTGTCATAGAAAATGCATAGACCTGCATACACATTCGGAGTGAACTTATTGTGCGAATCTCCATATAGACACAAAATTGCTATGCTGTCAACATAAAAACAGATATATCATTTCCTCTCTTTAGTGATGAAGCTTCAAATCTACAAAGCATGCGTTAGTCCTTTGGGACGATTATGATGGCTAGAACATGACAGCTTGCACTGAAGGATTCCACAATTTCAGGGAATCAAATCACTGTTGCACCTAACGGGAGGAAACAGGTGCGCTCAAACAGAAAGGGATGAAAATAAACATGTGCATTCAGCAATCTATATGCTCGTACTTGTTGAAAGTTATTTGAAATGAAAATTCTGTGTTCTGATTTTTGACTCTTGTGTGATAGCTACAGATGAGTATTCCACTAAATCCTATGTGTCTGTAGTTTGCCAAGAAAGGCTTGTCAAGTTAAACAGATGGCTCCGCCATTGCCATATGGCTACTGAGAATTCTGGTCATGTTGTGGCAGCTTTCCATAAGACAAATCTAACATATGAGGTGGTGGTGAAAAGTTCTCAGCCATACCAAAAAAAGAATGACATGGATATGGTTCAATCAATGATCTGAAACCATATCAAAACACAGAATTTTGTTTCTGCAAATTGGCACTTAACGAAATAAGATAACACTCTTTTCAGCACCAGCGGCAAAATAATGCTTAGAATTTAGGAAGTTGGTTGGTTGAGCTGAGAACTTTTCAGCACCCCCTCGTAATTCCTATGCCAATATTTCTGAGCACTAAATGGTAGGTGAGACTTATTTACTTTGAAATGTGACTAATGGAACACTAAACCCCAGGATCAATTTTATTCAGATGCATTTGGCTTACTGTAAAAATGTACATGTTATAACACTGTCATCCGCACTATTTTATCATAACTCGCATCCCATAATAATGACACCAATCACTTAGTAGCAAAAATTGGGCCGCAGCTTTATTCATCTTTACTCAACAGTTCCATAAATCAATTGTTGATAACAAACATGAAAAAACAGTGTAGTATAACAACAATCACAACTCCTGGAGCTATTCGGTGACGAAATAGCTCCCTTCACAAAAATGTCCCACAATTCCAATTCCCCATTCGAGCAAGGCTTGCGGTGGCGCAGAGCCCTGCCGCCACCCATGGTGGTATTGCACATGAGCAGCTTGAAAAAAACAAATCCCCCCTTCTTTCCATAGCTACACTCATCCAAAACTTGCCCCCCAAAACATCATATTTCTGCCAATAAAACTGTGACCACCCGGACCACCCTCCAAAACCAAAACCAACCCCCCCCAAAAAAAAAATACCCAACCCCACAAAAAGAAGGGGAGGGAGGGGCGGGAAACAACTTTCCCCACTAATCCTCACCCTTCCAACCTCCCTCCCAAATCAAAATTACCTCGATCCCGCCAAAATCACTCCAATATCCCTAATCCTCACAAAAACCTCCACCAATCCTTTATCTTGTGACCACACACAAAGCCCACTTACCTCCTCACTAACCCACCAATCCTGCTAAGCCCACTACTTCCTTCCTATCCCAGACCTTTTCTTCTCCCCTCCCGACTCCAACACCCTTCCTCAAAGAATTAAATTTAACCCTTACCTTTCCTATCCTCAGCTTTCTAGCTCAGCCAGTGTTATGTGCCCCCAGTCAAAACTGGGAGCATAATTAATATACTACATGAAAACATTTAAATTTATTTTAAAAAGTTTCTTTTATCAAGTAAATGTGAAAAAGACCACTTTGAGGGGCATAAAAAAAAAAAAACCAATATCTAAGTTCAACTTTGATGTTTCCAGCTAAACATATAAAGTTAGACAACAAAAATGGCTATTTTTGAATGACTCACCGATTCAGGGACCAACACCTCTACCCCTACCACCCCGGTGAGATCTGACATACCTCAGAAGTGGTGTTACTCTGAACGGGCTGCTTTACAGACTGCCCTGCCGGAGCCTTCCCTCTACCACGTCACTGATGTCATCAGTGATGCAGCAGAGGGAAGTCCTAGTGGGACAGGCCACGAAGCACCTCTACTGCTTTAGAAGACTTCAGAGGTACGTCAAGTCTCATCATGGGAGGATCGGTGGGACCCAAAGTTTGGAGTAACCTACTGCTAAGTTTGTGACAATTGAAAACAGTACAAAAAACAGCTGGTTGCCCAATTTGAGTGGGAGGGATGTCTAAATCCATGAGGATTAAAAATCTATTTTCCCACCTATTAATTAAAGGGAAAAAGAGATTGAAACTGGTAGAGGGTCTGATGTCTTATCAGGCAGCTAGGTTGAACATGGAATTTCTGAAACTTTTGATGAGCTTTATTAACTATTGGGATTATCAAAACAGAATTAAAGACGTGCTGTATATACTCGAATATAAACCAATATGAATACAAACTGAGTTAACCTTTTTTTCCCAAATAAGGAGGAATAAAGGTTGACTTGAATATAAACCGTGGTTAGAAATTTGGATATGTGAATATCATTTGTCAGGGATCATGCCATCGCTCTTACAGTCCCGATGCTCTGGGAGCTGACACTTACACTCTGTGTAAGGCTGAAGAGCCTTGAGCATCTGTGCATGCTCAAGGCATGCTGGCTCCTGCCCTCTACAGGATTCCGTGCAGACATTCAAGGCCCTTCACCAGCCCAGCACATATCATCAGCGTTGGCTTTCAGAGCATTGGGTTCTGTAAGTTCAATATCAGTCTTGGGCAGGTGGGACCGGGTAGTGGAGGATAGGAGTGCCAGTCATCGGGGGTGAGAGACAGCTATGTCAGTCATCAGGGGGGATAGCAGTGCTGGTCATCAGAGGGGGAGAGGGAGATAGCAATGCAAGTCATTGGTGAGGGGTGGAGGATAGCAGTGCCGGACATCTGGAGGGGTGGAAAATAGCAGCATTGGTCATTGGGTGGGGCGAAGTGGAAAAAAGCACCATCTTCAAAAGGAGGCTCGAATATAAACTGAGACCCCCATTTTTGAAGGAAAAGTCCATAGACTGTTATTGAAACAGATGTGGGGGAAGCCACTGCATGCCCTGGGTTGGTAGCATGGAATGTTGCTACTATTTGGGTTTTTGTCAGGTACTACTGACTTGGATTGGTCACCATGAAGATGGATTGGGCTAGATGGACCATTGGTCTGACCTAGTAAGGCTATTATGTTCTTATTTGTATCCTGTTTGTGAATATTGTTCCACAGGGAGGGGAATGAATAAACAGTTATAAGTATTTGAAATTTGTTAATAAAACCATGTCCACAATTTTTTCCACTAATATACACTTTGAAAATGAGTTATTGATTATGCTTGTAGGTATTTTCTTTTTTTTTTTTTGTGGTAATGAACGTGAGTGCCAGTGTTATACTTGTGTTAACAATCTAAATTGATCTAATATAAAAAATGTATTTATATGGTGAAGCTTTAAAATCAAGCAGCAAGACCTTTTAATCAAGAAGCTACTCTGAAGATCTAGAGAGTAGTTTTGATAGAAGAATATTCCCAAAATCTTAATTAAAGGAAAAAAGTTTATGTTTACATTGATTATTAAGGCTGTCAAGTTGGAATCTGGTTTCTTCTCAGTCAAAATGAACTTTGTTTTCTCAGTATTTATTTTTAACTTATGTTCCAGCATCAATTAACCACCAGTACATTAAATAGAATATGAATAGAACATTCCAGGATAAGAACATAAGAACTACCGCTGCTGGGTCAGACCAGTGATCCATCGTGTCCAGCAGTCTGCTCACGCGGCAGCCCTTAGGTCAAAGACCAGTGCCCTAACAGAGACTAGCCTTACCTGTGTACGTTCTGGTTCAGCAGGAACTTGTCTAACTTTGTCTTGAATCCCTGAAGGGTGTTTTCTCTTATAACAGTCTCCAGAAGAGTGTTCCAGTTTTCTACCACTCTCTGGGTAAAGAAGAACTTCCTTATGTTTGTACAGAATCTATCCCCTTTTAACTTTAGAGAGTTCCCTCTCATTCTCTCTACCTTGGAGAGGGTAAACAACCTGTCTTTATTTACTAAGTCTATTCCCTTCATTATCTTGAATGTTTCGATCATGTCCCCTCTCAGTCTCCTCTTTTCAAGGGAGAAGAGTCCCAGTTTCTCTAATCTCTCACTGTAAATCAACTCCTCCAGTCCCTTAACAATTTTAGTCACTCTTCTTTGGACCCTTTCGAGTAGTACTGTGTCCTTCTTCATGTACGACGACCAGTGCTGGATGCAGTATTCCAGGTGAGGGTGTACAATGGCCCAGTACAGTGGCATGATAACCTTCTTCGATCTGTTTGTGATCCCCTTCTTAATCATTCCTAGCATTCTGTTCGCTCTTTTCTCTGCCGCTGTGCATTACACGGAAGGCTTCATCGACTTGTCGACCAGTACTCCCAAGTTTCTTTCATGGGGGGGTCTCTCCAAGTACTGTATTTGTGTATAATTTTGTTACCGATATGCATCACCTCACACTTATCCATGTTAAACCTCATTTGCTATGTCGCGGCCCATTTCTCGAGCATGTTTATGTCATGTTGCAGGTCTTCACAATCCTCCTGCATCTTCACTACTCTGAATAACTTTGTATTGTCTGCAAATTTAATCAACTCACTCGTCGTACCAATTTCCAGGTCATTTATAAATATGTTGAAGAGCATGGGTCCAGGCACCAAGCCCTGCGGCACTCCACTCGTGATGCTTTTCCAGTCTGAGTATTGCCCATTTACTCCCACTCTCTGTTTCTTATCCGCCAGTCAGTTTTTAAATCTTGTGAGTATTTCACCCTCGATTCCATGGCTCGCAATTTTTCGAAGTAGTCATTCATGCAGAACCTTGTCGAACACTTTCTGAAAATCCTGATATACAATGTTGACCGGGTCACCCTTGTCTATCTGCCTGTTTACTCCCTAGAAGAAGTGCAGCAAGTTCGTCTAGCAAGATCTTCTTTTGTTGATGCTGTGCTGGCTGGACGTCATCAGATTGTGTCCGTAAAGGTGATCAATGATGCGGTCCTTTATCAGCGCCTCTACCATCTTTCCCGGTACTGAGGTCAGACTCACTGGTCTGTAGTTTCCCAGATCTCCCCTTGAACCTTTCTTGAAGATTGGCATAACATTTGCCACTTTCCAGTCTTCCAGAATCCTTCCTGATTTGATCAACAGAATGGCTATTAGTTGAAGCAGTTCAGCTATAACCCTTTCAGTTTCTTGATTACTCTCAGATGGATGCCATCTGATCCTGGGGATTTATCGTGTTTAAGCCTATCAATCTGCCTGCATACCTCTTCTAGTCTGACCGTCAACCCTGTCAGTTTCCCATCTTCATTTCCTGCATATAGCCTTTCGGATTCCGGTATGTTGGATATATCCTCTTCAGTAAATACAGACGCAAAAAAATGTGTTGTCGGCGATGGCTTTGTGTTCCTTTAGCATTCCCTTTATTCCATGGTCATTGAACGGCCCCACTGCTTCCTTCGTGGGTCATTTCCCCTTAATATATTGAAAGAACAGCTTGAAGTTTTTTGCCTCCTTGGCTGTTTTTTCCTTGTAGTCTCTTTTGGCCCCTCTTACTGCCTTATGGCACCTGCTTTGATGTTGTTTGTGCTTTTTCCAGTTTTCATCCGTTTTTGACCTTTTCCATTCCTTAAACAAAGTCTTCTTATCTTTGATCACTTCCTTTACCGCTACAGTGAGCCACACCAGTTCCTTGTTTTTTTTCCTCTTGGATTCCTTGTTGATACTTGGTATATATAGATTTTGCGCCTTGGTGACTGTGTCCTTAAAAAGGTACCATGCTTCCTCTAGCATTTTTACAGTGCTTATCCTCTTCTTAATCTTCTTCCCCACCATGAGTCTCATCGCTTCATAATTTCCTTTTTGGAAGTTCAGTGCTGTGGCCGTCATTCTGGATTGATGTTTTGCCCCTGTGTCCAGGTTGTAGTGGATCATATTGTGATCACTGCTTCCCAGCATCCCTTCTACTGTTACACCTTTTGTCGGTCCTTGTAGTCCATTTAGAATTAAATCCATAATTGCATTTCCCCTCGTATTTTCCTTGACAAGTTGTTCCAGGAAGCAATCACCTACAGTATCCAGGATATTGGTCTCCCTACTGCAGCCGGAGGCACCTAGGTTCTAGTCTATCCCATGATAATTGAAGTCACCCACGATAACTGTGTTGCCTTCCTTGCTGTTGTGTTTAATCTCATCCGTCATTTCTCTATCAATTTCTTCAGACTGCCCTGGGGGTCAGTAGTAGATGCGTTTCTGTTCCATTTATTCCCAGAATTTTGACCCATAGAAACTCTTACTTATTTTTCGTTTCCGGCATGTTCTCCCCGGTAGACTCAATTCCCTCTTTGACATATAGGGCAATACCTCCACTTTTTGGCTTTCTCTGTCTCTGTAGTATAGCTTATATCCCAGTAGCACAGTGTCCCAGACGTTTTCCTCATTCTACCATGTTTCCATGATGCCAATGATGTCAAGGTTATCTTTTTGTGCCATAGCTTCCAATTCTCCCATCTTATTCTTTAGGTTCCTTGCATTTGTGTACGTATACAGTACTTGAGTTTGCGGCCTGTTACTTTCCTGCATTTCCTTCCCCCCTTGTGTCCCTTTCAATCCGTTAAGATTTCTGTCTTGCCTATGATCTGGTGAGTCCTACCTGCTATCTTCCTGCACAGTATCCTCTGGGTATACAGTTTCCTGAACCATTGACTCTTGGTCGACTGTCGGATTAGAGTTCACAATGAGATGCATTGCTTTTTTCACTGAGTTTAATGGAAATTAATAAGCTTGTGATCTGAAAAGGAATGAAAGAGAAAAACTATCTAAAAATTAACTGAACCTCTCTAAGATTCAGACTGTGTGACATGAGGTAGTTAATGCATCTTGTTTTCAAACTCAGACACTTTCATTTTCATTCTTTCTTTCTGGGGCAGTTGGTTCTTTGAATCAGGCCTAAGCTGTTAATGCTTTTAGGGCTAGATTCATTTACCTGACTCTCCATGCCAGATCTGTGGCCAATCCATGCAGGCCTGACCAATTCACCAAACAAAAAAATTTAAATGAGGGTGATTGGAGGAACGCCCCCCCTCCGACCGCACGAATCGCTAGTGTATGATTCGGACGCATGCGCAGATCATCTGCTTTCCCTGTAGATGGTCTGTGCATGCATTTGGTGTTCGTTTTTGCTGGGGGATTTTTTTACTGGCCCCGACTCTCCTGCTCTGGAAGTGCGATCCCCGGCAGCAGCAACCTCTTTAAAAGCAGTCAACTATTGACTCTTCTGCTTTCTCCCACCCTTCCCCACAGTGCAGCCCCACTTTAAAACCACAGGCTCGCATTGCGGGGAAGAGCTGCAGAGAGCAGGAGAGTTGGGGTCAGCAAGAGTAGGGCTCGGCTGGAAGGGGCAATAAGCATACTCATAAGAGGGTGTCCGCTATATAAGAGGAAGAAGAGAAGCTGCAGAGCCAAGTCACAGAGGGGCAGAGAGCAGAGCGGCAGAGATGGGCTGCAGGGCTGGGATTTCAGGCCGAGGACAGTTGAAAAGGACGTTTGCAACTGGTCCCCAGCAGTCGTTTCTTGTGTTGATTGGCAGCCCAGTCGGTTTCAAAAATTTCTTTAGTGAATTATGTCCCTGCCTACTTTGCATGCCGTTCCCCTCATTTGCATGCACGGATCGGAATCGGATAGGCACAGAGGTAAGTGAATTGGGCTGGAGTAAAATCGTGTCACAAAGGGGTCGCAAACCGATCGGTACACAATCGGTTCGCTTAGTGCAGGGGTGTCCAATGTCGGTCCTCGAGGGCTGCAGTCCAGTCGGATTTTCAGGATTTCCCCAATGAATATACATGAGGTCTATTTGCATGCACTGCTTTCATTGTATGCTAATAGATCTCATGCATATTCATTGGGGAAATCCTGAAAACCCGACTGGATTGCGGCCCTCGAGGACCGACATTGGACACCCCTGGCTTAGTGAATCTAGCCCTTAGTTGTTCCCAGTTTTGTTTCTGAATATCATCATAGAAAATTTATTGCTTTCTTTCAAGTTCATTTAATAAAAGATCTGCTTCTTGGTCTACGATCTGTTATGTATACCTGATAAATAATAGTTTTAGCTCAGGTAAAGCAGTAGTGTGTCCACACTCAAGATTTAGAATCCAGATCTAACTCTATTATCTATGAGTTTTTGTCCTATATCCAACTTTTTTTTCTGTCAAAGGTAAAAGAGATAGCAGTGTTTTCCAGCTGTGAGACTATACAATGAAAACAAACTACTTACATCCAAGACATTCCAATTTTCATTAGGGACACTACTGAGAATGTTCTTGATGCTCTAACCAATTACATATACGCCGTACTTGTTGTAGGGAAGTATACCATATTGATCTCCTTAAACCTATCTGCTGAACTTGATCTAATTGGTTACCAACTTATTCATTACTTGGTTAGACTTTGGATTGCAGATGTCATTCTTAGTTGATTGATATCTTTTCTTTTCTTTTAATTTTTTTAATTCTTGTTCTTTAGGTGAAGTGAAATTCATCAACTTCCATTTGTTATTTATTGCCATGTGCAGTTCCCCAAGGCTCAGTTCTGGCCCCGTTACTTTTTAATGTCTTTCTCTGGTACAAGAGCACAGCATTACCATCTATGCCAATGATGTACAACTATTATACAGCTTGATATCTCTTTCATAAATCAATGTTTGGATGCAGTGATTAACTACTAACTGTTAAAATTAAATTCTCTGAAATCATCTACTATCTGGTCCATAGGCAATGTTACAACTCCACCTTTATCACTGGTTGAGTTCAAAACTTCAGTTTCAAAACAAGAAAATTGTGTTATATTATGTACTCTTTTAAATAAGAATTTTTTTTTTTTAAACAGATTTTTCAAATGGTCAGATACATTTGATCCATTAGGACTTACTTGTGCCTCATAGACTTCAAGTATTTATGAATACATTGATTATTAAGCAAATGTAATTCATTATATAATTGACCAAAAAGTATACAGTAGGGAGAAAATAATGCTGAAGAATCACTACTCCAATAATACAGGTATGGGGACAGACTTAAAGATCTCAATATGTTTATGTTGGAAGACGGTGGGAGGAGGAGATATGATAGAAACATTTAAAGACCTACATTGCATAAATGCAACTGAGGTGAGACTCAGTTGAAAGGAAACTCTGGAATGAGAAGGCATATGATGAAAATAAAAGGAGTTTGGTTCAGAAATAATCTCATAAAATGCCTTTTTCATGGAAACGGTGGTACAGCCTAACTTGTATCACTCTATAGTATGGCTGTACTGCAAATGCAGTTCCGATGACAGTATCTCAAAAAAGATATAGCAGAATTAGAAAAGGTACAGAGAAGGTGACAAAATTGATTAAAGGAATGGGACAACTTCACTATGAAGAAAGACTAAAGTGGCTAGGGCTCTTCAGCTTGGAGAAGAGACAGCTCAGGAATGATGTGATAGAGGTCTATAAAATACTCATAGGAGTGGAAGGGGTAGATGTGAATCACTTGTTCAATCTTTCCAAAAATACTAGAACTAGGGGGCATGCGATTAAGTTACTAAGTAGTAGATTTAAAATAAATCAGAGAAAATATTTCTTCACACTACATGTATTTAAACTTTCAATTTTATTGCTGGAGAATGAGGTGAAATCAGTTAGCTTAGCGGGGTTTTAAAAAGGTTTGGATAGTTTCCTTAAAGAGAAGTCCATAGGCCATTATTGAGATGGCTTGGGGAAATCTACTGCATATTCCTAGGATAAGCAGCATAAAATCTGTTTTACTACTTGGGATCTAGTTAGGTACTTGGGACCTGGGTTGGCCATTATTGGAAACAGGATACTGGACTTGATGAACCTTCAGTCTGTCCCAGTATGGTAATTCTTATGTTTTTGTGTTTGGAAAGGCCTTCCAGTAGAGGTGATGAAGACAATAAATATATCTGAATTCAAGAAAACTTAGGAAAATAAATTGGATTTCTAAGGGAGAGGAGGGGATAGTGGATGGCTTGGATATGCAGACTAGATAGGCCATATGGGGCATGATTCTGGCAGCGGTGCCTGCTGTGGCAAGTGATTGAAAAACAGATGCCTGCTGTGTGTCTGCCACCAACAGGTGCCATGTTCAAAATCATGTTTTTGGAGTTTTTTTTAACATATTTGCCTTAAATGTAGGCCAGCATTTTATGCCTAGAAAGGTGCATAGGAATACCTACAGATGCCTAAGGCTACTTCCAGCGCAAACCACTCCCATGCCAGCCTTAGGCATCTATATGTATCCCTATGCGCCTCCTTAGGTGAGAGACAAGCATATAAGAGTAGCAACTGCATTTTTTTAAACGTGTGTCCCGATTGGTTCATTAGACAGCAATAGGATGTCTACTGCCACCTAACTTTGGAACACCATTTGGAGAATTTGGCCCATGGTCTTTATCTGCCTTCATTTTCTATGTCTTCCAGACCCCTACCAGCAACTTGGAAAAATAGAATATCATACTATTATATGCCCTAAGATCTATTTTCATCTTAGGTGCTATGGTATCATGTTCCAATGTTCTGGGCCTTGGAATGAACACATGGAACATTACATATGGTCAAGGATAATATCCATAAATGAGGGAACTAGATAGAAGGGAAGATCATTCCACAAATTTGGTGCTATAGCCTCAAAACTAGAGTGTTTGGCAACATAAAATGGACCTGGCAATAGGAAGGTATGATTATAAGCAATGCTGGGATAAGTGAAGAGTTCTCTATAGGTGGTAAGAAATAAGGAGAGAAGCATACATTGGTAACCTTAGGTCCAAGACCTGATGTGTAACTGATAGAACCTAAAATTGAATTGTAAATATAACTGAGACCAACTGCAGATCAAAAGTGATGTGTAGGCATACACTGCTGTAGTCTCCTGCCATTTCACAGATCCTTTGAAGCCATTTTCATTACTGCATTTAAGTCTGTCTTTGGACATCTTGAGAAGGAAGTCCAAATGCCGAGAATGTTCATTTTCAAAATCACTAGATATCCAAAACATTTTTTTAGAAAATTACCTACTTAGGTGTTTTGGCCATCAACACATCATGCCTTAGGATGCCTAACTTTTTTTTACCGCAAAAATATCCAAGTTCAAAACATCCAATTCCAGACAATTTGAAACTGAAAGGGGCCTTCCACATCTAAAAGGTCTTGCTCTGGGTGTTTGGGACTTGGACAAATTTTGGGTTGAGAATTTGGTATAAAGATAGACATTGTGATGGTCTGGACGATCAAATGCCTGGATGTATAGAGAGATGATTTTTGGAAAAAAAAAAATTTAGATGTACTTTTCAAGAATGGACATTTTGCTGCTGCTGACTTTGGGTGACTAGCGCCCTTATCCAAAACAGACTTAGGCGTTTCTTTTGATTATGACTCTAAAGCTCAGTTAAACTTTGACACAACACAAATTAGCACATGGAGTATGTTGAGCATATTCAGTTTTCAGTCTTTATTTTGCTCACTAATTGAAAACTGTACAAACAAGGATAATCAGTTAAAATGGGTTTAATTCAGCATAGTTTATTAATAATTTTCATATATTCTCCTTCAGAAGATAGAAGGGGACTAGGGGACACTCAAAGTTACAGGGATGTTTGGTGCCAGTAAGCATCTGCAGAGACACGATTCAGTTGCCTTTTTTGTAGGTGCATCATGGCACCTACTTTTTTTCTTAATTAATTTTAAATTGGTTTTTAATGGGGTGGTCAATTACCACACTTTTAATGGCAAATTAAAACTCTTAGGCACCGTTTGGATACCTACCTGTGCCTTCCAAATGGCACCATTTAAGAATCAGGGCCTAACTGCCCACCATAATATAACATATAACATATTCAATAGCCTGACTTCCTGACAATCATGAGCATCTAATTGTCTGTCTAGGTATCATTTCAGACATTGATCGTGCCCCACCCACCCCACCACCACCACACAAACACATCCATGAGTGCTGTTATTACTGTTTTGTAGTATCTGTCATCCTGGATGGCCCAAAGAACAGAAATTCTGACCTAGAAATCAGACTGGAAACTTCCATGAAAGCACTCAACACTTTCCATCTGAGCCACTGGGCTAGCCTTGGTTAATATTCATATTAATAGTATGTTACAAATAGTTACTAATAAATTTAGTATGAAATTTGGCTACATCCTTATCATTTCTGTTAAGTATGTCTGTCTTTGGCAAAATTTCACCTCATTTATTGATTTTGAATCAGAAGATTGACAGGTCAAATTAACCAATCAGAATTAGTCCTTTATAATTAGAACTTAAAATAATTAATTTAATCAAATTACTCATTTTGTTAGAACATGAATACTTTAAGGATTAGAAAAACACATCAATACATCTTTCTGCTCAGTGCTGCATCCAAAACAGTATTTGCCCTAAACCACAAAAGTAATGCACTGCCTCAGGAACAAATTAATTGTTATTTTAGACATCACATTAACCTCATACCAAGTTTAAATTCAGACTTTGAAACATCTCAGCCCCTTTCTTTGAACATTATCTTTCTATTCAATTTGGTACATCAAAGCAGAATTAAAAAAAAAACACAAAAACCCAGCATAAAGAAAAGAAAACATTTCCAGCTGTTGGTTTTAGCCATCTCCACAAGAAACCATTAAACTGCAGGAGCTTATGTATGTAAGTTCACATTTCTTTGTATACATTTTATAAAACATACTTTTGGAGTTTCCCAAAGTCTTCTACATTGCAAGACAGTAGTCAAATGAAATCATCTTTCCTTGAGTTTTTTCTAAAATTGCTCTAAATCCAAAACTATCCAAGCAAAGTTTTCTTTAACAAGAATCCCATGACCAGAATATTAATGAGGTCTGTGGCAGGCACTTTCATTTGTGCAAGTAATTCAACTATTTCCTGCTCTGCAAATGGATTTTGGATCCCTGTATGATCATTTGTAGCTCTGTATCCTGCCTTAAGCACATCATCTTTGTCTTTTTTGTATATACTAAGCTTAAGAATGCATTTTAGATTTTGCCTTTTGCTGGTCCCCTTTCTCACTAAACCAATTTATTTATTTTTCTTAATTAATCCTCTTTTGGCTTTATATCTCTCTCTGATATACCTAAGAAAGATTTTTTTTTTTCTCATTACTACATTGATTGGGTTTTTTATTCTTCTTTGTTTGAGCCTTTGCTTGTACAACATAGTAAACGGCCAAGTCAGACCGTCTTACAGCTATTTGTAAGCCCATCTTTGAGTAGATGGGCTTACAAATTCCCTCAAATTATACCCCCCTCCTTTTACGAAGCCGCATTAAGCTTTTTTATCGCTGGCCGCAGCGGTATTAGCTCCGACACTCATAGGAATTCTATGAGCACTAATACCGCCGTGGCTAGTAATAAAAAAAATCAAATGTGGCTTCATAAAAAGGGGGTGGGATAAGACAATAATATACAATCTGCCCGATATTCAGAATGATTTAATTGGGTAGGAGTGGCTTTTAAGTAGCTGAGGTGAGTTTTTCAGTTTGTTTGTTTTCTAATTTAACACCATTGTACATTTGTTCTTTTGTGAGTTGTTTTTGCATTTTAATGATGACCTGATTTGTATATTGGATTATATACTGTATATGCATTTATATTTTAGATCTTTTATGTATTGTTGGTAAGTTCTAAATTGTATATAATGATTCTGAAAATCATAAGTACAAATAACTTTAAAAAAAAAACTTTTAAGTTTGCTAGCTTTCTTGTTTGGCTGCTTTTTGCCCCATAAAAATTATAACCAACAAAAAAAATTTTGATCACGTTACTCCCTTGTTAAAAAGTGCTCACCGGCTTCCTATCCTTCACTGTACCACTTGCAAAATTGCTTTAATCTCTTTCAAAACTATGAAAACCAAGGAACCTACTTTTATCTATAAATATTTGATTCCACATGATCCTCCGAGAACATTAAGATCTGCATCACAGAATCTTCTTCATGTCCCATCCCTAAAAACTATTAGTACCCGTAGGGCTTCTTCTTTTGCAACAATAGCCCCAACAATATGGAATTCGTTAACATCATATTTAAGGTCTAAACAGAATTTGGATAAATTCAAGGGTGGCCTCAAAAGCTTTTTATTTAAAGACACATATGACTGTTAATTGGTCTATGGGACTTTTCTAGCTCATTTTCAATATAAAAATTCATTTTCTATACAAAAACTTATTTTTTCCATTTCCCTTAGGCACATTGGCGGGTTTGGCCCATGTGCCTAAGGCCCCGCCCACAGGAGAAGCCTCAGACTACTGGGCCAATTCCAGTTGGCCCAGGCACCTCAGGCCCCACCTATGGGTGGGGTTTGAGATGCCTGGGCCAATCAGGCCCTAAGGCCAGCCATTCGTGGGATGGCTGGCCTGCCAGACGGACGGACTTGGGACCCGTCTGTCCGAACATCTTGTACAGGTACAGGGAAGGGGATTGGGGTGGGGGAGATCGAGGGGTCGGCGGGGGGAGGGCCGATCGGGGGCTCAAGGGCGATTGTGGGAGGGGAGTGTGTTGAGGGCAGGAGGGCCTGGGATCCCTCTTGCCCGTATATTAGTGGTAGTGGGGGTAGGGGGTTCGCCTTGGCAGGAGGGGTTGGGCTCCGTCCTGCCCAGATCTTCGTCGGGGAGGGTCATGGCTCGCAGAGCAATAGGGCTTGGGCTCCCTCTTGCCCGATCTTCGTCGGGGAGGGTCGCGGCTCGCGGGGCAAGAGAGCTTGGGCTCTCTCTTACCCCGATCAGATCAGCAGGGCCAGGAGGGCTTGGGCTTTCTCCTGCCTGGATCGAGTCATGAGGGAGGGCTGATCGCTGCAGGAGAGATGGCTCATCTCTCCTGCCGCGATGGTGATCACCCACCCCCCTCCGAACTGCATCACTTCAGGGTGAGGATCGCCAGCAGGGGAGATGCCCTTCTGCGATGCTCAGCCCGAAGTGCCGCGGTTCAGAGGGAGGTGGGCAATCACCATCGCGGCAGGAGAGATGAGCCATCTCTCCTGCAACGATAGTTGCAGTAGGCGGTAGGCAGGTTGCTGGGGCCCCTTTTTCAGCACTTATACCTGTTTTGACTTGGTCTAAGTCAAAACATATAAGTGCCGACTAGGCAACCTGCCTAAACTTTTGATTATACCTGCTGTACACCTATGTCTTGATCGGCCCACCTCACGCCCACCTCCTGCCCTTTCCCCTCCTCTAAAAATGCCTCTTTTCGCTCTATGCGTTTAGAGGCAGGGGAAAGGCCTAAGCTGGTTTCAGATACGTCTAAAACCAGCTTTGATTATGGGTACTTTTTGATCATCCAAGTACCCATTTAGGCCACTTTTTAGACTTTTTTTTTATTATGAGCCCCTTAGAATTTATGATTAGCGTTTTATCAAATTTTTAATAAACTTGAAACTTGAAGTATATAAAAGCATGACACAAGCATTATTACATTATATTACATGAATTCTTATATATCGCAACTACCTCGCAGTTCTATGCGGTTAACAACTAAAAGATACTAACCAATCATAGTATTCAATGAGTTTTCAATGATTTTTAGATAAGAAGTAGACAACCCAGTGGCATTATCATATGATACTATGTCGTTTGGTATGGCAATGAGAGCAAAAAGTCAGATTTCTACAAATAATAAGAAATTATTACTTATAATGACTGGGGTTGCCATTCAACAAATTACGTATAATTGGGAAAATTGGAGTAGATTAAATTATAATTTCTGGTGGAATTCTTTATGTCATGTTTATAAAATGGAGAGATTTATTGCAATACAGCGAGGATGTTTCAGGAAATTTCAGGATGTGTGGGAGCCATTAACAAAGTATTGTACTGATTAGTTGACATTTTTTTTCCCTTAAATTTACAAGTTCAATTGTGAGGGGGGGAGGGGGTAATTTATTGTTACATACTGTATAAAGTATTGATTATATGATAGGAAAGGGTGGGAAGGGTGGGAGATAAGAGCTTATCATTTGTACTATTGATGATTATTAAGTGATATATTTATTGTTAATTTGTTTGGACATATTATCACACATATTGTAAGTTTGAAAATGAATAAAGAATTAAAAAAAAAAAAAAAAAAGATAAGAAGTAGAGATTGATATATAGGTACTCACTTGTTTGTTCCACATAGCTGCCAAGTATGCCAAAGTTTTACTAAGGAATTGTTTATAAACACATCTATAAGGTACTGTGTTTCCTGAAAATAAGACCTACCCCGAAAATAAGCCCTAGCATGATTTTCAGGGTAGGTTTTAATATAAGCCCTAGTCATCGCCAGCAGCACTTCCCCATGCACCCCCTCCCCTGCCAACCCCCTGCTAGCCCCCCTGCTGACCCTTCCATCTCTCCCGCTGACTGCGAGACCAAAATACTGTACCTTGTAACAAACAGCAGCATTGCAGCAATATAGAAAGGCTGCTTTGCGGCCTTTTCCTGCCAGGGCATTCCTCTGCCGCATCACTGATGATGTCATCAGCAACACGGCACACACGCCCGGGCAGGAGAAGGCTGCGAAGCAGCCTGTCTACGTTGCTGCAACACTGCCATTTGTTACAAGATACAGTATTTCAAGAGAGATGGAAGAGTTGGTGGGTGGATGTGCGGTGGTGGGGGCGGGGGACGGAGGAAGGGATACAAGCTGCAAGGGTTCTGCTGCACAAGGGATGGGAGGGAGGGATAGAAAGACACTGCACAAGGAGATGGGTGAGAGGGGAGGAAAGATGCTGCACATGTGGGGGAGAGAAAGGAAATAGGACGAATTGGGGTGGAGGAGAGGACGGGAGAGATGATCATTGTAAAGTACATGAAAAAAAAGAAGACCTACCCCGAAAATAATACCTAGTGCCTCTTATGGGCCCAATATTAATATAAGACAGTGTCTTATTTTCGGGGAAACACGGTAGAAGCTGCTTACAACATATGTATATGTTGCTGCTAGTTGCTATACTGCCATCTTTCTGGTTTTGGGGGGGCTCTGTTACTAAGCTATAGTACGAAGAGGCCTGTGCTATTATTAGCACATAGGCTTCCTGACACTTTTAGCATTGCTATAAAATGGCCACATTTTGCACTTTTAGAATTAATAGCCATGTGCTGATTTCCAAATTAGCACATGGCCATTAACTTGTGTACCCTTACCGCCACCTAGGTGGTAAGGACTCCTGCACTAACCCTGTCCTAATCAGTTAGTGCACAATGACGTAGCTGTGTTAACCGATTAGTACAGGACATGCCTATTCTCTGCCTCCAAACATGCTGTTGTGGCAGCACAGAAAACTCCAGGCTTGGGATCACGTCACCAGGAGGAGGAATGATGTTTACATCAGAGCTGGAAGTCTCTCTTTCCCTGGAGTTTTGGTTGCCCCCACCGATGCCAGAAATGAGTAGCCTGGAAGTGGTGGGCCCATATAGGGGACTGCAGTTGGAGCTCTAGCTACAGATTGTGCTTGCGACAATTAGGGGACGGCAGCATCATGGTGCAGTGCCTCAAGGGCAGAAGAAGCCATGGGAATTTTGATTTCCTTGGTTCAAGTGGTGAAACCCGAAGGTTCATGTACCCTGGCTCCTAGACTGGTGAGGACTAAACTATTTTCTCTTTGAGATGGCATTCTGCACCTGGAGTAGTCTTTGTTAGGTCATATGGGCCATTTACAACAAAAAAATGAGATAGTTGTTCAGTAAAAATGTACTGTTCAAACTGTTATTAGAGATTTGAATATGCATCTCAAAAGGTTGAAAAGAATTGTGAGAATTTACAGCATAAGGAATTAGAATTGATTAAAGACAACACTGTAATACACAGGAATCAAGGAGATGTTGGATAATATCAATGTCGAGTGTAAATGTAACTAGTACTTAAGTAAATTTATGCTTCTAAATTGGCCTGTTTTGAAACTTTACAGGAATTGTGTATATTTTTGTTGATGAAAGGGGGTGTTGGGGATCGAGTGGGCCTGTGGCAGGAGGGAGTGGGCATCCCTCCTGCTGATTTTGGGGGTGTGGTTGTGTTTGGGGGTCCTCTAACGCAGCCAGCTCATGTTTATAGCAGGGGAAGGGAAAGGGGGCGTACATGTGGTGGGGGGGGGATTGGGTAGAAGAGGATAGGGGAGGGGAGGGGTGCCACCTCCCCGGCTGCCACTTACCCTCGCTACTCCACTGTGCCTAAGGCCCTCTTTTACTAAGCTATGAGAGCAAAAGCTACAAGGTAAATGCTCTGATGCCCTTTCAATCCCAATGGGATTTGGAGCATTTAATGCATTGACCTGTGTTATCAGGCTTAGTAAAAGAGGGAGTAAGTTAAGTGGCCAAATCAGACCATATAAGACAATCCTATCTTTATGAGATGTCACTTAGGCAGTTCAGTGCTGTATTGAACTTACCGGTATAAGAGATAGCTGGCTGCATAAATCCAAACATTCAGTGCCAGTTCCTGAACATGAACAGGACTAAGGCCAGAGGTAGCTAAAACACCTGTTGCCAGCTGACTTTCTAGCCTATAACTTTTAAGCTGCATAATTACAAATATGTTGGATTTTTAGCTGATAACTTAGGGGCTCATTTTCAAAGCACTTAGACATACAAAGTACCCTGGGTTTCTATGGCATTCTGCTGGATTCTCTGTATGGCGCCGATGTCAGCAGCTGTCTAAGAAGCAGCCACCAATCGTGTCTCATTTATGCGACGGTACCCTATGCAGAATCGCGCCCCAGGAAAAATAGATGCCAGAAATGTAGGTCAGGGTTTCCGAGGCCTACATTTCCAGCATCTATTTTTGTTGTGAATCGCACCTATATAGGCACTTTAGGCCACCTAATGCCACTTCAAACATTAACATCGCCCACAGTGGCTTTAGGCAGCCTAATTACCTAGGGAGGTACGATTTTGGCATCTTTTATTTAGGTACCATTAGGCTCTTTAACATTGTGATTTTTAGCTGTTTCAAATGGCATTTCTTAATTAACTTGGGTGCTGGTAGAATTTCCCCCTGTGTGTCTAAATGCTTTGGATATAGGGCCTACTGTAAGAGTTTAGTTTAGAAGCTCATATTTAGGAACTTAGGGCTAGATTCACTAAGCAAAACAATTGTGCACCGATCGGTTTCCGAGCCCTTTTCAACCCGATTTCCCTCTGACCAGATTCACTAACCAGTGTAGCGATCTGATCCCGATTTTCCCATGCAAATTAGTAAAACCCCATGCAAAATAGCCAAGCGATTGATTCACTAACAATTGCTTGGCTATTTTGAATCGGGTTTTACTACTGACAAACCCGACTGCTGCAGACATGTCGGTAGCTGTGTTATTGACAGGTCTGCTGGTTTTTGGACAGGCCTGCCTGTCTTTTTTATTTATTTTTTTCCATGGCATCCCCTGACATCCAAGTTTGGAACAGGAGGGGTGCTCAGTCCCTCCTGCTCTGTAGGCCCACCAACCCCCTGGCTAGGCCGACCCAGCCCGGCACCCCCCCTACCTCCAAGTTGAAAGCAGGAGGGGTGCTCGGTCCCTCCTGCTCCTCTGGGTCCAGCGACATGTCTGCCTGGGGCTTAGGCCCCGCCCCAATGCATCACTGCACAGAGAGGAGCCTAAGGCCCTGATTGGCTCAGGCGCCTTTGTTTCTTCCCCCCTTGGGAGGGGCCTGAGGTACCTGAGCCAATCAGGGATTTCCTTAGGGCTGAGCCTAAGGCAGTCACTAATTGGATCAGGTGCCTCAGGCCCCTCCCAAGGGGGGAGAAATCTGAGGCGCCTGAGCCAATCAGGGCCTTAGGCTCCTCCCTGTGCATCACATGATGCACCAGGATGGGGCCTAAGGCCCAGGCAGATGCGTCGCTGGACCTGGAGGAGCAGGAGGGACAGAGCAACCCTCTTGCTCCCAACTTTTAACTGGCAGGGTGTCGGGCTGTGCTGTGTCGGGGGTGGGCCATGCTGTGCTGGGGGGGCATACAGAGGGGGTATTGGGCCATGCCAGTTAGGGGGGCTTTTTTTATTTTTTAAAAATAAGCCTGATATTTTGAAGTCTATTAAAAAAAATGAAAAAAAAAAAAGCCAGCAGAAGCCCTGACAGTAGTGACAGGTCTACACATGAGCGGGGATCACACATTTGTGATTCCTGCTCGCAAATGGGGGCATTCCTCCAATCGCCCCCATTTGAATATGACTGATTTGTGAATCAGTCAGGCCTGCCCAAATCGGAAATGGATTGTTCCGATTTGGGCAGGTTAGTGAATCTAGCCTTTAGCTTTTTTTTTATATTGGGCCCTTAGGAATCAATATCTAACATTACTGTTAACAATAAAACAATATTCCTCTTAACTTTCTACTACTTAGAATACAACTTCCGATTCACAACTTCTTTTCTCACTTATACCCCTGGCTGTGTTAATAGGATAACATTTTTCAAGGGGCCCGTGCTTCCTCCTCCTAGCTCATTGTCCTGACCTATTTTAGCACTCTTTTAACAGGGGAATCAGTGGTGAGGTATATGTTTTCTAAGATGTGGAATATAAATTCTCTAATTAAATTAAATTAAATGTAACCTCCCACTGACATGTATTCTTACAATCATCCATTCAGAAGCTTTAGGGTGTCTGTTATACTGCCTTAGCCTGATTCTTTTCTTTAAAATGTAAAGTTTAAACCATCTTAATCATTTTTGCTAAATTCTGGGTTGTTGTTTTTTTTTAACCTTTTGCTGACTTTGAATATTTTCTCAGCAATGTTTTAATTTTTTTTGTTTTGGTAGGATTATTGACATTTCCAGTCAGATTATTTTTGATAGTATCAAGAACTTTAATCACATTCCTTGAATCAAGTAGCTTTTCTTTTCAAGAGGGATTTTATTTTTCTGATTCAAGGGTTGTTTTTTTTTTGGGCTTCCACTGCTTTTAACTATTAGGCTTTTTGTACTGCTGCCAGTAGTCATGTTAAACTTTTGGTTCAGCCACAAAGCTTGCTGCTTCATTCCCCAATGTATTTTTCCCAATATGTGTGTACTTGTTAAACTATTGAGTGATATTCCTTCCAGTCTTCGACATCATTAACTTCTCTGGTCAACCTTTGTTCTTTTTTTTCTGCAGGTGTCTGTCCTTCTATTGGATTTTTTGATTGTACAGACTGCAAAGCAATAACAAATGCATCATTTTCCTCTCAGAGCATTACAAGATTTTGCAGCCTCCATGCTATACTGTTGTCATTCATTACTATAGTTCAGCCCTTTTGCTTTTTTTCTATTTGCCACCATGCCTGCAATCCGCTCTGCCAGATATAATTTTTTCATGTTATTTTTTATCTGATTTCATGTTCTCAGTGACCTCTTTTTACAAGTTTTCTATCACTCCATGTTAGCTCTATTTCATCATTATTATTTATATTCTTTACTTACTGTTTATCGTTCAGTTCTCACTCTGTTCTGTCTCAATCTTGCTTATACTCACTCACCTGTGAAAACTTATCAAAATTCACTCCATGCTATAAAGTTTTGTATTTATTTAATTGTCTATACCACAGGTGTCAAAGTCGGTCCTCGAGGGCCGCAATCCAGTCGGGTTTTCAGGATTTCCACAATGAATATGCATGGGATCTATTTGCATGCACTGCTTTCATTGCATGCTAATAGATCTCATGCATATTCATTGGGGAAATCCTGAAAACCCGACTGGATTGCGGCCCTCCAGGAGGGACTTTGACACCCCTGGTCTATACTGTTCTCCCAGTGGAGCTCAGAACAGTTTACATGAATTTATTCAGGTACTTGAGCATTTTCCCCTGTCTGCAATGGTGGGCTTACAATCTGTTTAATGTACCTGGGGCAAAGGGAGATTAAGTGACTTGCCCAGGATCATAAGGAGCAGTGTGGGCTTGACTTAGGCTGTGGCTTTAATCACTGTACCACACTCTCCCCAAAATGATTTTGTTATTTTTTTTTATATTTTAAATCCCTTCTTTAAAAATGTATATGCTTATCTTAATTTATATAAGAAATCTATACTTTTCTTTTAACTTCTCAGTCTCAGAAACTAAAAAAAAGTGTTTCTGTAATTTCTGATCCCTGCTTAACTATGATTAGGGTTCGGCGGGCCGGACGGCTTTTTAAAACCCGGCACTTTGTCCGGATTTTGAAAAGCCTCCTCTCAATCTCATCAGGCAGGAGGCAATCCTGATTGTGAAAGATGGATATAGGGCAGGAAGTGAAGAGGAGAAAATAAAAAGAAAGAGTAAATAGGAGGACCTGGAAATAGAGTTCAGAGCAAAGGGAAGCAGAACCAGAGATGCTAAACGAGATGATTAGAAAACTAAAATCATAGTTTAGTAAAGAGGGGTTCATGGGATTTGATATACATTATTCCCCCGATATTCATGGGGTTTCCGTTCCAGGAACCCCCGTGAATATCAAAAAAACGTGAATATGGTTTTTCGCCTGGGGAGGCAGGAGAGGGCAGCTGCAGAGGCAGGATAGGGCAGCTGAAGCGCCGGCGAGTGAAGGAAATCACTCGCGGTATGCTCTGACCGCTTCTTCCTGCACTAAAGTCAGGCTTCACCAATCAGGAGCTGCTTTGACACGCAGCTCCTGATTGGTGAAGCCCGACTTTAGCACAGGAAAAACCGGTCGTAAAATACCGCGAATGACCGGGACTGGAACCACAAATGACAGGGGGATAACTGGAGTGAAATGTGTCAGTTCTGAGAATTTATATCTGCTATCTGTATATTGGACTATACAGGAGGAAATGTGAGGGGGCACTTTATAAGATTAATCGTATGCTTAAAAATTGTAATGGCAATTAATTATGCAATTAAAAATTTTAATTGATGTACAGACCTAATTATAATATTCTTAGTCTTATTTATCATCCCTTTCCTAATAATTCTTAGCATCCTATTTGTTTTTTTGGCCACAATCACTGCTGCACACTGGGCTGAAGATTTCCACATATTGACACTACACATAAACATTGAGGGCTCCTTTTATCAAGCCGCGCTAGCGGGGATAATGCGCGTAATGTTTTATCACATGTTAACCCCCGCGCTGGCCTAAAAACTACCGCCTGCTCAAGGGAGGCAGTAGCAGCTAGCGCGGCTGGAAGTTTAGCGCACAGTATTATGCGCATTAAACCGCTAGCGCGGCTTGATAAAAGGAGCCCTGAGTTTCCTTAAATCTCCCTTAATAATGTTTATGCAGAGTTTAATTATGCATTAAAGCCCATATTCTATAAACAGCGCCCTAAGTTAGGTGTCTAGAGGTGCCTACAACCCAGCACACATTTACAGCATTGCCTAAGGAAGCCTAAAGTTGAAGTAGGCATGGATAACAATGGAAATGACCTTAGGTGTCCTTAGTCACCACCGTAGACACAATTCACATCAAACATAGGCAGCAGAAATATAGGCCTCAAAAACCCTGACCTACATTTCTGGCACCTATGTTTGAAGCAGCCATGATTCCACACACAGTGCCATTGTGTGATTGTCATGCCAAAGGTCTTTTAGGCATCTGCCGTTACCGGCACTGCTTGTAGAATCTGGCCCTGAGTGAAAAAAATATATATATTTCCATAGATTTTTTTTTTTTTTTTTAAATGATACTACCTAGTAGCTTCATTCTGTACTCTTTATTTACTCTTCCAAAAAGTACAAGAATAATAATCAATTTGCATTTACCTATTTCAGTTCACTCATTATTTTATAGACCTGCATCATAACTCCCCTGTGTCATCTTTCCTCCAAGATGAAGAGCCCTAAACCTTTTAGCCTTTCCTCATAAATTGTTTCGTCTCCTTTATCATTTTAATCAAAAGGTAAAAATGTAATTGAAGATCCTCAGGTTTCAGAGAGTAAGATTTAGAATGTAAGCATTTCTTCCCCACATGAAGAAATTGCAACTAACAATTGTAGGCATTTCCAAGGCAAAAGAAGATTAGGTCAGCATTAAGTAGAAAATCAACATAATTTTTAGAATAAAATAATATAAAAAGTAGCAAATTACCTGAAGGAGAGAAAGGATGTTTAAAAAGAGGCAAAAAATGTTCCAGTATATGAATACTGTAATGTCAAAACCATGCATAAATTGAAATGAAAATGCAGGCAACAAGGAAATTGAGCTGACGATATACAATGTATACTGTATTTTTATAACCTATGTATGCAATTCATCCCAGGGTACTAAAAGAATTCAAACATGAAATTGCTGACCTGCTGTTAGTGATCTGTAACCTGTCGCTAAAATCATCTGTAGTACCTGAAGATTGGAGGGTGGCCAACGTTACACCAATTTTTAAAAAGGGCTCCAGGGGAGATCTGGGAAATTACAGACCGGTAAGACTCACTTCAGTGCCGGACAAACTGGTAGGAACAATTATAAAAAATAAAATTGTGGAACACATAGACAAACATGATTTAATGAGAAAAAGCCAGCATGGGTTCAGCTGAAGGAGATCGTTTCTCACTAATTTGCTTGTCTTCTTTGAAGGTGTGAATGAACATGTGGAGCCAGTTGATATAGTGTATCTAGATTTTCAGAAAGCTTTTGATAAAGTTCCTCACGAGAGGCTCCTGAGAAAATTAAAGTGTCCTAGGATAGGTGACAAAGTTCAGTTGTGGATAAGGAATTGGTTATCGGATAGAAAACAGAAGGTAGGGTTAAATGGTCATTTTTCTCAATGGAGGAGAGTAAACAGTGGAGTGCCGCAAGGGGTTGTACTGGGACGCTCCATAAGACGCTCCATAAGACGCTCCATAAGACGCCCCTGACAATAAGACGCACCCTAGATTTAGAGGAGGAAAACAAGGAAAAAACCATTCTGAACCAAATTCTCCATGCTAGGCTCTGCACCCAACCCTACACTCCTTGCCAGGCTCTGTACCCTGTCTCACTACACTGCCCTGACATGCAACCTGCCCCCCAATACTTTTTGTAATCCCCCCCTCCCTTTTTTATGGTACAATAATTTTTATTGGTTTCCAAAATAAATTACAAACAAGGCATAGCCCAAAACAGAAACAAGTCCCATCCAAACTGGAACAATAATCAAGAATACCACAGCATGAACCCGCACCCCCTCCTAGAGCAGGAACAACCTCCAGTATGCAGAACAATGAAACAAGAATTAAAAAACGATCTTTTTTAACCCCTGTCCTTTTTTAAAACACCCCCAACCCATCCCATAATTCTTCAAATCTCCCCTATTGCCTGGTGGTTCAGCGGTGCATCAGCCAGCAGGCGCGAGCCCTCTACCCGCCTACCTGGGCCCATGCCACCTCTTCCCGTCCTGTCCCACACCCCCTTAAATGTATCCCATTGCCTGGTGGTCCAGCAGTGTGTTGGCCGGCAGGCGCAAGCTTTCCACCTGCCTGCCTGGGCCAGCGCTACCCTCTGAATGGTACCTTCAGTTCTTGCAAGACTCTTTTTGTAAGACTTCTGAGACTGGGATCTGCCAGGAAAATCCTGCATAAGATTTCAACAATAGTTTGCAATCATATGTGCATCCCTTCTTCTTTAGTATCTGGCTTCCATTGTTTTTATGTCTTGATGAACTCTTCCACCTTGCTATTCATTTAAATCACCAAGATTCTCTGGAAACGATCTAAGTGACTGTGCAGATAATGGACTTTAACACTCATATTACAGCCAAACCGATGAAATGAAAGAGCATATCCTCTACTAATTGTGTGTAGTTGTCTGACTTCTTGTTGCCATGAAAGTTTTTTTCACAACAAGAACACATTAAGACCAGGCACATGATTCGATTTCATTCACTGAAGCTATGACATGTGGGTCATTTATAAGTTGTCTGATCTGAGGACCATCGAAAATTCCTGCCTTCAATTTTTCCATGGTAAGTCCAAGTAACATATACACCACATATTCAATGCACGAACCATCTTTATTCAAAGCCTTTACAAATTGTTTTGTCAGGCCTAGCTTTACATGTAGTGGTGACAGAATCATTTTATGAGCATCATTTCATAAATAATGCACAGGCTGGCAACACTGGGGAATGGATGATGCAATTGCAGTAAACCTTGTTTCATTTTCACTTCTGTGCATGAAGCAGCAGGACGTGTGCTTAAGAGCTCTGTAGTGTACATAGTGTGGCTGTGACAAGTGTGGGAAATGAGGGCTGCTGGTGTCTTGGGTACTGTGTCTGTTGACAATCAGAGATTGTACGTTAAGATTGAAACTCTATGTGGCAAAAACCTGACAAAAATTCACAATGCGTTGCGTGAAGTTTGTGGTGAGTTAACAGTGGACTATAGTACAGTTTCTCGGTGGGCAACTTGTTTTTGAAGTAGTCATGTGAGCATAGATGATGTTGCAAGACCAGGAAGGACGAAATCAACAACTGATGAACAAGGTGTGAAACTCGTGGCTGATGCTCTTGAACAAGATCGTCGTGCGACATGCGAGGAACTTTCTGAAACCACAGGGATTCCACTGATATCAGTATACCGAATTCTGACAAATGATTTAAAAAAGAGAATAATTTATGCGCGATGGGTCCCCCACTTCTTGACTGCTGAACAGCAGCAGAGACGCCTGGACAATGCAATCGTGCTAAAACAAAGATTTGATGTTGAAGGTCAGGCATTCATGAATCACATTGTTGCTATTGATGAAATGTGGATCAGAGACTTTGAGCCGGAGCTGAAATCACAATCCAATGAGTGGAGAGCTCCATCTTCCCCACAACCAAAAAAATTTTGACGAGCTCAATCAAAAGTCAAACAAATGATGATTTTTGCTTATGATCATGAAGGCATCATCATCACAGACAAAATTCCATGTGGAAGAAGTGTCACAGCAGTGTATTATTGTGATTTTTTGCAAAAAATGCACAGAAAAATGCACAAAACCCGGTGCTCTTGGCTGGGCCACTCATTCTTCATGACAACGCTTGCCTGCACAAAGGGAATGTCGTCATTGAAAAACTACACGAATACAGCTGGGAGGTGTTACCTCATTTTCCCTACAGCAGGGGTGTCAAAGTCCCTCCTCGAGGGCCACAATCCAGTCGGGTTTTCAGGATTTCTCCAATGAATGTGCATGAGATCTATTTGCATGCACTGCTTTCATTGTATGCTAATAGATCTCATGCATATTCATTGGGGAAATCCTGAAAATCCGACTGGATTGCGGCCGTCGAGGAGGGACTTTGACACCCCTGCCCTACAGTCTAGACATAAGTCCACCGAACTTCAACCTTTTTCCAAAGTTGAAACAACCTTTGCGTGGACATCGTTTTGCATCTCTGGAAGAGCTTTCTTCTGCCATTACCCGAGCCATACTGACCAAAAACGGTGTCTTGGATGGAATAATGAAGCTTCCCGGATGTTGAGACTCAGTCATTGCAAATCGGGGAGACTATATTGATGGATTGTAAAGAAATACTTGAAAAAAACCAAACAAACATGTTAATACCAAAGGTTCATGGATTACATTTTGTCCTCCAACCACCATATATTCCCTCGGAGACCAATATTTTTTTGCCTAATGTTCATGTTTGGCTCTGCTATCCCATAACCATATGTAAGAAACTAGAGCCGATGTGGTCTATCCAATATAATTTTCTGAATCAGCACCCCAAATAACCCCAGGAACAGGTCAAAAACGCAAAGGCGCCAAGAAAAAAAAAATTGTTGGTCTGTGTAATGTGCACTCTTCATTGTTTCCATATAAATATCAGTTACAAACAAAAGGTAAGTATCTCTTTTTCCTAGAAAATATATCATTTTTTTATTTTAATGAATGCAGTTTGTTTTGTACTGGCAGACACACATGGCACCACCTGGGGAAATACAGTTAAAGGTATAGTGAATGAGTTACATTAGCATAGCGTATTTATGCTAAATATTTTCCATTTACAGTTTGCTTTAAAAAATTAGCATAACTAGAGCTGTGCTTACAAAATGAATTTACATTTAACTCATCTATTGCTCTGGGGAATCAATAATTATATGGTTCAGAGTGAAATATCTTTTGAAGGATACTATCAAAACAGGGGAGCTTAGGACATCCAGATTACAAGAAAGGCAAAAGTAAGCAAGATGCCTTTAAGGTAAGAGCAGACAGAATAGAGGATCCAGATTTATCCCTGTTAACTGCTAAGAAGGTTGTAGATAGACACAAAAACAAAATAAAACACACTTTGAATACAAATGCTCAAAAACTGAACAATAAGATGGGAGAGTTATTGAAAATGGCACTAAATAAAGAGGTAGATTTATAATATGTATCCCAAAGTTACCTGGTGTATAAGGAAGATAGCTGTGATTGTTAGGTGCCATCGATTAATGTTTGAGTCAGTGGCGTACCAAGGGGGGGGGCGGGGGGGGAGGTCCGCCCCGGGTACCAAGCCCTGAGGGGGTGCTCCCGGTCCGGTCCAGTTACCCCCCCCTGCGCCGGGTGTCGCGTCTGGAAACAGCCTGCAGCAAGATCGCGATGCCAGAGATCTTTGCCTGCTTCGACTGTTTCCTCCGCCACGGTCCTGCCCCTCCTCTGATGTCAGAGGAGGGGCGGGACCGCGGCGGAGGAAACAGCCGAAGCAGGCAAAAATCTCTGGCATCGCGCGATCTTGTTGCAGGCTGTTTCCCCAGGGCAGTAGCGTACCAAGGGGGGCGAGGGGGAGGTCCATCCCGGGTGCCGCCTTAGGGGGGGGTGCACAGCTGGCCCGGTCCCTATCGCGCTCCTACCCTCCCAGCGAAAGCAGCATCGGCGCCATTATCTTAAAAGGTAATGGCGCCAGGCCTTGGAGCACCAAGGCAGACCGCTTCTCCCCCCTCCCAGCCGAAACCCCGCTGACCATCCTATCTCTCTCCCCCCCCCCAAGTGAACCTTTCTGACCCTCCCAGCGAAAGCAGCAAACCTCCCTCCAGTAGCGTCGGCTTTCTCCTCCCTCTGCCGCATCATTGATGACGTCATCAGTAACGCGGCAGAGGGAGGAGAAAGTCGCGAAGGAGGTTTGCTGCTCTCGCTGGGAAGGTCGGAAAGGTTCACGGGGGGGGAGATAGGAGGGTCAGCGGGGGTTCGGCTGGGAGGGGGGAGAAGCGGACTGCCTCGGTGCTCCATTACCTTCTTCGGGCAGCAGCAGCGTTTACAATTCGCTGCTGTTGCCGGCTTCAGGCCTTGTTCTCTGCCGGGTCCTGCCTACTTCCAGTTTTCATGAAGACAGGACCCGACAGAGAGGAAGGCCTGAAGCGGGCAACATCAGTGAATTGTGAATGCTGCTGCTGCCCGATGAAGTTCAGGACATCAGGACATCGGGGAAGGAGCAGGGAGAAATCGGCTGCTGGCTTGGGGGTGAGGGTAGGGAAAGAATCGTGGAAGTGGAGAAATCGGCACGATGGCTTTGTGCAGGCTAGGGGGAGAGAGAAAGAAAGGAAAAAATAAAGAGGGGGGGCCAGGGGGAGAGAGAAAGAAAGGCAGAAAGAAAGAGGGGGACCAAGGGGAGAGAAAGAAAGGCAGAAATAAAGAGGGGGACCAAGGGGAGAGAAAGAAAGGCAGAAATAAAGAGGGGGTCAAGGGGGAGAGAAAGAAAGGCAGAAAGAAAGAGGAGGGCCAGGGGGAGAGAGAAAGAAAGGCAGAAAGAAAGAGGGGGACCAAGGGGAGAGAAAGAAAGGCAGAAATAAAGAGGGGGGTCAAGGGGGAGAGAAAGAAAGGCAGAAAGAAAGAGGGGGGCCAGGAGGAGAGAGAAAGAAAGGCAGAAATAAAGAGGGGAGCCAGGGGGAGAGAGAAAGAAGAAGGATCAGAAGAAGGACCAGAGACTCATGAAATCACCAGACAAAAAAGTAGGAAAAATGATTTTATTTTCAACTTAGTGATCAAAATGTGTCCGTTTTGAAAATTTATATCTGCTGTCTATATTTTGCACTATGGCCCCCTTTTACTAAACCGCAATAGAGTTTTTTAGCGCAGGGAGCCTATGAGCGTCGAGAGCAGCGTGGGGCATTCAGCGCAGCTCCCTACGCTAAAAACCGCTATCGCAGTTTAGTAAAAAGGGAGGGGGAATTTTTGTCTATTTTTGTATAGTTGTTACTGAGGTGACATTGCATAAAGTCATCTGCCTTGACCTCTTTGAAAACCCGCGGAATATAAATGATAATTAACATTTTCTCTGCGTACAGCGTGCTTTGTGTTTTTAAAATTTTATTGTTGGTAGATCATTTTGACTTGGCCACAAAGGTAAGGGGGAGGGAGGGAGGGGAACTGCTGAAAGACATCTAATAATCCTTGCAGGCTTGACTGCAGGGAATTATTTTTGTAAAATCATGTTTTGTTATGTGACTGGCATTATCTAGACTTTAATTTCTATGAATGAATAGAATGAAAATGATATAAAATTACTTGCTTGTTTTTATGTGCGTGCGCTGAAGGAAAGTGGAGAGAGAGTGGGCTGAGGATGCTGAAGGGAAATGGGGAAGAGAGTGGGGAGAAGACGCTGATTTATAAATTGACAATTGTACAGAATATTGTTTCTTTTTATACTTTAATATAAACAATTCAAGGCTTGTGTGGATGGAATCAGGTGGTTTGCGGGGATGGGGACCGAGCTTACGGGGATTAGTCCAATAAAATTGTATTTTTTTATATCTCATTATTTGTTTTATTTTTATTTGTTAATTTATAAAGTGGTGATTGTTATGTATCAGTTTTTTCAAATTTACATCTACTGTCTTTATATTTTGCACTGTTTTAGAGGACATGTGTTACTGTTTTTTGTGGTGTTGCATTGTATCCAGGGTCTGGTTTCTTGGCGGATCAGTTTAACTTTTGTCTACATATTTCTATTTTTAGTTTGTGATTATTCCATTTTGGGCGAGGGTGTATCTCTGTTCTGTGTGTATGAAAAAGACATAGTTTTCAGTTGGCATTGACTACAGGACCAATTGACTGTGCGGGATCTGGCTTGTTTAGTTTTACAATGTATGTGTTGGTGTTCTAGTGCTCACTGCAGTGTTTAAGATGCAGCCTTTTCTTAGGTACACTCTTGTGGTGCGATATGTAGATTGGTACTAAAAATCATATTTTTCATATAGATGGGGGGGTGTCAAAAAATGATGGGCCCTGGGTGCCACATACCCTAAGTACGCCACTGCCTGCAACTACTCCATATGTACTTCTAATGTCATGACAATTTAGACATAATTTATGTTTTGTTATGTTTGGAATAATGGTTACATATATGAGGTTCAATAAAAGAAAATTTTCACTGCCTGTTTCTATTCTGACCATTTATTCCATTTCATGGTTATTGCAAAAAAAAAAAAAAAAAATTTTTACATGGGGGGGGGGTGTCAAAAAATGATGGGCCCCGGGTGCCACATACCCTAGGTACGCCACTGGTTTGAGTCCTAGTGACTTGATGAACATCATCAAGTTCTCATGGCAGAATACAGTAGACTGCTGGACCTTCCTTATGTGCAATATAAATTTGATGTTGCCATTGTCGCATCAAATGCAATCCAACGCCTCCAACACTGACCATCTGCTGCTGCACAGATGGGTGGTACTTCGTTAGTCTGCTATCTCCACTGAAACCTGTCTTCCTTGGGAGGCCCTGCTGGTAGTGAAACTATTTACAGCATTGCTTTCAGCTTCTCAGATGTGGTCAAGTCCTACTGGCATGACAAGCTCATGTACCATGACTGGAGATAATTGTGATACTAGGGTACAAATGACTAAATATCAAATTACGAGGGTGGTTTGTAAAGTTTGGATATGAAAGCAATTATAAACAATGTAGACTCCATCGAGGGCTATACATTTAGTCCAGCAAGTTTCCAATTTTCTTTTTGTAAGCTATTTCTCCTATGATATGAAAAAAACTGGAAACTCGCTGGACTAAGGCCTAGATTCACTACCTGCCCAGTTCTGTCCACTCTGTGAATGATCAGAGGCAGGCCGATGGATTCACAAAAGGGGGCGATGCAAATGAGGGCGATCTTAGGCACACCCCCAACCGACAACACGGATCGCTCTCAAGCAATCCTAACGCATGTGCAGACCATCTACTTTGCCTGTAAATGGTTTGCGCATGCATTTGATGTCCATGTTTTTTAATTTTTTAATTTTGCTTGCAAGCCTGTGGTTTTAACCTGTGGTTTAAAACCACGGGCTCGTACTGCAGGGAAGGGCAGAGAATCGGGGCAAAGAAGAGTCAGGGCAGAGAGCTTTTGCAGGAAAATCGCGGCAGAGAGCAGGATCAGAGAAGAGAGTCGGGGCAGGAGGGACAGAGAGCAGGAGATGCTTTACTCGGAGCAGAGAGCAGGGCTGGTGGAATTTGGCTGGGATTTCAGGGTGGCAATGGAGCAGGAGAGGCAACAGATCCTCAGCAGTCGCTTGTTTTGGGATCAGCCATCCCAGTCAGTGTTCCTCTTTATTTTTTAGTGAATTGCTGCCTGCCTACATTTGCATGCTGTTCCCCCTTATTTGCATGCGCAGATCGGATCTGGTGCGGGAGGAAGGTTAGTGAATCAGGTCGGGGTCGCAAAGTGGTCAGGACACGATCGGTGTCCATAGTGAATCTAGCCCTAAGTGTATAGTCTTCGATAGAGACTACATTGTTTAACTTGCTCTTTTATCAAACTTTTCAATCCACCCTCGTATATGTAATTTTTTCACGTTTTCCTTTTTGGATTATTTTTCCTCTGTATTTTGTTTTTGACTTAGTCTGCACCTTTTTTAGAGGTTTTCTAATGGCAAACACTGGATGGGATTCCATTCTCACTTATAATGACCAACAAACTAAGGACATTTTGTCCAATTTTTATCTGTTCACTTCAGCGGAGCAGGATGTGATACCGACTGATTGGGAACAACTGGAAAATTTACAAAAGCGCATTGTACGAGCTGAGTTACGTGCAGCTACACTGGCAGAGTATTGCCGGGTTAAATGCATTCCGGGGGTCTGAGGATGCGGACCGAACCTAGACTATTTTGGGATAATTCTTCTTTTTTACAAAAATGGAATGCAGTTTTGAACAAATGTTCATTTGATTTAATGCTGCTGATTGTAGAAACCACTAGAACGGAGTTGGACCAGTATAAAGTAGATTACTCATCTCAAACAGAAGCATTGAAGACCACTTTAACTGATGAAGTGTTTTGTACACAGTTTCAAGATCTTAATAAGAAGATAGACAACTTTAGAGCGGAATTGAGATTATCTAAAATTAAAAAATTCTGCAGAGATGAGTCAGACTGTGTGAAAGGCTTTGTTTATCATTGGATGGACAAAACCCGCCACAGGACGGTGAAAAGTGATCTATTTCTACATAATACTGAGAGTCTAATAACTGGCACCGAGCTTCCTCTACATACGTCGTTGTGTTCATCACGACTATCCCCCCACCCTAATCCGCGGGGCGTATGATATCGTGATCAGTAGCTAATGATGTAATAGCTGAATGTTGTTTCCTTACTTGTAGTGCACATTTTTCATGTCATGCGTCATGACGTTTTTTACATTTTTTGGCACAAAGTTTCCCTTCTTAAACCTTGAGTCAGCGTCTCTTCACTGTTGCAAGCATATGAGTGGGATTTTTTTCTTTTGAAACTTTTTGAGCTCTAAAGGTACCCCTCTGATTATGCTATAAGTGATTTAACATGAGTTTGTGTTTTTGAGTGCTATTTGAGGTTTAAGTATTATAGTTTATTTTGAAATTAATTATAATTTGGTTTGTGTTCTAGAGACTGACACCCATAGGAAAGACTTGCGTCTTTTTGAAACTTGTTTGACTTCCTGAAGAAATAATGAAACGTGGTACGTCAGGACCAAAGAACATTATTTAACAGATAAGTTCATGTTTATTTTTTGATGCTTTGCAAAATAGTAATTCATTGTTTATCTGAAGGTATAGCAATGATTGGGTGGTGAGGTTTTTTGGGGAATTTGTTCCCCTGTTTCCTTCATGTCTTTGAGCACAACTTTCTAATTAGAACAAACTATCTAATATAATAAAACGCTGGACGTGCATGCGCACTCAGATCTGCGTGATCTGAAATCCCTGATCTGTGAGATGTATGTCCGTGGCTTTGCAGACGTGCGCATGCGCGAGTCCCCAGCCTTACTGCTTCCCAGCCGCATTGCTTGCCAGCCGCAACCGTTGGACTCCCTGCTCTCCAGATCGCGGTGTACAGACCGGTAGAGCACTGGGAGCTAGGGAGAAAGCAAGGGCTCAGTGCAGTGCGTCTTCGTCGTCGTCTTCGCCCCTCCCCCCCCCAATCCCCGTTGAGCCTCCCACCCGATTTTCTCTTCTCGCGGTCTGGCCGGCTACCTTAGTCCCTTGCCGCCACCGCCACCCCCTTCCCGCGGTCGACAAACCTCTTGGCTCGAGCAGTGGCCGCAGCACTGTAAACACGCTGCTTCGCGGCCTCTACTACCTTGATTTGCTCTTCCATGTCTCTGATGACATCATCAGATACGCGGCAGAGCAAATCAGGGCAGTAGAGGCCGCGAAGCAGCGTGTTTACAGTGCTGCGGCCGCTGCTCGAGCCAAGAGGTTTGTCGGCAAGGGACTAGGGGAGCTGGCCAGACCGCGAGAAGAGAAAATCGGGTGGGCCACGAAGAGACAGAGAGGAACTGGGAAGAAGGAAGAGGAAGAGGGAGGAAGAGAGAAAGGGGCCTGCTTTGGGGGAGGGGTGTGCTTGGAGGTACACAGCTTTGCTTGGGGGGGAGACAGAAGGGGGGCCACGGAGAGACAGGGAGGAACTGGAGATGGAGAGGAAAAGGGGCCTGCTTTGGGGAAGGGCTGTGCTTGGAGGCAGACAGCTTTGCTTGGGGGGGAGACAGAAGGGGGGCCACAGAGAGACAGGGAGGAACTGGAGCAGGAGAGGGAAAGGGGCCTGCTTTGGGGGAGGGGTGTGCTTGGAGGCAGACAGCTTTGCTTGGGGGGGGAGACAAAAGGGGGGCTACGGAGAGACAGTCAAGGAGGAACTGGAGGGGCAGAGAGAAAGGGGTCTGCTTTGGGGGAGGGGTGTGCTGGGAGGTAGATAGCTTTGCTTGGGGGGAAGACAAAATGGGGGGCCACGGAGAGACAGTCAGGGAGGAATTGGAGGGGTAGAGGGAAAAGGGTCTGCTTTGGGGGGGAGGGGTGTGCTGGGAGGCAGACAGCTTTGCTTGGGAGGGGAGACAGAAGGGGGGCCACGGAGACACTGTCAGGGAGGAATTGGAGGGGTAGAGGGAAAGGGGCTGCTTTGGGGGGAGGGGTGTGCTGGTAGGCAGATCATTTTGCTTAGGGGGGAAGACAGAAGGGGGGCTACGGAGAGACAGTTAGGGAGGAACTGGAGGGGGAGAGGGAAAGGGGGCTGCTTTCTAGCACCCGTTAATGTAACGGGCTTAAAGACTAGTATGAAAATAAGTTTAATTCATTTTTTCACTTTAATATCAAATATCTTCATTAAAGCATGTGTAGTTTTTTTCTATACATCCATCTTTAGCAGGGGTACCCACACTTTTTGGGCTTGCGAGCTACTTTTAAAATGACCAAGTCAAAATGATCTACCAACAATAAAATTTTAAAAAAACACAACACACACTGTACGCATAGAATTGTTAATTATCATTCCTATTCCGGGGTTTTTTCAAAGAGGTCAAAGCAGATGACTCTATGCACTGTCACCTCAGTAACAACCATACAAAAATAGACAAATACCCATCCCCTCCCTTTTTACTAAACCACAATAGCAGTTTTTAGCGCAGGGAGCTGCGCTGAATGCCCAGCGCTGCTCTCGACGCTCATAGGCTCCCTGCGCTAAAAACCTCTATTGCGGTTTAGTAAAAGGGGACCATATTGTAAAATATAGAGAGCAGATATAAATTCAGACACATTTTGATCACTAAATTTAAAATAAAATCATTTTTCCTACCTTGTCTGGTGATTTCATGAGTCTCTGGTTGCACTTTTTTCTTCTGATTGTGCATCCAATCTTTCTTCCCTTCTTTTAGCCTGTATGCTTCCTCTCCTCCTGACCTCATTCCTCCCCCACCAAACGTTTTCTTCTTCTCTCCCTGCCCTCTCTTTCTTTCTCTCTTCATGCCCCCTTTCTTTTTTTCTGTTTCTCTTCTTTCCTTCTGTCTCCCTGCCTGCCCTCTTTCTCCCTCCCTGCCCTCCCCCAAGCCACTGCCATCGGATAACAGGCCGCCGGCCAAGCTCTCCCTGCTTCGGGCCGACCAGCATTCCTCTCCCCGACATCAATTCTGTTGTCGGAGAGGAAGTTCCGTTGGCCAGAACTTCCTCTCCGACGGCAGAATTGACGTCGGGGAGAGGAAGGCTGATGGCCCAAGATCGACCTATTGGAAAAAATGCTGCCGGGTCCTGCCTTTGAGGAAACAGAAAGTAGGCAGGACCTGGCAGCAAGAAGAGCAAATCGCAAGCTTCACTGACCTGTCTCCCGCTTTAGCCCGCAAATGGGGCTCTAACATGTGCATGCCGGCTTCCCTTCTCCCCCCCCCGGACATAACTTCTGGTTTCAGAGGGAAGAGAAGGGAAGCCGGTACAAGTACACGTTAGCCTCCGGAGCATAAATTCTCCAAGCCGTTTTTTTTTTTTTTTTTTAAATGTTGAGCAGCGGAGGCAGCAGCAGAATTCAGGATCAGGCCAGTCAGGAGGGGGAAAAAGAGAAGGGAAGAAGGGAACCCGCTCTGCGATCGACTGGGGTCGCCTGATCGAGCGACCTGTCGATCGCGATCGACGTGTTGGGCACCCCTGATCTTTAGCATTAACTTTAAACATTCAATTTTCTTCCATTTTCTGCTTTCTTCTCAAAATCTACTTTTCCGTGTCTTTCTTTCCCATCTATCCATGTGTACCATTTCCTCCCTCTTTCTTCTCCTCTATTCCCATCCATATATAAGAAGCATTTCTTCTTATCTCTTCCCTGCCACACCCATTGCTGTGCACCATCTCCTCTTTCTGTCTCCCCCTCCCCTCCATCCTGGTGTACCATCTTATCCCTCTCACTCCCTCTCTCATGGTCAGACAACTCTGTCTTCCCCTTCCCTCCTCCTATGGTCTGTCATCTTTCTCTTTTCCTTCCCATAGCCTGGAATCTTTCTCCTCTCCCATGGTCTGGCATCTCTCTCTCCTTCCCTCCCTCTTCCTGTGGTTTAACATATCTCTCCTCTTCTTTCCACAGTCTGGAATTTATTTCCTCTCCTTCCTGCAGTCTGGCATCTCTCTCCTCTCCTTCCCACAGCCTGGCATCTCTCCTCTATCCTTCCTGTCCATTCCCTGGTCTGGCATTTCTCTCTCCTTCCCATTCTAATGGTCTTTCATATCTCTCTTCCCTCCTCCCATTACCCTTTTCCGGAATCTGACATCTCTCCCTGATTCCTGCATAGGCAGGAAGCTGCAAAAAGAATACTTCTGGGGCAGGCTGACAGTGGGAGGCTTGCTTTGTTGTGCCTCTGGCTGCACAAAGATTTTCAATTACAGCGGTGGTGAGGTGGTAGGTGGGGGAGCCAGAAAAGCCATACTTCCGATTGCCAATTTTTGGAAAGGCAATGGCCCCTGTGGTTTCCCCCATTCTGATGCCTATGTCAGGACACACAAGTGAGGTAAAATTTCTAGATGTAATAAATGGTAGCTTCTTAGTGCAACTGGCCCAGGAACCAATAAGAAGAGGAGCTTTTTTAGATCTACTCCTTAGTGGAATGCAGGGCATAGTATGAGAGGTAAAGGTATTGGCTCCATTGGGAAGCAGTGATCATAACATAATGAAATTAGAGCTAACTGGAGTGATTATAAGTTATGCTTTATTTAAAAGCTAGATATACCACCCAGCCTTATCAGATCAGGGTGTTTAACAGATTCCAATAAAACAAGTTTAAATGCCAGAAAGGAAATCTATAGTAGCAGCATTGGAGTATTGAGGGAGGGAGGTGCCCGGGGCAGTGGCACCTGGCATCACAGAGCTGTGTGCCCCTGCTGTTCCCCCCAGCTCAAGTGCCGCCTCTGCATACTTCTTGAAAAGGTCGCCAACACGAGCACCACCATCGGAGCATTTAGCACTCCAGGCCTTGGTAGAAACCTCTACAGTGGTTTAGTAAAAGAGGGCCTTTATGATGAGACAATGACCTCAGATAATTACAAAGTACTGATCAACAAACTGGAGAACTTATTATCAATCATCAGTCTTAAAAATTCCACATAAAATATTTTGCAAAGTTTATATGTCCAAGAAAATGTAGTGCTTACCAATTCTTAACAAAATCTAGATGCAGCTGCTATAGTCATCTCAGTCACACTCAATCATGGGCTGGTTGCTGTCTCAAGGATCCTCATTTCACCTAGTGGCTGTTTCAGGGGATAGTACTCCTACCTACTGCTTGCACCAGCTCCTATGAACAGAAAGTTATATCAGAGGGAGGGCTCAATGTCAGGGTAAAAAACAGGTTGGAGACCCTGCTCACTGCCCAGAAATATCAAAGAAGAGACAAGTTAATTTAATCATGTATTTTTAATGAGAATAACTAATGAACAGACTGGATGGGCTGTCTAGGTCTTTATCTGCTGTCATTTACTTTGTTACTATATTACTATGTTACTGCTGCTAAGAGGTATTGGGGGAGTGCATTTAAGAGATTCCCCCCTTTGCCAGGGGAAAGAAGAGATACCAGGCTGCTGTGCTGCTGCTGGGTGGTGTCCCTGCCAAGAAAGCACTCAGGACCCTCTAATCCCCCACCCCCTTACAATGCCACTGGTCAAGATTGCATGTAGTAAATAATGGATGATGCTCTCCTCCCCTCTGTTTCCTCAGCTTAAAACCTTGGGGTTATTTTTGACTCTCTCTCTCTCTCTTTTTCTGCACATATCTAACAGATTGCTAAAACGTGTCATTTTTTTCTGTATAACATAACTAAAATCCACCCCTTCCTTTCTGAGCACACTACCAAAACCCTCTCTGACCTCTAATGCAGACTTTTTCTAAACCGTGGTAGAGCTTCTTACCGCATGGCTGTTGAGTTAAATACTCTGACGCTAATATGAATTGAATGAGCATCAGAGTATCTCGATGGCCTGTGGTAAAAAGCTCTACCACGGTTTAGTTAAAGGAGCCCTAAATCACAGAACTCTATTAATGAGTTATTTGCAGTAGCTTGGCCATTTGCCAGTCTAACACAGCAGAATCTAAAGAGTTCCTCTCTCTCAGGAGATTTATCTCTCTTTGGGGTACTCTTTTTTCACCCCTCTCTTCTCTGTCCCCCTGAATATTTGATTCTCCAAGTCTAGCTGTACCCTTTCTTCATGTTGGTCTATCTTTTTGCGTTCCTCACTTATTTATCTGTTTATACTGCAAAGAAGGGCTATATCTTTTTGTGGCAGGAAAGAGGACCTTTAGTGGCAAATTCAAAAAACATGCATCCAGACATTTAGGGGTCCTTTTATCAAGCTGCGGTAGGGGTTTAAACGCGCGTAATGCCACGCGTTAAACCGCCCGCCGCACTAGCCGCTAACGCCTGCATTGAGCAGGCGTTAGTTTTTTAGCCAGCGGGAGTTAGCGCGTGATGAAATGTCCAACGTGCTAACCCCGCTAGCACGGCTTGATAAAAGGACCCCTTAAACTAATGAGTGGATGTGGCAAATGGAAGCAGGTACATTCAGAAAATGTCCTCCCATCATCAGTTAAATAAATCATCTTACCAACTTACTTATAAGGAAAAAAAAAGTAGAAGGTGAGATTAGGCAAAAAGATGTGAATGTACAAAAATATAGCTGAAAAACAATGAGCACAAATACATTTCAGTCTAAGCAACAAAATCCATGATCTGCAAGCCCTGATGTCAAACTCAAATATACAGTGGGCCAAAATTAAAAACTTGGACAAAGTTGTGGGCCAACCAAATAATAATTGTACAACTCCAAAATGAAACTGTAGATAATATGTTTAAAAAAAACAATGTATTTTAAAAAAACATGTTCAAAAAAACAATGACAAAAGGTACAACTAGCCCATGATTGATGTAAAATAGCTGAGTCAAACTTAAAACGGAAAAACTACAAAGGGATTAAAACCAAAAAGGGATGAAATAAAATGCCATGTGAATTAGCAACATATGTTTAAAAAAGTGTAAAAATATAATCATAATAAAAACCATTATGTGAAGCAGAAAAAACTAATAGGAATACGGAAAAACACTAGCACCGGAAAAGAATGAGTACCAGAAAACAAAATGCCAAAATTAGAACGTGATCAAAAGACTATATATAAGGGATTAAAAAGAAGAAAAAATGATGAAAAATCAATACATTCAGAAGGGATATTATAAAAAATTTATGGAAGTTTGGAAGCTATTAACTAAATATTGTAAGGATTGATTTATTTATATAAATGAGGAAAACATACACATCCGGGGAGGGGGAGGGGGATATATTTTGGCACTGATTAAGAGGTTGTTTACAGGTATTTTTATGAGGTGTTGGTCAATTGGAAAATGGGTGGGGGAAAAATAAGTCTTGTCTTTATTCTATTAAGTTTATTGTGCTGCAATGTTAATATTTTATGTAAATGCATCATCTCTTGTGCACAAATGAAGTTTTAAAAATGAATAAAGAATTTTAAAAAAAGAGAAAAATCAATATTTACTAAAAAAGTAATTGCAGAAGAGTCTATTGCTACTGCAATGCAGTGTGAGACTGTGAAGAGAGCTGGAGAACTGCACGAGAACTTGTAAAACGTCAAACGTAATGACGTGCCTAATGAGGTTGTGAGCCGATTGGGTCAAAAACTGTCAAACCGGTAAGCCAACTCTAGTAGACATTTGGTATTTTCTCACGGGCCAAATATAATTACACTGCGGGTAAGATTTTGACACACCTGTGTTAGAGGAAGACTTAAGATATTGTTACTATCATAGAAACAGTTCAATGACATGTATGAATTGGATGCTACCATACCAGACTACAACCTTTCCAGGAAGGGAAGAAATAGCCCCCCAAAAGTGGTAACCTTCTATGTAAAAAACAATATTAAAGCAACTGTAATATGGAGCCGGGTATAGGAGGAAAACATAGTTTTAGATTGGATTGGATTTATTAATTTGATATAGCTTAAAGAATTCAAGTTTTAAAGTGATTTATAATAAAATGATAGCCATTAAATAATATCCAAATTATGATTAAACAAAGCAACATTTAAAAAAAATCAAATTAAAAATCATCAAAAGTATTTTCAAAAATCCAAGTTTTTAAAGCCTTGCAAAATCCAGGATAACTAGTTGATCTACTAACAGCATCAGGCAAAAAGTTCCATAAAGATAGTCCCATGTAACAAAACGTCCTAATTCTTGTAGATGTCAACCTAAACTAAACTAAACTAAACCTTAGGTTTGTATACCGCGCCATCTCCGCAAGCATAGAGCTCGGCACGGTTTACAGAGTTAGGAGGAAAGGAACTACAATGAAGGGTTATAGGAGAGGAACTAAGAAGATAGAGAGGGACAAAGGTACCAGAGAGCGGGAGGTGATTAGATTTTTGAAAAGAGCCAAGTTTTCAAGTGTTTGCGGAAGGATTGGAAGGAGCTTGAATTTCTCAACCTCATGTTTTCAGACAAAAGCTGAAACAAGGAGTGCTTTGAAGAGCACAAAGGTCAAATATTCCTATTTAGCTAACATCATTTGGTACACCAATGCAGAAAGTCTTGAAAACCAAACATAATGATCTTCAAAGTAATCCTGGCAGGAAAAGTCAGCCAATGCAAATCTTTCAAAATATGATCCAGTCTTTTTCCATTAATTATCTAGCCCCTTGTCTGGCAAAGTTGCACGAGAAAATGGAGTAGATTCTGCGCCATTCACGGAGGAGGGTGTTTTTTGTTTTTTTTAAATTCTTTATTCATTTTCAAAATTACAATAAGTGTGATAAAGTGTCCAAACAAATTAACAATATCTATATCACTTAATAATCATCAATGGTATTAGTGATAAATACTTAACTCCCACCCTTCCCCCACTTACCTATCAAATAATCAATACTTATACAATACATAAATATAAAATTCCCCCCTCCCTTCCCTCACAATTGAACTTGTAAATTTAAGGGAAAGGAGGGTGTTTATGAGCAACTTGAAAAACAGAAGGTGGACAAAGCGATGGGACCAGACGGGATCCATCCCAGGATACTAAGGGAGCTCAGAGAGGTTCTGGCGAGTCCTATTAAAGACTTGTTCAACAAATCTCTGGAGACGGGAGTGATTCCTGGGGATTGGAGGAGAGCGGATGTGGACCCTATTCATAAAAGTGGTCACAGAGATGAAGCAGGAAACTACAGGCTGGTGAGCCTCACTTCAATTGTTGGAAAAATAATGGAAGTGTTGATGAAAGAAAGGATAGTGTACTTCCTTGAATCTAATGGGTTACAGGATCAGAGGCAACATTGCTTTACAAAAGATAAATCGTGCCAAACGAACCTGATTGAATTTTTTGATTGGGTGACCAGAGAGCTGGATCGAGGACATATGCTAGATGTAATTTACTTGGATTTCAGCAAAGCCTTTGATACAGTTCCTCATAGGAGGCTGTTGAGCAAACTTGAATGGCTGAAGTTAGGACCCAAAGTGGTGAACTGGGTCAGAAACTGGCTGTCGGACAGACGCCAGAGGTGGTGGTTAATGGAAGTCGCTCGAAGGAAGGAAAGGTGAGTAGTGGAGTCCTCAGGGTTTGGTGCTGGGGCCAATCCTGTTCAATATGTTTGTGAGTGACATTGCTGAAGGGTTAGAAGGAAAAGTGTGCCTTTTTACAGATGATACCGAGATTTGTAACAGAGTAGACACCGAAGAGGGAGTGGAAAATATGAAAAAGGATCTGCAAAAGTTAGAGGAATGGTCTAATCCCTGGCAACTAAAATTCAATGCAAAGAAATGCAGAGTAATGCATTTGGGGATTAATAATAGGAAGGAACCATATATGCTGGGAGGAGAGAAGCTGATATGCATGGACGGGGAGAGGGACCTTGGGGTGATAGTGTCCGAAGATCTAAAGGTGAAAAAACAGTGTGACAAGGCAGTGGCTGCTGCCAGAAGGATGCTGGGCTGTATAAAGAGAGGCGTAGTCAGTAGAAGGAAGAAGGTGTTGATGCCCCTGTACAGGTCATTGGTAAGGCCCCACTTGGAGTATTGTGTTTAGTTTTGGAGACCGTATCTGGCGAAGGACGTAAGAAGACGAGGCGGTCCAGTGGAGGGCGGCAAAAATGATAGGAGGCTTGCACCAGAAGACGTATGAGGAGAGACTGGAAGCCCTGAATATGTATACCTTAGAGGAAAGGAGAGACAGGGGTGATATGATTCAGACGTTCAAATACTTGAAGGGTATTAACTTAGAACAAAATCTTTTCCAGAGAAAGGAAAATGGTAAAACCAGAGGATATAATTTGAGGTTGAGGGGTGGTAGATTCAGGGGCAATGTTAGGATGCCTGGAATGCGCTCCCGAGAGAGGTGGTGGAGAGTAAAACTGTGGCTGAGTTCAAAGAAGCATGGGATGAACACAGAGGATTTAGAATCAGAAAATAATATTAAATATTGAACTAAGGCCAGTACTGGGCAGACTTGCACGGTCTGTGTCTGTATATGGCCGTTTGGTGGAGGATGGGCTGGGGAGGGCTTAAATGGCTGGGAGGGTGTAGATGGGCTGGAATAAGTCTTAACAGAGATTTCGGCAGTTTGAACCCAAGCACAGTACCAGGTAAAGCTTTGGATTCTTGCCCAGAAATAGCTAAGAAGAAAAAATTTAAAAATTTAAATTGAATCAGGTTGGGCAGACTGGGTGGATCATTCGGGTCTTTATCTGCCATCATCTACTATGTTACTATGTTTCTGCCTCCCAACAATGACCTTTCTTTATCTCCCCTCATCCCTCCAGGCAAATTCAAGACCCTCACAAAAGGCCCCCTCCACCCTCTAGCCTTCCAGGTAGGCCTACTTGAGTCTACTATATCCCTGGTGGTCCAGCAGGGTTGGTAGGGGCAGGAACAAAGCCCCCTCACTCCTGCCTCTTGTAATTCTTGTGCAAAATGTCTGCTGCAACCTTTCCAGCCTACCTGAATGGCTTGGGGGGGAGGGGCAGAGGTACATTTCAGAGGGATTCTTGTCACAGACTGGGGGAGGGGTTGGGAAAGGAGAGGCTTTGTCAGAGGGACAGGAGAGGACTCAGGGGCACTTTTGTTTATGAAAAAGAAAAAAAAAAAGATTACTCAGGCCCCTTTTTGATATTCAGCCAGGGTTGCATAACTCTTGTGCAGGCCCTGGCTGAATATCATCTGGGCCTGCATAAATTCTGGCATCCAGCCCTCCTGAAATTAGCTCCGAGCTTAAACATGGCCTTGCACTGAATATTTGGAGGTAAGTAATACAAAAAAACATTGAACGTTGCTGGCTGAATATTAGGGGCAAATATTTATAAATTATAAATACCACAGTATAGAATTTGTATATATACTGTATAACCAACATATTTAAGCTTGGATATCATTAGCATTCATTCAAAAATCTGTGTTTCTAGTTCATACCATTTTAGAGATCTTTCAGGACAAAGTTTCAAAAGCATTTCTAAAATAGTTCTATTACTAACATTTTTAATATGATCTTATTTTTATAATTCTACTTCCACTCTACTTAACTTCTTTTTTTTTTTCATTATTTACCTTACTTGAATTGCAGGATAATTGCTCTCAAAATTGCTTTTACAGCATTCCACTTCATTGCCAATGAAATCTCATATGGATCATTAGACAGAAAAAAAAAAATCATTTTTGGTTTGGTTGATGAATTTAGGGAATACAGTATCTTCTAATAAACTAGTATTAAACAGCCATAACAGATTTTTGGCTTTGGAATTTCTCCAAATAAAGTTCAATAAAATAATGGTATGATCTGAAAATCAGTGTTAGTTACATCTACAATAAAATCTTAACATTGAGCAGCCCTCTTTCCTTTGTCCTTTTATATTCTAGCACACTTTATAAGATAAATATATTGATTTCAGCATTACGACCCAGATTCTCTAAATATCAGTCTTGCCAATACCTGCTTTAAAAGTGTCTGCCAATCATGTGATGATACTATTTAGAGCAGTGGTTCCCAACCCTGTCCTGGAGGAACACCAGGCCAATTGGGTTTTCAGGCTAGCCCTAATGAATATGCATGAAGCAAATTTGCATGCCTATCACTTCCATCATATGCAAATCTCTCTCATGCATATTCATTAGGGCTAGCCTGAAAACCCGATTGGCCTGATGTTCCTCCAGAACAGGGTTGGGAACCACTGATTTAGAGAATTGCACCTCCCAAAAATGTAGGCCTACATTTCTGGCACCTAACTTTGACATGAATCACATCTATGTAGGCGTTTTGTAGCGCCTAACGTCACTTCTGGCATTAGCCATACCTGCAATGGTGTTAAGTGCCTATGGAGGCACAATTCCAGTGCCATTTTTTTAGGCACTGGTAGACACCTTGAAAATCATTTTAAAATGTAATTTAAACAGCATTTTTCACTTAACTTAGGCGCCGGTAAGTTAAGGAACCATTTATAGAATATTGGCCTAAATAAATAACAATGTTACCAGAACATAATAAATTCTGACCTGACCTGACATCATCATACTAGACTCACTAGAGTGCCTCACCTTCTCGGTGGGTCACAACAGAGACCTAACCTTCCCTTTGATATACAGAGCGCCACACTCTACAATGACCGTCTTAGATGTCCCAAGACTGATAGACACCATCATACTAGATGCACTAGAGTGTCTCACCGTCTTGGTGGGTCACAACAGAGACCTAACCTTCACTTTGATATACAGAGCACTACACTCTCTAATGCCCATCTTAGATGACCTACTATCCATCCTTAGCAAACTGGTCATCGCATACAACCAAATAATCATACCTGGAGACTTTAACTTCACAAGCTACCCACACAACACCAGAGCCCCAGCAGATTTCATCATTTCACTGTCAGACCTAGGCTTCCAACAAATGGTCTCCTCACCGACTCACCCTTCGGGCCACATCCTAGACCTAATCTTTACTCAAAAAGACACTTTACTCAACACACAGACCCCAGCCTGCAGCACCAAACCTGGTCTGATCACCATTTGATCACATTCAACCATACCTATACAACAATGCAACCGTCAACCAGGAAGCAACCCCAACATAAGCTGATGTACAACAACAATGCAAACAACCTAGAGAATCTCTCCACAGGCCTTTCTAACCTAGCAGGATCATCAAAATCAAATTCTCAATCTGTTGATAAAGCTGCCACACTGAGGTAAAAACTTTATATGAAGGGCTAGCCCCAGTCAAAGAAGTCAAATACTACCCTGCAAATATTCCTCCCCCTGGTTTACTGATGACTTAAGAACTATGAAAAGAAAACTAAGGTGAACGGAAATGAAATGGTACAAATCCAGACTTCAAAACAATCTCCTGCGATGACATCGCTGAAATACTAGACACAATTCTGGTTCCAACCAGGACAACTGTCTGCTACATCTCCTAATGGCAGTGAAAAATGCCTTTGTAGACTCCATCTTTCCTCTCATCAACACCTCACTACAAACAGGCATAGTGCCCTCAAACTGGAATTCAGCAGTTATCAGGCCAATCTTTAAAAAACCAACACTCAACCCTAATGTGCCTGGCAACTTGAGACCTGTCTCCAACCTACCCTTCATCTCTAAGATCCTGGAAAAACAGTGTTAAACCAATTGCTCTTCTTAATCAATGAATAAGGAGCCCTATCCACCTTCCAATCGGGATTCATGAAATTACACAGTTCTTCTAGATGTCATTGACTGCTGGAAACTCATGGACAAGGGTAATGATGTCCTTTTGGTGCTTCTAGATTTCATTGCAGTGTTCAACATTATTGACCATTCTCTCCTCATTGAATGTCTCTCTGAAATTTAAATCCAAGACATTGCACTACAATGGTTCTCCTCGTTCCTGAATAACAGATCTCAAAATGTTCTGCTCAATGACATACTATCATAACCAAAACTGATCAAATATGGTGTTCCACAGGGGGCTCTTTTATCCCCCCTGTTATTCAATCTCTACATTAGACCTGTCCTAGATATAGCCCACAAATATCAAATACAGATTCACTCCTTCATGGATGACATCCAAATGTACCTACCGTTAGGAGAAGCCCATGACACCCAGATTAAGAAACTCCTAAACTGCCTTTCAGAAATCAAAAACTGGATGTCTGTCAATAAACTTCAACTAAATGCCTCCAAGATGGAACTCCTTTGGATCCACAAAGAATGCTGTGATTGTGCCCATCCCTTGCTGTGCTGGGACTTGACTACTCTAACTGCAAAAGACCAAGTGTGCAGCCTAGGAATACTCCTTGATGGCAACCTGTTGCTTTCTGACCTTATCTCTCAGGTGATATCTTCCTCATTTTATTACCTATGACAACTCTGAAAAATAAGCAACTACTTTTCAGAATCTGACTTTGCCCAACTACTCTACGCCTTAGTACTCTCCCACTGGATTACTGCAATGCGCTATTCAATGGTCTCATGGCGAAGAATGTATGACGGCTTCAGTGAGTTCAAAATGCAGAAATCAGGCTTCTAAAAAAACTCCCTGCCTGTGACCCTGTCTCCCAGGCTCTAGCATCAGCTCACTGGCTGCCTGTAGCCAAACAGTGTGTCTTCAAGGGCCTGATGCTAGCATTCAAATCCTTGCATGACATGGCGCCGGGCTATGTGATAGATAAACTTCCTCCATATATGTCAAACCAGTCACTCCACTCCCAGGATGAAATATGTCTCAAAATGCCCCCTGGTCATGCCCTTCAACTACAAACTGCCAAACAACGGTCCTACTCCCACTTCATACTGAGCTACTGGAATCGACTGCCACCACAGATCATATCTCATGAAGGACTCCTCAATTTTAGAAAAGCAATAAAAACATACCTCTTCATCTAACCCTCTTGCTCTTGATCCATTATATATATTTATATAATTATATATTGGTAACTGAACCAGTATGTGTCATATAAGAAAAACTTACTTTGTAAAATCTTGTACTGTAACTATGGCAAATCTAACCTGTAAACTGTCCATATGAGTCAAATTAGGATTAAACGTGTACTGTAAGGATAACTATAGCAAAAAGTAACTGGGAAACTGTATATGATGTATATTAATATCAGACACCTAAAATGTGCTAACTTAGGATAAAAATTTGCATTGTCATGTTGTACTGAAATTATGTATGTTTAACCTAGAACCCATTCTGAGCTCTTTGGGGACAACTGGGATAGAAAACGAATTAATTAAATAAATAAATAAATAAATAAATAAAATAGTCTTGATTGATTGAAGATCAGGCAGTATCTCTCTCATTCCATACAAGGTCATCCAAAATAAAGTATCATTTGTACAGTTAAATGCCAGTATTGTGCCTAACTGCTATTTTGTAATTATGTGATAAATTGGCTTTGTAAATAATTGCAAGGTGAGGCATTCACAGGGGAAGGAAAAGGGTGTATTATAGGTGTGGCCATCATTTGTACAGATAGTTAACAAAATACTGTCATTTACTCACATAAATGCAACAGTTAGGTGAACCTATTACACCATCTATAAATTTGACATACATGTGCACACCTTCAATATATTTAATGCTAATGCTGGTTTACACTAGAATTCTATAAGAACACTTTGCATGCAAGTATTCTTATAGAATAGGCTCACAGCCTGCGTAAATTTGACTCCTATATTTTTGTCGACCTGTTATAGAATTGTTTGCTATATGTTATTTGTCCACTGGCTTTTGTTCTTGACTCTTGACCATCAAATGATCATATCAGTCTATCAGCATTTAACCTGACCATTAGAAGCTCAAAAGTATGTGCTTTTTCTTTCAAGGGATACCCCAGTTTCAGAGAGGGCCCCCTGGTATAGACCAGGAGCATCATGACATGGCCTAGCTGTGCCACCTGATTAACAGCACCCAAAGGGGAAGGAGAGATTAAGGAGGAGTTTGGGAGATGACTAATGATATCAAATGAGATAGGGGGCATTAGGGAGACTATTAAGCAGTGGTTTATGAGGAGGCTACTGATATCAGAGATGGTGTGAGATCTACTTCTGTTTGAGAGGATAGCGGAATGGGGGACTCAATGCTGTCAGGAACAGCTATTTTGAAAAGCTACAGATGGTAAGAGCAGAATGCTCTCTCTTGCCTTGTCCAACTTTTTAAAATTGCTGTTCATACTAGAAGTTGTGTGCTCTCCTATACTTCCTTATCAACAAACACTGCACATTCAAGGCCCTGATAATAGCTCAGAAACTACTCCATCTTACCTCCAAACTTCAGAAGTACACCCCCGCCCCCACCACTCCGAGACAGAATGGTGGCTAAGCAAACCCCCTCCACCCCATCCCCCCCAAGAGATCTCTCCTGATGGAAACAGCCCGTAAGCACTCCTATAGCCATTTTGTCCCACGCCTATGGAACCAACTGCCTGCACAGATCAGATCACTGAATTCATTAATGAGCTTCCATAGAGCAGTAAAAACCTTCCTTTTCACCTGAACTACCTCGAGCAAGAAGTTCCCCTATTTTCTTCTTCCAATGAATGCTATTATACAATCAGCAGGAAACACCTCTAGTGACTGCTATGAACATTTCTCTGCATCCTGCCATGTCCCATGCTACCATGGCTGTCCTATGTAATGTACCATGAATGTCTAATATAAACTGGCTAAATGTGTCTTCTGTAATCTACTGTGAATGTGCTTTTGTAACCCGTTCTGAGCTTATGGGAGGATGGAATAGAAATATCAATTTAAAAATAAATAATATTATTTTAAAAAAAGGCTCTGCCTTTAACAAAGCCTTTTGCAAAATAGTAGGGTATTGTGAGCTTATCAACCTGGACATCTCAATTTTTATTTTTTTTTGCCGTTAGTTTTCTTTTTTTTTTTAAAATTCAATAAATTTTTATTCAGTATTTTAAAAAATACAAGGAGCAATTCAAATACATAAAAGTAGTATAACATTTTGCATTAATATATAGTTATTTATAAAGGCCCATATTATTAAGAAAAGCTCAGAGTATTGGATTTGTTTGTGGTGATGTATGACAATAGAAAGTGAAATAGGACAAAGTAAAAATTGAAAGAGAGAGGAAAAAGAAGAGAAAAAAAAAAAAAAAAAATTTAAAGAGAGGAGAAGAGAAGACAGGAGTGTCTACATAGTATTCTATATATATATATATATATATATATAGACATTCTACTATGTGGACATCTCAATTTCTATCTCAGCATTCTATGTGAAAAAAAAGTTAGCATTTACCAAAGGCACAGGAATGGGGGAGGCTACAGGGGACCAAGGCCTCCCAAAAAATTGGTGGTCATCAGTTGGTGCCCGTCCTCCCACCCGTTTCCTGATGTTGTACTTTAAATCTTTGGGGCAGCCGCTGCGCAGTGTCAGTGAGTAGGCCTACCCCGAAACCCTTCATTCTACTTCTGGGGACAGGTCTGCTCATTGATGCTGCGCGGCAGCTGCCATGAAGATTTAAAGTACAATGCCAGGAGGAGGTAGGGGGTGGAGTCGGGAGCTGGTGACATGCCATGCCACAGGATTCCACTAGGGCTAGGGCGGAGATCCTTTGCCCCCCAAACCAAACTGCGTTCTGCTGCCTATGGCATCCACCACTTTGTTACTTTTTTTTTTTAATGTTTGTTTCTGTACCTCGTTAAAAAGAATTTAGATCTGCAGTTGGCATCTTAAAATAAATAATGTATGGATGTATGAGTGAGTGAATGTGACATTATATGACTGAAAAGTAAACCTTTGAGAGATGATCTAATCATAGCCATTAGGCAACAAGATAGAACAACAGCTAATTGAAATACATAAATATTGATGGCAATTATCTGAGAATTAAATGCACAGTTTAAAAGGTAAGTGCCATATGAGGATTAAATACTTCAGTGAAATTCAGTTTTGGAAAATATAATGAGATAGCATTCTACCAAGTAGTAAAATATTGTAAATGGGCCATTACACAATGATTTTAAGTAGCTTGTATAGCATTTAAATAATCCACCATAGGGAAAATAGTTTTAGAAACCATACAGCACTTGTCTAGATTGAGTTCCATTACAATAGAAAATATGGGCAAAAAACAGAAACATGAAGTAACAATTATGTTTAATAAAACTGAATCTAAGAGAAAAAGGACAGCAATATTTAAAGTCATTTAAACAGCAAATTTCAAAGTCATTTAAGCAATTAAATATAGTGATTTATCCAGGGAGATTGGCTGTCTTAAAAGTGCTTTCATTCAACCCAAAGAAAACCAAATAGAGGGGTTCCAAAATGCATTCAGTCTTCAAATCTCAGGGCTTCTTTTAAGTATAATCATTAAATTAAGTATATTTTTGAATCTTTAAATGTGTGGCTGTGTTTTAGGCAATGTTCTACCAAGGGTGCTGATCTAATATTAAAACTTGTGGGAGTGTGTGACACAGTGGTTAGAGCTACAGCCTCAGCACCCTGAGGTTGTAGGTTCAAATCCCATGCTACTCCATGTAACGCTGGGCAAGTCACTTAATCCCCCCATTGCTCCAGATATATTAGGTAAAGTGTGAGTCTGCCAGGACAGATAAGGAAAAAAACTTGATAAAGCTACTATGCTCCAACATTCATGTTCTTTTCAAATTGTCCTGCCTGTATAAATGAACATACAAGACCACTGAATTATATAAATTGCAAATGCTGTATTGCAATCTGACCTATGTTTTAGTGGGAACAAACAGCCATGGACTGGATGTTTGGAACAAATGATGTTCAAAAAATTAAGAGAAACAGAACAAGTGCTTCATTGGAAATGGCCTTTGTAAGTATTTCACTCCTTTCTTAATCTAGTGGCATGGAGATTCTTACCTCTGGGGAAAAAAAAACAACTAATCATTGTTTGTTAAAGCAATCATGGCCTTCGTAGGTACTTCATATGAGAGGCTTGGGGATGCCTTATCGAGCCCTAACCACTATATTCCACACACACCAGATCTGTTGGCTTCCTGGTATTGTTCCATTTCTCTCTTTCTCTCTCTAACATCCATTTTTGCCCTATCACTCTCACTTTCTGTCATCCTGTACAAGAGAGAAAGATACACTGATAACGTGAAATATAAAATATATTTTTAAATAGGGTGAGCGTTAAGCAAAGATATGAAGGGGTAGGTAGGATGGATGAGTGATGGGTATGGTAGGGAAGATAGAGACAGAATGGATGAGACTTCTGATTTTATGTTAGTTCTGTCCGTTCATGATTTATGGAGTTCCTTTCAACCTTTCTTTTGACTTTATTTGGTTTTTATTGTAAACAGTAAACTCTCTCCCTCCCATCCTGAATTGCCATGGTCTCCAATGCATTGCCCCAGAGTTGCATGTGGCCCTTCAATTACTGCACTGCGGCCCTCAAACTGTTGTCTAAAATGCTCTTCAAATCCTACAAATGTATTAATTTCAATCTTGCCCACTTGATTTGGAGGGCCATTTTCAATATGACGTCCAAATCCGTGTTTTGGATGTTTTGCAGAAGACGCACAGAAGTCTAGTGCCAAACATGCCTATTTTCCAAACTGCCTAGCATCTATCTTGCTTTTTTTAAAACAGCCAATTTTCAAATATGCATCTATCTTTTTGAAAAAACAAAACAAAAAAACTCACACATCCAAAAGAAAAATTCTCAAAATACACCATTGGGATATAGAAGTAGCCAACATTTTTAGTGGAATAGCCACATAGATATCCCAGTAGAGCAGTGGGGGACCTTAGGGGGCACTGTAATGAACTTTACATAAATAGGTCCAGGCACATATCTCAACATAGCCCCCTTATAATGTATGGTGAGCCCTCTAAAACCCAACCAAAATCTACTGGACCCAACCGCATACTATACCAATAGCCCTTATGCTTGCAGGAGTCCCCTATATGTAGGTACACTGGAATTTTAGTGAGTTTTAGAAAGCTCACATATTCTACCATAAGCATGATAATAATAATAAATTTATTTATATACCGCAATACCTCATGAGGTAAGAATTATAAAAACACAGTGAATTTACAAATTGTAGTAGTTAGAGTAGGATATAGATGTGAGTCCTTATCTTTATGGTTGACTACACCACTCTCTAGGCTACTCCAGGAACCTGCTTGCTGCTTTAGTAGGACTGGCTATAATATCTGAAGTTATCATACAGGCACGTATATACTGTTTCATTCATATCTTTAGGGAGTGGGATAGAGTTAGTGACTACTGAGAGAGTGTGGAAGGGTCATGTTTACATCCCTCCAGTAGGCATCTGATTAGTTAGGGCACCTTTTTGGCACTTATTAGTTATTATAACAGGTCTAGCCTCAAAGTTCCAATTGTGCCCTGGTCATATTCTTAAATGTTTGATTATGGCACCATACCTCTAACACTCTGCCTTGAGATTTAGAAGAACTATTGATCAACAGCAGAGATATTCATCTAGCAATTAAGTTTTGAAAATGATGGTTGGAAGGGTTTGGCAAGACAAATGTCCGTTTGCCTCTTTATGCCACTTTTTTGGACATGTTTCTCTTTTGAAAATGAGCCTCATAGTAACTACAAGCGATATGTTAAGTGTGATGTCTCATTTATGAAATTCTCTACTGTTAACTTTCCAAAATAAAGTGAGTTTAACGTGGATAAGTGTAAGGTGATGCATGTCGGTAACAAAAATCTTATACACGAATATAGGATATCCGATGCAGTACTTGGAGAGACCCCCCCAGGAAAAAAACTTGGGAGTAATGGTCGACAAGTCAATGAAGCCGTCTGCGCAATGCGCGGTGGCAGCGTAAAGGGCGAACAGAATGTTAGGAATGATTAAGAAGGGGATCACTAAATCAGGGCCGCCATCAGAAATTTCTGGGCCCCTTACTGAGCAATCCTATTGGGCCCCCCACGCACCCCTTCCCCCCCCCTTCTTCCATGGGCCGAATACACACATACTTTTCTCTGTCGCCACACTCTTTGACCAAAAGATTTGTAAGCCTGCAACCACGTCAAGGTAGACTCTTTCAGCAGGGCCCTAACCTAACCTAAACTAAACTAATCTATACCTATCTATTCTAAACTAACATATGTCTAATACTGAACTAATAACAAACTAACAAACATCTGCATAATAAATAACTAATAAATAATAATGCTAGTAGCTATAATTCACTTTTGAATGTAAAATCTCAGTTAAGGATTTCTTTTGACCTTTGTAGACCAGAAGTAGATCACAATTGCACAATATTTTTTGTAACAAGTATTAAATGTGTTTTTATAAATACTGCAAGCTTAATAAATATATCAGAAAAAACTACACATCTGAGCGCATATCTGAACATACACATCTGTATGATCCCATCCTCCTCTGCTTGCCTATAGCTGCATCATGCATGTTAAAAATGTACAATATGTTGATATGTGCACCTTCCTTCCTTCCCATCCATCCTCCTCAGCCTGTCCTTACACATCCACAGCTGCATGTTAATGATGATGTATATGTTATGATGATAAATAAGTGCATATGAGCACATCATTAACATGCAGCTATGGATGAATATAAAAAAGAAACAATATTCTGTACAATTGTCAATTTATAAATCAGCGTCTTCTCCCCATTCTCTCTTCCCCATTTCCCTTCAGCGTCCTCAGCCCACTCTCTCTCCACTTTCTTTCAGCACACCGCACATAAAAACAAGCAAGTAATTTATATCATTTTCATTCTATTCATTTATAGAAATTAAAGTCTAAATAATGCCAGTCACATAACAAAACATGATTTTACAAAAATAATTCCCAGCACAGTCAAGCCTTCAAGGATTACTAGATGTCTTTCAGCAGTTCCCCTCCCTCCCTCCCCCTTACCTTTGTGGTCAAGTCAAAATGATTTACCAACAATAAAATTTTAAAAACACAAAGCACGCTGTACGCAGAGAAAATGTTAATTATCATTTATATTCCGCGGGTTTTCAAAGAGGTCAAGGCAGATGACTTTATGCAATGTCACCTCAGTAACAACTATACAAAAATAGACAAATATTCCCCCTCCCTTTTTACTAAAACGCGATAGCGGTTTTTAGCGCAGGGAGCTGCGCTGAATGCCCCACGCTGCTCTCAACGCTCATAGGCTCCCTGCGCTAAAAGACGCTATTGCGGTTTAGTAAAAGGGGGCCATAGTGAAAAATATAGACAGCATATATAAATTCTCAAAGCAGACACATTTTGATCACTAAATTGAAAATAAAACCATTTTTCCTACCTTTGGTAATTTCATCAGTCTCTGGTTGCACTTTATTCTTCTCACTGTGCATCCAATATTTCTTCCCTTCTTTCAGCCTCCTGTATGCTTCCTCTCCTCCAGACCTCATTCCCTCCCCAAACTTTTTCTTTGTTTCACCCTGCCCCTTCTTTCTTTTTCTCTCTCTCCATACCCCCTTTCTTTCTGTATGTCTGTTTTTCTCTCTCTCACCCTGCCCCCTTCTTTCTCTCTCCACACCCTCTTTCGTTCTGTATGTCTGTCTTTCTCTCTCTCTCTTTCCGTGCCCCATTTTTCTTTGTTTCACACTGCCCCCTTTCTTTCTTTCTGGCTTCCTGTCCCCCCTTTCTTTCTTTCTCCCTGCCCTCCCCTAAGCCACCACCATTGGGAAAATGCTGCCACCGCCACTGGGGAATAGGCTGTCACTGCCGCCATCAGGAACAGGCCAGCGCCGAGTTCGCCCTGCTTCTCTTCCCCGCGGGGCCGACCAACTCTCGCCACCCGACGTCAATTCTAATGTCGGAGAGGACGTTCTAGGCCAGCCAGGCAGCGATTGGCTGGCCCAGAACGTCCTCTCCGATGTCAGAATTGACGCAAGTGGCGAGAGTTGGCCGGCCCCACAGGGAAAAGTAGGGAGAACTTGGCGCCGGCCTGTTCCAGATGGCGGCGGTGGCACTCAAGTGACTAAAGAGCCGCAGTTTGCCGGCCTAGGGAGAACACTGGAGGGTGGCCAGCTGTGCACCCCCTTGGGACGTAAACCCGGGGCGGGGCGGACCGCCCCCCCCCCACCCTGGTATGCCACTTTCTGTACCTCACTCCCTCCCTATGACCAAAAATTCTCCTTTTTTCTGTTCCCCGTGTACACAACCATCTCTTTCCCTCCCTTCCTCTCTCCCAAGTCCATGCCTTTTGTGTCCAAAAACTCATTCCCTCCCCCACCTCAGTATCTCTTTCCCTCCCTTCCTCTCTCCCAAGTCCATGCCTTCTGTGTCCAAAAACCCATTCTCTCCCCCACCTCAGCATCCCTTTCCCTCCCTTCCTCTCTCCCAAGTCCATGCCTTCTGTGTCCAAAAACCCATTCTCTCCCCCACCTCAGCATCTCTTTCCCTCCCTTCCTCTCTCCCAAGTTCATGCCTTGTGTCCAAAACGCACTCCCTCACCCCTTTTGTGTTCCGCGTTTGCCTCCCAGCCCATCTTTGCAACTTTCTCAGCAAAACGAAGCTCAAGCCGCGAGGCTTGTCTTCTGTTTCCTGCCCGGAGCTGACAGGGGGCCCGGGCTCCCCCAGGGTCCTAGGCCACAGTCTAGGGGGAAGGGTGGTCCGCCCCACGTGGACAGGAGAGAGCTGGATGGGGGACCCGCGGAGTTCAATACATCTCGAGCCGGGAGGCTCGTCTTCTGTTCCTGCCTGCCCTGCCGCGCACAAATAGCCGACCGGAAGTATTCTCCGACGTCAGCGCTGATGTCGGAGGGCAGGCTTTGCTTAAGCCCTCCCTCCGACGTCAGCGCTGACATCTGGGAACACTTGCGATCGGCTATATGTGAGCGGCAGGGCAGGCAGGAACAGAAGACAAGCCTCGCGGCTCGAGATGTATTGAACTCCGCGGGTCCCCCGTCCAGCTCTCTCCTTTCCACGTGGGGCGGACCGCCTCTCCCCCTAGACTGTGGCCTAGGACCCTGGGGGAGCCCGGGCCCCCTGTCAGCTCCGGGCCCCTGAATGCAGGACTGGTGGTACTGCCCTGATGGCAGCCCTGCACTAAATCGGAGAAGGTTATCATGCCGCTGTACCGGGCCATGAAACACTCTCACCTGGAATACTGCATCCAGTACAGGTTGCTGTACATGAAGAAGGACACAGTACTACTCGAAAGGGTCCCGAGAATAGAGCAACTAAAATGGTTAATGGGCTGGAAGAGTTGCTGTACAGTGAGAGATTAGAGAAACTGGGCCTTTTCTCCTTTGAAAAGAGGAGACTGAGAGGGGACATGATCAAAACATTCAAGATAATGAAGGGAATAGACTTAGTAGATAAAGACAGGTTGTTCACCATCTCCAAGGTAGAGAGAACGAGAGGGTACTCTCTAAAGTTAAAAGGGGATAGATTCCATACAAACATAAGGAAGTTCTTCTTCACCCAGAGAGTGGTAGAAAACTGGAACGCTCTTCCGGAGGCTTTTATAGGAGAAAACACCCTTCAGGGATTCAAGACAAAGTTAGACAAGTTCCTGCTGAACCAGAACATACTCAGGTAAGGCTAGTCACAGTTAGGGCACTGGTCTTTGACGTAAGAGTTGCCACGTGAGCGGACTGCTGGGCACGATGGACCACTGGTCTGACCCAGCAATGGCAATTCTTATGTTCTTTTTTAAAATATATGGCAGTTTCTCCAAGTCATCTTAAAAACACAGTGAGGCAGTATTTTCAACAATCAGGGAAGTCTTTATTCATAAATATGTCAGATATAAGAAGACTTGACACGGCTGTATTTCAGCTTTGTAAGACATAAGAAGACTTGAGACGTCCATGTTTTAACTTTGTAGCCTGCATCAGGAGTTGGCCAACCTTCTTGACATAGCTCAAACCATAATCTAAGAAAAAAGTGTCAATTCAAGGAAATGCTAATGATATCCTGATATCAAATCTGGTCTGATGCAGCTACTGCAAAGCAGAAGTTTGGTCAAATCTATCACCTAGATTAGGGCTGCCAGGTCTGGTCCTCGAGATCTACTGGCAGACCAGGTTTTCAGGATATCCACAATGAATATGCATGAGAGAGATTTGCATACCAAGAAGGCAGTGCAGGCAAATCTTTCTCATGCATATTCATTGTGGATATCCTGAAAACCTAGCCTGCTAGTAGATCTCGAGGACTTGGGCAGCCCTTACCTAGATGATATCGTATTCATACACCAAGCGGTCCTTATAGTCCCTGATGCAGCCCCTTGAGGGGGTGAAACATGGCCATGTCAAGCTATTGTTTATTTTAAGTGTAATTCCTTAATAAATGTCTGTTTAAGGGACTTTTCCAACTGATTTGCTTCTTTTCTTTCTTTTTTATTTTTTTTTACTACATTGGTGGGTTTTGGTGGATTTACACTTTCCACCATAAATGTAGAAGTTAAGTGTCTTAAGGGCCTAGGTCCTACTCTCTATTGATCATTAGCCCATCCACCAGGCTACTTAAAACACCTCTGTGATGCTTTACTAACCTTTCACATACCAGAGGCTGCTATTCTACATTCTGGGATTCTGGGATTCAAGGGCAAGTTGGATGCACACATTCTTGCAAATCACATTGAGGGATACGGGTTAACAAGGTCTTCATCAGGGAACACCTAGCTTAGTCTCCGCGTGTGCGGGTCGCCGGACTAGATGGACCTAGGGTCTGATCCAGTGAAGGCATTTCTTATGTTCTTATGTACTGTTTTATTCAGATTTGTTTTTTTAGGGGGTGACTCCACCAAAACCTATCAAAATCCTACTATATTGCCATATAAGTGTCACCTCAGCCATGATGACTATTGTGGTGGTAGGTGGTATAGTAGGTTTTGGGGGAGTTTAGGAGGGATCAGCATACATTTTATGAGTGTTATGGTGAGATATATATCTGGCACCCAATATGTGAAGTTCACAGCAGTGCCCTGTAAGATGCCGCACTGTTATATTGGGATGTCTATGTGACCAGTTGATTACAATGCTGGCCCCTCCCATGTCTAAATGGTCTAGATTTTGACATTTCTAACTTGCTTTTCTTACTTAATAGGGAGATAAAACTTATACATTGGGCAAACAATCTGAAAGATCAAAACCCGGATCATAGAACACTTAAGTAACATCAGGACAAATCGAATCTCCGCCCCCCTGGTTTCCCATTGGCTGGAGCAGTCACACTCACTAGAAGATCTGAAATACACGGTACTGATTCAAACACACAACACTGAGGGTGATATATCCAAAGCATTAATACAAAAAGAACAACGCTTCATATATAATTGGCAGACCCTGGCGCCAAAGGGTTTAAATTTAGACATAGATTGGCTAGCAGTTTTAAAGTATGACCCCCCTTTCAGTGAATTCAATTGAATTTAGGGTTTATTTCCGGTTGTTGGTTTGGCTGGACCTTCCGGTTAGTCCTCTTTAAAAACTCACAAGCCGAGCAGATAGATTCAGTTGGCCCGTTTGCTTTGAGTGAATCTGATCTCAGTGAGCCATTACCAGGTAATATAGGTACTTTAAGAGCTTTAAGATTATGATTAAGTTACTACACTGGTATTTACCAAATAGTACTCAGAACTCATAGATATAATTTAATTTAATTTGAATCTTTTCACTATGTTTCAAGAAGTTTGAGTTGCGATTTTTGAACTTGGTTTGATTTTTCCTTAGTGTCCCTCCCTGATGAAGAGGTGAAACTCGAGTCGGGGGGACGGGATTGGAAGAACGAATGAACACTTTTAGGATTTTAACAGAGCACATGAACTTTATTAATAAACAGTCATCAATGAGAATTAATGAAACCAACTACCCCCCTATTCAGATAAGTACATCAAGTTGATCTGATCAAGTTTTTTTTGTGCATTTAGGGAGGGCAGGGGACAGGTGAAGGCGATGATGGTCCCCTTGTTAACCTCATTGTAGTGACTTCACCATATTTTGGGTTACTTGGTCTGAGCACTTCACAATAATATTTAAATCAAATTAAAGAAAGTAATATTATTAACAAGAGATTATAGCTGTGATTACAATATTATATAAGACATTTCTAACTTGAACATTTCTGTGGTCAAAAATGGCAAATAAAGTTAGACGACCTGGTGACAAGGACATTTTGGCAGTCAAGACAATCAAGTTTTCATCCTGTGGAGGTGTTTCTCCTGCTTTGTTTGGATATCTTCAATTGTTTGACCAGAATCTTAAGATTCCCTGGAATTGCATTTATAAGTATTCCATGTATAACAACCAACAATTGCCTATAGAGAACTCCAATATTGTGGTATACCCAGCAATGATATAATATTGGGATCTGAATGACATTTACCATTCTAATAAACTGTTAACATTTGAAGAAATTGGGGAAAATATGGATTTTCATATACTCAGTTTTTAGATGACTGCAATTGATGCACACAGTTCAAGCTCCGAGTGTTTCTTTTTCCACTATGGGAGGTATCCTAGATTTGACTTTGTGTTGGGTTCAGTTCTAGAACTGGGCCATCTAGCATCACTAAGAGGCTTGGGGCTCCTTTTACAAAGGTATGTTAGGGCCTTAATGCGCATAATAGCACATGCTAAATTGCCACGCACGCTAGACCGTAACGCCAGCATTGAGCTGGCGTTAGTTCTAGAAGTGTAGCGCGGGTTTACTGTGCACTAAAATCCTACATGCGCTAGAAACACTAGTGCACCTTAGTAAAAGGAGCCCTTGGTTCCTATGATCTTAATGGTCTAAGGAAATTTTGGGATTTTTTGCTTGAAATCATTTTTCAGTTGAAGAAATGAGATGAAACCTTTTTTTTCCAATTCTATATTCTTTTTAAAAGCCAACACAAAGTGCAACAGATTAACCAACAATTTGTACAAAAAACAGTACTCATTACAATCAAATAAAATGATAAGTACTTATCCCCACCCTTCCTGGATGTGCAAAACACTCATTCAGAAATCAAAGGGAAATATTAATGATCAATTCATACAAAATTTTGTTAAATGAGATTAAACTTAACATTAGGTTATCCATATTTATAGATCCAACTCTCTGTTCCAGCTGCTGTATTTCTTATCCCATCATATGTACTGGACACCAGTCAAACTTAACTCTATATTTTCTTCAACATCCAATCTCTGTTGGACATGTCAGAAAACACTTGGCACCTTCCCTGTGTCCTTACTGGAGCTCGCTGTTATATTGCACTTGGATTAGAGCTATACTGCATTTGGATTTACCCACTTCTTACAGAAACATTATTTTGAAATCCATAATATTAGGTTGCCACTCAGCACTTGTTTTTGTTTGATATTTTGCTAGCCCTTGCACTCAACATTATACTGGATAATTGGAAAGACCTAGTGCACGTCCCATACCATAAATAGCCATGGTATGTCAAACTTACCAGTTTGAAGCTTATATTGCTAAGAAAGTTGATTGGATTACCAAATTTACAGATACTGTAAATAGTCTGTTTTACACTACTACATAAACTCTTCATAACATTCTTAATGCAATTTAGCAATGATTTTTATTATTCTTTTTTTTATTGAGTTTACTAAAGTACATTAACAGTAGTTATCATAGAAACCAATAGTCCACATCATGAAAGTAGAGTAGTTAAAGAAAATTACAAGGAAAATTGTTCACATTAAAACAATAATATCTAACCTAGCATATCTCATGGTTATTTTACAAATATCACCTAACAGAATAGATTACTTAGCTTCCCTATCTAAGGTAAGTATCTCCAGCTGATCTGGTTCAAAAAAAAGTAATATTTATTTGAAAAGGAAACCAATCATTTGGAGAGAAACTTCAGAAAAAAAGAGTTGCCCCCAGAGTCAAAACCTACAGTAGGCTTTAACTGTAAAGAATGTTTTTGTCTAGCATGTGTTGCTCTGGTGACATCTGGAAAGATCCAAAGTTTGCTTCCACAAAATTAGAAATCTTTTTTCTTAAAGTAATACTTCATAATTTTAATTTTATCTAACTGAAGAGCAAAATGTAACCAGGTGTGTTGAGCATTTAGGAATATCATCTTGCCTAGTTTCTAGGAAAATTATCAAATATCTATAGCATTATCCTTAGGAGATAATACCCTGATCATTATCAACTATTTTCTCAGATAAATATGAAGGGTCACTGAAAAGTTCTCAGCCTAACCAAAAAAGTTGGGGCAGTCTCCTTTGAGGACATTCTGTATTTTTCCAACAAATGAAAAAGAGTGGAGACTGCCCCAACTTTGTTGGATGGGCGGAGAACTTTCCAACAGCCCTTTGTAATAGCAATTAGAAATCACAATTAGTTCAGCATCTGCCATTATTTTCTCAGTAAAATTTCACCGGAAAGTAATGAACAAATAGGAAAATTAAAGAACCTAAGGTTGGAAGACCTAGCTTGATTTTCTAATAACTCAAGTTCCTTATGGACTACAGACTTTCCTTAATAATTGAAGTTCCTACCAATTGCAGTTTCCTTACCTGGGTTTCTACTTTCTTAACACATAAATCCATATTGAAAATCTTATGGTCCATTTCTTCCACCTTTGAAACTATTTGCTGAGAAACATCACAGAGATGCTGTGTAGGGCCTAGAAGTACAGCTTCAGCCCTCTTTACTACCTTCCAAATATTCAATAAAGAAACCTGTGAGGATCTGAATTCTAGCTCAGAAACCTCACTCAGATGAAAATACCACTGGCTTAATAAGATTATTGGACACAGTTGTGGCAATAGATCTTGCAAATGCCACAACTCCCTTAGAGAGAAAAAAAACTTTTATGGGATAAACCTTCCAAGGGAGACTGATGGGAAACAGTAGGTGGATCAGGGGTATGCCTATCCCCTGAATTTAAAGAGTCACCCAAATTTAAACCCATGATTAAAAGAGAAGGAACATCTTCATTAATAGGAACCAAATGTTTCTCTGTTGGACCTGGCTAGACCGGGGTACTCACTAGCAGATGCTTAATCTTGGCCTTTTGTTTACCCATGATGGCAACATCTCCAGGCTAGTGGGGCTCCAAAGGGGCTCACATGGGACCTAACATGTCCCTTAGAGCATGCCCTGTAGTCGGACCACAGGGAGCCACCAACTTTTATCCTCAGTAAACAGTCCACTTTGATGACATCAGCAGGCTGCCAGTGATGTTCCCAGGAAAACAGTTCAGAAAAAGAAAAAAAAAAAAAAAACGGTGCCAAACACATCTGGTCATGCCAGGTATGCCCTCCTTCTCTCCTCCAGTAGTCAAAGGGAATTGCCAACTTTTATCCTCGGCAAATGGCTCGCTTTAATGACGTCAGTGAGTTGCTGACGATGTTCCCAAGGAAAAAGTTCAGATGGAATACTGTCAAACACCCCTGGTCACAATAGGTATGCACTTCTTCTCTCCTCCCAATTTCAATCATTCTCATTATCTCTTTACTAGGGTCTTTGTACACTGTACTCAAATTGTCTTAGGATGCCTGTAATCATATGATATCTAGTTCTCATTAGTTTTGTCTTTCTTGCTTTGCCTGTTTACTGAAATATAATGAATAAAGAAACACTAAAAAAAAATCCAGATTGCAAGACCACTACGGACAGAGAAAGTAGCTGTGTATAATATATAAACCACTTTGCACTACAGAAAGGTAGCACCATATATCAAAAGCATTAGCATAATCAGATCTCTTTTTTATTAACTAACATCAAAAAGCATTGCTGTTATGAGCACTTTTGGTCTGGTAACAGCTATAAGCATGCTTTTCAGGCAATTGTCCTGTCCAGCCTTGATTACTGTAACCTGATTTTTTCAAGGAGTTTCTGTGACCATAATGCATGCCATATAGGTTATCCAGAATACTATTATTCAAAAACCTCTATGAAGTAGGGAAATATGATCATGTGTTAGATTATTAGGTCAAACTTTATAGGCTTAAGATGGAATACAGGGTGCAGTATAAACTGCAAGCGCCAAAATACTTGATTGATAGCATTTTACAGTATGCTCCCCTTCAAAATCTGTTCTGCGGGTCATTGTGATTTATATATACCAACAAGGAAGGAAATAAGACTACAAACAACTAGAGCAAGTGCTTTCTCATGCGTAGGTCCCACAAAATGGAATAAGCTCCCGATTTATAAAAGGCAGCAAGGAGATGTGAATATTAAAAAATATATATATATATGGTAAAAATGTAGTTATTTTGTAAAATGAAGTACTGGTGTTGAAAAATTATTTTTATGCTATGGTAGGGTCATGGATATAGTAGTGGTGGAGAGAAGATGTATTTGTTTGTGGTCTGAGTTTATATGGATGTTTGTATATTATGTAAGTGATTTTGTGATCTGCTTTGCAAAAGGCAGACAATAAATAAATAAACTATACACCACATGTAAACAAATCAGTGTTTCTCGGTGCAGTCAGTTGCCAAAAGCATTTCTGAAAGTTTTGTTGCGACATAAAATTATCCACAGTCGTGACCAAGCACACATACTGTATTTATTTAGTGACCTACTTCTAATCTTGGCTATCTACCTCTTTGCCATCCCTTTCCCTACCCATGACATGTATATATTATTTATTTCTTTAGATGAGATTTTAGAAAGATTATGAAGGCACTTCAAATAGCACAAAATGCTGAAAAACTACAAGTTTTTGTTTGGGCATATAAAGTTTATTCATATTCTTCCTGGACTAATATCTCTTCATTAGCTTCTTATATGTCAGCGTTTAAAATTCAAATAGCTTAAATTGATTTGGAAGGACTGGGATGGTGAATCTCTTGAGGCACTAAGTTAGGTTTTGTCTTCCTTGATTGCTTCACTCCTCACAGCAGGCCAACTTTAATGTTCCCTCTATTAAACTGGCTAGTAGGCAGTTTGTATATGCATGTACATTTTGAGTAGCAGCTCCTGCTTTAGGAAATACACTGCCAGACCACCTGTGGCTTGAATTGGATGTGCAGGCTTTCAGGAAGCAGATCAAGACAAGACCGTTACTGTTCAGCAAATCTATTGACCTTGTTAAATAATTTAATGGTATGTGTGTGTGGTTTTTTTTTTTTTTTTTTTAATTGTTGCATTTGTTTCAAGTTGCTTTTTGGTTAAATTGCAAGGCCCTTAGGAATCTTGATGGGTGAGTTATAAAGCAATGTATAATAACTAATAAATAAATTAAGGCAGGATTCTATTGTTTTCTTATACAGAAAATGCTATATAACACCATTTACATAAGATAGCATAACCTAACACAACAAATCATCATCATATTCCAGAAGTGCTGTTCATTAAAAGTAGAATCTCAGGGTAAACAGCAAGAAATTTCATAACCTCTGTTGATTCATTATTTATCATTGGGTACAGACTTGTCCTTCATTTCCATGAATATTTACAGACTCACACACACACACAAAAGGAACCTCAGCTAGTCAGTTTTCACAACAATGTAACTGACCAGAAATGGCCACCGACTAGAGGAGAGTATGGTGTAGTGGTTCGAGCTACAGCCTCATCACTCTGAAATTGTGGGTTCAACCCCCATGCTGCTCCTTTGAGCTTGGGCAAGTCACTTAATCCTCCACTGCCCCAGATGCACTAGACACATTGTGAGCCCACCAGGACAAACAGGGAAAAATGCTTGAAGTACCTATATGTAAACTGCTTTGAGTGCGGTTGTAAAACTGCAAAAGGGCTCATAGACAAATATGCGCAGACATTTGTGCGCAAGACAGTTACATGCAGTTGTAGAAGGCGCAAGACAATTGTGCCAAGACAGGCACACGCAGACAAAGGCGCGCAGGTCTGCATCTCACAAGACAAAAGCGCATACGCCATTTATAATGCGCGTGATTGTGTGGCGCGCATGACCCACATTTTTCCGATGACCCACATTTTTCCGATGCGCATATACCATTTATATTGCGTGTGATTGTGTGGCACGCGATTGTCTCATGCATTTTTGTTGTGCGCACTTTTGTTGTGCGCGTGAAAGTGTTGCGCATATTTGTATCATGCACATTGGTATAATGCACGTTTTTTCATATGCATTTGTCTTGCACGCATTTATGTTGCGGGCATTTGCCCTGCGTGCGATTGTCTGTGTGTAAATGTCTGCGCGCATTTGTCTTGCATGCATTTGACTTGCCACCACAAAAAGGCAGTATCCCAAACCTTTTCCCTTAAGTTGCTTATTTGGGGCTATCTATTAATTTTCAGTAGTTTAACTAGTTATCGCTGCTGAAAATCAATGGTTAGTACCTAAATGAAAACTCATCATTTTGGGTATTCTGGGGGTGGATTCAGCACTTAGCCAGTTAAGTATTGATATTCATTCAGCACTAACCAGACAGAGAATCCACATAAATGGGACTGCATAAAATATAGTCTTATTTTTATACAGCAACCCATAGTTAATAGGTTCTGAATATTGACTTTAACCCCCCTCCCCATCCTTTTACTAAGCCGTGGTAAAAGTTTTTACCTCGGCCTGGGGTGACAAATGCTCCAACGCAGCTCCAACGTTCATAGGAATTCTATAAACACTGGAGCAGTGTCGGAGCATTTAACGCTCCCGGCCATGGTAGAAACCTCTACTGTGGCTTAGTAAAAGGGGGAGTTAATCGACTATGTGCTAGCAAGTGCTGCATAAACCAGATAAACCAGATTGAATATCTCGGAATAACGCTGGTAGCAGTCAGCAAAATGCTCACTGCAGCCAGCTGAATATTTACCCTCAGATAGTTTGCTTAATTTCAAACATTTGTTTTAATAAAAATTTGTTAACATGTATCAGAACATTTTAACACATGTAAAATGATTTTACACATGTTTACAATATTTAATTATGTAGAATCATGTTTAGAAACCGCAAAACTAGGGGTGGAATCATGATGACATTGGGAGCATAGCTGTATGAGCTCCACTGATCTCTAACTGCTGTTGATGAACTGAACACAGTGGGAAGATGGAAAGGCAAGACAGGTATCATTCCCACTCAAGAGGGTGCCAGTGCTCTCCCTGGTCCTGAAATCACTTTGGAGGGAGATCCAGAAGAGGCACAATGCAGTGGAGAGCTTGAGCTGGCTGGAGGAAAAGGTTAGTCCTTTAGCTCAGAGCAAATGCTCAGAACAGTTTCGTATATCATAGTAGGATAATGCACAATTATCAAACATCTAAGTAAAGGAAGTTACAATCTATTTTTTAAAGAAAGCAAAGCTTGAGCCAGTTTTGCATATCAAATGAAAATAAGAATGTATTTGACGCAAACATTTTCACTCTAAATACATAGCAGCTGTTAATTTAGCTAAATACATAGCACAGGGGTAGGGAACTCTGGTCCTCGAGAGCCGTATTCCAGTCGGGTTTTCAGGATTTCCCCAATGAATATGCATTGAAAGCAGTGCATACAAATAGATCTCATGCATATTCATTGGGGAAATCCTGAAAACCTGACTGGAATACGGCTCTTGAGGACCGGAGTTCCCTACCCCTGACATAGCAGCTGTGAAAATCACCAATTAGATCAGAATTTATCTATACACCTAAACTTTTAAAAACTTCAATGAGTTGAATAAAAAGTCTGAGAGCCTGTCTCGACAGACGGCTCTAATGCGGAGCTGGGAGGCCCGCGGGGCCGTCCGTCGAGAAGGGATTAGAAAAGGAGGGGGGAGTTAAGGAAGGGGAAATTGAAACTGGGGGGAATAGAGGCCGGCCAACCGTGGGACTGGCTTCTGATAGGGTTAAAGTCGCGGCCTTAGTGGGGGGTGGGTAGGGCATATAAGGAGGGCACTCGGAGGACCTTAACGGTTTCCGGTCCTCCGAGACAACTTTAGCGGGTTCGCCGGATTGCGGGTTCTCGGGCCTACCACGTGGCTGTGACTTTCAGCGTCTTGGTTCCCCGGGGTGCGCGGTTCTGGTGGCGTGTCGGTCGGCGCGAGTCGGGCGTGAAATGGCGCGTGTCCCTACCTCCGTTTTGGCGGATCCTGCTGAGCTGTCCCTGATCGCCGGCGATTCTTTCGATGAAGAGGACCGGGACCCGGTGAGTGCCTCTACTGGGGTAGGTAGATCCTTGCCTCCCAGGCGCTCGCGTTCGGCTGCCCGAACCGCGATAGCGCTGGAGGTTGGAGGGGAGGCATTGGCTGCTCGAGGCAGCGCGGGGTCGACCCGCAGGGGCCATGGAAGACTGCAGGGAGGACGGGGGAGGAGCCGTGGTGCATCACAAGCCGGGGATAGGCTGGTAGAGCCTTTCTCTCTTCCAACTGCTGGGACTGTGGGTGAGTCAGCTGCTGGGATTCCTCAAGCTGGTGCGTCTTTGGCTGCACAGGCTGGGGTGGTGCCTGTGGGTGGGGGGTCAGGGTCTAGTCGGCAGGATGGGGCGGCTTCTTCCTCGGCAGGGGATGGAGTCCTTGGTGGTCCGTCGGAGATTCTTGCTTTGCCCTCTACCTCGGGAATGTGTCACGGGCTGCCTGGAAGCACGGCCAGCTGGTGGTCTTCGTGGCCGCCAGGTCCTTGGGGGTCTTGATTTTTTCCCCCAGGCTTCTGCTGCTGACCGAGATTGCGGGACTTCCGCGTCTGGAGTGAGTGCCGAGGGATTGGATGCTGCACGGTGGACTGGAATCGAGGAGCACGATCGGGCGACCCGTCGGAGTCCTGCTACGGTGGTTGCTGCGGAGGGCGCCACTCCTGGAGCGGCAGGTGGTGGAGGCAGACTGGCTGGAGACCTGAACATAGGTAACATGGCCTTAGCGGCTGGGGTTATTGGTAAGAGTAGGCGGAGGAAGGTTAAGTGTAAAGGTAAGAAAGGCCGTCGGGGTAAGGATTCTTCTTCGTCCTCTTTGTCTACTTTAACATCTTCTTCTTCTTCAACGTCCTCTTCCTCATCAGATTCACCTCGGCGGGGGACGGGTGAGAGCTCAGTACAGGAAGGTGCCGATCGGGGGGCCCCGGCTCTTGTGGCGCTGTCGGAACTGTGGGAGAAGGTTCCGCGGTCTCTCCGCCGCAAGATTAGGAAGCGTTCGTGTGTTGATATTTTTAGGCTGTTGGAAGGCCGGGTGCGAGGTCGGAAGAAGAAGAGTAAGAAGGAGGGGGGGAAGCCTAAAGGGGGTGTGGTGTCCTGCAATATAGTGAATTGGTCGCGGGCGTTTCTGCGTTTAGCCAGTGTTTGGGGACGGGAGCGTCCCCAGGACTACGGCCTGTTGTTGGCATATGCGGATTCCATTCTCGATGGTTATCAGCGGTTTGGGGGTTGGGCCTGGCTCAACTACGATGAAGCGTTCCGTGACAAGATGGAGGAGAACAGGCACATGTCCTGGGGTACTCAGGACATTAATCTGTGGCTCACTCATATGGCTAAACCTGGGGGGTCTGGTCCGAGTGCTGCGGGTAAGCCGGGGTTTACGGTTGCAGGGGGGGTTCGTTCCTTTCGTCCCACAGGGGGCCCGGGAGCCGGGGGGGGGGGGACCGGTCTCTGCTGGCAGTTCAATAAATCCTCTTGTTCCTTTACGGACTGTCGCTTCCGTCATGCCTGTTCCTTCTGTGGCCAAGGTCACTCGGCTCTCAGGTGCCCCAAGAAGGGAGCTGGAGCGCCCCCTGCTCCGGCAAAGTGAGGACAGGGTGCTGGGGCTACCCACTCCGGGCCGGGTGGGTGCCATGAGATCTTGGTTGGACCGCTATGGGGATAGGCAGTCGGCGGCGATTCTGGCGGGGGGATTTAGCGATGGTTTTGTTATTCCCTGTTCCCTTCCCTTGGCTACTGTGCAGGCTACCAATGCATCCTCGGTTTCCCAGTTGCGGGGGGAGGTGCGGCGAAAGTTGTGTGAGGAACTTGCTCTTGCCCGGGTGGTGGGCCCTTTTCTGGATCGACCATTCCCGGTGATGGTGTTGTCCGCTCTGGCAATTATACCTAAGAAAGAACCTGGAAAATTTCGCCTGATTCATAACTTGTCCCGGCCCGTGGGTTGTTCGGTGAATGACGGTATTCCTCGTGATCTCTGTTCGGTTCGCTACGCATCCTTTGACAGTGCTTTGCGTCTGGTGCGCATCGCAGGCTGTGGGGCTTTGTTGGCGAAGGTGGACATTGAGTCGGCCTTTCGGTTGTTGCTGGTTCATCCTTCGTCCTATCCGTTGCTGGGCTTTCGGTTTGAGGGTGTGTTTTATTTTGACCGCTGTCTGCCAATGGGTTGTTCCATCTCCTGCGCGTTTTTTGAGTTGTTCAGCTCCTTTCTCCACTGGGTTACGGTTCGCCAAGCGGGGAGAGACTCGGTTGTTCACTATCTAGATGATTTTCTGTTCGTCGGGGGGGGCGGGCTTGGGCGATTGCGGTCTGCTGAAATCTACCTTCGAGGCGATGGCTGCCGAATTCGGAGTGCCGTTGTCTGCTGATAAATCGGAAGGGCCCACTTCTTGCCTCACCTTCTTGGGGATTGAGATTGACACGGTTGCAATGGTGACTCGGCTGCCCCAGGGTAAGGTGCAACAGTTGTTAACCTTGATTTCTATGGTTCGGGGTACCCATAAATCTACTCTGCAGGTAGTGCAGTCTTTGTTGGGGTCCCTTAACTTTGCCTGTCAGGTCCTGCCTATGGGACGGGCTTTTTCCCGTCGTTTAGCGGCGGCGACGTCCGGTGTTCGGGATCGCCGACACTTTGTCCGGATTTCGGCGGGGATTCAGGCGGATCTGCATATGTGGTCTCTCTTCTTAGCTCATTTCAACGGGTCGCTTCCCATTCAGTTCCCGGATGCCTCCAGCGTGGATCTGGAGCTGCAATCAGATGCGGCGGGGGGTGTAGGCTTCGGACTCTATTGTCAGGGGGACTGGTGCGCGGCAGCGTGGCCTGAGAGTTGGCGGGAGGCAGGTTTTACTCGTAATGTGACCCTGCTGGAGCTTTTTCCCTTGTTAGTCGCGTGCGAATTGTGGCCGGAAAAGTTGCAGAACCGGCGAGTGGTTTTCTGGTGTGACAACATGGGGGTGGTTGAGGTTGTGAATAGGCAGGCTGCAAAATGTTTACAGGTGCATAGGATAATGCGGGAACTGGTCTTGCGCTGTTTGCGCCTTAATTTGTTTATTCGGGCTCGCCATGTCCCTGGGGTTCAGAACAAGCTTGCTGATACACTTTCTCATTTTCAATTCTTGCAGTTTCGCCAGTTGGCGCCTTCAGCGAAGGAGGAGGGGTCGCCGATGCCGAAACATTTATGGGGCTTGTTAGGGAACGGATCTGGAGCTTGTTGCAGTGATCGGTAGCACCAGCCACGTGGATTCGATACAATCGGGGTTTCGTGACTGTTTGTCAATTTCTGCATGCGCGGGGTTGGGTCCCCGGTCCTGTCCCGGAGGTCTTGTTAGCGGACTTCTTAGCAGGATCTCAACTGGAGGGTTATTCCCGGAGTGCGGCGGCGGGTCACCTGGCGGGCTTTGCTTACTTTTGTAGGGCCTTCGGGTGGTCCTGCCCAACGTCCGGGTTTTTGCCTCGCAGGATGTTGGCGGCCTGGGGTCGGGTGGCTCCACGGCTGCCGGATGCCCGGCTGCCCATCACACATGCCTTGTTGTCTCGTCTTATAGCGGTTTTGCCTGTGGTGGCGAGTTCTAGTTTTGAAGCTTGTTTGTTTAGGGTGGCTTTTTCCTTGGCCTTCTTTGGGGCGCTGCGGGTGGGTGAGTTGCTTGTCCACCCGGCCGACACCCTGGGTTTGCGTGGTCTCTTGTTTAGTCAGGTGCACGTGTCTGGGGATGCGGTGCGTTTGTTCATTGCCCGGTCTAAGTCGGATCAGCTGGGCAGGGGGCGCAAATTGGTCCTGCGCCGAGTGGTGGGCTGTGCTTCATGCCCGGTCCAGTCGCTGGAAGCCTACATGGCGGTTCGACCTAGCTCTGACGTGGCATTGCTACTGCATGCGGACGACGTCCGTCTCACTCGTTACCAATTTCTGGCTGTCTTGCGTCGGGCTCTGGGGCGGTGTGGTGTAGAGCCGGCGCACTTTGGCACGCACTCTTTTCGCATCGGAGCTGCCACTAGTGCTTTTGAGGCTGGTGTTCCCGCTGGGGCCATTCAAAGATTGGGTAGATGGTCGTCAGGTGCTTATCGTGGCTACATCCGCCCGACTGCTATCCCACAAGGGAATGCTCAGTCTGGTGGGTCGGGATAATGGGTGCTCCTGTGCTAGTCGGGGTGGATGGGGCGGTTTGGCGGGCGGTTGAGTACTGGGTGTATATATATGTGTTTGCTTTTCGGGGATGTGTGGGCGGGTGCACTGCATGGCCTCTTGTTACTAACCTTTTGGGTTCTGGAGGACGTTGGCTTGACTGCTGAGTTTTGCTTTTCAGGTGCTGCGCGACGCGTCCTGTCGGTGTGGATCATTGGGCACTCCTTTGTCCATTGGGCCGGTGAGCACGCAGTGGTTCGACCGGGTGGTCAGCACTTGGGTCTCCGGCATCGCGGAGTCTACGTCTCTTGGTGGGGTCAGCGGGGGATGCGTTGGCATTAGCTGCTCCCCCTACTGGAGGACCTGCGGCATCGTGCTCGGCGTCCCGATCTATTGCTTTTCCACCTCGGTGGCAACGATGTGGATGCGCTTAGTGGGAAACATCTGATTGATATGGTGATCGGTGATCTGGGGGTGATCCAGGGTTGGTTTCTGGGTGCACGGCTCGTTTGGTCAGACATTATTCTGCGGCCGAAGCAGTTGGTGTCTCAACGTTGGACCCGGGGACTCATTAAGGTGAATAGGCAGATTGGTCGGTGGGTGGAAGCGTGGGGCGGGGTACAGATCAGACATTACTGGGTTGATGTTTTTTGTTCGGGTTTGTTTTACCGGGATCAGGTGCATCTTTCGGATATTGGGTGGGATCTCTTACTTGATGACTTTGCTACCTGCTGCGAGAGTGTGTTGGACCCTTAGTCGCAGCTCTGTTTATTGGGGGGGCCTGTAACGGGTTACAGGCTGGTGACGGTATCCCGAGCTACTGGCTGCTGGTCTCATCATGGGGATGAGCGGTGGGCCGGTTGGGAGCCGTGCCTGATGGGTCGGATGACCCTGGACAATGGGGCATGTGGGGACATGCCACCCCTCGGACCCTTGCTTAGATGGCAGGGTCGGGGGCCATTTACATCTGAGACAGTAGCTCGGGATCTGGGTCGCAATGGTGATACCATTGCACTGGTTTAAGGGACAAATTGTTATTTAATGTTGTTGGTAATGTTATTTATAATATGTAAATGTTATTTAATTATGTTAATTGTCAATAAACAGGGCTGCGGCCTGGTTTCTCCACTCAGGCTTACGTGTCTTCTTGGGTTTTGATGGGAAGGAAGATGTTTGCATTAAGAAAGCGGGCCGCTCCAGCTTCCGCTGATATAAAAAGTCCGAGAGCCTGTCTCGACGGACGGCTCTAACGCGGAGCTGGGAGGCCCGCGGGGCCGTCCGTCAAGAAGGGATTAGAAAAGGAGGGGGGAGTTAAGGAAGGGGAAATTGAAACTGGGGGGAATAGAGGCCGTCCCACCGTGGGACTGGCTTCTGATAGGGTTAAAGTCGTGGCCTTAGTGGGGGTGGGTAGGGCATATAAGGAGGGCACTCGGAGGACCTTAACGGTTTCCGGTCCTCCGAGACAACTTTCCCGCCCTCCCGCCCATTGGTTCCTTGGGGTTCGTATTTGATTCAGATGGCGGTACCCCGAGCTACTGGCGGCTGGTCTCATCATGGGGATGAGCGGTGGGCCGGTTGAGAGCCTGGTGGGTCGGATGACCCTGGACAATGGGGCATGTGGGGACATGCCACCCCTCGGACCCTTGCTTAGATGGCAGGGTCGGGGAACATTTACATCTGAGACAGTAGCTCGGGATCTGGGTCGCAATGGTGATACCATTGCGCTGGTTTAAGGGACAAATTGTTATTTAATGTTGTTGGTAATGTTATTTATAATATGTAAATGTTATTTAATTATGTTAATTGTCAATAAACAGGGCTGCGGCCTGGTTTCTCCACTCAGGCTTACGTGTCTTCTTGGGTTTTGATGGGAAGGAAGATGTTTGCATTAAGAAAGCGGGCCGCTCCAGCTTCCGCTGTTATAGTTTTATCATCTAATGCTGAATTTGTGATTAGAAAGGACAAAGATTTATCCTTGACTAAACTAAACTAAACCTTAGGCTTGTATATCGCATCTTCTCTATAACAGTAGAGGTACGATTTACAAGAAATTACAATATGGATTTGGAATAGTATAGAGAGGAACATAATTTACAACTTTACAAGAATTTACAAGAAATTACAATATGGATTTGGAATTACAAGAAATTACAATATGGATTTGGAATAGTATAGAGAGAAGCAGAATTTAAAATTTTGAAAATAGCCAAGTTTTCATATGTTTTCAAAATGGTTGGAAAGAGCCCAGATCGCGCAATTGAATAGGAAAATTATTCCACAGAATTTTGAAAAGTAGAGACTTCCCTAGTTTGCCAATTTAGGTAATGCCTTTCAACGTAGGAAAGCCCAATTTTGAGTAGATCTGGTAATGTCAGATCTTACAGAATTCCAAGAATTAAAGGAGGAAGGATGCCATGCAAGATCTTAAATGTTAAGCAGGCACATTTAAAATAAACCCTGGAAATTATTGGAAGCCAATGAGGTTTTTGCAGGAGCGGAGAGAAGTGATTACATTTACTTTTTACAAAGATCAGCCTAGCAGCAGTATTCTGGATCAGCTGAAGTCTTTGGAAGCTTTTCTTGATCAAGCTTAAATAGACCAAATTACAGTAATCTAGCCTAGAAAGGATGATTGATTGAACAAGGACAGCAAAGTGTTGTTTATGGAAACAGGATCCCACTTTCCTCAACATATGGAGACTAAAAAAAAAATCATTTTTTTAACCAGAGAATTAAGATGGTCGTTGAATGAAAGTGTTGAATCTATAATAACACCTAGAACTTTACTTGAGAATTCAATCTGCAGTGAGGTAACAGAATGGACAGAAGGCAACAGAATGGACAAAGGTAGCTGCTCTAATTTTGGGCCAAGCCAAAATAACTTTGTTTTGGACTTGTTCAGTTTCATGACTCACAACATAGTAGTTTTCTCTGTATAAACACAAAGGATTCCTTTATGGAAAAAAAATGGAATTAAAACAAAACAGCACTGATTCTACGGTAACTCCAGTAATTAGGAAGTAAGGTCAATGCTGAGCATATTACTATGATCTGTGATCCAATTATTCGCTTGCTTGTAGTCTCACACATGTCTACTGTATATTACCGGATTCCTTGTTTCTGTCCCCTTTCCAGTACAGTCAGGGATAGGGGAAACAACTGCTGGTTCCAGCATCACCATGACCCCCAAGGGTTCCATGAGTTCACTTTAAACAAATATGCTTCATACATAATGTGACCATTTATTTTTTTCCTGAGTATGGGACATCTACTTCCTGTTTCCAGTTGCAACTTCTCAGCTTCCCGAGAGCATCCCCAAAGAAAGGGCCCCATATTCCCCCTCCCCAGTCTCCCTCCCCAATTCTCAGCTTCCCCCTCCCCAGCCCCCTCCCCAATTCTCAGCTTCCCCCTCCCCAGACTCCCTCCCTGATTATCAGCTTCCCTACAGAAAGGGCCTCAGCTTCCCCCTCCCCCCCAATTCCAACAGAGATCCTTTACTTATACTGTAAATGTGGGGAGGAAAGGAGAAATGCTTCCGGGAATAAGCCAGCCAACAAATATAAAAATCAACTTGCTTGCGCCTTGCTGCTGCTGACGATCCGCACATGCGCACATACACACACACACACGCACACACACACATAGGTCCGCTCCGCTCGGCGCTCCCTTTGCCAAAGTCCTTTCTTCTGATGTAACTTCTGGTTTTGCAAAACTGGAAGTTACATTAGATAGAAGGACTCCAGTGGCATGGCAGAGGGAAAGCCCAAACAGGTCTCTACAATAGGGCCGGCAAATCGGTGTGTTCATTTTTTTCTAAAAACAAATCAATTCAAATCAATTCACTCAAAGTGAATCAATTTGAATTGGAAATAGGACAGCACTACTGAAAACGGATCATTTTGGCATCCCAAAGCCGTTTGGGGGGACAACGTGACCGGCTACCTAAAAACAGGATGGTCCCATTCAAAACGGGATGTATGGTCATGTTATTCATATAGCATATCAATGAATTCTGGAGCAAAACCATGCCCAGGGCACATCAAGGGCCCTTGCAGATGCTCCTGTGTTCCTTTCTGGTGTTTTGTAGCAGATGTGTGACGGTGCTTTGCTAGGGATGCACTTTCACTTTTTCCCAGCTCTAACCAAGACTTTTGAACTGGAGCTCAAGTCATCTGGGTTCTCACACCACCAGTGGAAATAGAGGAGGCTAAGCCCGTAGTTCTCGCCCTTCACATGCCGCATGGTACATGGATCCAACAGCAAAAAACCTCCCAAACCCCAAGAAAAGGAACTAGACAAGGGAGAGAGACAAAAGCAGAGCCGGCTCAAGAAATCAGAAAAACCCATAAAAATTGGAAGGTAAATAGACAAATCCAACAGCAAAAAACCTCCCAAACCCCAAGAAAAGGAACTAGACAAGGGAGAGTACACAGCTGATCCTCGACCTGCCAACCAGCACAAATCTGGCATGAATTTGATGTATCCTGGCCTGTGGAATCCCTCCCACCTGATTTTAAACTAAAGTGAGGTGTTTTGAGGCAGATGAAGGCTTTTATTTTCAAACTGAGAAATCTAAGATAGTCACCGCGGCAGTGATTTTAACACCAAAACAACTCATGTAAGCTACAATAGGGGGTAAAAAAAAGCAATTTTAGTGGTAGGGGACCATAACTCTAGCCCTAGCACCCCCAAAAAATCACTTTTAAGATCCCCCTGATTATCTCCCATAGTAAGTCAACCATGTACTCACTGTGCCATGCTTGGTCTGAGAGCTGCCTGGGCTGAAACTGCAGCCAGATAAATGGTAGAACTTCTGTCTCAAACAAGCCTGAGAAATGGACTACTTGCTTCTGACTGCCTCTCCACTCCACTTTATATAATAGGAGTGCCTGGAAAACCAAGCTTCGCTTGGTAAAATGGACTGTGTGATTATGATGGGGTTGTGGTTTGGGTCATAAGACATCAACCTTTAGTCCCTGTTTTCCCTTTAGCCTATTGGCTGAATAAGCTTCCTTAGGAATGTCTTACCAATAGGCTGCAGCAGAGCTAGAGGCGGGAGCAGTATCTACAAAGACAGTGCCTTTTTTTTCTTTAGCCTATTGACTGACTAAGCTTCCTTAGGAATGTATGACCAATGTGCTGTAGTTATCTGTGTCAGTTTCCATATGTCCCCCAGCCTGATTTATCTTCAACTGTGTTTTCCCTTTTACATTCCAATATCTATTCCCTCAGCCTCTGTTTCCCTCAGAACCCTTAGCTACTCTGCAGGTTTTCTTCCTTAGCTTGCCAATAAACTGCAGAGGAAATAGGACCAATAGGTTTTGATACATTTTCCTTCAGTCCTGCTTTTGCCTGCAGCTTATTATCTGGCTAGGTTTCCTTGGGAATGTGTGACCAATGAGCTGCAGGGGGAGGTGGGAGCAGTACCTATAGAAATAATGCCTTAGCAACCTGCTTAGCAACCTTCAGTCCTTATTTTCCCCTGCAGCCTAATGTCTGACTAAGGTTACTTAGGAATATCTGACCAATGGAGTACAGGGGGAGGCGAGACCAAATTGCCTTAGTAACCTGTTTAGCAACCTTCAATTCTGTTTTTCCCTGCAGTTTCCTTAGGAATGTGTGACCAATGGACTGCAAGGAGAGGATGGAGCAATAGTTACAGAGACAGTGCCTTAGCAACCTTCAGTCCTTCTTTCCTCTTCAGCCTATTGGCTGGCTAACCATCCTTAAGAACGTCTCATCAATGGGCTGCAGTCATGTTTGTATCAGTTTCCATGCTTCCTCTAGCTTGCTTAAATTTTAGCTATGTTCTTCCTTTTAGATTTCATATGTCTTCCCTCTACCCCTATTTCCCTCAGACCTCTTTACCTACAGTACAGGTCTTCTTCTTTTGCCAGTCAATAAGATGCATATGAGACAGAACCAATAGGTGATAAGATATCAACCTTCAGTCCTGGTTTTCTCTGCAGCCTATTGGCTGGCTAAGCTTCCTTAGGGATGTCTGAATAATGTGCTGCTGTTATCTTTGTATCAGTTTTTAGGCCTTCCCCAGTTTTCATTCTCTCATCATCTCTTTCCTTCTCAACCCCCTAGCTACACTGCAGGTTTTCTTCTTTATCCAGACAATAAACTTCAAAGGAAACAGGACCAATCAACCTTCAGTCTTGGTTTTCCATGTAGCCTATTGAACCTGCTTGAAGAACTCTATACCTCTGAGTGACTTTCAAACGTGATGGTTGCAATCCTGAAGTTTGGTTACCAATTTGAATGAGAAGACAGTTCTTTTATTTGAACTCTAATATTTTTCTGACTTCCACTAATATTTAACTATTAGTACCCCAGTGACATTATAAAGAAATTATATTGAACCTGCTTAGCAACTTTCAGTCTTGTTTTAACATGCAGCCTATTGGCTGAGTAAGCTTCCTTAGGAATGTGTGACCAATGAGCTGTAAGGAGAGGTAGGAACAGTAGCTACAGAGGCAGTGCCTTAGCTACTTACTTAGCAACTTGCAGCCTATTGATTGAGTAAGCTTCCTTAGGAATGTGTAACTAATAGGCTGTAGGGAGAGGTGGGATCAGAAAGTGCCTTAGCAACCTGCTTAGTAACCTTTGTGATATTGAACCAATCAGGGCTTTAGGACCCTCACACTGCATCCTAAGATGCATTGGGAAGGGGAAGACCCATCATTCACAGCACTCAGCCCTGTGGTAAGAGGGAGTGGGTGTCCCTCCTGTCGATTTTGCAGTGCAAGTTACAGGAGTGTCTGGTGATGTGTGTCTGTGGAGGGGTATTGCCAGTGTTGTCAGGGGTGTCGAGTGATGTGTGTGTGTGTGTGTGTTGGGGGGGGGTGTTACCAGTGCTGTCGGGGGGGTTGAGGGATGTTGGGGAGAAGGGTATAGTGTGGGGGCTCTCTGTGGAGGGGGGCTGGGGGATCGGGGCCTGTGAAGGAGGGAGAAAGTAATCTCCCTGCCAGTTCAGCTGATCCCAGCAGGGGGAATCCCTATCAGCTGAGCTAGCAGGAATCCCCAAAACTGACTCAGCTAATGGGGATTCCTCTGCCGTGATCATACATGGTAATTGGGTACATCTACAATTCTTGCTTTTGTGTGTTTTTCATGTGGACGTTTTTATTTTTGAAATTGGCCGAAAAAGATAGACATCCTAAGGACTAAAACTTATGCATAAGTCGTTTTTGAAAATTGACATTTTTTGTACTGGTTTTGTGGACATCTTGCCCAAAACGTCCAACATCAAACTTAGATGTCCTATCGAAAATGTCCCTCCACGGGTTTATCTTATTGGACAGATGGTTTAGATAGGCTAGAGTGAACTATAACAGCAACTTCAGTAGTTTGAACCTAAGACAGACAGGAAAAAGTGTGAATACCTGAATAAATTGATGTCAACCATTCTGAGCTCCCCTGGGAGAACCGTATAGAAAATTAAATAAATAAGATACAAAGACTTAATAAATGTTTGAATAGAGCATCACACGCATATATGTTACTATTATATTTACATTTTAATGTTCTATAGCAATGTTCTTCAACCATCGGTCCATGGACCAGTGCCGGTCCACAGAAATTTTCTGCCGGTCCACAGGGCCAGCACGTGCATCAGGCCCAAACAATGTTCTTCAACCGCCGGTCAACGGTGCGATCGATGCGGCGTTATCTTCGAGCCAGCTCCCTCTTCCTAACTGATTCAGTGCACAAAGCCACGGGCAGTGGCTCCTACCGGCATCCTGCGCCTGAACCAGAAGCCTTCTCTCTGACGTTGCAACGCCAGAGGGAAGGCTTCCAGATGAGGCATGGGATGTGCAAGGTGCAATTAATACTATTATGGGGGCGGGATCTGGGGTAGAGATGGGCGGGGTCTGGCTCACGACTGAGCCCAGTGTTCTTCAACCGCCGGTCCACGGACCGATGCCGGTCCTCAGAATAATTCTTTTATTTCTGCCGGTCCATAGGTGTAAAAAGGTTGAAAAACACTGTTCTATAGCACAGTTACCTTTTGCTCTTATTTTGCTCTGTCCTGATATATCACATGCAACAATGTGAATCGTGTTAAAAATTTATTAAGAAGTATGTCAGGTGACATTCTATAAATCTCTTCTGCACTATTAATTGCCTTTGAATTTTGTCTTTTGACAAGAATTAATCTGTTATGTTCGCCTGATACTGCTAATTTCATTGTTCTCTGTTTGACTCTGTATGCTGGGTAAAAATAGAAATTAGACATGATGTGCTCGTTCATTCTTCTTTGTTGATTGTTCATTTCTCATATGGTTCTTAATCTTCTGTAACAAGTTACATTTACGTTTTAATGGCTCAGGCCATTATAATAATAACCATAATTATTTATTATTATCTTAATTGAGAATATTAGTTAATGATTTCTGTCTTCAAAATTCTTGATAGACCTAATTAACACAGCATTTATGTTCTTTTTGCACAGAATTGCAGCTGCTTGCTTAATACTTTTAATTGAATGATTAATGACTCCTAATTCTAGTCAATAGCTCTCAGTAACAATGATATTTTACAAATAAATGTGCAGCAAAGAAGTGTATGAGGGCAATTTTCAAGAGCATTTCTTCAGGTAAAACAATGCTTTTTAACCTATGAATTGAGGCATTTATTAAACTGCTGACTCACAAAACATAGTTGCATAAAGTCTTTGTTTAAGTGTACCGAGACTGAGTAAATGTGTCCTTGGGTTGCAGTTTGAGAGAGGTTTGCATTTGCACTCACACTTTTGAAAATTTTAACTGTGTATTTAAATTAATAGAAATATGAAGGAAGATAAAGGCCAAATGACTCATCAAGTCTGCCCGTCTGCAGCATCCACTATCTCCTCTCCTTAACAGATCCCATGTGCCTGTCCCACGCTTTCTTGAATTCAGAAACAGACTGCTTGCACCACCTCTACTGGGAGACTATTCCACAAATTTAACGCCTTTCTATAATTTTATGTTTTTTTTAATAAACTTATCTGTAAGCCACTTTGATAGTCTGCTAGCAAGCGGTATATCAAAAATAAATAAACCTGAAACTTGAACTGACTCTTGAGGTGGTGGTTAAGTGCAACAATTGTGACAGCTAGGTTATTGACCAATAGACTAGCTGTCACAGATGGCCACTCTTCTGGTTCACCCATATCACACCCAATACTCTCTTCTAACTGTGTTAAGCAGCTGTCAGCACTAATGTGCAGTAAAACCTAAGGGCCTCTTTTACAAATCCACGACAGCGACCCACCCGCAAAATGTAATATTTGATAAAAGACAGGTATACATGCAAGTGAACAGTAGACCTGATATAATTTTCAAAGTTAGGCTTACTTTATTGTAGGCCTCATCTTTTTTTATTTCTTCTTCGGTATCCATGAGGTGGATATTTCCTTTTGTTGTTTCAAATAATTTTCAAAATGAAAAATACATTTCACATAGAAAATGTGGTCAGGTAGCCTAGTAAGCTGTGCAGTGAACCATAGAGATGGGGACCCAGGCTCATATCCCATTGTACCTACTTCAAAATGACAACTGCTAACATAAAGGCTATTGGTGTGGTGTACAGTTGGGTCTACTAGGTTTGGGGTGGGTTTTGGAGAACTCACCATACAATATATGGGGTTTATTGAGAGATGTGTACCTGGGATCTTTTATGTGAAGTTCACTGCACTGCTCCCTAAAGTGCCCCACTTCTCTACTGGATTGCCTGTGTGGCCATTCTATTAAACATTCTGACTAAACTAAATCTTAGTTTTATACACCGGGTCATCAACCAATTTGGAGCAAGACTCGGTTAACATTAAGAATAGAGAAAACAAAAGAACAGAACAAAAGAAATCTAATTTGGAAAAAGTAGAATAATTAATTTCCAAAATGTTTGGTGAACAAGGCTGTCTTCAGAGCCTTCCTGAAAGATAAGAAGGGGCCTAAGCTTCTTAGCGAGAGTTGCAAGTTATTCCAAAGCTCAGTTAGTTTGTAGGAGAAAAAATGGCTAAGTTTTCTGATAGATTTGGTTTTGCCCTCATGGGAAGGAAAGGAAAGTTTTAATCTCTGAGAGCTCCTAGCCAGATGAGATCTGCACACATTCCAGTCCAAAGGGACAAGAGTGATACAGAGGGCAAATACGATATTGAATGCAATTATCTGGATTCTATAAGTTTGTTCTAGTTTCGTATCTCTATGGACACAGTGGATGTAAACTACCCCTCTGTATACCCCTTCTTTTTTCCCAATTTCCAGGCCAAAGGTCCAGACATCATGGACTGGTTACTGACAGTATCTATAAAGGCCATCACCTTCTCCCTGGCCACCTGCACTATTCTCTGAAAGGCCGTGAAAACCTTCCTCTTCACAAAGCCAGCGCCTTGAGGACATGCACTCAGAAATGCCACTCAGAGTCAACGCACCTACGCCACCTACTCTCACCAGACGCTCCATAGTTTATGTTTTATTGTCATGTCTATATTGTAAATTATGTCATCTCTGTCCTGTCTCAATGATATTGTGGATGTACTCTGTAACCCGTTCTGGGCTCCTTTGGGAGGACGGGCTAAATAATTGAATAAATAAATAATGATGTCCTCTTTCCTCCTCTCTGTGTACCCCCTGGCTTATTCCAGAGAAGGAACACTCCATTACTGGTCCTCTTAAATGGACCAACCTCTCCATACTGAAAACACTTCAGAGGTGGTCAAGGGTTAGAGTGAGTAGTAGGTTGCACCAGCTCCTCCCACTTTTCCCCTCTATTTCCAGGCACTATCTCCGCTTTGGACTCTAGGGACCTTTTTATTCTCTTCCTCATTACTAAGAAAGAAAAATATATATATTGCACAAAGAGATGAGGACAACAAAACTAGACAGTTTTAAAAGGTGCTTTTTAAAGTTATTAATACAAATCCTGCAAGCCTGGCTAGTGTAAAATGCCATAGATGATTAAGCTTAAAATAAAATGAAGTGGAAATCACTTATTGTATTTAATTTAGCATTTTAAAGTATGTTGAAATTACTGACACCAGATAAAATCTATTTCTGTTTAATATAATTAGTAAGGTGCTTGATTCTGATTACAAAATGAGAATTTTTCTCTAGCTTAATGCTTTTTTAATAACACTTCACAGTATGTCTACAATCAGGTTCGTAATGCATAGAGAGAGAAAGATTTAGCATTCTTCATATTTCATTAACTTAAGTATTTATCAGCATAGTACATGTAATCTCAAAAACACTTAAAAATGTTTTTGAACACTACATTGGTTTTTAAACATTTGAAACATTAAGTTATAAACAAGATGATATAAAACTTGAATTACCTGCAAATTTATTACAGGCTCCACAAGATCATTATGCCTACAGTAGGCACAAAGGAGAGTCAGTGAATTTAATTTGGAAAGGCACCCCAATGATATGAACAAACTGAATTGGATGGGCGTTATTACAATGTAAAATAATGAATGAGTCATTTGTGTATACTACAGTATAATGAAATACATAAAAGATATTTGAAGGCACAAAGGGCCTGATATTCAGTGCTATTTAGCTGGTCAGGAATGGCTACAGGCCAGATAAAATGGCACATAGCCATCTATTTGATAAATAGCATTTATTCGATAAATAGCTTATAACCATCCCTATCAAAAATGGGATATAAAGTAGACGTCCTGGTGGCCAAAATGTCTAAGTAGATGATTTTCCCATTTTCCCATTTTTGTTCCTCAAACTTTGAATGTTCAGCTGGAAATGTCCAAGTTGGATTTAGACATTTTTGTCGAAAATGCCCCTTCATGGGACTCATTTTCAAAATCGAAAAATATCCAAAAAGTAGCATAAAGGTCCAAACCATTCCAATTCGCTATTTTCAAATTCTGTTTCTATATGGTGCTTGTTTGCAGTGCATCTAAATCTCAAGGGTGTGTGTTAAAGGTGTGGTTTGGTTGGGACTAGGGCGGGCTTATGATTTGGACGCTTTTCTGCAATAATTGAGCATTTTATAAAATGTCCAGGGCACAATTTAGATGTTTGGGGCTAGACCTGTTTTAACAATGAATAAGTGCCAAAAAGGTCCCCAAAGTGACCAGATTGCCACTGGAAGGATGATGGCATGACCCTCTCCCACTCCACAAAGATATGAATGAAACAGTACATACCTGCTTGGAAGATAGCTTCAGATTTTATGGCCAGTCCTAGTACAATAGCAAGCAGGTAGCCTAGTGAACAGTGTGATCAACCATAGAGATGGGGACTCAGGCCCATATCTCACTCTAACTAATACAAATCCACTGTACCTATATATAGGTGACACCTGCAGGCCTAAGACCTTTTGGTGTGGTATAGAGTTTGATGTAGTAGGTTTTGGAGGGTGGGTTTTGTAAGGGGTTATGGTGAGATGTGTACCTGGGCCTTTATATGTAAATGAAACCAGGGTTAAAGCTTATTTTACTGGGAGAGTTCCAGCTTGCATCAGACTGTGGCAATGGTGTCTGCTGCGAGAGTTGTGCAGACATGAAAAAGCTCAAGTTACATCATTAAGGGGCTGCAAGAAGTGCTACAGAGACTATGAAGAGCAGCTGGAGGCCAGCCTCGTGTTGTTGGCAGTGTTGGGCTGAGTTGAAGCATCACCATACATGTGCATGATGTCATTGTGCATCTATGGTGATGACATCACAGGCCATGTATGAGTGGTAAGCCCATTCTTTGGCCAGGGTTGGTAAGAGCAGCTTGGGGAAGTCTGAGATCATTTGATTTTGGGTGGTTCTTGGCCAGAAGACAAGCCCTGGAGGACCTCCAGAATTGGTGGCATGAGGGTGCTGTGATTGCTTCTGCAATTGTACAATCGTGCTTGCTTGACCGTGGAAGAGGAGAGCCAGGGGAATGCTGGGAAAAATGAGGGGGCATCAGGAAGAGAACCAAAATAGTCTGTTTCTTTTTCAGGAGCATGCTCAGTGCAGGCAAAGGACACCTGCCCTGACACCTGCTTCAGAATTCTTTCAATAAAAGTGTCCCTGTTGATTTAAAAATATATATCTAAATTAGTCTAGGAGTTGTGAGATATTGTTAACATGGGCTATGCCTTTAAATTAGCTCCAAATATGTGCAAAATGCTGGAAATAGAGAGGGTCCCGTTTGGGGGACTGGCAGTCCAGAAAAGTGTTAATTTTTATATAATTCATGTTAGCACTAGTGCATAGTCTGTCTTAGGGGTTTTAAAAGAAAAACAAACAAAAATTTAAGGCATGTGCATTAAATAAAAAATAGGAAGGGCATAGAGAGGGTGGAAAGGGACGGATTTTTCAGATTATTGGGAACCACAAGCACAAGGGGGCACTCAGAGAAGCTGAAAGGGGACAACTTTAGAACCAATGTTAGGAAGTTCTTTTTTACACAGAGGGTGGTGGACACCTGGAATGCGCTTCTGGAGGTTGTGATAGGGCAGAGTACACTACGGGGGTTCAAGGAAGGATTGGATAAATTCCTGAACGATAGGGGGATTGAAGGATACAGATAGAGGTAGAGATAGGTTTTAGATAGAGTATGGATAGAAGGATAAAAGGGATTAGAGAAGGATCACATTACAGGGCATGGGCCTGATGGGCCGCCTCGGGTGCGGACTGCTGGGCACGATGGACCTCGGGTCTGACCCAGCGGAGGCAACTTCTTATGTTCTTATATGTTTGAACACTTTTGAAAGCTAACCCCTGATTGACTACCCTACTTTATAATAGAAGCTAGTGTAAAAGTAGTTAGAGGAAAGCAATGGATGCTGAAAGAAGAGCAGTTGTGTTTATGGGAAGCTGTTTTTTGTTTGAAGTAGTGACTGCTTTGGTAGAGATATTAAGTAGGAAAGAAGTATAAAGTTTGAAGTGAATATTACGAGAAAGAAAAAAAATCTAATTTTTCCTTCTTCAAGTAGGAAGCGGAACGCTGCTTTGTCTGGGGGGAGGGGCCAGGAACTCCGCCCTAGCGCACAACCTCTCAGCAGCTCCTGAGTCCCCCACCCACCTCCTCCTGGTGCTATAATTTAAAATCTTCAGGCAGCAGTCATGTGGTGTCCATAAACAGGTCAGCCGCTGGAGGTAGAATGAAGGGTTCTGGGGCAGGCCTGCTGTTTGACGCTGCATGGCGGCTGCCTGAAGATTTAAAATCATAACACCGGGAGACAGGAGGGTAGGCGGGCAACAATTGGTGACCACAAATTTTGGGGGAGACCATGGCCTCCCCTATTCCAACACCTATGCTCTGAAGGACAGCTGAGGTATTAGATTTAAAGTTACCTCCTTGGGGAAAAACAAAATTTCCAATGATCGGGATGGTGTGGAGCTAAAGAAAAAGAGGGGACTTTTTCTTGATATAGCCTTCGGGCGAAACATGTTGCAATGACAGGCCCCTTCCTGATAACTATTGACAAAGGGAAAACTCAGAAAATGCAGAAAAAAAAGATAAATTGAAAGATTATTTATTTATTTACTTAAGCACTGAAGTATAGAAGCACTAATGCACTACAGCACTAAAGCACTTTATATAAAACATAACGGTCTGATGAGGAGGCTAGTGCCACATAGTATTTGGCCACTCAAACCAATTGGCTAATACTGGCACTTCTGAAGACCAATGAATAAGTAAAAATTATAAATGAATATGTTATGAAGTACTGTTTGTGGAGAACACGAGTATTTTCTGAATCATGCATAGCTTTTGGACATCTAACTTTCAATTATTGTATGCTAACATTTTAAGTGGGCTTATTATCTAATTTATTTGTGTCTGAAGTTTCTGTACATAAGAACATAAGAAGTTGCCTCCACTGAGTCAGACCAGAGGTCCATCTCACCCAGCGGTCCGCTCCCGCGGCGGCCCATCAGGTCTGTGACCTGTGAAGTGGTTTCTGACCCACTTCTATAACCTACCTCTAGTTCTATCTGTACCCCTCAATCCCCTTATCCTCCAGGAACCTATCCAAACCTTCCTTGAACTCATGTAAAGTGCTCTGGCCTATCAACCCTGTAACCCTTCCAAAATACACTCTGATGTCTAGTCACTGACATATTGCTTTGCTGCTGCAATCACCTCTGAATCACTTGAAAATTGTTGCCCTTTCAAAATCTTTTTAAGGTTTTGAAACAAAAAATAGTCAGATGAAACAAAATCAGGTGAGTAGGGTGGATGGTCTATGCACTGAAACCCCAACTGCATCAAAACAGCCATCATTTTGCACACTACTTCTTCACTGTAGAGCATGATGGGCATTTGTCACTCAATGTTTGCATCATACATATATGGATTTCCTTTGGAGTTTTCTACTGCAGGAATAGGAATTTCATGGCTGCTCAGAGGCCCACATTTGAAAATTCCACACTTTCATTGACATGTGTTCAATCAATGATCTCAAACAATATCAAAATACGTATAGCATTACAGTTCTGCAGATTGGCACTTTCCAAAATAAAATAAAACTCTTTTCAGCTACAATGGCAACATAACGCTCAGAATATAGGAAGTTGGTTGGGCTAAGAAGTTTTCAGCACCCCTTCATAAGGACCTCAGTGGAAACACTCTTCAGAAATTACATCCAGAGAATTATTATATTTATTTTTAATTAGTCAGAGCCAGTCCAGGTATCCTGTCTAGGCAGGAATTCTAGTAGAATGGATTTCTATAGAGCCCTGTGGTCGGTACTATTTGATATTCTTTTGAATTAATATTATTTTAAACTAATACCATATTTTCTAAGCAGGGGGAAAAAAGACCTCAAGTGCCCGCAGCTGCTTATTGTTAGAACTTGTCTTTGGTAAGTCAGCTGGTAGTGAGCTATCACCGGTCAAAAACCCCCTTATTTTTTGACTTAATAGATACTTAGCTTAATAGATACTTGACTTAATAGATGCTTTGACTTAATAGATACTTAGCTTGGGATGTTTATAGCCCAGCTTAATGGGTGCGACGGAGCGTCCCCGTTTTGCTCTGCAACATTTAGAAGAGCTTCTTCAGGAAATGGGTTATCTTGTATTACAAGAACTGTGCTCAGTTTTTCCAGTTTTTGTAATACAAGATAACCCATTTCCTGAAGAAGCTCTTCTAAATGTTGCAGAGTGAAATGGGGACGCTCCATCGCACCCATTGAGCTGGGCTATAAACATCCCAAGCTAAGTATAATCTTCTAGGGTTAAGGGTTTCTATAACGGATATTTGAATTTCAAAAAATTATACACTGGCACAAAAATAATGATATAAAAAGAATCACAAAAAATATTAAGTCAAAAAGTAAGGGTTTTTTTGACCGGTAATAGCCCACTATCAGCTGACTTACCAAAGACAAGTTCTAACAATAAGCAGCTGCAGGTGCTTCATGTCTTTTTTCCCCCCGCTAAGAAAACGTACTAGTTTAAAAGAATATTAATTCAAATGAATATGAAATAGCACTGACCACAGGGTTCTATAGAAATCCATATCCAGTAGGGCTATTGGTCTATGACATATCATTTTATTTATTTATTCAATTTTCTATACTATTCTCCCAGGGGAGCTCAGAACGGTTTACTTGCATTTATTCAGGTACTCAAGCAGTTTTCCCTCTCTGTCCCGGCAGGCTCACAATCTATCTAATGTACCTGGGGCAATGGGGGGATTAAGTGACTTGCCCAGGGTCACAAGGAGCAGCGTGGGTTTGAACCCACAATCTCAGGGTGCTGAGGTCAGAGCTTTAACCACTGCACCACACTCTCCTCCTGACAGAAGGATAGTATGTATTCTACTAGAATGTATACATTCTCAAGAAGGGAGGCTTATATCCTTTTATTTTAAACTAGCTGATTACCCGGCGTTGCCCGGATATTTATTTATCCCAAAATGTCCAACCCCCCTACATGTCACACACCCCTATGTCCCATATGTCCCACCCCCCACGTTATCCCCCCCCACATGTCCCATATGCCCCACCCCCATGTCCCAAACCCCTACCCTCCACATGTCCCAAAGGAATGTCCCTCTCTATGGGGCTGAACTTAGACTTAAACGGCATCGGGAGTGTGGGTATTCATCTCTGCGAGCCCGAAAACTATGGGTTGGACATTAATATCAGTCGCTTTTGATAATTTTAACATATCACCCCCTTCCCACCCCCACAGTATTTTACCCCGTCCCACCTGCACAATATTTTTCCCCAGATAGTAAGTCATATGTGTACCAAGTTTGGTTGAAATCTCTCCATGCGTTTCAGAGTTATGCTGAGTATTCATCTGTGAGCCTGAAAACACCATGGGGTAGATACTAAAATCTGTCATTTTCAATCATTTTTACATATCCCCCCCTTCCCACCCCCACAGTGTTTGTCCTCAGATAGTAAGTAATGTGTATGTCAAGTTTGGTTGAAATCTGTCCATGCATTGAAGAGTTATGCTGGAACATACATACATACACACACACACATATATTCAAATTATAATGTGAAATATTTGACAAAATGAATACAATACAACTAACGCAAAAAGTGATTATAAACAACATTTTTAGTTTCACCTCCAGGAGCAAGAACATATAAATTCTTGGGTGAACCCACCCTTGAGTAAGCAACATAGAGTTGTGGGCCGCGAGACCCCCAGAACATATCACCCCAGGTAGTGAGGGATCTGCATACCAAGTTTCGTGCAAATCGGTCAAGCCGTTTTTGAATTACTGTGAGAATGGCAGCTTTTTACATTTTTTCCATAAACATGAATGGGTGAAATCTGATTTTCTGTTTGTAGCTCCGCCCATGTGTGCAGGTGGGCCGCGAGACCCCCAGAACATATCACCCCAGGTAGTGAGGGATCTGCATACCAAGTTTCGTGCAAATCGGTCAAGCCGTTTTTGAATTACTGTGAGAATGGCAGCTTTTTACATTTTTTCCATTGACATGAATGGGTGAAATCTGATTTTCTGTTTGTAGCTCCACCCACGTGTGCAGGTGGGCCGCGAAACCCCCAGAACATATCACCCCAGGTAGTGAGGGATCTGCATACAAAGTTTCGTTCAAATCGGTCAAGCCGTTTTTGAATTACTGTGAGAATGGCAGCTTTTTACATTTTTTCCATTGACATGAATGGGTGAAATCTGATTTTATGTTTGTAGTGTCGCCCACATGTGCAGGAGGGCCGCGAGACCCCCAGAACATATCACCCCAGGTAGTGAGGGATCTGCATACCAAGTTTCGTTCAAATCGGTCAAGCCGTTTTTGAATTACTGTGAGAATGGCAGCTTTTTACATTTTTTCCATTGACATGAATGGGTGAAATCTGATTTTATGTTTGTAGCTCAGCCCACGTGTGCAGGTGGGCCGCGAGACCCCCAGAACATATCATCCCAGGTAGTGAGGGATCTGCATACCAAGTTTCGTTCAAATCGTTCAAGCCGTTTTTGCGTGATCGCGGCACATACACACATACACACATACATACCTCCGATTTTATATATATATAGATAGATTAAGCCAGGTTTAGAGGGAAGATCAAGAGAAGAAAAGTAAAGACAGATGAAACAAGAAAACTATCCAAGAAAGCTGGAAGATAAGTAAACTGAACAAACAAGGGTTTATTTGGACATCTAAGGAAAGTCTTTTGTCTTGTGAAACTACAAGGTTTTTGACTGTGACTAATAAGCTGGAACAGTCACCCTAAAGATAATTTGAATTGACAAACTGGGTTTACCGCTGCTGTTCAATATATTAATTAATGACCTGGAAACAGGGACGAAGTGCGAAGTTATAAAATTTGCAGATGACACAAAACTCTCCAGTAGGGTTAGAACTGTTGAGGAATGTAAAGAACTACAAAGAGACCTGAACAAACTGAGTGAGTGGGCAAAAAAATGGCAGGTGAGCTTCAATGTAGAGAAATGTAAAGTCTTGCACATAGGGAAAGGGAACCTGATGTATAGCTATACGATGGGAGGGATGGTACTGGGGGAAGACAACCTAGAAAAGGACTTGGGGGTACTGGTGGATATAACAATGAAGCCGGCAGCACAATGCGCAGCAGCCTCAAAGAAGGCGAACAGAATGTTGGGCATTATCAAAAAAGGTATCACGACCAGAACGAAGGAAGTTATCCAGCCACTGTATCGGGCGATGGTGCGCCCGCATCTGGAGTCCTGTGTCCAATACTGGTCGCCATACCTTAAGAAGGATATGGCGATACTCGAGAGGGTCCAGAGAAGAGCAACAAGGATGATAAAAGGCATGGAAAACGTTTCATATGCTGAAAGGCTAGAGAAGCTGGGGCTCTTTTCCCTGGAAAAGAGGAAACTTAGAGGGGACATGATAGAGACTTATCAGATCATGGAAGGCATGGAGAAGGTGGAGAGGGACAGATTCTTTAGACTAGTGGGGACAACAAAAACAAGAAGGTATTCAGAAAAATTGAAAGAAGACAGATTCAGAACAAATGCTAGGAAGTTCTTCACTCAGAGGGTGGTAGACACCTGGAATGCGCTTCCAGAAGAGGTGATAGGACAGAGTACGATATTGGGTTTCAAAAAGGGATTGGATGATTTCCTGAAGGAGAAGGGGATTGAAGGGTATAGATAGAGGGTTACTATACAGGATATTAAATGATTAGGGAATAAAAGGTTTAGGTAAAGGATCACTTACATGTCATGGACCTGGGGGGCCACTGCGGGAGCGGACTGCTGGGCACGATGGACCCCTGGTCTGACCCGGCAGAGGCAATGCTTATGTTCTTATGTTCTTAGCCCTCAATGGAGATTGCCCCAACTTTGTTGATTGGGCTGAGAACGTTTCAGCAGACCCTCGTACAGTGAATTTATTCAACCAGTTAAAAAGTAGAAACAAATACACTTTACTATTTGACTTGAATTAAATATTTCTGCAACTGTGAAATACTCTAGTCTATAGAAACTGGCCACTAGGGTTCACTATAGATTTTTAAAGGTGCAACAGTTTTTGCTTAGTTTCTTAAAAAAAAAAAAAAAACAGTGCAGTAAATTCCATTGATGCACTCTATTCTTGTGTGACCCTAGTGTTATAAATTGAAACACATTGATTAACCACAACTACACAAGTTATATAACCATGACTATACAAGTTAAAGCAAGACAGGGTGTCACTCCTGGGAATGTGGGCTACATACACTGCAGTGCCCCTAAGGTGTCCCACTGCTCTGCTGGAATGTCTGTGTGGTCAGTCTACTAAAAATGTTGGCACCTCCTACATCCCAATGGCTTGTGCATGTTGATCATTTTTTTAATGGTTCAAAAAGATAGATGCACTGAGGATAAGTACATCTGAGAAATGGCCATTTTTTAAACAAAATGATAGACTTTTTTCTGTTTCAAACATGGTCATGTTCACTACTGGATTTTTGTGCATTTTCTGCAAAATATATTGAAAAGGCCCTCCATATGTTGTTATAAATTAAGTTTAAAATAAAGGCCTACTTGACCACTTGACTTATGTGACTTCTTATAAAATTACCCTTTACGAACTTAAGAAATGCCATTCTGGGTCCATCAACTCCAGCATCTTGTTTCCAATAGAGGCCAACCTGGGTCGCAAGTACTCAGTAGTGCGGCTTGATTTGCCAATAAAAATTGAGTCACCGATTCAGTGAATTGATTCAAATCGATTCATTTTCCCAAAAAATCAGACACCCCGATTCAGTGACCAACAACCTCCCACCGACCCTCCCGATGAGACCTGACATAACCTCCAGGCCTCCTAAAGCATGAGCAGCAGTGGCAGTGGCTGGCCAGCAGAAGCAGCACTCTGAACAGGCTGCCTGTACTCTGCTCTGCCAGGACCTTTCCTCTGCTGCATCACTGCTGACATCACTGATGATGCACCAGAGGAAAGCCCTAGAGGAGTAGTATGCGAACAGCTTGCTCATAGCACTGCCTCTGTCAGCTGGCAATGGCCACCACTGCTGCTACTTTAGGAGGCCAAAAGGTATGTCATATTTCATGGTGGTGGTGGGGGTTGGCCAAGAAGTGATGCACAGGGGGATAAGAGGGAAGGAAAGTTGCTGCACAGGGGATGGGAGGGATGGAAAGCTACTGCACATGGGGAGAGAGAAGAATTGGATATGGAAAAGAAGGGAGAAATGCAATAAAGAGGTAGAAAGGGATAGGAGAGAGAAATCCTGCATATACTAGAGGGGAAGGAGGCATGCATGGAGAAGAGAGAGGGGAAAATGTTGTACATAGGGTGGAGGGCAGAGGGAGATGGTGCATGTGAAGAGAGAAAGAAATGTTGTACATGATAATGGAGGGGAGGAAGGGAGAGATGCTGGTTGGAGGGGAATAAAGAGGTTTGACCCAGGGCACAAAGAGGGAGGGATAGAGAGAGAGAAATGATAGACAGTGGTAAGGAAATATAAATGTTGGATATGGCAGTGGAAAGGAAGGTACAGAGATGGATGGTGAGCACAGAAGAAGAAAATGTCAAATGGGCAGGAGACTCTGGTGAGTGAGTAAACAGAAACCAGAGCCTAGGATCAACATGATTTGAATAATAAAATGATCAGACAACAAAGATAGAACAAGGTGGTAAAAGAAACAAATTCCTCCTCATCATAAAATTGGCCCCAAGTGTCCAAACCTGCTAAAGACCACCTTGCAAATACAGGGCTATGCATCCCCAGGGAAAAAAGAGGATTTGAGGCTATAGGGGATTGTCATGAAAGGGTTGATGTGGAAGGAGAAAAAAGAGAATCCCTGTAGTGAAAAGTGGAATATATAGGAGGAGGTAAGTTAGGGAGGCAGATATCAATATTTAGGAGGAAGCCACAGGAGATGTTTAAACTTATGCTTGCCTACTAAATGCTGTTTCAAATGAACTCACAATTTGCACATATCAGCCTGAAACCATTCAAAGACCGCTCTAGACTGTGACACCCTATAGTAATATATAAATTATTTTGACTTTAGGATTTTATTTTGACTGTTTAATTAATCTGGCCACCTCCATTGACTATTAATTAGCTTCTTGTCTACTAATATTGATTACATTGCAGGGACAAAAGCTAGCACAGATGGTTCAGAATTGCAATCTGTACTGTATATTAAGATAGATGGAACTGTAAAAGCACAGTAGGATGTTTTATTTTGTCCGCTTGCCCCAGCAAATGTGCAAACTAATCCCAGATCTGGGAATTAGGATGTATATTAAGATCAAAAGGTTAAAAAAAGACTTTCTACTAACCTAAAGGCCTTGAATGATTAATTTTCAGCAGAGGCCCTTCCTACCTGCGTGTGGTGACTGGAAATCGCTATGGGGAGATCGTTGCTGGAGGCGGTACCAGTGGAGGCATGGTTGATCGCTGCTGGTTGTTGCCTAGGATGGGGCCTCTGCTCTCTCATTGGGGAGGGGCTAGTGGTGTCTCCGGATCCATGGAGTGGGGCCATGCCATGGACTCTTCCTCCCGGTTGTCCGCCGATGGAGGCAGAGTTCTGTATTCTTCAGGAGCTGCCCACTGAGAGCAGTGCGACCTGGCACTGGATTGTTCTAGCTCTGTGCATCTTCTACCTGGAAGCAATGAGTCAGGGCTACAGCAGCTGGAAAGTCAGAACTGATATCTGTCCCATTTGGACTTTTGCCGTTGGGATTATTTAAAATATGCTGAAGCAACAGAGCTGCTTCAGGAAATTGGACTTCTGTCAGACTTTCCCCTCCCCCCCACAGTTAATTAATTATTTTAAATTTTATTCCATTGTTTTTACACCTATTCTTTCCCTGAATTCTATTGTTTGATGGTTCTTCTCTTCTACTCCTTTTTACATATTAGTTTAATTCATTTAGATATCATTTACATAGATGGTGCTCTTATCTGTAAACTTATCAATTTCTATGAAATATTCTACATGCTTCTCTCCTCTCCACTCCTTCCTGCCCTCCATAGTCCTCCCTACCCTCTTCTAACCCCTTCCTCTGTAATGTTGCCTAGAGCTTGTGTGACACACAAATGGAATAAATAAATAAATAAAAAGTGGCGTACCTAGCATATGTGACACCCGGGGCCCATCATTTTTTGACACACACTCCCATCTGTATGAAAAACATGATTTTTAGTAACAATCCACACAACACACAAGAGTGTACCTAGGAAAAGGCAGCATCTTACATATTGCAGTGAGCAGTTCTTCAATAAACCCATTGTAAAACTAAACAAGCCAGATAAGTACAGATCAATCCTACACAGTCAATCCTAACAGAAAACCATGTCTTTTCGAACACACAGAAAACATCTTCGCCTAGTATGTAATCACAAACTAACCCCTCCCCCTTTAACAAAACTGTAGTGTGGTTTTTAGCCATGGTGGTAACAGCTCAGATGCCAACGCTAAAAAACACTCTACAGTTTTGTAAAAGGGGAGATAGAATAAAAATGCGTAAACAAAGGTTAAACTGAAGCACCAAGAAGCTGGACTCTGCATACAATGTAACACCACAGAAACAACAATGCATCTTCCCTAAAGCAAAAAAATAAATAAATATAATTTTTTTTCTACCTTGTCTTCTCTGGTTTCAACTTTCCTCATCTTCTTGTCACTCTCTTCCTTTCATCCACTGTCTACCCTTTCTCTGCCCCTTCTATATGGCAACTTCCCTCTTTCTATTCCCCTTTCAGAAACTTTATGCCTCCCCCTTCCATCTCTCCCTTCACCTCCATTGGTCTGGCATCCATCTTCTTCCCTTCCTTCCTCCAATGGTTTGGCATCTCTCTTCTCTCCTTCCCTTTCCCATACCCCCATAGTCTGGCATTTCATTCTCTTCTCTCCCTTCCTTCCACTTCCATCAGCATCTGCCCTCTTTCTCACCCTTCACCATGATTCCATACCACCCTGACCCCTTTTCTCAGCCTTCACCATACTTCCATACCACCCTAACCCCCTTTCTCACCCTTCACCATGCTTCCATACCACCCTGACCCCCCTTTCTCACCCTCCACACCCTTCCATACCACCCTGACCCACTTTCTCACCCTCCACACCCTTCTATACCACCCTGATCCCCTTTCTCACCCTTCCATACCACCCTGACCCCCCTTTCTCATCCTCCACACTCTTCCATACCACCCTGACCCCCTTTCTCACCCTTCACCACGCTTCCATAACACCCTGATCCCCTTTCTCACCCTTCACCATTCCTCCATACCACCCTGACCCCCTTTTTCTCCTTCCACCACCCTGCTATGTTCCTTTCTTTCTTTATCCAAATCAGCAAGGTCCCGCGACGACTGCTTCTGTTGAATGAAGATAAAGCATTATTTTAAAAAAGTGGATTAAGCAACCCCTTAACCGCCAGTCTCCCCACTGCTCTCCACTTCCAATGCTTATAGTCCACATAATAACAACAAAAAGTGTTTCCAAAAACCACGTGGCACCGCGCGACTCCTACCTGCCAATCGGCAGAACAAAGGGGCACAGCATCCCGCACCCCTTTCACCAGCAATCTGCGCCACCGCAATTCCAGAAATAACCATTCTGGCCACTTCGTTTATTCGGCATAATCGCATCTTTGTAGATATCAACCAAGAAGCCTGCACTCCTCTGCTCTTATTCCCACGATGACTGCGGTTGCCATTCTACCCCCCGTCACTTACCACTTCCGGAGCAGAGGCAGCAGCACGTGACCTTCCTGCACTTCAGCGAGACTGCCCACATAAGTATGACAGCCGCGCTGAGGTGCCATTCAGAGCAGCGCGGGAGGCTCTGGAGTGTGGACCCGGCCGGCTGTGCACCCCTTTGGAGCGTGCACCAGGGGTGGACCGCCCCCCCTCCCCCCCCTTGGTACGCCACTGGCTGTATTATCCTTTAAATTGTTCCCATGGGTAAACACAAAAACAGAGTACTGTGAAAGCCGGAAGCACTTGAAGATTATGCAAGCATTTCTTGAAAATATTTTTTTTTTAATTTGATCTTAAAAAGTAAGATAAAACATAAGGGGGCTAATCCCCAAGTTCTACAAAACCGAGCACCCAAGTTTCTGCTTAGGGTGCAAAACTGTGCACCCAAGTTAAAGAATAAGGTCATTTGCATGTATAACTTAGGGCTAGATTCACTAAGCAAACCGATTCACTAGATTCACTAAGCAAACCCCTTTGCTGCCAAATTTCCCTCTGACCTGATTCATTAACCTGTGTCGGTCCTGATTCATTAACCTGTGTCGGTCACGTCCCTGCCTACTTTGCATGCCGTTTCCCCTCATTTGCATACAAGGATCGGAATCAGATCGGTATCTGATTCTGATCCGTGTATGCAAATGAGGGGAAACGGCATGCAAAGTAGGCAGGGACGTGATTCACTAAACTTTTTTCTTGAACACTGGCTGAGATATCTGATCAATAAGAAGCAACTGCTGGGGACCAGTCGCTCACATCATTTCTGACTATCCTGCCAGCCCTGCAGCCCTGAAATAAGCCCTGAAATAAATCACGACTCTCTCTCTGACTCCCCGTCTCTCCTGCTCTCTGTGCGATCTGCTCTATGCCTCCCCGACTCTCTCTCTCTCTGGCTTCCCGGCTCTCCTGCTTTCTGCCGCGACCTGCTCTATGCCTCCCCGACTCTCTCTCTCTCTGGCTCCCCGGCTTTCCTGCTTTCTGCCGCGACCTGCTCTATGCCTCCCCAACTCTCTCTCTCTCTGGCTCCCCGGCTCTCCTGCTTTCTGTCGCGACTTGCTCTATTCCTCCCCGACTCTCTCTCTCTCTGGCTCCCCGGCTCTCCTGCTTTCTGTCGCAACCTGCTCTATGCCTCACCGACTCTCTCTCTCTCTGGCTCCACGGCTCTCCTGCTTTCTGCCGCGACCTACTCTATGCCTCTCCGACTCTCTCTCTCTCTGGCTTCTTGGCTCTCCTGCTTTCTGTTGCGACCTGCTCTATGCCTCCCCGACTCTCTCTCTCTCTGGCTCCCCGGCTCTCCTGCTCTCTGTCGCGACCTGCTCTATGCCTCCCCGACTCTCTCTCTCTCTGGCTCCCCGGCTCTCCTGCTTTTTGCCGCGACCTGCTCTATGCCTCCCCAACTCTCTCTCTCTCTCTGGCTTCCCGGCTCTCCTGCTTTCTGCCGCGACCTGCTCTATGCCTCCCTGACTCTCTCTCTCTCTCTGGCTTCCTGGCTCTCCTGCTTTCTGCCGCGACCTGCTCTATGCCTCCCCGACTCTCTCTCTCTCTGGCTTCCCGGCTCTCCTGCTCTCTGTCGCGACCTGCTCTATGCCTCCCCGATTCTCTCGCTCTCTGGCTTCCTGGCTCTCCTGCTCTCTTCCGCAACCTGCTCTCTGCCTCCCCTGACTCTCCTGCTCTCTGTCTCCCTTTCCTGCAGTGCGAGCCCGTGGTTTTAACCCACTTTAAACCCACAGGTTAAATCCACGGGCTCGCACTGCAGGGACGGGCAGCAGAGAGCAGGAGAGTCAGGACCAATAAAAAAAGTAAAAAACAAACAAACCAGACAGCAAACACATGCACAGACCATCTACAGGCACAGTCTATCGTCTGCGCATGCGTCAGAATCGCTGCATAGCAATCCGTGTTGGTGGATGGAGGCGTGCCTCCGATCGCCCCCATTAGAATATTCTGGCTTCCATAATCGACCGGCCCTGCCCGGGTCGGACATGGATCGGTCACGATCAGGCAGGTTAGTGAATTAGACCCTCAATATAATAATGAGTAGGTAATTGATGACACCTACCAATATTTGGCTCCAAGTTGTATTAATTGGCATCAATTAGCAGTTATACACACAGCTAATCTTAGTCGCTATTCTATAAGATGTGTGCAAAATCTATAATGTGTAATTGCAATGGGGCATGAACTAGGGAAGAGCATGGGTGCAGTGGTGTAGTAAGGGGGGTCAGGGGAGGCTAACCGCTCCACATGCTGTCTTGGTGGGGGCTCCAGCATCTCTTTGCATCCCCCCTCCCCGCTGCCACGCTTGCACCCTCCGTTCCCTGTTCTCCCCGCACCACTTTAAAATCTTCGCCAGTGTGAGCAACTCCTCTAGCCCGCTGCTCGTGCCAGCCTGGCTCCCTCTGAAATCGCTTCCGGGTTGTGGGGCCAGGAAGTAATGTCAGAAGGAAAGCCAGCATGAGCAGTAAGCTAGAGAAGCTGCTCATGCTGGTGAAGGTTTTAAGAGGTCAGGGGAGGGTGCGAGTGTGGCACGGAAAGTGCAGGGGGTATTGGTGTAGAAGGAGCGGAGGGTGGGGGGGTTACCATTGCCCCGGGTGCCTCCTAACCTTGTTACACTACTGCATAGGTGGATCAGGAGCATCCTCAGGACTGGTGCCCACATGTTATAGAATCCATGCAATTACACATCTAACTGCTACAGTTTGGTACAAACACATCAGCCTTTGAGTTTGCAAAAGTGCTCACCACTAAAGTTAGGCATGTCAATGTAGTTTTATACTAGCATTCTATAATGGCAGCTTTTTATAACATTTAAAGCAGTGGTCTTCAACCACTGGTCTATGGACCGGGGGGCCGGCACGTCCATCGGGCAGAAGACAGTGTTCTTCAACCGCCAGTCCACTGTGCGATCAACACGGCATCTTCGGGCCGGCTCCCTGAGTGCTGCAGTGCACAAAGCCATGGGAAAAAGGCTCCTACGTGTGGCCTGCGCCTGAACCGGAAGCCTTCTCTTTGACGTCGCAACATCATAGGGAAGGCTTCCAGATAAGGCGTGGGATGCGCGCGAGGAGCCGCTGCCCACAGCTTGGTGCAATGGAACACTCAGGGAGCTGGTCCGAAGACGCCGAGTTGATCGCACTATGGACCGGCCTGAAGATAACACCGGGTGGAGGGGGGGCGGGGGCAGGCCAGAATGCAAGGCACAGCATGGAGGGAGAAAGACAACAACGGTAGGGGAATGCTTTTATTTTCTTATTTAGTGATTGATATACATCTGCTGTCTGTTCAGGAAGAAATGCATTTGTTTCTTTTTCTCGGGGGTTGTACTGTTTGCAGAGTCTTGTATCTTAGGGTTTGTTTGTAAATATTAGTACTCTTAGTTTTTGGTCCTGCATTTACATGGGGTTATCTGTTTTCTGGTAGGAATAAATGTTGAAAAGCATACAGTGAGCTTTGTGTATTTTAATTTTGTAGTTAACCATTATGTGTTGTTAAAACGATTATATTGTGTGTGTGTGTGTGTGTGTATATATGAAAAATGAATGGAAAAATTGTTATAATTAGTATTATTATGGGGGCGGGGTTTAGGGTGGAGATTGGGTGGTGATGGGCATGACTTAGATCAGTGTTCTTCAACTGCCGGTCTGTGGACCGGTGCCGGTCCACAAAATAATTATTTTATTTCCGCCGGTCCATAGGTGTCAAAAGGTTGAAGAACACTGATTTAGAGGACAACCTCCCCTAATCCTTCTGGGAGAGCACTGCCCAAAACAAGCACATTTAAAAAATCTAGACTTCCCTGGGAGTTATGCTCCCAAAGTCTAAATATATGTGAGAGACACTCTCCATCCTAGTAGAAGTCACACACACTATTAAACTATTTCCACCTAAGATCGCTTTTCATTCAAATGTATTTTTCTTTTCCATCAATCTATTCAGGTTGTAGGCATTGACTCTGCAACACTTTTAAAGAAATGTAGATCCGTGTGACAGTGTGACCACCGATTCCTGAGTGAACTACTACACCAAAATATTTGGACCATACATGAGATTGATTTAAATAAGATTCAGAAATGATTGTTTATTGTTTATACCCTTACTAATGACTGGGAAGTCAATTCATAACAGTTTACATGAGCTTCTGTAATGGTGTTAAAATACCGATGATAATCCATCAGTGACCATTCACTTCAGAGGATAATAAATTCCTTCACTTTGCTGCAACTGAAAGGACATCAAGATTAGAGAATCATGATAAGAAAATTGTATTACGAGGGTGTGCTGAAAAGTTCTCAGCCTAACCAACTAACATTTTGCCACTGTTGCTATGAAGCAGGGCTGCTCAAGTCCGGTCCTCGAGATCTACTGGCAGGCCAGGTTTTCAGGATATCCATAATGAACATGCATGAGAAAGATTTGCCTGCACTGCCTTCTTGGTATGCAAATCTCTCTCATGCATATTCATTGTAGATATCCTGAAAACCTGGCCTGCCAGTAGATCTCGAGGACCAGATTTGGGCAGCCCTGCTATAAAGTGTTATCTTATTGTGATAAGTGCTAATTTACAGAAACAAAATTCTCTGTTCTGGCATTGTGTCAGATTATTGATTGAACCATATCCACCTCGTTCTCTTCTAGGTTGGGCTAAAAACTTTTCAGCACCCCCTCATATATCAAACATAGAGCAGGCAATTTTTAAAAAATATTTAGGCAGGTATACTGTATAGTGATTTGCCAAGGAAATTGGCAGCCATGAAATTGCCCTCACTTAGTCTAAAGGTATATGTTGCATTCTGCTAGTAGCATACCTATTTTTAGCTCGATTAAGGGGAAAAGTGTTCCTGAGGGTATGTTTTCTGTGGGATTGGAAAATAACACAGATTGCATTTTGAAATCTACCAGCATTATTTTACATAGAAATATACCTCACAGAAAAATCAGTTGCAATGCCTACTGGTCTTTTGTATACATGGACAATTACCAAAAGGAACTGGAATTTGCACCTCATAAAGAAAAATAGAAAAAGTGCAGTGATTTCAGGAAATGTATTTCTAAATTGATATCATGCTAAATTGCAGGCAAATGTTTAATAATCTGCTTAATGTGCATGCAAAGGTTGAATAATTTACAAAGAATTTGCATTCTCTGAAAAGCTAATTTATTTATAGTGCTGATCCAAATGATATTTGATAGAAATATATAACAAATTATAGTTATATAGAAAGACCAGTACAAATGTTTAGTAAATTTAAATTGCTCATAAATGTATGCAATAACAATTGCGTATACAGGACAAAACAACAACAAAAAAAATGCTAGTGCTGCTTTTTTCTAAATATCAATTTCATTATGATTATTTCCATAGTGTGGTAATACCAGACGTAGGCAGCACTATACAGAGTCACAAAGAAGACAGTCCCTGCTCGAAAGAGCTTACAATCTAAACAGACAATACGTCAAATAGTAACCAGAAGTTCTCAAAAATTAAAACTTACATTTCCCTCTCTCAGTGGTAAAAACAGAACCTTCAAGAGATTTAGAGCTCCTTTTACGAAGGTGCGCTAGCGTTTTTAGCGTAAGCACCGGATTATCATGCGCTATAGCACAAAACTACCGCCTGCTCAAGAGGAGGTAGTAGCGGCTAGCGTGCGCAGCATTTTAGCGCGTGCTAGTCCGTGCGTTAAGGCCCAAACGCGTCTTCGTAAAAAGAGCCCTTAGTCATTCTTATGCTTTTAAATTAACCGAATTCTGGAATGCTTTACCGCTTACATTAGGAAGTTTAGGTTCTTTTGCTTTATTCCATAAAGCTCTGAAAACCTTTTTGTTTGCTAAACATTTTGGAAACTAACTATTCTAGTCTACTTTCCTTGTCAAGTTTATGCATTATGTATTACATTACTGTTAAACGAGTTGGGCTCCTTTTGGTTGATGACCCGGTCTATAAAAATAAGTTTTAGTTTAGTTTAGTTTAGGTACTCGAGTATTTTTCCTCTGTCCCAGCAGGCTCATAATCCAACTACAGTAGTGTACTTGGGACAATCGTGAGTTAAGTGACTCGCCCAGAGTCACAAAGAGCAGGCTGGGATTGACCTCGCAACCACTAGGCCACACTCCATTCCCTCCCCATAGAAATGCCCCTAAAGTGATGAGGTCACCTGAGGTTTTGCACATCATATCCATGGGTTATACTGAGCTATTATAATGGGATTGATGTTTAAACAGGTCGCGTGGCCAGACTTAATCTGGTAGGCTGTGGAATATAATTGGATTTAAGTTCATTGATCAATACAAGGCCATGGGACCGGACAATTTACACCCAAGAGTGCTCAGAGAATTGAGAGATGTTCTGGCGGAACCGTTAGCAGTGCTCTTCAATCTCTCACTAAGTACGGGGAAAGTTCCTTTAGATTGGAAAACAGCCAACGTCATTCCTCTACATAAAAAGGGTTGCAAGGCTGAGGCTGCAAACTATAGACCGGTAAGCCTCACCTCAATAGTGTGTAAACTCATGGAAACACTAATTAAGTATAAATTAGATACGATCCTGAACGAGGGAAATCTCCGGGATCCCAGCCAACATGGATTCACCAAGGGTAGGTCATGCCAGTCAAATCTAATCAACTTCTTTGACTGGGTAACAAGAAGACTGGACTCAGGAGAGTCCTTGGACGTCGTGTACCTGGACTTCAGCAAAGCGTTCGACAGCGTCCCACACCGCAGGCTGCTGAACAAGATGAAATCGATGGGATTAGGAGAGACTCTAACTGCATGGGTTAAAGATTGGCTTAATGGCAGACTTCAGAGGGTGGTAGTTAACGGTACCCACTCTAAAATGTCAGAGGTGACTAGCAGAGTGCCACAGGGTTCGGTCCTGGGCCCACTCCTCTTCAACATATTCATTGGGGATCTGACTCAAGGGCTTCAAGGCAAAGTAACCTTATTCGCTGATGACGCCAAACTATGCAATATAGTAAACTGCCATAATCTACAAGATGCTATGGAGCAAGACCTGCGTACTTTAGAAAGTTGGTCCTTGATGTGGCAGCTGGGCTTTAACGCCAAGAAATGTAAGGTCATGCATCTCGGTAACGGAAATCCTTGCAGAACTTACACCCTGAATGGAGAAACTTTAACCAGGACTACGGCAGAACGAGACTTAGGAGTAATCATCAGTGCTGACATGAAAGCAGCCACTCAAGTGGAGAAGGCTTCATCTAAAGCACGGCAGATGATAGGTTGTATCAAGAGAAGCTTCGTCAACAGGAAACCTGAAGTCATGATGCCATTGTACAGAGCCATGGTGAGACCTCATCTGGAGTACTGTGTGCAATTCTGGAGGCCACATTACCGTAAGGATGTGCTCAGAATTGAGTCGGTTCAGCGGATGGCCACCAGGATGGTCTCGGGGCTAAAGGGTCTCCCGTACGAGGAAAGACTGAGCAAATTGCAGCTCTACACTCTTGAAGAGCGTAGGGAGAGGGGAGACATGATTGAGACATTTAAGTACATCACGGGACGGGTCGAGGTGGAAGAGGATATCTTTCTTCTCAGGGGACCCTCGACCACAAGAGGACATCCGCTCAAACTCAGGGGAGGGAAGTTTCGTGGAGACGCAAGGAAGTACTTCTTCACGGAGAGAGTGATCAAGCATTGGAACAAGCTTCCAGTGCAGGTGGTCGAGGCACGCAGCATCCCAGACTTCAAGAACAAATGGGATACCCATGTGGGATCCCTACGGGGTCATGCCAAGGGATAGGGTCACTAGGACTTGAATGAGCGGGTCAGTAGAGTGGCAGTATAATTACAATTATACTTAAGAGGTCAGAAGACTTAAGAGGGTGGGTAAATAGTGTGGGCAGACTTGATGGGCTATATGGCCCTTATCTGCCGTCATCTTTCTATGTTTCTATGTTTCTACTTAGTGATTAGTCAACAAGATAGTGAGCAAATTTAAAACCAGTATTTAGGTTTATTACAACCAGTACTCAGAAAGACCGCAGTATGCTTGCTTCTTTTGAACAGCGAGGCATTTTTTGTTGATAGCTTAAGTTTGCAGCAGCAGCGATTGGAAGACTAGATGAGCCGGTGATGTTATGGGTCTTGACATCACCGGATATTTAAACTGAGGCTGCTAAGCCACGTGGCCATTTCTGCTGCATTATTGAGCATAAAAGTGTGTGTCGATGAGAAGTGAGTATTATTCATACCATGTGATTCAATACTATGAAGTTTAGTTTGCCGGATTTAATTAAGCAGTGTTTCTGTTTCAGAAAAACAGGTCCAACCACCCTGACACAGCTTAAAGCGAAATGCTGGCTAGCCAGGATAGAGGAAGGAGGAGGACATTGAAGAACACTATACACAGTTTATGGAGATTGGCCTTAAACAACCTGGGCCAATCAGAGCCTTAGGCCCCTCCCTGGTGTATCTTAGGATGCATCGGGTAGGGGTAGGCCCATCAATTTGAAGAGGCAGGCCTGCTGGCTGGAGGGAGTAGGCATCCCTCTAGCCAGCCATCATAAATAACTTTTGGGGGAGGAAGCACGGGGGTGCCTGGAGGGCATTGCTTGATGGTGGGAGGGAGTTGGCAGCGGGAGGGAGGGAGGGAGTGGGCCTCTCTCCCACTGCCATGGGGAGCTGCTTGACTTCAGTGGTGGGAGGGAGCAGGCATCTCTCCTGCTGCCATGGGGGGGGGGTTTGCTTGACCTGCGGCAGGAGGGAGTGGGCAACTCTCCCACTGCTGTGTATGTGTGTGTGTGTGGGAGGGGGGGTTGCTTGACTTCGGCGGTGGGAGGGAGTTGGCATCCCTCCTACTGAGCTTTTATTTTTTAATATTATTATTATTATTGCATTTATTCTGCACCTGTGCCCATCGCTATCACCAGCAATGGGCACATGCAAATTTAGTGAATATTTGCTATTCTCCACCAACCTCATCTGCATGCAAGGTTTTTGGACAATGACTGCCCTTTTTGAAATCGCTACAATAACAGCTATAACAGCGGCCCATCGTATTTTACCACAAAGTTTTCACATTCAAGGTCAAAGTGAGTAACATCCCAGATACTTTAGTTATTTCCATACAATCTAAATGATAACTGAATTAATGGAGGCTAAAGTGATTTATCCAAATACAGAAGGGACATCAATGGGAGAAGCACAATTTGAAGCCTCTCTTCCTTGGTTTGCAATCCACTACTGTGACCATGAGTATACTCCAAAGCACTAAGCTATGTGTTAAAACATTCAGAGTCTCCTTATTTACATATTTTGCATATGCAGCCATGTTCATGCTAAATTGCATGACTTAAACCCCAGAAAAGGAGCTTAGCACAAAAGTGTATTTTTTGTTGTTTGCTCTAAACATATTTTTCTTGCATGATAAAATTACTGCAGCTCATTACGGCAGCCTCTTACAGTGGCAACTTCCAACTAAGAAATGATTTTATTATTCATGTCAGACCTTGTTATGCTTTACATTCAAGGCTCTGGAATGAATTGTATTTTGGATTTCTTGCTTATTTGTTTCACTCATAGCCTCTGTAATCAAATGTCCTTCACAGTCTGTTTCATTGTGTATACTGCACTTACAAGTTCTGAAAACTCCTGAATTTCATAATCCTTATTTACTTCATCTTTATGGAAGTGATCACTTGTTTCAGATACATTTTGTTATTGTAACAGACTGAGGAAGTCAGCAGTAAGGAATGTTTCTGAAACCTATATAACATAGGTAGCAGAACACTTTTTTTGTTTTTTTTGGGTAGGGCAAAAGCTCCACCCCCTGACCTCACCTAAGCTGTGCCCCTGACCCCACCCCCATAATAATGATAGTATTAATTGTAATACCACATTGTTCTGTCATTGAAACCCCACCAGTCTGCGTGGGGCTGGGCTTCCCCTGTTTCCCCGCTTGGAGAACGATTTAACTTTAGCATTGTATGTACCAGAGGAGCCACTGCCTACACTTGAGGTATCATTAATTCAGCAGCAACTTCCTGTTCCCGCCTAAGTGGGCGGTTGCTTAATTGAAACTTCTGGGGCAGGCCAATGGCAGAAGGCTCATCTCATGGATGCTGTGTCATGACTGCCGGAACATTTAAAATAACAGCGACCCGGGGGGGCAGGTGTGGGGGAGTCCAGAGCTGAAGAGGTCATGCCACAGGGTCGCGCTGGGGGAGGGAGGAAGATTTAAAGAAAATTTACATCCGCCAAGAGGTAAGGTGGGGGACCCGAACCTATGGCCCATATGCCCCTCCCCCAGCTTCACACACCTATGCTTTATAAATATGTGGAGGGGCATAATAAAAAAAGCGTCTAAGTCCCCTTTTGGCCTAAGTCCTTAAACGTTCAACCCAGAAGCAGGGAAAGTGTCCATAACCAGAACAAACGTCCATGTTTTGATTATGGCCTTCCTCTGCCTAAACGCCCAATCTCCACTACATCTAAAAGTACCCCCACAGCACGTCTACACTTTTTAGCCATAATGAAACAAAAAAACACCTAAGCCAAAAACGTCCAACAGAAGGGCTTTTAGGCGAAGGAGGAGCCAGTCCTTTGCCTAAAAGCTGGATTCTATAACCGGTGTCTGTCAAAAACAACACCGGTTACAGAATCCCCCCCCCCCCCACAGCGATCCAGGCAGGATGGTGTCCAAGCCCTCCTGCCATGTCAAACCGCGACCCCCCCCTCCCAACAACATCGGGGCAAGAGGGAGCCCAAGCCCTCTTGTCCCTCCGACTCCCCGACTCCATTGGGGCAGGAGGGAGCCCAAGCCCTCCTGGCCCAGCCGATCATGCCCCCCCAACTCGTTCGGGCCAGGAGGGAGCCCAAGCCCACTACATTACGGGTAGGAGGGATCCCAGGCCCTCCTGCCCTCGATGAACCCCCTCCCCCCAAAGTCTGCCCCCCCAGAACCCCCGATCGGCCACCTCCCAGCTGACCCGCGACCCCCCGGCCGACCCCACAACCCCCCCACCTCCCTTCCCCGTACCTTTACGTAAGTTGGCCGGACAGACGGGTTCCAAACTCGTCCATCCGGCAGGCAGTCCTCCGATGAATGGGGACGGATTGGCTCAGCCTAACCAAAGCCCCGCCTACTGGTGGGGCCTAAGGCGCCTGGGCCAACCAGAATAGGCCCGGGAGCCTTAGGTCCCTCCTGTGGGTGGGGCCTTAGGCACATAGGCCCAACCCGGGTCGCGGCAGTTCGGGTAGAAGAATGATGGCATCGCGGTAGGGGAGATGAGGCATCTCTCCTACCACGATGGTTAGGTTGCCGGGCCGCTGAACTGATGGCGCCAACGGCCATCAGCTCAGCGGCCCATTTTTCGGCACTTAGACCTGGTTTTATTTCGTCTAAGTGAAAAAGGTCTAAGTGCCGACTAAACTGTATTGGTTATACCTGTTCTACGCCTAGGTGTAGGTCGGCGCACCTCCCGCCCACTGCCCGCCCTTTCCCCTCCTCTAAACACACCTCTTTTCTCTCTGTGCGTTTAGAGGCAGGGGAAAGTCCTAAGCTGTTTTTAGATACGTCTAAAAACCAGCTTTGGTTATGGGTACTTGGACGATCAGGCTTTTTGATCGTCCAAGTAGCCACTTAGGACACTTTTTAGACGTTTTTTTAAAAATTATTATTATTACCCCCATAGAGTCTCCAGAGAGCAGTACTTTATTGGAATTTCCTGCAGTCAGAAGGTCTGTGTTTTCTGGTTGAACTTTCTGATTCATGGTACCTTCCAGGAGAGAGCTAGTATCATCCAGAAAGGGATAGAGAGTACAAAAAGCTGATAGAATATTAGGAATGCCTGTTATAATCAGTGGGAAGGTTCTAGTGGCAGCAGAAGCCCTCCTAATTATATAATGCATGTTCTGCTCAAGGATAGTATCTTAGCTCCCATCTCACACCTCTGTCCTGTGCCATTTAGGGAGTTAGATATCGGTGGCATGGTGTTGAAGTGGTTCAACATTTTTCTGTTGGATAGATTGTTTTGTGTCGAAGATGGGGCAAGTCATTTGAAATGGGCAGAGCTTGCTTGTGGGGTGCCTCAGGAATTGGCATTATCAGTCATTTTGTTTAATATTTATCTGCTGCCTCTATGTTGTGAACTGCATTCATATAAGATATATGTTGATCATATTCAGTTTCTCGTTCCTCTAAATGGTGCAGATCTAACTTGACTATTGTAATGTGCTTTGCTTTGGTCTACCAAAGTATGTACTTTGGGCACTACAATTGGTGCAAAATGCTGCCGCACGACTGATAGTAGGGGACTTCAAAATTTGATCATATCACCCCAATTTTAGTGAATCTTCATTGGTTGCTTATCTCTGCTCAAATGGATTTTAAGGTACTCTGTTTGATTTATAAGATGTGGCATACAAAGAACCAAGTAGTGCTAAGTAGTCTCTTCAATTTATACCAGGGTAGGCAATTCCGGTCCTCAAGAGGCACAGGCAGGTCAGGTTTTCAGGATATCCACAATGAATATGTATGAGATGGATTTGCATGCACTGCCTCTTTGAGATGCATATATATCTCATGCATATTTATTGTGGATATCCTGAAAACCTGACCTTCCTGTGGCTCTCGAGGACCAGCATCCTCATCCTTCTTGATCTCTCTGCTGCTTTTGACATTTTTGATCACCACATACTTGCTGATATGCTGTCCTCACTTGGGTTTCAGGGCTTTGCTGTTTCTTGGATTTCTTCTTATCTTTCCCATCCCACTTTTAGTATATTTTCTGGTGGATCCTCCTCTGCTATTATCCTGCTATGAGTTGGTATACCCCAGGGCTCTGTCTTGGGACCTCTTCTTTTTTTCCATCTACACTTATTCCCTTGGTGCTCTGATCTCATCCCATGGTTTAAAATATCACCTCTATGCTGATGACTCACAGATTTACATCTCTACACCTGACATTTATATAGGAATCCAAGCCCAAGTCTCAGCTATCCTGTCCAACATTGCTGCCTGGATGTCTTGCAGCCAGTTAAAACCAAACATGGCCAAGACTGAGTTTCTTATCTTTCCTCCTAAACCCATCTCTCCTCTTCCCTAGTTCTCTATTCCTGAGGATAACACTCTTAGCTTCCCTGTCTCATCAGTTTGCAACTTTGGAGTCTTCTTCGACTCATTTCTCTCCTTCTCTGCAGCGTATAGTGGTGCAAGGGGATTTTAATGCTACCACTTACCTGGTTGTTAGTGGAACCCTATTAGATTTTATTATGACTTTGTCTGATTTGGGATTTACTCAGCTGGTGAATTTGTCTTACTTCTGAACCAGTACCATGGACTGATCATTGTCTTATTATTTTTAATTTTATGTCTGGGGATGAGTTGATTGATGATCAAAGTATATCTTTGGTAATTAAAGTGTATGATCAAAACTCAGTTGATCTTGAGGCTTTTGCTTTTAGTATGTTCAAAAATTCATAGTATAGTGAGTTATGATGAATGTTTGTTGGATGAGACAGTCGCACATTATAATACTAAGGTACAGGATTTATTTGAAAGTTTAGTCACTTTGAAAGTATCTACTTTTGAATTACATAAACCCTAGTTTAATGAGGATCTTAGGATAATGAAGCGAAAACACAGGAAAGCAGAGATTTGAGTGCTGCTTTTGACACTTGATCATTGTATTCTTTTGACAAGATTTTCTGAAATTGCAATTTGTGATACTGTGTTGTAGTGGTTTGCTTAATTATTAGATCAGAAGTCACAAAGTGTGTTGGTAGGTTCTAATTTATATAAACCAAAAGAGTTGAAATATGGTGTATCACAAGTTACACCATTATCACCATTATTAGTTAATCTCTACTGTATATTCAACCAATATATGAGGTTGCGTTGAAATCTGGAATACATATCCATTTTTTGCTGATGCTATCTAGTTATATATCGCTTTGGGATCTGTTTGGGATACTCAGTTGAACAAAATGAAGTCTTGTCTGACAGAGATAAAACTTAGGATGACTTTGAACAAATAGCTGTTGAATGCTTCAAAAACAGAATTTTTGTTGGTGCGTAAAGATTCTTATAAATTTCCTCATCCTTCTTTTAGCTGGAATGATTTTATTTTGAAAGCCAAGGATCAGATTCACAACTTATTTTTTATTGGATTCAGGGTTTTTATTGGATTCAGACATTTTATTGGATTCAGGATTGACTTTCACTAATCATCTTTCTCAACTAATGTTGACATCTTTATACTATTTGTGCCAATTGCAGACCCCTCCCACGTCCAACAGGGCTTATTCTAGGCGTATTGGACTTGGACGGAAAGTTGGACGGAAATGTGGTATAAAGATGGATGATTTAGCAGCTTGGACGATCAGATCGGCAAGACGTATAATTGGACGATTTTCGAAAGTAAAAAAAAGTTGGACGTCTCTTTGGAAAATGTGTCTTAGGCTCTTTTTAACTTTGGACGACTTGCAAGATGGACGTAAACGGACTTAGACGTCCCTTTCGATTATGCCCCTCCACCTCTGTTGTAATACCTTTACAGAAGCTCATGCAAACATCTCTGAATTGACTCCCCAGTCATTAGTAGCAGTATAGAAGCTTTCAATAAAAAATAAACATGTTATTTGTGGGATTGCCTAACAAAGATTTGCAATGTTTACGAGTGCAAAATGCTGCTGTGAGAATCTTGAGATTTCTGAGCATGTTACTCCTGCTTTATCTGTTGTACATTGGCTACCAGTTAGAAAGCAATATATATTTAAGATGTTTGTACAAGCTTTCAAAGTGTTTCATAGAATAAGTCCTGATATTTCTGAGAAGCTGCCAGCCGAAGAAATGATATAGTTGCGGCTAACTTCAGTTAGTTCTCAGTAATAGCAAGAACTGTCTTTTTTCATATGATCTCAGTAATAGCCAGAACTGTCTTTTTTCATGTGATCCAAATCCCCAGAAGACAAATGTCTCATTTCAGTAGAGAAAAACATCATATACTTGATATCATCAAGTTCTATGATGAATTCATTTTCACTTCCAGTGTTACTGATATTTAAAACTAATGTACATCTGTCTCCTAAATATAACTCAGTTCCCCTTTCTTAAAAACTTTTCCCTACTTTAAACTAAGAGATCATTACTAATGACTGGAAAAACATTTGTTAAAGTTACCTTTGCAGCTTCTCCAGAGAGAAGGTGGGAAATGAAAAGATCTCCACTGTGATTCAAATTATTTTCAACGGCAACTATTTGCCAGCTCCACAGCAAGTATGAACAAAATATATTTTTGCTCATATTTATGCAACATTTTCAAAGTAGATTAATTTCCCAACTGTGAATATAACATATTTAATTGAAAACTATTCAGTCTTACAGAACTTAATTCCATGCTCGTGAGTAAAGCCTTCTGAGAGATTCATCAAATGCAGCTCCCTGGTAAGCCTCAAAGGAGAAGAGAGACAGGAGAATATCATAAGAAACATTAAAATACCTAAACATTTTTCATAATGCTCAAGAAACAAACTTTATAGCTACATACGTTATGCATAAAGAACAGGCATAGGGTATCTGTATTTAAAATATTGTTTATTAACATAAATCAGCACAAAAAAAAAAAAAATATAGAGAGAGAGCATGATTGTGCTTCTTGTACAGTAGGCAATTTGGGCCAGATTCTATAAACGGCGCCTAACTCGGTATGTGCCCAGAAAATAGCACATATCTCATGTCAATCAAATTTAGGCACATTTCGTTGAATCACGTCTGGCAGCCCCTAAATCAGATGGGCCAATCAGAGTTTTAGGCCACATCCAGCGCATCCCATGATGCACCGGGAATAGGGCCTAAGGCCCTGATTGGCCCATGTGTCTAAGGCCCCTCCTATGGCCTAATCAGGGCCATAGGCCCCTCCTTGGTGCATCCCAGGATGCATCGGGAAGAGGAATGTCTGCCATTTTAAATAGGTGGGCTTTCTGGCCAGAGGGAGTAGAAACCACAAATAGCAACAAAAAAAGATCTGATGGACCTTCAAAGTAACTAACTTCTGTCTCGAGCACTACCAATCATATGTCATATAAATAATATAATTGAAAAAAGGAGGGAGTCTCAGTGTGAAGGACCAGCGAAAGGAGAAAAACATCTCCAGCACTCACATGCTAAGGTGAAGGTCTAATAACCTCCACCTGCACACCATCATCGAATCCCTCTTGTCGGCCTTACTTCAAAAAGGTATGGGGTTGGGGGGTATCAGAGTGATCTTAAGGGTGTCAGGTGGGATGTTGATGTTTGGGGGGGTTAGGGCTTGGGGGTATCAGTTGTTGGGGGGGTTGGGGATCAAAGGGGCTGGCAGCAGGAGAGAATGGACATCCTTCCTGCCAATTTTAGAATGGGGGTTTGGGGAAACAAAGGGGCTGGAGGCAGGAGGGAGTGGGCATCCCTCCTGCCAGTTGTGGATTGGGGGGATCAAAAGGACTGATGGCAGGAGGGATTGGACATTCCTCCTGCCGATTTTGGGGGTGCATGTCAGGGGGTCCTCTGCCGCTGCCAGTTCAGCTGATCATGGCAGGGGTATTCCTCCCCGATCAGCTGAGCTGATTGGGGATTCCCATGCCGTGATCAGTTCAGCCGGCCGCATCTACTTTTAACATCTAAGCAGACTTACACTGGAAACAACCTTAGACATCCTTAGGCGACGCTGTAGATTTGATTCACATTAGAGAATGACACGGTGAAAAAATTGGTCCCCGTCACCGCCCCGTCCCCGTCTCACCATCCTCTGCACCGCCCCGTCACCGCCATTCCCTTCACTGCCCCGCCACCGCCACTGCCACCCCATTCACCGCCCCGTCACCGCCACTGCAACCCCATTCACCGCCCCGTCACCGTCACCGCTGCATATATAAAAGCCTCAAACGGGTACGATTTTAAATACTTTTCTTTATTTACGTATAAAGGAAACATTCTTTAAAACTTTAAAACTTAGTTAAATATTAGTTAATAACTATACAAAAACAAACACGACATGTACTTTTAATGCTTACAATGTTAGCCTACATGGTAAGTAGACGCGGCCGCTGTACCTAATCGCGGCAAAGATCTCCCTGCCGTGATTAGCATAGTGACCGCGGCTACGGCTGCAAGTCTCCCCTCCCCCAGCGATCACGGCAGGAGGGCACCCAACCCCTCCTGTAGACCCCCCCAACGGCCCTCCCGACAATCGCAGCAGAAGGGTACCCAACCCCTCCTGCCGGTCCTCCCAATGGCCTCCCCTAAGATCGCCGGCAGGAGGGTACCCAACCCCTCCTGCCGGTCCTCCCAATGGCCTCCCCTAAGATCGCCGGCAGGAGGGTACCCAACCCCTCCTGCTGGAGCCCCCCCGACGATCGCAGCAGGAGGATATCCAACCCCTCCTGCCAGCTCCCCAACAGCCCCCCTATGATCACTGGTAGGAGGGTGCCCAACCCCTCCTGCCGGCCCCCCCAACGGCCCCCTATATCGCCAATAGGAGGGTACCCAACCCCTCCTGCTGGACCCCCCCCAACGAACCCTCCCACCCCGGAACCCCCTTAGTCTTACTTTCCAAGTTGGACCGGACGGCTCCTCACACGTAGGGCCAGCAGGCTTGCCTCCGTCCAAATGAGGCGGGCCCGCCCCTACCCTGCCCAACCCACAGGATCCTAGGGCCTGATTGGTCTAGGCACCTAAAGCCACTCCCGCTATAGGAGGGGCCTTAGGTGCTTGGGCCAATCAGGCCCTAGGATCCTGTGGGTTAGGCAGGGGAGGGGAGGGGCGGGCCCGCCTCATTTGGACGGAGGCAGGCCTGCTGGCCAGACGAGCGAGGAGCTGTCCGGTCCAACTTGGAAAGTAAGACTAAGGGGGTTCCGGGGTGGGAGGGTTCGTTGGGGGGGGGTCCAGCAGGAGGGGTTGGGCACCCTCCTATTGGCGATATAGGGGGCCGTTGGGGGGGCCGGCAGGAGGGGTTGGGCACCCTCCTACCAGTGATCATAGGGGGGCTGTTGGGGAGCTGGCAGGAGGGGTTGGATATCCTCCTGCTGCGATCGTCGGGGGGGGCTGTTGGGGTAGGCAGGAGGGGATGGGTACCCTCCTGCCGCGATCGTTGGGGAGGGCTGGTTCTGTCGGCATGAAGGGCTGAGCACCTTCCTGCCGGCAATCGTCGGGGGGGGGCGGGTTCTATTGGCAGGAAGGGTTGATCTGACAAATGAGGAGCCAGTATATTGGGGGGCGGAGTCAATGCGGCAACGTGCAAGTTGGATCGAGAGTTGGAGGAGACAGACAACATGGCGGAGACATCGAACACCTGGTCACGAACACGGTGAAACACAGGTAAATAGCGGTTCCTAGAAGGGGGTACATTGGCCTGCGGGGACAAATCTTTTCACCGTTTTTGCGGGCGGTGAAAACTTTTGTCCCCGTGTCTGCGGTGATTTGGCTTTGGAGTCTCCATAACCCGCAGCCAAACCGCCCACACCGCAGCTGCCTGCGGGGATCGCTCCCCGTGTCATTCTCTAATTCACATCAAAAATAGGGGCCGGAAATGTAGGCCTCGAAATACCTGACCTACATTTGAGCACCTGTGTTTGAGGTAGCCGCAATTCAACAAATGGTGCCATTGCATGATTTGACACCCATCCACAGGAGATACTACCTTACCAAGGCAAAGACACAAAGAAATGGAGAAGGTGACCAGCTGGTGCTCAATACTTTAATTGTAGTCAAGACTCGACACTTACATGTTTCAGACAAAGGGCCTGCCTCAAGAGTCTTGTACTTCTGATACATAAGTCATTCAAAAACAAAACGAACAAAATAAACAATTTGAAGTGAGTTCATGTTGTAGAGCAGTATCTCATGTCGAGTCTTGACTCCAATTAATGTATTAATCACCACCTGATCACCTTCTCTGTTTCTTTGTGCCATTGCATGATTGACATGCAATCGGCGTCTGTCTTTTAGTTGGCTGCCAATACTGGTGCCGTTTGTAGAATACGGCCCTAAAGCCCATATTCTATAAATGGCACCATAAGTTAGGTGCCAGTAGACACCCTTCCGGCACCTTACTTAAGTGGCAAAGTCATTTAAAAGTGACCTTAAAATTCTTTAAAACCAAAAATATAGGCACCTAGATTGCATGTACGGCGGCGCCTAAGGGCTCCTAAGGTTGAAGTAGGCATGGCTCATGCTGAAAACAACCTTAGGCATCCTTAGGCACCACTGTAGATGTAATTCACATCAAATATAGGTGCCCGAATTGTGGACCTCGAAAATCCTGACCTACATTTCTAGTGCCTATGTTTGTGGTAGCTGTGATTCTACAAATTCCGCTACTTTATGACTGACATGCAGTTGGTAACTATCTTTTAGGTGGCTGCCGATACCGGCGTTATTTGTAGAATCTGGTCCTAAGCCTCTTTACTAGCACAGCTTAGTAGAACGGACCTTTAGTCTGCTGATCATTACCAAATACAGGGTACTAAGATGGGCTAAAACATGGCCTGCACTCTTTTAAGCGCTGAGACCACATTTTAGCATGGCTCTAAAATGTCTGTAATTTGGCTTTTACTACCAATGACCATGCGCTAATTTCAAAGTTAGCACATGGCCATTAGTGCTTCAGCCCTTACCATTACCTATTTTGTAGGCATAATAATAATAATAATAAAAATAAAAATAATATTAAATATTGAACTAAGGCCAGTACTGGGCAGACTTGCATGGTCTGTGTCTGTATATGGCCGTTTGGGGGAGGATGGGCTGGAGAGGGCTTCAATGGCTGGGAGGGTTTAGATGGGCTGTAGATTTCGGCAGTTGGAACCCAAGCACAGTACCGGGTAGAGCTTTGGATTCTTGCCCAGAAATAGCTATGAAGAAAAAAATTTAAAAAAATTTAAATTGAATCAGGTTGGGCAGACTGGATGGACTATTCGGGTCTTTATCTGCCGTCATCTACTATGTTAATCCTGTGCTAATTGGTCAGCGCATGCCAATGCCCATGCACTCACCGATTAGCACAACTCATTCCTGCTCTCTTCCTCAACATGCCTCCCCATGCTAAAGTATAAAATGTAATTTTTTGCACTTAGATGGCGCATACCAAGCCCACAGTGCATAGTTCATGAGTACAGCTTACTAGCACCCATTTGCATATGATAAAGCAAATGTAAAAAGAAACTTGATATTATTTAGAAGTGCATAGCAATAAAATGCAAAATTTACAACATAAAGCACTCTGTAAAATGGAATCCAAAATGTTATTTACCAATGAGGACTGGCAAAGATGATCAAATTAAATTAAAAATGAGGGCAAAATAGAAGGAAATAAATATTCCTAATTGGATTTCCAGTCTCACAGATGAATAGTTAGAAGAAAATAATTTAAAAGTTGTGTAACAACTCCACTGGTAAATATTAGCAACATTGTTTTGGATTGAATAATATTATTCTTCAATGACTGGGGGAATCTACTTTTGAAAAATCAAAGTAGAAAGCACACCTCTAAACAACTTTCAATTTTATTAATTATCTAGCTGGGGAAAGGGTTGCTAAACTACTTTAAAAGCTAAGTAAAGTGCCTCAGGCAGCCTCGTTAGAAAGAGAACATAAATGCTCAGGAAATGCTCCTTTCTAAATCAAGCACCTATTCTCTCTGACAACCATTTACAAAAATCCTGAGCTCCCTCAGCGCCTCTGGTAAAGTACATTCATACTGTTGCTTCTGCTGCCCATTATCATTCTATTGGTTCAACTCATTATCAATGATAAGTTACCCATTAACCCCCATATTCTGTATATTGTGCCCAACTTTGAGGGGCAATATTTAGGTGCTGATCCAAGTTGTGCACCCAATTAAATTGACTCCAGCCAATTAGTTCTGATAATTGGCACTAGGGCATGGATTCTATAAACAGCACTGTTATTGGCGGCTGACAATCACTCAATGGCGCAGTATGCAAAATTGCAGCTACATGAAAGGTAGGTGCTGAAAATGTAGGCCAGGGTTTTAAAGGCCCATATTTCTGGCACCTAACTTTCATGAGAATTATGCCTACAGAGCCACTTCCAGAATTAACCACGTCTACAGTGGCATTAGGCGTCATAAGATGCCTCCATAGGTGGTTAATGGCGGCCTTTTTTGGAGGCACTCTTAGACATCTCTGTTTAAAAAAAAAAATTGTGTTTTGATTGGTGCAGTCAATTAGTGCACTGATTAAAAATTAAATTAGGTGACGAGGGGGCGTTTTCAGGAGTATTTCATCTTGGGAGTGGAGGGACTTGTTTGGCATGTACTGAGGAAGCTTGGCTGTCGTAGCCTGGAGTCATAATGTGCAAGGATTTGAATGCTAGCATCAGGCCCTTGAGGGCACCACTTTTGGCTATGGGCAGCCAGTGATCTTACAATAAAGCTCAGAAGAAAGGGTCAAGGGCATGGAGGTTTTTTAGTAGTCTTATTGCCACATTTTGTACACATTGGAGACATCGTATGTTCTTCGCTGTGAGACTGTTGAATAGCGCATTGCAGTAGTCCATGCAGGAGAGGACTAAGACATAGAGTAGTTGGGTGAAGTCAGATTCAGAAAAGTAGTTCCTTATTTTCCAGAGTTGTCGCAGGTAGTAAAATGAGAAAGATACTACCTGAGAGATATGGTTGGATAGTGATAGGTTGGACTCTAGGAGTATTCCTAGGCTGCGCACTTGGTCTTTTGCAGTTATGGTAGTCGAGTCCCAGCATAGCGAGGGACAGGCACTGTTGCAGCATTTTTTTGGCAGATCCAAAGGAGTTTTGTTTTGGAAGTGTTTAGTTGTAATTTGTTAACCGGCATCCAGATTTTGATTTCCGAGAGGTGGTTTCGGAGTTTCGTAATCGGGTGTCACGGTTTTCTCTTAGCAGTAGGTATAGTTGGATGTCGTCAGCGAAGGAGTGAATCTGTATTTGGTATTTGCGGTCTATGTCTAAGACAGGTCTAATGTACAGATTGAATAATAGGGGGCATAGTAGAGCCCCTTGTGGAACACCTTATTTGATCAGTTTCGGTTTCGATAGTGCATCGTTGCGCTATCAAAATAATTATATGTCATCACAAGAGTGTATATGTTCATATATGTTTACTGTTGTACATGTAAGTTGGTGAGTTCTGTTTTAATTTCCCAAATTGCTGTATTTGCATGGCTCCAGGAAATTTCCAAGTTAAATATATTTATGTCTGCCCCAGGCTATAATAATTTCAACTTGCAGCATTGCAGTATTCATTTCAGGTGAAAAATTGTTTGCTGGAGTTTGTTTCTACGTGTTTACCATATCATCTTTTGTTGTGAACTAGAAAAAAAAAAATTGAATAGGGTTATAGGATATTAAAATTAGTTTTCAAAGGCATCCTTGAAAAGAAATATTTTTAAATTACTTTTAAATCTTCCGAGTTCCTGTTCTTCCCTTAAAAACATTGGAAGGGCATTCCAAGTCTGTGGTGCAGTAACCGAAAAAATAAATTGCCGTCTTGTATTAATAACTTTCAATGAAGGAATAGTCAATAGGTTCTGTTCATTAGATCTCAGAACTCTATTTGAAGAATATGGAATTAATAATTTAAATAGGAATGCAGGAGTCTTATTACAAAGGGTTTTGAAGGTCAGTATACAAAGCTTATACGTAATTCGATGAATAACTGGTAGCCAGTGTGCATTTTTAAGAAGTGGTATTACATGGTCAAACTTTCTAGATTTGGTTATAAGCTTAATTGAGGCATTTTGAATGATTTGAAGGCGCTTTATTTCATTCAACGCAATTCCTTTAAAGAGAGAGTTGCAATAGTCGATTTTAGAAATCACCAAAGAGTGAATAAGAATATTAAGTGATTCTGGAAGTCAGTGGGTTCAAGATAGTTCTAAGAATCGAGAGCAGGTCTTTTTTTCTAGTTTCCACGTTATGACCCTTCTCTATTAGAGTAGGCTAATTTCTATCTTTCGTTGTAAACCATTTTCTTTACTCTTTAAATACCTGAAATGCACTTAACCTGTTAGACAAATCATTAACTAGAGAAGGTGAGTATTAAATCTTAAATTAGTATTTATCAAAAGAAGCATCTATTGATGAATTTCTATAAGAAGTCAAAAAATAAATATCATACCCCCCAACCCCCCCCCCCCCACACACACACCTTTTTTTATCAAACTGCACTAGAGGATTTTTAGTGTGGGCCGGCGAGGTAAGTGCTCCAAAGCTCATGTTAAAAACCTCTAGTGCAGCTTGAAAAAAGGAACCGATAAAGAGGTATCAAAAATATTCGATGAAAATTCAACCTTCAGCTGAGTTTTATAACCATACTAGCTGATTACCCGGCGTTGCCCGGATATTTATTTATCCCAAAATGTCCAACCCCCTACATGTCCCACCCCCCACGTTACCCCCCACCCACATGTCCCATATGCCCCACCCCCATGTCCCAACCCCCTACCCTCCACATGTCCCAAAGGAATGTCCCTCTCTATGGGGCTGAACTTAGACTTAAACAGCATCGGGAGTGTGGGTATTCATCTCTGTGAGACCGAAAACTATGGGTTGGACATTAATATCAGTCGCTTTTGATAATTTGAACATATCACCCCCTTCCCACCCCCACAGTATTTTACCCCGTCCCACCTGCACAATATTTTTCCCCAGATAGTAAGTCATATGTGTACCAAGTTTGGTTGAAATCTCTCCATGCGTTTCAGAGTTATGCTGAGTATTCATCTGTGAGCTCGAAAACACCATGGGGTAGATACTAAAATCTGTCATTTTCAATCATTTTTACATATCCCCCCCTTCCCACCCCCACAGTGTTTGTCCTCAGATAGTAAGTAATGTGTATGTCAAGTTTGGTTGAAATCTGTCCATGCATTGAAGAGTTATGCTGGAACATACATACATACACACACACACATATATTCAAATTATAATGTGAAATATTTGACGAAATGAATACAATACAACTAACGCAAAAAGTGATTATAAACAACATTTTTAGTTTCACCTCCAGGAGCAAGAACATATAAATTCTTGGGTGAACCCACCCTTGAGCAAGCAACATAGAGTTGTGGGCCGCGAGACCCCCAGAACATATCACCCCAGGTAGTGAGGGATCTGCATACCAAGTTTCGTGCAAATCGGTCAAGCCGGTTTTGAATTACTGTGAGAATGGCAGCTTTTTACATTTTTTCCATTGACATGAATGGGTGAAATCTGATATTCTGTTTGTAGCTCCGCCCACATGTGCAGGTGGGCCGCGAGACCCCCAGAACATATCACCCCAGGTAGTGAGAGATCTGCATACAAAGTTTCGTTCAAATCGGTCAAGCCGTTTTGAATTCCGTGAGAATGGCAGCTTTTTACATTTTTTCCATTGACATGAATGGGTGAAATCTGATATTCTGTTTGTAGCTCCGCCCACATGTGCAGGTGGGCCGCGAGACCCCCAGAACATATCATCCCAGGTAGTGAGGGATCAGCATACCAAGTTTCGTTCAAATCGGTCAAGCCGTTTTTGCGTGATCGCGGCACATACACACATACACACATACACACATACATACCTCCGATTATATATATATAGATAGCTTTTTTTTGTAGGTGTGAAAAATAGCAAGGAAAAGAGGAATGGGAAGAGTGGTCTAACAGCTAAAAATCCAGTCACCTCATGGTAACACTATACCATGAAACAAAAATCCACAATGAAAGAAGTAGAAGATGAAGTAATAGATGGGAAATCCCTTTTAAAGTCAGATTCGCCCAGGACATTGTCTGACAATTTTTTAAAAAACTTTCCTTCAGTATTAAAAAAACTCCAAAACAATCTACATAAGGGGGAGGGGGAAACAGGTATTGCTAGTAATATGTATGCGGGAATAATGTGCAATTTTCCCTCTCAATGCACATTAAATGGCAAAACTGTTTATTTTACTGTAACTTTACCACAGGTCACATAATAATATGACACAAAGCATGCAAACAAATACAAAACACTTTATTATAATATAAACTGAATGGCATAGCTTGTGGTGATCTTTGCAAGGTGAATAATTCTAGGAAAAATAATGAAAAATTAAAACTGATGTTACTTTTCCTGCCCAAGAGCACTAGGCCTCCATCATGACTGAATTCAAACATGCATAAGATAGGCTCAGAGGACCTCTAAATAGAAAGAGGATAGTATTGACATAAAACTCATCAGGTCAACAACCATAACTTTGTTTCTGATGTACAGGAGTGATGCTTAAATGCAGCCCCAGCAGTGGGAAAATGAAGCTGAGGCTGGACAGACTTCTACAGTCTTTTTCACGTATATGGCAAGACAGATCGAGATGGGCTGGAGTTAGCTTTGACAGTGACTTTAGCACTGGGACAATGCGGTCAATGTCAGATAGACATATGGCAAAATGGATCAGGAGCAAGTATACATATTTTATACTATCTTAAGAACATAAGAATAGCCTTACTAGGTCAGACCAATGGCCTATCAAGCCCAGCAGCCCATTTTCACGGTGGTCAATCCTGGTCACTAGTACCTGGCCAAAACCCAAGGAGTAGCAACATTCCATGCTACCTATCCAGGGCAAGCAGTGGCTTCCCCCTCCCATCTTTCTCAATAACAGACTACAGACTTTTCCTCCAGGAACTTGTCCAAAACTTTCTTAAAACCAGCTAAGCTATCTGTTTTTACTACAACCTCTGGCAACATGTTCCAGAGCTTAACTATTCTCACAGAGGGAGAGGGGAGGACATCTTATAGAGGAACTTAGCAAGTAAAATAAATAATTACTAGATTATTGGTTCAATGTTCTCTCGATGATGTCAGACTGTTTGGCAGGCTGGATGGACCATGCAGGTCTTTATCTGCCATCATTTGCTATGTTACTATGGGCTCCTTTTATGAAGGGGCGCTAGGAGGTGGTAGTGGCTAGCGCGCTCAGGAATTTAAAGCGCGTTATTGAGCGCTTTAAGGCCCTAGCACACCTTTGTAAAAGCAGTCCTATGTGGCCTGATACTCCCAGGTGCCATCTTAAAGGAGCTGGTGTGGTTAAAAAAAAATGGCATGCAGTTTGGAGGTTATTATTTTTGAAGGGGTCAAACCCAGTTACATTTCCCACTGAACCTCATGGACCTCACCCCCTTTTTCTCCTAATCTTATTGAATCCCCCCACCCAAGTCTAGCTGAGGTAATGATTGATAGTCCATGGATCCCAGGGAAGGAACAAGCACCAGTTACTCCTTTCCTATTGGAGTTGGGTTCTAAATGTTGTCTATGACTCCTAGCAGTGGTCTCTCGTATTATTGCTAAGGGTCAAGCTGCCATATAAGGGTCTTATATGGTAGTCTGACCCCCTAATTGTAGTACCATAGGACTTCTGCCTGGAACTTTTGGGCCATCAACAGTTACTTCAGATAAAACTAGGGGCAACAGTGGGTTGGGGTTTGGGGTGGATGGGGGGCCTTAAGCATTCTACATTGATGTATCTTCATGGGGGGGGGGTTGGGGCTTGGCACTATCATTGAGGGGCTTTGTTGGCTTGGGTTTTTGCCATGTGGGGAGACCCCAGTCCAGTTCATTTAGTGGTGTTGCAGTATCAAAACACTTCCTTAAATTAGTGCCTATGGGATGTCAGATTAACCCCATGAGTATACTAGCTCATTAAGGGTTTGTATTCTTCATTCATCCCAATTTGGCAAACATATCAATTTTAATCTGTACTTATATTATTTCTTCAAATAAATATTTATAAACAATTCATAAATAGTTTGAATAACTTAGCTTTTAGTAATTGCTGCTTTTTTATTTTATTTTTCCATCATTTCAGCAGTTCTCCCCTTTACCAACCCATTTTGTATCTCTTTATCAAGGTTGGGGAAACTGAGAAACAAACAAACAGAATGCCAGAGTTAATTTTAATTTTAAAACATAAACCTTGCTATAGGATTTATTAATGTATCAAATACGATCTTACCTTTATCTAACTACATCAATATCTTGTGCCGCCGGCACAAGATATTGATGTAGTTAGATAAAGATGGCTGCGGCATCCCTGCAATCCTCTGAAGTATACTATTATATTCTAGGCAATTCTGATCCAAAGGAAAAAATTTTTTCTCATTTCCTGTGACACAGGAAATGAGAAAAATGTTTTTCCTTTGGATCAGAATATATTTCAAATCGCAGTTCATTAGCAGCATAGCGGGTTCTCTGAAGAAATGCGTCAGAACCTTGCTGGACCAACGCTGAATGAACATTTAAGCTAAGTTTTTTTGAACTCACGTTTTTTGAAGTCACTTAGAATTTGGATACTGATTTCACTATATGGACATAAAAATATTTATGAGCGTTTTTCAATAAGCACTTTTAATTACCTTTTACTTCAAAATGGTGCAATGATAGATTCTGTAAGAAGCTCTTTAGGGGTTTGTTCCCCACATCGAGTTTTTTCATTCCATCTTGGATTCTGAGCATCACTCAAGTTTAAAAGGAATTTAAAGTACTTTCGTTTGTCCCATTACGTCTGAGCCATATTTTGAGTATCAAGTTGCCTAGAATATACAAGGACAATAGTATTCTTTTTTCCACCTGAAATACATTAAAATTTATTAATAATTTAACACCTACTCCAATAAAACAATCCACGTGTCAGTCTCTATGGTTAAACTCCAAGATACGAATCGGCGAGTCTAAAATCCTCTGGAAGCATTGGCTGCAGGCAGGCAAACGTACTTTAGATGATGTGATCTCAAATGAGAAAATGCTAAATTTATTACAACTGCAACAATCATTCGGCATTTCAAAGTCTCAAGCTTATAAATGGTTGCAGTTGAAGCAGGCCATTCAGAAGGGGTTCCCTGTTTGGCGCAACTTAAAAAATCAGTATAGCTTGCTAGGCCTATGTTTCCAGATAGATTTACAAGGGCATCAGGCTGCCAAGTGGTACAAATTAATATCTGAATATTTGAATAAAAAACCTTAAACAAGCCTAAAAGACATTTGGAGCATTGAGATAAAGCAGCAGATTTCTGCTACTCAGTGGTCATGGATTTGGACTTGGAGGATGAGATGTACAGTGTCAGCATTTATGAGACAAACCTGGTTCTTTTTGTTACATATAATTTTTTGGACCCCAGTTTGTTTGCAAAAGTTAGATAGTTCAAAGTCTAATAGAAGCTGGCACTGTCATCTTGAAATAGGGACCCTGGATCATCTGTTGTTCTATTATCCTTTGATACTCAACTTTTGGAAATCAATATGGGGACAAGTTAATTTGGTTCTGGAAACATCGATTCCATTATCCTACGATGTGGTAATCTGTGGGACATTGTTGAAAACTAAACCTCCATTAGACAAGTATTAAAGCAGGCTTTTAATTATTATGACAGGGATTGCCATGCAAATGATTACCAAGAATTGGAAAAATTGGGACAGGCTTAATTTTTCCTTTTGGTGGGAACATTTATGTTTGTGTTATAGATATGAAAAAATGAATTCAGATATATTGGGTCATAATAAATTATTTAAAACAACATGGGGTCCATTAACAAATTTTGTTAACTCTGATTAGTTGTATAGTGCCTTTATTTTCTATTTGATTTGCACACACATCTAGGGAGGGAGGGAGGGGGGAAATATGTTTTGTATTCTATCTTGATTGGATATAGTGGAAGAGGGGGGGGAGATATATTTTGTATTGTTATTGATTGAATGTAAGTGCTGTTTGTGATAATACTTGTATGTAAATTCTAATGCACTTTTGACTTGAAAATTATTAAAGAATTATATATATATATATATATATATATATATATATATATATAAAATGTGGTGGTCTTAAGACAGGTTGAAAAGGTGACAGTGAAAGCTGAAAGGATGCTAGGGTGCATAGGGAAAGGAATAGCCAATAGGAAAAAAAAATGTATTGATGCTTCTGTATAAGATTCTGGTAAGACCTCATTTAGAATATTGTGTATAATTCTGAGTCCGCACTTTCAAAAAGATATAAACAAGATGGAGCTAGTCCAGAGGAAGGCAACTAAAATTGTTGATGGTGTACATCATAAGGCATAATGGGACAGATTTAAAGATCTCAATATGTATAATTTGGAGGAAAGGCAGATGTTTAAATACCTATGTGGCATAAATATACATGAGATGAGTCTCAGTTGAAAGGAAACTGCAGAGTGAGAGGGCATTGAATGAGGTTAAGAGGTGATAGGCTCAGGAGTAATCTAAAGAAACTCTTTTTATACAGCACAGTTGGTAGATGCAAGGAATAGTCTCCCAGTAAAGGTAGTGGAGACAACGAATTCAGAAAGCATGGGACAGGCAAGTGGGATCTCTTAAGGAGAGGAGGAGATAATGGATGCTGTATATGGACAGACTAAATGGGTCTTTTGGCCTTTATCTGTCATCATATTTTTCTTCAATAACTCTAAAATCAGTGGAGAAAAGACCTCAGTGTCTTAGAGGGAGCCAGAAAAAACTCTAAGCTCCCTAGAGACAATCTTATCTCAACACACAGTTGAGACAGGGGGACACATCCTCGGTCAGAAAAACTCCACTAGTGTATAAGCATTCAATAATTTTATAGTTTCTTCATGCAGTCTTCATATATCATTTATATTGCATCTCAAAATAATGACTAATAAAGGAACAAAAACATTGACTGTGCAGTCAGCAACCCCTACTGCTAATACATGATCGCTCGTCTTAGATATTTCCAATTTCCAACAGGAACCCCTGTTTCGCTGTGCTTCTACTACTCCTGCTACTACAATAGATAAGGAAGCGGTTGATACCAATATGTGGTGAGCTGTTATCTGGATGTTTTGGGTGTAAAGTGGTATTCTCTAATATAACAAACAATAATTCCACACAAGCTGAATATCAGAAATATTATAAAACCACTAAAAAGATATTCATACACTAAATCCCCTTACCAGAGACTTCAATTTAGCAGGTATCTAAATTATACGAAGAAAAGACCTCAGTGTTCCAAGAGAAAAACTCAGGGAACTTCTATGGCAATTGCAGAATTGTCATAGGTAACACATCCTTGGTCTAAGAAAAACTCCGTTCAATAAATGATTGTCACAAAAACATATTTCCAAAAATCTTTTAGATAAAAGACCTGCACTTATCTTTAATGGTATCTTTCTGTCCTCTGGTGTGGGCAAGATCACTGCAGCGCAGTGAAAAAAATCACTTGGTGCTGTTTCACTTAATCTGGCATAGCACTGAAGATAACCAAGAAATTCCTGACAGGCCCTGTTTCGCAACCATGCTGCAATCTGATGTTCACAAATAGAACACTCATAATAAACGGTTCATAGACAACGGCGCAAAAGACAAAAGCGCGCGCCGACAATTGAGCGCAGCGTGTGCCGCCGTGCCGCTCTAAATTACAGTTTTTAGGGGCTCCGACGGAGGGGTTTGTTGGGGAACCCCCCAGTTTACTTAATAGACATCGCGCCGGCGTTATGGGGGGTTTGGGGGGTTGTAACCCTCCACATTTTACTGTAAACTGAACTTTTTCCCTAAAAATGGAAAAAGTGAAGTTTTCAGTAAAATGTGGGGGGTTAGAACCTCCCACACCCCCCACAACGCCCCCACAACGCGGCGCGATGTCTATTAAGTAAAGTGGGGGGGTTCCCCCCCACGCCCCCTGTCAGAGCGCTAAAAACAGTAATTTAGAGCGGCGCGGCAGCACGCACTGCGCTCAATTGTCTGGGCGCGCCTTTGTCCCAGCGCGCTTTTGACCTGACACCAATATAAACATTATATTTAATTGATATCTCCTTCTAATTCTGACTCAAAACAGTACATTCATCATCAAATAAAATCTCTTTAGCAAAGAGTACAATATGCCCACATGAATAAAATTGTTTTTATCTCTTTTTAAAATAATTGAATCTTGAGGTTAATAAGTTCCATAATATTGGCTCCATAACTTGAAATATACAATAATAATAATAATAATAATATAATAATAATAATAACTTTATTCTTATATACCGCCAACAATCTTGCGACTTCTAGGCGGTTCACAACGAAGAGAAACTGTACAGACAGCGACTTACAGAGTATAGCTGAGAACATCAGATAGCAACAACAGTGATAATAATAGCACAGTTTATATATAAACCGCGCTAGCGGTTTTAGCGCGAGGAGCCGCACTGAATGGCCCACGCTGCTCCCGACGCTCATAGAGTTCTTATGAGCATCGGGAGCAGCATGGGTCATTCAGCGTGGCTTCCTGTGCTAATACCGCTAGCGCGGTGTAGTAGAAGAGGCCCATAGATTTCCTAAAACACTCCAATTTTATCCTGCAAAAAGACAAACCTCTAGCATGAAAGAATCTGCTGACCTGAGAACTCTCACCATATGGTATAATTTTAACTTAGAGGCCAGTATAGGAGATGTCATTCCCTTCAAAGTTCTAAAGGCCAAGCAAAATATCTTAAAACACAATTTGTTGTACAATTGGTAACATCTGTAGATGGTCTGCGCAAGCTTAAAGAGCTGCAACCTTTTCTTTTATAACTTTTAACATTAGCCCAGCAAGCCCGTGAATTGAGACTTCCAATGGATGGATGGATTGAGACTTCTGAGTTTTACTTCCATTGAAAGCAAGGAGGACTGATAGAGACATCTGAGTTTTACTTCCAGTGAAAGCAATGGAAGTAAAACCCAGATGTCTTAATCCGTCCTCTTTTTTCTGGAGTCATATGGTAACCCTAGACATTCCAGTAGAACATTGGGACACCTTAGAGGTGTACTAAAGGCCTGATTCTGCAAAATGTGTGTCCCGATGGTAGGAGGAGGTAGGTGTGCTACTGTCATATATCAGCCAATCGGGATGCACTTTTTTTTTGTTTGGTATTTTTTTAGAAAAAAGGAAGGACATCTACATTGTAGGCATGTGTTGTGCATCTAGGAAGATGCATAGGGAGATGTAAACACACCGAAGGAGGGGTATGGGTGTGGTCTCATCTGGAAGTGGCGTTGGGCATGCTTAAGCATCCCTACATGTCTCTGTAGGTGCAAGAGCAGATGCCTTAAATGTAAGTCTGCAAAATTTAAGGTGTCTGTTCAGCGATATACACACGATTCTCTTTAGGATGCCGATGAGTGATTGACATGCAATCGGTGATCACCTTTTAGGCATCCGCTCAGATCGGTGTCCTAAAGAGAATCAGGCTCTTATGCTATTACTGCTATTACTGTATTTAGATGCCCAGATTCTGTTATAGAATCCTAGTGTAAGCTCACATTTATACAGTGACGTTTAGTCCAGGTCAGTAAGTGTAAATGTGATGCTTAAATCTATGTTACTTCCATAAATGTTGAATTCACCCAAGCCTCTCTCATGCCTACTTAATCTGTTTATATTATACAGTAAAATACCACTAAGTTTACAGCTGGCACTTACATATTTAACTGCAATAATTGCCATTGTAAGTGCTAGTAATCCATAAGCAAATTAACTTTAGGTGACCTGTTACAGAATGAGGAACAAATGTCTACTCTACAATATTCTGTATAGCTCTTCTAATAATAATGCAAGCCAAAGTTAAAGAAGATCATTTGATATGAGTAATCGTAATCAGATGAGATTCGCGTTCTGAATTTAGCGGGGGTTGATACTGTTATATTGCTTTTCTACATTTACACAAAATTGCATTTTACAGCTTAGAAATCATTTGCTTCAAATTGCATTTACAGTCTTAATTGCCTAATTAAACCTATCAATCTTCAGGACACATTCATTTTCTTTTCCTAATAATAAGTTGTATTTTTAGCTATCTTTTCTGAGAACTGGATTTATATTTGTATTCATGGGGTCTACATTGCAATGCATCAAGAGAAGAAATATGACTTTTGGTTTCCAGTTTTTGTTTAATTATCACACATTTGAGATGAAATCCAAACCTATTAAATCTAAGATAAATTGAACTTAAATGAGGAAAGCATCTAGGGGGCAGATTGATAAAAATATAGAGACTTACTAATGAATGTTGGTTGATGTTTTTGATTCTGATCCAATGGAGTATCAAAGAACGGGTATTGTTCTGTTCCCACTATAGTGTGTGCATGTTTGCATTCAGAGACAGATGCACAAAGCCCCCTGTGTTGGTAATGTTTCATTTAGACTGGTTTTATCCAGTCTAATTAAAACTTTTATTCTGCCAGTGCACAGAGGCTATCAGTCACTGCTTTTACTATGCACCGAAGCAGTGACCAAAAGTCTCATTGAAATGAGTTTGTTAGTATTAAAATGAGCTCTTTAGCAGATTCTGTGCAATACCCAGAATAATGGACTACATAAAACCTCTGTCAAACTACCAACAGCTCTCAGCTGTCAGTAGTGCCCCCTGCCTTTGCTTTCCTGTTAGTGCCTTAGCACTGATTGGCTCAGGCGCTGACAGGAAAGCAACAATAAAATGTCCAGTGTACCTCACCTGACCCCAAAAAACTCTTCCTGATGGTCCAGTGTCCTGGCTGATCCCACAACCAGCCCCCCCAAAGGTACCCCTGATGGTCCAGTGACCAACATGAACCCATCCATCATCCATGACCCCCCCCCCCAATATATTTTCTATTTTATTTATATTCTTTATATATTGCTTCTATTCCAAGTGGTTTACATTCAGGTACTCTAAGGTCCAGATTCACTAAGGGTATGGATCTGTGTCTGGGAGGCTAATTCACGAATCACCCTCATTTGGAATCATGCCCCAACCGACTGCCTGGATCACTCTGTAGCCATATGGTAACCCTAGACATTCCATAGAACATTGGGACACCTTAGAGGGCATGGCTGTGAACTTCACATAAAGGGTGCCAGAAGTACATTTCACCATACCCCCCTTTTAATGTATGGTGAGCCCTCCAAAACTCCCCCCAAGCCTACCATACCCACCTGTCTACCACCCCAATAGCCGTTAAGGCTACAGGTGCACCTATAATTAAATTTTTTTTCATTTAATTTAATTCTTATATACCACTAATAACCGTGAGGTTTCTAAGCGGTTTACAAAAATGATGCATTAAAAAGATACAATAGATAAAAATAAATAAGATAGGTACTTGGAAAATTTCCCTAACTCTCCCAAAGGCTCACAATCTAACTAAAGTACCTGAAGAAACAATTTATGGAAAATAAAGATAAAAATATAAAGACAGAGGTAAAGATAGAGATAAATATGAATATTCCAACAAGTAATGTATAAATAACTATTTTACATCCTACAATTGAAAATATTCTAACATCAGCGAATATCAAGGATACAATTATGAAGAGGGAATTTTTAGCAGACAGGGAATGTGGATACCTAGTGTGAGGAAGAAATTCAGGATAAGGTATTGAAGTTATGTTCGCGGGAGAGTGTCTGGCTAGGACAAGAATTTCTTAAACAAAGTGGTCTTTAGTTCTTTCCGGAAGATGCTGTAGGTCAACCTAGCGGTATCGATGAGATAGCCTAGCCATGATTGCTGTCTACCAGCTTGAAACTTGAAAGTTCTGTCCAGGAAGGTTCGATATCTGCAGCCAACGATTTTCGGGTATGCAAACAGGTTGTTGTTTCTGGTAGATCTAATGGGGGAATAGAATTCAAAATGAGGTAGGAGGTAATTAGGGGCCATTCCCCAGATTAATTTATAGCAAAAACAGGAGAACTTGAATAGAATTCTTTCTTCGAGTGGTAACCAGTGTAGCCGTTTGTAAAAGGGACTAACGTGATCACCTTAGTCCGAATATTAAACGGACGGCGGTGTTCTGAATTATTCGCAGTTTTCTTACGGTTTTTTTAGGTATCCCAAAGTAGATGATGTTACAATAGTCCAGGGTGGATAGAATCAGCGAATGAACCAGTAATCTGAAGGATAGAGGGTCAAAATATTTTTTTATGGTTTTCAATTTCCAAAGAGTGGAGAAGCATTTTTTTGTCACCGAGTTTATGTGATCGGTCATAGTTAATTTGGTATCTAGAGTGACTCCTAATATTCTTATAGTTTTTAATATTGGGTGGTCATGACCATTTATTTGTATTGTTGTTGTATAGTAATATAGTATAGTATAAAAGGTAGTATAGTAATAATAATAATAACTTTATTCTTCTATAACGCCATAGTCGAAAGAGTTCTAGACGGTTCACATTTGAAGAAGGCTGGACAATCAGCGAGATACAGGATGTAAGAAGAGAGGGTTACATAAGAATTAGGTAAAGGAACAGTAAAATTAAACAGCAAAATTACATTGAGGTAGAGAGGGGGAGAATATATCATTTGGAGGCTTCTGTTTAGGAGATTAATTTGTCAAACAGAATCATTTTGACTGATTTTCGGAATGTGCCGTAGGTCAAACTGGCTCTGTTTATGTAGTTGTCCAGCCAGGACTGCTGTCTGCCTGCTTGGAACTTGAAAGTCCTGTCCAGAAAGGATTTGTATTTGCAGCCTGTGATTTTTGGGTAAGTAAATATGTTTTGGTTTCTGGTTGGTCTTATGGGGTTGTGAAATATGAAGTGTGGTAGCAGGTAGGAAGGCGCTAGACCCCAGACCTGCTTGAAACAAATGCAGGCAAATTTGAACAGAATGCGTGCCTCCATTGGCAGCCAGTGCAACTTTTTGTAGTAAGGGGTAGTAGTCCATCGTTGATAGGATCAGAGACTGCACCAATAGCCTAAAGGACGTAGCATCAAAATATTTTTTGATGGTCCTTAGTTTCCAGAGTGTACAAAAGCATTTCTTCATCACTAAGTTTGTGTGGTCTACCATGATTAGGTATGTGTTCAGTATATTTTTATGGTTTTGGAGATTTGGTAGTCATGGCCGTTTAATTTTAATGATGTTCTGGTAATTTTGTCCTTGGGGCTTGCCAAGAAGACTTTTGTTTTTTCTGTGTTTATCTTCAGTTTGAAGTTGGTTGTCCATTTTTCGATTTCGATCATTATGTGAGAAAGGTTATTTATTGTAGCATTATGGTGAGCTCAAACTTTCTAGTGATTAGAGTGGCTAATGGACCTGAGTCCTCTTTATGGTTCACTATCCCACTCACCAGGCTACTTAAGACACCTGTATGCTGCTCTACTAGGATTTCCTATATCAGGTACTGCTGTTCAAGAAATAGGTAGGTACTGTTTCATTCAGATTTTTAAGAGTGTTAGAAAGTCAGTGACTACTGGGGGAGTGTTGGGGAGTCATAGCATAATCCCTCCAGGGGTCATCTGGTCAGTTTGGGTACCTTTTTGGCACTTAGATGCTTTTTTAAAACAAGTCTAGCTCAGACTGTCTAAGTTCCATCTAAGACATCTTGGGAAAGGTTTGATTATTACTGCAAGATGTCAAAGTCTAAGCCCACCCAAAGTCAGCCCAGAACACATCTCTAACATGACCCCTTTAGTTTTGGATGCACAGTGGCTAGGATGCCTCACAAGATGTCCAGAAAGACGGTTTCAAAAATTGGCACTTGGACGTACTGGTAATTAGGATGTCTATGCCATTTTTTGGATGTCTCAGAGTGTATAATAATATTTTTTTCTCCACAACTTAAATAATTCTATACAAATACTTTTCAATTCAGCTGAAAGGTAAACATTCTGTGAAAATCCATACATACTTTTAGCTGCTGTGAAGGAAACACTTTTCAACCAGGGAAATCACACTGGGTAAACGCAACTTTCAAGTCCAGACTAAAAGCCCACATTTTTGAGGTTGCTTTTAACTCTTAACTCACTGTAGCCTCCTTGTGACCCTGGGCAGGTCACTTGGCACTCCCTTGCCCCAGGTATTGAGTCGTGGCTCGTGGCCAGCGTGCTGTTTATGGGACGATATTGGAATGGATGTCAGGAGCATGATAGTGCAGTAAAAAGCGCCAGTTTTTCGTATGATTCTGGGTAATTCTAGTTAGACAAACATCTGTGTTAGTTAAGGACCACGCCCAAATAGAAGCGTATGGAAAAACAGGTGAATAAAAATTTGAATATAATGTAGCTAAGGCCAGAGAAAAACACACTAAGGATTAATATAAGGGAAAGCATAATAATATCTGTGTATGTACTTTGCTGTTGAGCCAAATCATGGTGGAAATCATGATTACATGATTACATGGAATCCAGTTTAGGTTCTTTGTGTGTACTATATCTGTCCTGTCTTCGGCCACCATCTTGTGCCAGTGAATAGTATTCTGTCTTTGTCCTCTCTGAGTTTTCCCGCTTCCAGCCTCGTGGTGTTAATTAACACCAGCTGGGCTTGCTTTAGACTGGCTAGGAAAATAACGTGTTCTAAACTGATATATAAAATGTATGAAGTATGAATGGCCAAGATATGAATGAAATTATGAATGTTTGGGGCCCCTGAATGTGATATGTGGTGATATAAATGGTTTATAAGAAGAAACACTAAGGAAAATCCTAAAGTAACATCTGGAAGTAGTTAAGTTAGAATCTGAGATGCTGTATCAGTCTCCAGCAGAGGGGAGGGGGATCTACCCCCCCTCCTCTTCCAGACTAAGGTTTCTGTGTAAGGCCATGCAATTTGAATCTGTCAGCTTAGGAAGAGAGTTTTTCCTTTAGGGCTGAGAATTTCTCAGCACCATGTTAATAATTGTAGAATTTTTTTGCATAATATTATAATATTAATTCAGAAATCAAATGTACTGTTCTAAACTTTTAAACATGGAAACATGGAGGGATTTATTTTCCTTTGTCAAAACTTTTAAGACCGCCTCTTTGGTGAATTGTCATTCGTTAGTATACTGATGATGTCATTGAGCTAAAAGTTATATAATAGAATGTAATGAGATAGAAAAACGAGACCGTTAGGAGAAGGCCAGCATTTTGGCCACTATTAACGATCTCCCATAAGCACAATGTTAAGCAATGATGCTGTTCTTTTGATCTAATAATGGAAAAATAGAAACAATAATTCAATAAATCTTGGTTATAATTTTAAAAACCTTGCGCTGGTGTCATTTTGCATGTATAATTATTTTCAAACCTGAAGCTTTCACAAATGGCGTCAATGACCCTTGCTCAGTATAAAACTTAGATTGTAAGCCCACTATGCCTACTAGTGCTATACACTTCTCCCTCCGTATTCGCGGTTTCAGCAATCACGGGTTTGATTATTCATGGTTTTTAGCTTGCTAGCTCCTCCCCCCAAATTACATCAGATTGCATAGAGAAATCACCGATTCCAAGCGTTTACAGAGAAAATTGCCGATTCTCAGCACTTTCTTCACTGTATTTTGCCTCTCCTTCAGGAACAGGCCAGGTCTCCTATCATGTTATTTGCAGTGTTTCTGTATTTGTGGGTCTGTTAATCCCCTATCACAGCAAATACGGAGGGAGAAGTGTAGTAATAATTTTCTTGCTTAAACCTTTGGAAATTACTCTCAACATATACTGTATACCAAATGTTCTCACAATAGGCATGTCTTAAATATTCTGAATGGTATTACATTCTTGATATTTTTCAATGCATTTTCTCACTGTTTCTCTTTTAGTCTTTGCCATTTTTATATAGAAACCCCAGTTAACAAGTAGAAGGAGATGAAGCAATTTATCAGCACAGGCTTAAGAGTCTTTAAATTTCTAGGTCACCAATTCAAATTCAGTTCAGGTTAGTAGTAATTGAAAGTCTTTCCCATCTGGAAGCTGTTTTGTGTCTTTTGCAAAATTAATCATGGTCTTGGTCCCTGTAGAGAATTATTCATATCAATCCAAAGTTATCTCTCAATGTTGCATTCACTTACTAATTTTCACATTTATTAACAGTCTCAGTAGAAAGGATAAAAATTAAAGAGTCACGGTGACTGAATTACAGTCTCTTATGTAATGGTCATCCTTCCAGAATAAACTTGAGGCATTATGTGGCAAGAGAATCCCCTAAATTCGGTGTAAAGAGGCTTCCATTGTGCACACAAATCAATGTGTACAGCTGATTTGCATACACAACTTGTTTAACAAATCTAATTGGCGCTGATAATTGGCAATTAACATTTCATAATGCAGTTGTTCAACTGGTTAGCAAATTGAAAATCTTTGCTAACCAGATCGCTTTCTACACTGCCCTGATTCTGCCCTAACTCCACCTCTGTACCACCCATAAACTAGCCATTTTTGTCACGGGCAATTAAAGGGAATATTCAGCAGTACTCTCCAGGACTGTGTCACTGAATATCCTCACTTAGCCCTGGACAAACAATTTAAACAGCCAGGAGCCTCTCCTGGCTTTTTAAATGTCTTTAAATATTGACACTTTATGTATGTGTGTGTGAACTCTACTTCAAGTCTCTCTAAACTTCACCTCTGAAAACACCTTGGGGCAAATTCTGTAAAGGACATCTAAAAGTTAGACATTGTTTAGACATCCAGCAGTGCAATGCTCAGTGTGATTCTCTTGACCATAGATGCACAATAGAGAATCATGCTCAGTGGCACTCAGCAAATTTAAGTGCATCTATATAGTTAGGCATGCTTTATAGAATCACCTTTTAGGTGTCACATAGATGTCTTCACAACACAATGTCTAAAACATTATCTCATTTTAGCATTATGACGTCATTAGAATGGCAATTTTATGCTGTTTTTACATTAAAATTGTATGCAGTACAATGATCATTCAGAAGGCAGCCCAATTTTACATTTCGCTACTTTATCATACTTCCTTTTTATCCTGGTGGGTTCAAGGGGATTAAGTGAATTGCCCAGGGTCACAAGGAGCAATTAAGTGTTTGAACCCACAACCTCAGGGTACTCAGGCTGTCACTCTAACAACTGCACCACACACACTTAGATAGCAAACCACATGTCAATTCAAAAGCCAAGCTTATATCCTCTTGATTCGTAAGCAGTCATTTCTCTAGGATAATTATCAAACATGTACCTTCAACACTTGTCTAGCTCTTCTTTTGACCTCTGTGTTCTTCAATCAAAGCACATGAAAAATATATATATATTGTCACAGGGTTGCCCCTGTTCCTAGTGAGGAAGCCCTGCCAGAAAAGGGAAATGGGGTTAAAACCCTTGATAGTATTCCTAAACCTGCTAAGGAGAATCCCAAAGCAGCTCCTAGGAATACTTACATGCCAAGCCTTCCAGCAATGAAACCTCCTAAAGCCCTGCCTAAAGCAGGCAGATATGGTTTAGCTTTACCTAAGCCAGTTATAGGAAAACAAGTGGAAAAACTACATCTCCCAGCAGGCATAGAGCCAGGGAAAGGAAAGAGCAGGGCTGGAATACAAGCCACTCCCAATCAGGCTCAACCTGGTTTAGGCCAGGTGAGAAGGGCTCTGAGATCAGGCTACCCTAACACACCTGCAGAGAGGACTAATCAGCTTCCTGCAGTGAAAGAAAAGGGTGTAGTTTTCTCAAAGCAGCTCCAGAAGCAGTTAGAGAGCCAACCTCAGAGTACACACCTGCTCCAGACCCAGCAAGCCAGAGCCAGTCATCAGGTTGCAAGCCCCAGATTGCAAGCCCAGAGAATCAGGAAGCCACAGTTTACCTCCTGGCTACCAGCACAGGCAGAAGTTGGTGAGATAGAAGCCACAGAGAACGGTGAGTCTGTGTTTGGGCAAGACAATGAGATGGCTGATGAGGACCTTGCTTATAAAATGGAGATAGAAGAAACAGAGTTGCCCATTATAGAAGGAATGGAAATAAGCTAATCTTTTCCTGTTAAAGAGAGCTGGGATAAAATTTGGACTGTATACTAGATTAAGAGAAGGCTGAAATTTTTGTTTGAAGAAAACTTTACAGTTGGGACAAGTTTTTTCCTCTTTTGCGATAATGGGCTTAGAACTGATAATTGTTTGGGTTTTGAATGCGGCAATGATATACCAGGTGATACAAACCTGAAGAAGCCTGTTTAAAAGTTTGTTTTGATTTTGATCAATAAATTATGCCAGGAAAGGGCATCTCTGTCACTGGACCTGTTTTTTTAAAATTATTATTCCAATACCAAGCTACCAATAGAACCTCAAGTAACCGCTCGGCTGAGTAAGGCCACTTGCTGAGCCCAGCTTGGCCACGCCCGGTCACAATATATATATATATACAGTGGAACTTTGGTTTGCGAGCATAATTCGTTCCAGAAGCATTATTATTTAATTTTTTTTTTAAACCCACTACCAAAAGGATATAATATTTGGCAACTTAAGGATCCTTTTACAAAGCCGCAGTAGTGAGTCCTGGTATAGCAAATGCGGTGCAACCCATAGGAAATGAATGGGTTGCATCACATTTGCTGTGCGGGAATCACTACTACAGCTTTTAAAATGAGCCCTTAAAGCAGGGGTGCTCAAAAGGTCGATCACGAAAAACCAGTAAATCGAAAGGCAACGCGAGTCAATCGCAGAACCCATCCCTGGCTCTGCAATCGACTCGCGTTGCCTTCACATTCTGTCTTCCCTGCTTCCCCAACGCCAGGCCAGGCGCATACAAGCGCCGGGCCCATAGCCTTCCCCCTTCTCCCCCCCCCCCCCAATGTCAATTCTGACATCGGAGAGGTTCTGGTGCTGGTGCCTCTCCTCTGACTGGGCCTTGAGCATGTGCAGATGCTCAAGGCCCAGTCAGAGGAGAGGCACGATCTTCGGGCACCGGCACCTCCTGTGGCTTGGTGCTGCGTGCCGGTGCCATATTGGGGGGTATTCTTGCAGTTTAGGAGGGCAGGGGATGCTGGTTAGCAGGCGGGGGGCCTCGCAAATCGAATCAATGCTCAGTTTGCAAGTCACGATTTGCAAGAATGTTTTGCTCATCTTGCAAAACACATGCAAACTGGTGCACTCGTAAACCGAGGTTTGACTGTATATATATATCATATTAAATCTTCTATTTTTTGGTGTGACGCGGACTCCTTTGCAAAACCAGATCTACTTTTGAGCATTAGTTGGGCGCGAGTTACGTGGATGCAACTTAGGTGTCACTTTGGCGTGCTGGAGGCATCCATATCTAGGTGAACGGGGCTTCTATTTTGGGGGATAAAGAGGACTCATCTTTGATAATAATTGTAAAAGATGTTTAATAATGCATTATTCAAGCAAAGCACATGATAAAATGTATTGCATACTAAACATCATTCCTGAAGTTTAAGAAAATAAAAAGAGAAACCCTACTCAAAATGGCTGTGGTCCAAAGCAATTGGACATGTCTCATGCACAATCTTGACATCATTGTGACATCATCAATATGTACCTAGATGTCATATTATCACTAAAAAAAATAGGAATATGTGCTGGAGTACCTGACCATACTAGAGATTTGAATCCATGACCTGTGGAAGATGGAAACACTGAGCCACTGGTGCTTCCTTTTAGGCAGGAGTTCCTGCCATGTGAAATGATACCATAGGAGATCATAGCTATCTCAGGGTTAAAATAAATTTCCCTCTGGACCCTGGTAAGGGCAGAGTGCAAATGTAAATTGAAAAGTCCACAATCCATACTCTCTTATGAGACCAAAAAGAACCTATTAAGGTATTGGGGGCTTGTGTAGATTTGAACCTATGGAAGAAATGCTCTTAACCAGAGAACCAAAGGTGCTTCCTATTAGATAGGAGTTTCTATTATTTTTTAGTGACATTCTGCCATCTAGGTGCATTTTGATGATGTCAAGTTTGTGCATCAGTCATGTCCACTTGCTCTGAACCACAGCCATTGTAAGTAAGGTTTCTCTTCTTTTCTTAACCTTTTTGAAATTAGATTTAGTATTATATATATATCTATATATATATTTCATGTGCTTTGCTTGAGTAATGCATTATTAAACATCTTTTTCCATTATTATCAAAGACAAGTCCTCTTTACCTCCCAAAATAGAAGGTTTAATATGTAATATATATATTTCATATGCTGTGCTTAAGTAAACATCTTTTGACCTTAATATCAAACTGGAGTCCTCTTTAATCCACAAAAATAAAAGCCTTGTTCACCTAAATGTCAATGCCTCTGGCACACCTAAGTGACACCTACATCATGTCCAGCTAACTCGCATCCACCTAATGCCAAAAAGTAGCCCTGGTTTTGCAATGCCTACATTTTAGGCAAGAATGTAGATGCGTTTGGTTGCTTAGCAGCATGTGATTCTGTAACTGGACGTCCATATCAAAGCCACACACACGCCTATCCCATTAGGTGCAGTTTTTTCCGAAGGGTGGCTATGAAATTGTGGATGCCTATTTTGTGAATTGCACAGCTTTTGGATGTCTAACTTTCAATTATTGATTGTTAAAATCATTAATTGGGCTTATTATCCAATTTATTTGGACGCCTAAGTCACTGGATATCCAGGTTTCAGGTTTCAGGTTTATTAAAAAATTTGAAATACTGCCTTATTAAAAATTCAAAGCGATTTTACATAATATAAAAACAGAGTATAATAAAAACATACATTAAGAACAAATTACAAGCAATGCTACAACCAATCAAACGCACTGATGAGCATAAACTTACCGATACAAGATGGTGGAGAAGGACAGAAATACAATTTGTATGAAGAGAAAGATTGGGGAAGTTTAGGCATCCTTTACAGAATTTGCCCCTATTGTATACTCAGAGGCATAAAAGGACAGATAATAGAAACATAGAAACATGATTATAGATACAGTATAATCTCATTATAATGGACTCGCTTATAACGGAACCTCGCCTGTAGCGGACAAGGCCCGCTGGTCCTGGCCGTACGCCATTATAAACATACAGAAAATCATTGCTTATAGCGGACTCACATATAACGGACTTTTGCATATAATGGACAACCAATTTGGTCCCCAGAGCCACTTTTATATGTAGTTTTCTTCGGCTATAACGGACATGCAGGCTCCGCCTACAAGGAGCGTGGCATGCCGGTGATATCGTATCAAAATGCAGCCCAGAAGAAAATGACAGAGTATTTTTCTTTCCAGTACAGTACGACATAATGGTTTAGAACATCTTTTAGTGTTCTGGTTTTGCAATCATTTCGTGCCATACCAATGTTTTGCTGAGTTTTGTTCTTGATGTTGCTGATATGGTTATGCAGTGACTGTTGTTCATTGATTGAACGTTGTTTCAAGTTGACCTAAATAAAGTTTTTTAAAAAATGCAACTCTGGATATAACGGACCGTTTTTCCAGGTTCCTTGAAGTCCGTTATAATGAGATTATACTGTATAGGCCAAATGGCCCATTCAGACTTCCCATCCTGCTCTATTGGTATCACCTCCCCCCAGCAAACTGAACACCTCTTCAGGAGAAGAAATGATGGGTGGGGCAGAAACACTGCTGTTTGTCAAAGGTTGCACAGGAGGATTTCTAAAATTGGGGTTTAATGAGGTGTTAGGCCCAGGGGAAAAACCAGTAGTTCCTGTTTCCTGGCATCTCACAAGCAGGCTTTCAGCCCTGGATACTGAAGGATCTGTCGCTTGCTAAAAAAAAGGGTCTATCGGACCCATCACAGGAATGCTCATGGTCTCAGAGGGATAGAAACGTGGCTTCCCCTTTGTTTCACCATTTTGGCAAATAAGGAAAGCAGTCAGAGAGCAAACACTAGACCTCCACCATCTTGACTCTACCATCTTCTCATGCAAACTTTAATGAGTGTTAGCAACCAATTATTGATGGTTCAGAGCTCATTATTCAATTTATTTCTGCACAAATCTCAGAAGTGCAACCAAAGTTGGGCATACAACTTTGAGTGCCATATGAGGAGCTGCTGAAAAGTTTTCAACTCAACCAAGAAGAGAATGATGTGGAGCCATGAAACTTACAAGTTATTCCACACTTTTTTTGACACTTTTCATTTCAGTGATATGAAACTAAACGAAAAGTGTCAATAAAGTGTTGAATAATTTGTAAGTTTCATGGCTCCACATCATTCTTTTCTTGGCTGGGCTAACTTTTTAGTGGCCCCTCATATATAGAATCCAGGAGTAAGTGTTTAACACCCTTTAGTAGAAGGACACCTATATTTTTTTTGTCAGTTTGCTTTAGGTAGCAGTTGGTTATTGACACTTTTGAGGTGTCCAATGTCGGTCCTCGAGGGCCGCAATCCAGTCGGGTTTTCAGGATTTCCCCAATGAATATGCATTGAAAGCAGTGCATGCACATAGATCTCATGCATATTCATTGGGGAAATCCTGAAAACCCGACTGGATTGCGGCCCTCGAGGACCGACATTGGACACCCCTGCTTTAGGAGGTTAGAGATACTGAAAATTACACAGCTCACTCGAAAAGAATGATGCAGATTGTTTTAGATCACTGATTGAAACCTATGTCAAAACAGAATTTTCTTTCTGCAAATTAGCACTTAACAAAATACCTCCCCCTTCCCCTTTTTACAAAATCATAACATGGTTTTTAGTGCCAGCTTTAGCGGTAAAAGCTCTGATGCTTATAGAATTCTTATGAGCGTCGGAGCTGTTACCGCTACAGCCGGTACTATAAACCGCTCTATGGTTTTGTAAAAGGGGTGGGTGGGGGAGGTTGTAAGACAACACTCTTTTCAGCTTCAGTGGCAAAGTAACCCTCAGAATTTAGGAAGCTGGTTGTTTGGGCTAAGAACTTTTCAGCACCCCCTTGTATGAGAAAAATCACCTTAATCAGAGCCTTCTCACACTACAAAGTAGATGTTCTAACTTGTCACAATGCTGAATCTGTCTTCAATTTTATATGACAGATGTGTCTCATTGTTCACAAGGCAATTTGTGGATTTCTATAATAGATATATGAATTATTAATCTAGCTATCAGTTGCAATGCACTTTTGTATTGCAGCTCAGTAAACAATAAAATAGAAGGAATCAACAAACAGGATAAAATAAAATATCTGGCATAGTCCCTGCAGTGCTGCTAAATTTAAATAGCCATCTAGTGCAGTAATACTTGGAGATACCTCTTGCATACAACGTCACATTCTCAGGGCTATATATATATATTTAATAGTCAGCTCATATTTTCTTTCATTAGTTATACAGTAGAGATCAAGTAGAGACTATCAAGTAGGCAGGTAGAACACACAAGCTAATATTTTCAACAGCATGTAAGAATCTTCTTAAAGCTTCTTAGGTTTAAGTTCAGAATATGTTAATTATTATTAACTCATTAAAAAAAAAAATATATATATATATATTTAATGCAATTACATCATATATATATATATTTAATGTAATTACATCATTGCAGAAAAGGGAGTATGTCAAAGTGCATGGTGCACTGAACTGTATCCCATAGCAAAGTAATGAAAAATTGCTGCTAACCCATAAAAAAAATTATGGGTCAGCCTCTTAGATTATAAGCTCTCTGAGAACAGGAAATGTTTATTTATCTGAAAGGATCTCATTCAATTGGAAGACATGAGCAAAATCTAACATACATAAATATTGTCACACATTGGAATGTCTTATAAAAATAATAATAGATGTATGAGTTGCTGGCCTTAGCAAAGATGAGCTGGATAATTCTCCCTATCCCTTTGCTACTCAGAAAATGAGTAAGTTTAGCGAATGGCCACCAAGATGGTCTCAGGACTCAAGGATCTCCTGTATGAGGAACGGCTGAGTAAATTGCAGCTATACTCACTCGAGGAACGCAGAGAGAGGGGAGACAAGCCTTCTCACATCATCATCCTAAGCCTGGCATGATTGGAAACACTGACCTGATTAGTGAAACAGTTTGACTGTGGGCTTAAAAAGGAACAGATTGGTAGTTCTCCCTATGATTGAGCTCATGAGGGATATGTTTGTTTGTTTTCTTTGCCTTTGCACTGACCTGAGATACTGCTCCTTGCTTTAAGAATATGCCCTCTGATATCACTGCTCTTGACCAAACATGATTAAACATGCACCCAGTTAGTCTAGCAGGTTGAGTGCTGATCTTAACAAGGAATAACTGGGCTACTTTCTCTTCTCCCAGGTTTGAAGCAAATGCTGCTCTGCTCCCTGCGAAGCCATCATCCTAAGACTGGAATGAATTGTCAGTGCACAAGTGCTTCCCTCCTTTTAGTTTAGATATGATTTTTTTTTTAAATTCTATTATATTGTTAGCCATTTAGATACCTATATGATGAACAGTATATCAAAAATAAAGAAACTGGAAACTTGATTCTGCACCAGACACATGCCCACTGGTGGGCCATTGTGGATGGAACTTAGCTGTAGTGTACCAAGGGGGGGCGGGGGGGAGGTCCGCCCTGGGTGCATGCCCCAAGGGGGGTGCACAACTGGCCACCCACCGGGGAATAGGCTGCCACCGGGGAAAGACTACCACTGCCGCCATCGGGAACAAGCCGGCGCCGAGTTCTCCCTCCCTTCTTTTCTTCCTCGCGGGGCCGACCAACTCTCGCCATCTAACGTCAATTCTGATGTCGGAAAGGACATGCTGGGCCAGCCAATCGCTGCCTGGCTGGCCTGGAACGTCCTCTCCGATGTTAGAATTGACATTGGGCGGCGAGAGTTGGTTGGCCCAGGGGGGAAGAAAAGCAGAGAGGGAGAACTCAGCGCCGGCCTCTTCCCGATGGCTGCAGTGGCAGCCTTTCCCCAGCGGCGATGGCAGCAGCATGTTTCCCAATGGTGGTGGCATGGGGGAGGGCAGGGAGAGAGAAAGAAAGGGGACAGGGTGAAACAAAGAAAGAAAGAAAAAAATGGGGCATGGAGAGAGAGAAAGACAGACAGAGAAAGAAAGGGGGCATAGAGAGAGAAAGAAAGAAGGGGGCAGGGTGAAAGAAAGAAAGAAATAGGGCAAGGAGAGAGAAAAAGATAAACATAGAGAAAGAAAGGGGGCATGGAGAGAGAAAAAAGAAGGGGGCAAGGTGAAAGAAAGAAAGAAATGGGGCACAGAGCAAGAGAAAGACAGAAATACAGAAAGAAAGGGGGCATAGAGAGAGAAAGAAAGAAGGGGGCAGGATGAAACAAAGAAAACATTGGGGGAGGGAATGAGGTCTGGAGGAGAGGAAGCATACAGGAGGCTGAAAGAAGGGAAGAAATATTGGATGCACAGTCAGAAGAATAAAGTGCAACCAGAGACTGATGAAATTACCAAAAAAAGGTAGGAAAAATTATTTTATTTTCAATTTAGTGATCAAAATGTGTCCTTTTTGAGAATTTATATTTTGCACTATGGCCCCCTTATACTAAACCGCAATAGCAGTTTTTATCGCAGGGAGCCTGTGAGCGTCGAGAGCAGCGTGGGGTATTCAGCGCAGCTCCCTGCGCTAAAAAACACTATCACGGTTTAGTAAAAAGGGAGGGGGTATATTTGTCTATTTTTGTATAGTTGTTTCTGAGGTGACATTGCATAAAGTCATCTGCCTTGACTTCTTTGAAAACCCGCGGAATATAAATGATGATTAACATTTTCTCTGCGTACAGTGTGCTTTGTGTTTTTAAAATTTTATTGTTAGTAGATCATATTGACTTGGCTACAAAGTTAAGGGGGAGGGAGGGAGGGGAGCTGCTGAAAGACATCTAGTAATCCATGCAGGCTTGACTGTGCAGGGAATTATTTTTGTAAAATCATGTTTTGTTATGTGACTGGCATTATTTAGACTTTAATTTCTATGAATGAATAGAATGAAAATGATATAAAATTGCTTGCTTGTTTTTATGTGCGTGCACTGAAGGAAAATGGAGAGAGAGTGGGTGGAGGACGCTGAAGGGAAATGGGGAAGAGAGAGTGGGGAGAAGACGCTGATTTATAAATTGACACGAATATTGTTTCTTTTTATACTTTAATATAATAAGTTCAATATAAAACAATTTAAGGCTTGTGTGGATGGAATCAGGTGGTTTGCGGGGATGGGGCCCGAGCTTAAGGGGATTAGTCCAAAAAATTGGTATTTTCTTATTTCTCATTATTTATTTTTATTTGTTAATTTGTAAAGTGGTGATTGTTATGTATCAGTTTTTTCAAATTTATATCTACTGTCTTTATATTTTGCACAGTATTAGAAGGCATGTGTTACTGTTTTTGTGGTGTTGTAGTGTTGCATTGTATGCAGAGTCTGGTTTCTTGGCGGTTCAGTTTAACTTTTGTCTACATATTTCTATTTTTAGTTTGTGATTATTCCATACTGGGCGAGGGTGTATCTCTGTTCTGTGTGTATGAAAAGAACATAGTTTTCAGTTGGCATTGACTGCAGGATCAATTGACTGTGCGGGATCTGGCTTGTTTAGTTTTACAATGTATGTGTTGGTGTTCACTGCAGTGTTTAAGATGCTGCCTTTTCCTAGGTACACTCTTATTGTGCGATTTGTGGATTGTTACTAAAAATCATATTTTTCATATAGATGGGGAGGGGGTAAAAAAATGATGGGCCCAGGGTGTCACATATGCTAGGTACGCCACTGGAACTTGGTGATTCCTGCTGAACAATGGGTTCAAAATCCCCTTATTTATTTATAAATGATCTAGAAATTTGAACGACGAGTGAGGTAATTAAATTTGCAGATGATACTAAACTGTTCAAAGTTGTTAAAATGCATGCGGATTGTGAAAAATGGCAGGCGGACCTTAGGAAATTGTAAAACTGGGCGTCTAAATGGCAGATGAAATTTAATATGGACAAATGCAAAGTGATGCACATTGGGAAGAATAGCCTGAATCATAGTTACCGGATGCTAGGGTCCACCTTGGGGATTAGCGCCCAAGAAAAGGATATGGGTATCATTGTAGACAATACGATGAAACCTTCTGCCCAATGTGTGGCGGCGGCCAAAAAGCAAACAGGATGCTAGGAATTATTAAAAAAGGGATGGTTAACAAGACTAAGAATGTTATAATGCCCCTGTAATGCTCCATGGTGCGACCTCATCTGGAGTATTGCATTCAATTCTGGTCTCCTTATCTCAAGAAAGATATAGTGGCGATAGAAAAGGTTCAAAGAAGAGCGACCAAGATGGTAAAGGGGATGGAACTCCTCTCTTTTAAGGAAAGACTAAAATGGTTAGGGCTTTTCAGTTTGGAAAAGAGATGGCTGAGGGGAGATATGATTGAAGTCTACAAAATCCTGAGTGGAGTAAAACAGGTACAAGTGGATCAATTGTTCACTTCGTCAAAAATTACAAAGACTAGGGGACACTCGATGAAGTTACAGGGAAATACTTTTTAAAACCAATAGGAAGAAATTTGTTTTCACTCAGAGAACAGTTAAGCTCTGGAACGTGTTGCGAGAGGGTGTGGTAAGAGCGGATAGCGTAACTGGTTTTAAGAAAGGTTTGGACAAGTTCCTGGAGAAAAAGTCCCTAGTGTGTAATTGAGAAAGACTTGGGGGAAGCCACTTCTTGCCCTAGATCGGTAGCATGGAATATTGCTACTCCTTGGGCTTTGGCCAGGTACTAGTGACCTGGATTGGCCACCGTGAGAACAGGCTAGTGGGCTTTATGGACTATTGGTCTGACCTAGTAAGGCTATTATTATGTTCTTATGTTTAACCGAGAATGCCGAGATTGGATTTGACACATCCAGGGCAGGATATGCACAGTGTCCCATGTATTTTACGAAAGACTCTGACAGACATGGAACTGATTGCTGTAAAAATACATATAAAGATGTGCAGAAATGCATGTGCATTTGATGGGATATACAGCAGGGGTAGCCATTTTATAAATATACACAGAGAATAAAAGAGTGGCATAAACGTGGAATCTTCAACATAGACATATGTCAGCAATGATAAACTGTTCTTTGCAGGTAGGATGTTTTATTTCAAGGCTAAAAGAAGTAATTATTTACACTTTCATGAAGAAAGTCTAGGCAGATGCTCTATGGCTATAGGCCATTTTTTCATTTTCCATTTTTAGCTAAGTTATCAAGTTTTCTCTTCTCATTACTACATATTAGCTTTCAGCCAATCAGGATTTCATGCTGGACATAGACCAGAAAACATTATTACGTCTGCTGGGTACTAACATAGTAATATAGGGGCTATTTTAATAAGATGTGCTTGAATCTGGGCTTAACACATTAATGCAGTACCATTTTGGGGCATTTCATCTATTTTTTATTACAGGTCATGCATTAATGTAATAATTACAGTCAAAAAATGAGGAGTAAAGGAAACAATAACAATATACAAAAATCCAACTTTCCACTAGAGCACCAAGTAGAACACTCCAGATCAAAGAAAAAGCCTCAGGTTATTGGTGAGCATACAAGAGCTCAGCCCCCACCCCCCACATCATCAGCATAAAAACTTTCGGCTGAATGACTGCAGCCAAACTTTAGTAGCAAAAATGCTTAGAACAATTTTGGATCAAATGAAAAAACTGAAAACCAATGCAGAAAAAAAACACTTTCTACTCCTAATCAGTTCTTAAATCCATATAATCGAAGCCAATGTTTCACGGTGCAAAAACCACTTCCTCAGGGCATACTTATCACCAAAAATGATTGCGGCAAGTTTAAACGCTCATACTGATCAGGCTGAAAAAACAAATACTGCAGTGAAACTTAATAAAAATAAAACCAGTCAATGTTTGAATTCAAACCATTTGGAGTCACTTTGTTTATTTCATAAATCCAAAACTGTTCCCTCTGTTATAGACGTAGACGTCTATTTCCATCCCGGGTGCCTATCGGGATATGATCAATCATAAAACAGCAAAGCAGAAAAAAAATCATGTGTATATGTGTTGCACTAATGGAGCCTGTATGTTGCTCATTCAACCTTAGACATAATTTTCTTGATGTCTTCCCAATATATAATTTTGGGCAGGGGCATATAATGCAATATATTACATATTCCAAGTCAAATGATGTACAGTCAAACCTCGGTTTGCGAGTAACCCGGTTTGCGAGTGTTTTGCAAGACGAGCAAAACACTCAGCAAACTTTTGACTCGCAAACTGAGTGTTGACTCGATTTGCGAGCACCCACCCCCCGATAACCGCCATCGCCCCCCCCCCACTGCTCGCAAAGGCCCCCTCGCTCCAACCGGCACCACCTCCCATCTCGGCGAGAGGGAGAATTAGAAGTCCTTGAGCATTCGCAGATGCATGCTCAAGGCAGGCAGAAGCCGGAAGATCTTCTAGGCACTGGCACGATCTGTGCCTGCGTGCCGGTGCCGGTGCCAGATGGGTGGGGGTAAGTTTAAGTTGTTTGGGCGGGGGGGCCAGTTGGAGCGAGGGGGCCTTTGCGAGCGGGGGGGGGGGAACGATGCCAGTTATCGGGGGTGGGGTTGGGAACGTATCAAAGCGAGTTTCCATTATTTCCTATGGGAAACTCACTTTAATAAACAAGCATTTTGGATTACGAGCATGCTCCTGGAATGGATTATGCTCGTAATCCAAGGTACCACTGTATCTTATTTTAAAACATATTTCTTCTGATTCATAGGGTTGGTGAACTCGGAAACTGTCAGCATTATATCACAATTTTTGCAGTTCCCACTCTGTTTAGGACTGCTAACCTGCCTGCACGTCTCTCCCATCTCTCAGTATCATTGGGCTTGAAGTCTCTTTAAAGTTAGGGTCTCTACTGTAAGCAAATCTCTCCTGTAAGCAAAAGCTGGCATCATAGTCACCAAAGTCCAGTGTCTCCGTATGATTCTGCATACCTCATGAGATCTCGAGTCAAATTTCAAAACACATGTAATAGCTTCATCATTGTATCTCATATGTCTTTCTGTCAGCTTCAAATCCCGATTAGCATATAGGGCTCTATTGTAAGCCCTCTGGATCACCCCCTCAGAGTATCCCCTTTGTTGTAAACTCTCTTTGAGAAACCATGACTGCCTCTTAAACTCATCCCTTGAGGAGCACAGATGTTGAAACTGTAGGAATTGTGATACCGGTAAGTTATTTTTCAAATGAGAAGGATTAAAGCTGTCAAAGTGCAGGAAAGTATTCCTATCAGTTTCTTTTCTAAATACAATAGTGGTAAGAGTGTTAACTGCCTGCATGATCAGTACATCAAGAAAGGTCATCTCGGTGGTGCTGCACTGCATCACAAAATAAATCTTAGAGTGACAGTTATAAGAGAGCCCTATATGTTAATTGGGCCATGTATCCCAGCTCCACAGGGAGAACATCTTTAAATCTTCCAGACTTTTCCATTCTATTGAAAAATAATAATAATAATAATAGTTTATTCTTATATACCGCCATACCCATGCGAGTTCAAGGCGGTTTACATCGAGTTAGATTAGGGTCTGCATAGACAGGCAGATTTACAATTATTTGTCAGAATTACAGATTTGTTATTAGAATTACAGAGTAACAGAATTTCAATTATTTATCAGCTTTATTTGAACTAGACAGAGGATGAGGAAAGTGGGGAAAAAGGGGGAAGGCCTCATGAGGGGGCCGGGTTGGGGAGGGGGGGAGTTATTGTCAGGGGGGGGGAACAATTCGGGTCTTGTTTGCTGAATAGGTAAGTTTTAAGTGATTTTCTGAACCCGAGGTAAGTGGGGGCCTCTAGTATCATTTGTGCTAGCCATGGGTTCAGCTTAGCTGCTTGGAAGGCGAAAGTTCTGTCAAGGAATCTTTTGAAGTGACAAAGTTTGAGTGAGGGGAAGGCGAACAACTGAATACGACGGGATTTCTTGTTGGTGCGGTAGAGGTTGAAGTGAGGGTTGATGTAGCTTGGCGAGGAACCGTTTACAGCCCTGTAACAGAAGCATGCGAATTTGTAAAGGACTCTAGACTCAGCTGACTTTCACAACAAAATTCTAATTTCTGACCAACTGATTTTTCTGCCAAAATTCTAATTGGTGGACTGCCCTGTTCCCAATCAGGTCAGTGAACCCTCTATTTACAAAGACAAACTGCAGACCTCACAGCATAACCTAAAGAAAGCCATAGACAAGACACAGTGAGACCCAGAAATTTGCAACAAGCACAATGCCAGTTGCATAAACCCTGAGAGAGCATGTAACCCAGCTCCATGGGGAGAGATCTTTAAATCCACCAAAGACTTTTTCATTCTTTGGAAAAAGAGACCAACTGACTCGCAACAAAATTCAAATTTCTGACCAACTGACTTTCTCGCCAAAATTCTAATTGGTAGACTGCTCTGGTCCCATTATTTACAAAGACAAACTGCAGACCTCACAGCCATGCACAAATGAATAAGAAGTGAGTCTTTTTCAATTGAACAGAAGCTGTGGAATGAGGGGGCATTGAGTGATGGTAAAGGGGGACAGATTCAGAAGTAACCTGGGGAAACGCTTCTTTATGGAAAAGATGGCGAGTTTACAGAACAATGGAGATGGTGGAGACAAACCTGTATATGAATTCAAGAAAGTTTGGGACAAGGGAAAGGATGGGATACTACATGGCATGGATTGGAAGACTAGATAGGCCATGTAGTCTTTATCTGTCTTTTTTTTTTTTCTCTCTCTCTCTCTTTTTCTGTTTCTATGTAATTTCAAATGTATATTCTACATTATGCCTGACCTCCAGTTAGGAGTTCCTCAGGGTTCATTTTGTCCCCCCTCCCCGCATGTTGTTCAATCTATTCATCAATCTGTCTAAACAACCTTTAACACAGATTATCAGCACAGCAGGTATTAATTATTCAGTGTGTACTCATGATGTTCAGCTCTGTTGTGCAGTCAGTGATAATAGGAATGATCCATTGCCAATTTAAATGCCTCTCTCACCAGGGTAGAAGGCTGGTTGATAAAAGTGAAATGCTGTAGGTTAAAAGAATACATACGCTTTTCTAAGTAATGCTTTAATTACTACTGGGCCAGAAATAAAGGTATTGAGGGTTTAGATGACTACTTTTCTGGGTTCCTATACCACAGAATTTCTTTCAGGACACTTATTCGAAGGCCATACAGGAAAAAGAAAAAAAAAAAAAAGGTTTTTTCTTGCATTGTGTTTGGGCAGCACAGAAGGGTTGGTTAAGAGGAGTGGGTGTCTAGTGGCACACTCTCACTCAAATCTGACCACCCTGCCAAAGTCTAGCGCACTTTGTCCCTCTCTCTCCCTAACCCAACCTGACATGGCCTCCCATCCTCCAATAGTAAAAAATAATTTATATGGGGATTTAGTGGGCCACTCCAAACTACCTAGGAATAAGGACACAAACACAAAGCCACCTCAAAATGCGCCCTAAATGGAACACTAAGAGGTCTTTTGGGACACTGCAAGGCCACCCGTACACTACACATACAACCACAATCTGAAAAAGGAAAAAGAGACACAGAAAAAAAGTAGAGAAAAAGCCTCAGTTAAGCTTCATATGGCTAAAAAAAACCTCCACTTGTGTGTCTCCAGTGTATCAAAAACAGTGGGGAAAAAATGAGGCACAGTAGCAGCCCCCAAAAATACCACCTCACAACCAGTTGCTTAAGTTGCAATATCTTTGACTGTGCCTTTGGATTGCAAATTTCTTCCACACAATATTCGTGTGTGAAATTTTTGGCGTGCTAAGTTCTGTAAGGAATGATAATTGATTTTATTTTATCGACCCTTAAGCATACACATCCAGGGTGGGTGGGAGGGGTGGAGGGTTTTGCATTGGAATTTCATTCAGGGAATATATGGAGGTTTCCTGTAGGTATGTACTTTTTCTGATTATTTGATGGGGGGTGGGAGGAAATGGTTGTACATTAATTTCTTTAAGTTAATGTGCATTTCGTGTAACTTATGTATATTGAAATTGTTTGTTTGCACTATGGTAGTTTGGAAATTTAATAAAGATTTACAAATAAAATATATCTACTTTTCAATGTGTTCCCTTCCCATCTATCCATGTGTACCATTTCCTCCCTCTTTCTTCTCCCATTTCTCTCCATCTCTGTGCACCATCCTCTCTCTCCCCTTCCCCCCATCCCTATGCACCATCTCCTCCCTCTCCCCCTCCCATGGTCTGACATCTTTCTTCTCTCCTTTCCACAGCTTGACATCTCTCTCTCTCTCTCTCTCTTTCCCTCCTGTCTGTGTTTCCCCATGCTCTAATCCCTCTCCACCCCCACTAACATCCCTGGGCTAACTTAAAACAGCTCCAGGGGGGGCCCCATGGTCCAGGCATCTCTTCCCCTTCTGTCCCTCTCCATCCCTTCCCCTCACCTTTTTGGGAGGATCCCTGGCATGGCAGCCATTCTTACAAGCTGTTGGTGCTGCCCTGAAGCTTTTCCTCTGCCATGATCTGGCCAGGAAGAAATAGAAAATTGTTTCAGAAGGGGGGATGGATTGAAGTAGAAGGCAGCTTGTGAAAATGTATGCCGCCCCGAGGCACCTCCGAAAAGAAGATTTGATTTTAAAAGAAAACCAGGAAGATGAGGGGAAGGGAGGGAGAGAGACAGAAGGGGAAGAGATGCCCGTACTGCATGCCAGCCCTGGTCACTTGAGGTCCCAAAAATATTGGGAGTGCATCCCTCCTGCCACTTTCATTCAGATGGGTGGGGGTGGGATGTTCCTGGCAGGAGGGATTGGGCATCCCTCCTACCGGTAGTCTTTGCAGGGGGTGGATACGGGTTGCCGCTAAACTTATCGTGGCAGGGAGATCCCTTGCCATGATAAGCTCAGCGAGAACCAAATTCTCTAATCGGCGTCTGTAACATAGACGTTGGTTAGAGAATCAGGTTCATTTTAGGCAGGCATAGGCGTGATTCTGTATAGGACGCCCATTGGCTTTTGAGAACGGGCATCCTATACAGAATCCGGTCCTAAGAGAAAATCTTCCACCCAATATGTGGCAGCAGCAATAAAAGCAAACAAAATGCTAGGATGGTTAACAAGAATAAGAATGCTACAATGCCTCTGTATCGCTCCATGGTGTGACCTCACCTGGAGTATTACATTCAATTGTAGTCACCTTAACTCAAGAAAGATATAGTGGAACTAAAAAAGGTTCAAAGAAGAGCAACCAAGATGGTAAAGGGGATGGAACTCCTCTCCTTTGAGGAAAGACTAAAGAGGTTATGGCTCTTCAGCTTGGAAAAGAGACGGCTGAGGGGAGATATGATCGAAGTCTACAAAATCCTGAATGGTGTAGAATGGGTACAATGGATCGGTTTTTTGTTGTTGTTGTTGTTGTTGTTTTTTTTTTTTACTGTATCAAAATTTACAAAGACTAGGGAACACTTGATGAAGTTACAGGGAAATACTTTTAAAACTAATGGAAGGAAATATTTTTTCACTCAGAGAATAGTTAAGCTCTGGAATTCATTGCCAGAGGTTGTAGTTTTAAAAAAGGTTTGGACAATATCCTGGAGGAAAAGTCCATAGTCTGTTATTGAGACATACATGGGGGAAGCCATTTGCCCTGGATCGGTAAAATGGAATGTTGCTACTAAGTGGGGTTTTGCCAGGTACTGGTGACCTGGATTGGCCACCGTGAGGACAGGCTATTGGACTAGATGGACCAGTAAGGCTATTCTTATGGTCTATGTTCAGACACTCCATATCTATCTCCCTGTGTTATTGTGAGCATGTCAACCCAACCACTGTTCCCTCTAAGCTGAACTGGAATCCTCCAACAACAGTCCTGCCAGTGAGTGTAGGGGGGATGTTTCATTACCATATTTTCAATAGTGAGAGACAATCAAGTTCTGTGGGACTCCAGGGAATCTGTCTGTTCCTAGCAGTTGAAAATACATTATTGAAGCACCTCCCCACCCCTACTCACATTGTCAGTAATTCATTTGGAGGACTCCTGCCCAGTTTAGAAGGAATATTGCCAACAATGTTGAATACTTTGAGGCAGAAAGAATTTTGATTTCAACTTTTACATGCAGTAAACTATTCAAACTTATATTCTTATAAACAGTTAAAATTCAGTTAAAATAGTCTTGCTTGTAGATGCTGGACTGCTTGATTAACTGTCTGAATAGCAATTACTTTACACGTTATGAGATCAGCACTAGTGTTCAACTTGGAATCAGCACTAAGATTTATTTGAAATCAATTTCTAAGATAGTACATATAAAGTACCAGGTTAAGCTGACCCTCTTGCAACTTCTTACAATGTTGTTTATCTGCTCCCTTCTTATAAACATACTTGAGCTTTTGAATATAAAGCTGCAATATTTCCATATTTTTGAATCAAGAGCATGGTAAAAAACTGGAACGCTCTTCCGGAGTCTGTCATAGGGGAAAACACCCTCCAGGGATTCAAGACAAAGTTATACAAGTTCCTGGTGAACAAGAGCGTACGCTGGTAGGGCTAGTCTCAGTTAGGGCGCTGGTCTTTGACCAGAGGGCCACCGCGTGAGCGGACTGCTGGGCATGATAGACCACTGGTCTGACCCAGCAGCGGCAATTCTTATGTTCTTATGGTTCATAATCTAATCCTAATAGATATCTGCCCTTGGAATTGTAGCTAAGGGAGAATATCATAGGGGGCTATATATTCTGTTTGCAATTTACTCATTCTAGAGTAGACCAATTGCTTCTGGTAATCTAATCTAATTTTTATTTTTCCTTGAATTGCTTCATTACCCCCATGAGTTTAAAATTCAAAAATACATCCTTGATTTCAACTGAAAGTTTATATACTTGCGGAATACTCATCTAATATTGCTGATTGAGCAATGAGAGATAGCATTACGTGGATTTTCTTAAGTTCTTATTTTTTTTTTTATTGATTTAGCATAACATTTCCACAGTAAGCTTCACATGAATTTTGTACTTTGACATCACATTTAGAATGCTATGGACATTATTTACAAAGGAGCTATGGCTGTGGGTGCAATCATGAGATAAACCTTTTAGGAGTCAGATTCTATGAATTATTAATTTTATGCGCTTGAAGAAACAGCAAAGACGTGCAGCTTTCCACAAGCAAAATTCAATGACAAAGATTGCTTGTTTCTTCAACTTATCAAGAACCTCCAGTCATCACGTAGCACTTTTATATTGAAAAATCATGTCTTCTTCATTCTCATCCATCTCTCTCTGTCTTTCTCACATGCTTTCAGCTAGATTATTAAACTTACATTTTCCCTTTTGAAATCCTTTTCTTTGTAATATGTGCATATCGGAATTAAAAAAAAAAAATTATTCAGGCACTAGGGAAGCAGGCTAACACTCACGGTCAGCGCTGACCCTGGGTATTCAATGTCGGGCCATTTCCAGTGACTGTAATTGAATATCCAAAATTGGGGGGAGGGGGCACTATTGGCTAAGTCAGTATTCAGCAATGGCCGGTTAGGTTTATAGTTGCCAAAAATAGAACTGCTATTTGTGCAGCTCAATATTCCGCTGGTCTGTGTTGAAAATTACTGATTACTGTGTGAACTGGGAATATTCAGCAGAAATCTAATCAGTGATCTCGTACTGAATATTTGAGTCTAGCCAGTTAAGCACTATTTAACTGGTCAGTGCCATTTCTGGTTGGTTAAATAGCGCTGAATATCAGCCAGATTATATTTATGGAAAAACAATGCCATGGGGCATATTTTCTAAAGTTTGTTATACAGGTTGAGGGGCATAATCGAAAGGAACGTCTAAGTCTGTTTTCGTCTAACTCGCAAATCGTCCAAAGTAAAAAACAGCCTGGGACACATTTTCGCAAAAATACGTCCAAACATTTTTTTTTGGAAAATCGTCTAATTATACGTTCTGCAGATCTGATCATCCAAGTCGCTAAATCGTCCATCTTTATACCACATTTTCGTCCAACTTTTCGTCCAAGCCCAAAACACCTAGAACAAGCCCTTTTGGACGTGGGAGGGGTCTGCAAAGTAATGGACTGAACACCAGGACATGGCACCTAAATAGTGGGGTACCTTACAGGGCACTGCTGTGAACTTCACAAAAAGGGTGCCATGTCTTCTACTCACTACAGCTCCTTTATAGGTCATGGTGAGCTCCCAAACCACCTCCAGAATCCCCTAGACCCACTTATCTACCACCTTAAAAGCCCTTATGGTTGCAGGAGCTACTTATATGCCAGTAAAAAAGGGTTTGGGGGGTATATAGGGGAATGCACATATTTAAGTATCAATGCAGTGATTACAGGGGCTTATGGGCATGGGTCCTCCTCTCCATGAGTCCCTAACCCACCCTCGAGATGGCTTAAGCCGCTTCTGTGCTGGACAACTAGGCTTTCCTATGCCAGGCGTCCAGGTGATGATGGTCTGGAGGCTGAATTTTAAAGGTGTGATTAATATTTTTATGAGGGTGGGGGGGGTTAGGGATCACTGGGGTACTGTGTGGGGGTCTGTTTTATGTGTTTTCAGTGCTTATCTGGTGACTTTAGATGGGTTTTTGTGACTTAGACCATGTTTTAAATGGTCTATGTCACAATGTCCAAGTTCTGTCGATCCTGGGCTGTATAACTTTTGGTTATACATGCTGTACGACTAAGTCTAAGTCGGTCACGTTCCGCCCAACTCCTGCCCTCGACACTCCTCCTGAAGCGCCCCGTTTAGCTTTGGTCGTTCAGCGGCACTATGAAGGCCTAGGTCGTTTAGAAATATGTCCAAAACCCATTTTTATTATCGGCACTTGGACAATGTTCATCCAAGTGCCCACTTAGGCCGGTTTTTAGACGTTTTTCTCTTTCGATTATGAACCCCTTAACCTTTAATGTGTTTTAGTGTATACTAATGGTTAGCGCAGATATATGCTAACAGCTACCATGCATTAATAACCACATGCTAATTGCAGGGTGTAGGGATTGGGCAAGATATAGGCAATTTGAATACTGTGTGCAATTCTGGTTGCCATACCTCAGAAAAGATATAGCGGAATTAGAAAAGGTACAGAAAGGGGCAACAAAAATGATAAAAGGTTTGGGACAACTTCCCTATGAGAGAAGCCTAAGCAGCTAGGGCTCTTCAGCTTGGAGAAGAGATGTCTCAGGGGTGATATGATAGAGGACTATAAAATACTGAGTGGAGTGGAAAGGGTAGATATGAATCACTTGTTCACTCTTTCCAAAAATACTAGGACTAGGGGGCATATATGATGAAGCTAGTAAGTAGTAGATTTAAAACAAACCGGAGAAAATATTTCTTCACACCACATGCAATTAAACTCTGGAATTCATTGCTGGAGAATGTGGTGAAATCAGTTAGCTTAGCAGGGTTTAAAAAAGGCTTGGATAATTTCCTAAAAGAGAAGTCCATAGGCCATTATTGAGATGGCTTGGGGAAATCCACTGCTTATTCCTAGGATAAGCAGCATAACATCCGTTTTACTACTTGGGATCTAACCAGGTATTTGGGACCTGGGTTGGCCACTGTTGGAAACAGAATACTGGGCTTGATGGACCTTCGGTCTCTCCCAGTATGGCAGTTCTTATGTTCTTATGTAGCGAATGGGTATGGACAGAACAAACAATATTTGATACAGTATTCTCTGCTAACTGCCATGGCTGTAAATATCACAGGTACGTTAAATGCTCCTGCACTATTGATAGGCAATTTGTGTAACTGCTGCCCATTTTTTTAAAATCACAATCATATTCTCAACACCTCAATCAGAACGCCAACCATCCCATTTATATAGCCTCCCTCTCAATCACATACCCACTCACCCAAGAATATTATTCAATCCTCCCTTTATTATCCCTAATTAGCTTGAGCACTTGCAGGAGGATTTACCTGTAAGTAGGAGGATTTAGCTGGTGGGATAGGTTACCATATGGCTCTAGAAAAAGAAGGACGGATTGAGACATCCAAGTTTAACTTCCATTAAAAAGCAATGGAAATAAAACTCGGATATCTTAATCCGTCCTCCTTTTTTCTGGAGCCATATGGTAACCCTATGCGATAATACTGGAGCAGAAGTGATCCTATAATTTTCCTACTCCTTAGTGATCCAGGGTTCAAAATGGTGGCTCATACCCCTAATGGTAGCTTAATGAGCTCATGCATTTAACTCAGGCTTATACAACAAGGGCTCCTTTTATCAAGGTGCGCTACGGGGGTTAGTGCGTCGGACATTTCATCACGCTCAAACCCCCGCGGCAAGCCACAAACCTAACGCCTCATCAATGGAGGCGTTAGCGACTAGCGCGGCAGGCAGTTGAACGCGCAGTATTCCACACGTTAACCGCCTACCACATCTTGATAAAAGGAGCCCTAAGTGTATGTTCTACATACTAACTGCAGGGCATTTGCTGACCTCAACCCCAACAGTTACTGTATAGGATTTGCATTTACTAGCTATTAAATTTTGCACCAAATGTTCTAAGGTTACTAAGATGCGCTAACCAATTAGCGTGCGCTAATCAAATTAGTACGCGCTAAACGCTAACGTGTCCATAGACTAACATGCACGTGTTAACGTTTAGCGTGCGCTAATTGGCTAGCACACCTTAGTAAAAGAGGGGGCAAGTTCCTAGAAAAGTATACAGCTCCACACTTTTCCTATCATTCATATTTCTATTTCTATTACCACTATGACTACCGGTACTTATCATTTTTATAGCGCTACTAGACATATGCAGTGCTTTTCATCAAAAATCACAAGAACCCGAAAATAATGGGAGGTAAAAGAGTCAAATGAAAAAAGCAAAAACCTCCCAAACCCCAAGAACTAGAACCAGACAGGGGGGAGAGACCAGAATGGGAATGGTAGAGCTAGATCCAAGATGGCCAACGGTCCCGGACGCTGAGCAGCACGCCGGAGATTTTCTGAAAACTTTTCTTTGGAAAGAGTTACTTACTCAGAATGCCGAAGAGGAGAGGCCACAGCGCCGCTGGAGCCTCGCGGCGTTCGGCGGTCCCCTCGTTCGGCAACATAGAAGAACTCCTGCGTCGGATGCAGGATGTCCCGGCAGCGTCGGTGCCCCCGCTGGAGACGCCACAGAGGGGCGGGAATGAGGCGATCTCCTTGGGGCTGGAGACTACGCTGAGCCCCGACGCTAGGGCACCTCCCCCACCTCCTCAGGTTACCAGCTCCCCACGAGAGGAGGAGCTGCTGGTAGAAGGCAGGCATCTACCCTCGGAGGCCAGGGAGAACAGTGAGGGGAGCGTGGAGATGGACTCCCTGAGTTTTCAGGTGAGTCCAAAGAATATTGAGGAATTGGAAACATCAGGGACTACTTCAGGCCAGCAGAAGGATTACCAGGAACAGCTGAAAACTGGTGAGACTATTCAAACTTTTAATTCTTCATATGTTATTGAAAAACCCAGAGAAGTAACACTGGATTCAATTTGGGATTTGGTGGCTGACCTAGCCAAGTCTGTCAAGCCCCAGCTTTTGCAGCTGGAAAATAAAATCACTCTTCAAGAAACTGAGATAAAAAATATAAAAGTTGAAATTGGTGAATCTAAGAATTCTATTGAGAATATACAACAGGAATTAAAAGCATCAAAACAGCTTAATGAAGCAATAATAAAAGATAATACAAATATGCGTAGAAAATTGGAAACTTTGGAGAATTTTTCGCGTAATAATAATCTCAGACTGATTAACTTTCCTTACCCTCGGTGACGCCTAGGGATATGTTGAAACGTTATATGTTGGAGATTTTGGGTATTCCAGAGGATACATTACCACCACTTACTCAAGTATATTACCTACCAATGAAAGCTATTAAATCACCATCTAAACAACAGGAGAATAATCAACCAATTAATGTTTCAGCATATAATATATAAGTGATAGAGAGCTTGCATCTCCGGCAACATTGCTTCTTACTGTGGCTCTTGCCCCAGATAAAAACTGGTTGCTTAGATTGTTCTTTAGAAACAAAATGAAAGAATTTCTTGGACAAAAAATATTAATGTTTCCAGACTTGACACGGGAAACCCAGAGAAGAAGTCGAGAGTTTCTTTTGTTGAAACCAGGAGTTATATCTCTTGGTGGGACTTTTTTTCTTCGACACCCTTGTAAATGTGTAATACAATACCATATGAAGAAATATGAATTCTTTGAACCATTCCAGTTGACAGCCTTTTTGGTAGGAACTCGGCTGGATGAAGGAAAATCAAAATCAAAGTGAAGTGCATTTGAATAATGATATCCTTCCTCAGCCAAGGGATCTTGTTTTCCTAATATTTGAATTGATAGTTGTTAGTATTTGTTACTAAGTCCGCCTTATCCTTCTTGGATCTAATTTTGAGGAATTGAGCTGAATTTAAGCTAAAAAAAAAAAAAAAAAAAATTATTTTATTTTACTTGATTACCATGTATTTTACTTTTGAGTATTATTTTCCTGCTTTTCTTCAACTTTCTGTACAAGTGGATACTTGATTTATAACATGTAAAAATTTGATAAATAAATAATAAAAAAAAAAGGAATGGTAGAGCTACACAACACAATCTACAAATAATTGTTATATATACACGGGAGAACCCTCAGTCACACAGCCATCCACTGGAAACTCCCAGCGGTATAGGCTGTCACTTGGCTTACACCCAGAAGAGTGTTAATTGTGAAACATCCCCGGGCTCTACTCCGTGTTTTTTTGTGATAAAGTGCACCCAACAGTGCTATGTATGAAAAAAGATATAAATAAATCAAAAAAACACACACTCTACCATTCACGACAATAGTCTCTATCCCTTGTCCGGGGGGCCAAAATATCAAGCGTCCATATCCAGCAGAGCAAAAAATACCAACAGAAAGTACTTAGCTTCTCCATGGAAACAAACAGCCAGCAGAGGTCTTGATTTGTCCGACGGGACTCCGTTTCGGGGGTGCACACCCCATTCTTCAGGAACGGCTGGACTGCGCTGTGACCCTCCAAATTATCCGGCACAGCTTGAATTGACAGAGCGGGAAATGGCGCTGAACCGAACAGAACGCCTCCAATTTAAACTGCAGACACTAAGATATCATTGGATGAATAAGTCACGTGACTCCCAAAAACCGCAGGGGAAGGAAAATCACTTGACCCTAAAATAAGCTAAGGCAATAGATTGCAGAAAAACTGCAGAAGAATATCATATAAAAACCAAAGCAGAAAAGGTGATAATAATACTGAAATTAAAAGGCATTTTGCCATTCAATATAGTCATTATGTCCAATGGGGGTCAGTGCTTGGAGTTCAAAGATCCAGTACTGCTCCCTCCGTTGTAACCAAAGTAGTTTGTCTCCCTGGTAGTTCTCATAAACCTGTTCAATGATAGACCAGCGTAGATCTTGGAAGGCATGCCCCAATTGAACACAGTGAGGCACTAGCGGAGAGCTCATTGATTGTGTGTTGATACGTGAGCGGTGCTCAATGAGACGAGTCTTAATTTTTCTTTGAGTCCGACCCACGTATACCATGCGGCAAAAGCATGTGATGACATATATCACCCACATGGATTTACATGTGGTGACTGATTTGAGTGTATATGTTTTAAGAGTATTGGGATGTTGCCATGTATTCCCCTCAATGGTAACTTTGCAGAGATCACAGGTATCACTGCATTTTGAATGTTGTCCCTCCTGAATGATGTTCTTGCGATCGGCTATGTAGTTAGAATGAACCACATAATCTGCAATATTTTTGGCACGAGAATATGCTATACGAGGGGGTTCTTGAAAGATGGAATGAAGCTGGAGAATGTGCCAGTGTTTCCTGATACTTTGAGCAACAGTCGCAGCTTGATCTGAGAAGGACAACACACAGATGGTTCTAACCTCTTCTTGAGAAGGAACTGAGGAAAGCAAAAGGCTTTATGGTAGGCATTCTGCAGAACTCGATGCGGATAACCTCGCTCTATAAATCTGGTATATAGTTTCCGAGCTTGAATATGGAACTCATCAAGGTCTGTGCATAGTCTCCGAACACGTAAGAACTGACTTACGGGCAGTGATTGTTTGAGCTTGGTAGGATGACATCTAGTATAGCTCAAATAATTATTGACCTCTACAGGTTTTCTGTAAACGGTAGTGGTTAAAGTGTGATTAGACTTATGGACCCATACATCCAAAAAGGATATTTGATGTTGATCGGATGCCATTGTAAATCTCAAATTTATAACCAAAGTGTTGAGCCAATAAACAAAATAATTTAACAGCTCTGGGGGGGCCCATCCAAATACAAAAGACATCGTCAATAAATCTATACCACACTTTAATGTATGAAAACCACACCGATGAATACAAATAGGTTTCCTCAAATCGTGAGACATATAAATTGGTGATACTAGGGGCAGCAGCGGTGCCCATAGCCACGCCGTGTGTCTGGAGGAAAAATCGTTGGTCAAACATTATTATCACCTTTTCTGCTTTGGTTTTTATATGATATTCTTCTGCGGATTTTGGGAGTCACGTGACTTATTCATCCAATGATATCTTAGTGTCTGCAGTTTAAATTGGAGGCGTTCTGTTCGGTTCAGCGCCATTTCCCGCTCTGTCAATTCAAGCTGTGCCGGATAATTTGGAGGGTCACAGCGCAGTCCAGCCGTTCCTGAAGAAGGGGGTGTGCACCCCCGAAACGGAGTCTTGTCGGACGAATCAAGACCTCTGCTGGCTGTTTGTTTTCACGGAGAAGCTAAGTACTTCCTGTTGGTATTTTTTGCTCTGCTGGATATGGACGCTTGATATTTTGGACAAGGGATAGAGACTATTGTCGTGAATGGTAGAGTGTGTGTTTTTTTGATTTATTTATATCTTTTTTCACACATAGCACTGTTGGGTGCACTTTATCACAAAAAAACACTGAGTAGAGCCCAGGGATGTTTCACAGTTAACACTCTTCTGGGTGTAAGCCAAGTGACAGCCTGTACCGCTGGGAGTTTCCAGTGGGTGGCTGTGTGACTGAGGGCTCTCCCGTGTATATATAACAATTATTTGTAGATTGTGTTGTGTAGCTGTACCATTCCCATTCTGGTCTCTCCCCCCTGTCTGGTTCTAGTTCTTGGGGTTTGGGAGGTTTTTGCTTTTTTCATTTGGTGCTTTTCATCAAAACATAGACGAGACGGTTCCTGCTCAAAAGAGCTTACAATCTAGTTGACAGACAAATTGGAAAAGAAGGTGCATCTATACACAGTGCTCGGGTGGGGGAATTATAGATGGAATCATAAGACAGATATTGGTGTGTAGCAGGTGGGTTGCAATTTGAAATTTATAGCAGCCTTTATAAATTATAAATTTATAGATTAGTCTTTATTATAAATTTATAAATTATACATTTATAGATTAGTCTTCGTAAATATGGACATTTTTAAAATCCTATTATTAGTTTGTTGGTCAACAAAAGCCTTCTATACAGAATTCAGTAAGGTAGTTTTCAAAAGGAAGCTCTCTTCAAAGCTTCACTTTGAAAATTTGTTACCAGAAAAACTGACAGTTGGAAAGTAATCATGAACTTTCATCCACTTTTTCAGAAGGTATGCTGTGTTGTAGTAAAGTAAAAGTAAATACCTATCCTTGAAGATGAGGGAACAGTAGCATACCAAGGGTGGGAGGGGGCAGCCCACCCCAGGTGCAGCTCATAAGGGGGGCTTACTGCTTCCCCCACTATTCTAGCTACACACCTGTCTATTGGTAAAATTTGGCCTATCAACCCCTTTTTCCCCTGCTCTCTGGCAAGTGCTGTATTTGGCCCTCTCCCTTCCACCCCACCTCCTTCCCTATAGCCATCATCGGTGACTCGGCAGCAGCAGCAATTAAGACAAGCTGCTGGCATCAGGGACTTCCTTCTGTGAGTCCCGCCTGCTTTGTTTCAACTTTCTATTTCCACATAGGTGGGACTCGCAGAGGGATGACCTTAATGCCTGCAGCCTGTCTTAATTACTGCCACTGTCGAGTTGCCGATGGGGAAGAGGGTGCGGGTGGATTGGAGAAGGTCAGATGCAGTACTCATGGGGGAAGGGGGAGAGAGAGAGGAGGAAAAGATGTCATACTGGACTGGGGGAGGGCAGATAGAAAAATGCTGGCTACAGTGTGTGGGAATGAGGGAAGAGAGAGGGGAGTGGATAGAAGGGAGTCCGTGAGATGCAGGACTCCCTGTGGACTGGAGAGGGAGAGATGCCATACTACAGGGAAGGGAGAGAGAAAGAGAGGAGGAAAAGATGTTATGCTGTGCTGGTGATGGAGGGACGGTTGAAAGATGATGGATACAGGGTGAGGGAACAAGGGGGATTCACTGAAAATGGAGACAAACAGTGACACGGAGACTAGAAGGGGCAATTGAGAACTATAATAATAGGGATTTGGAGGAGAAATACAGAAAAGGGGTAGATAGGAACACAGAGGGAAATAATACTGAAATGGAGGGTTGATGGTGATACAGATGGGGGCAATGCTGAAAAAGGGGAGAGGCAATAGGGACAGAGAAAAGGAACATTGCTGAAGAGGGGTAGATAGACACATAGAGATGGGGTCTTGCTGAAAAGGGAGAGATGAACTAGAGACACAGAGAAACAATGCTGAAAAAGATGAGGGGAGATGAGGACATTGAGAGGGCATATGGTGAACTTGGAGGAGAATAAGGACAGTGACACAATGAAGACTCTGGAAAAGAGGTGGAATGGTGATACTGAAGGACACAGAAGAGAAATGCTGGATCAAGGGGGGATCAGGCTGAATGGAATTGGGAGAGACGCTAGGCTGGATGGAAGGGGGAGGAGATAGAAACTAGAAGGAAGGGAGAGAAAAGGGCTGAACCATATGGAAGGGCTCAGAAAGAGGGCAGACATTGGAAGGAAGGGAGAGAGAGAAGAGAAGAGAAAGAAAGCAGAAACCCAGAGGCACCAAAAGTAGAACAAAAATGTTTTACATTTTTTGGCTGTAGGATAAAGTAGTATTATAGCTGTGTTAATAAATGTTATTATTAGACTAATTTTAATAAATTTTTCACTAGCTTTCAGAAACCACTCCCTTCCTCAGGTCAGGATAGGATACCATACCATCACAGCAATATAAGGTACTGACCTGAGGAAGGAGATTTTGGCCTTTGAAAGCTAATAATAAAATGTATTAGTCCAACAAAATAGTATATTATTTTTCCATTTTTGTTTCATTTCTAGGTGGTGATTGGTATTTGTCAGTCTTTTCAAATTTTCATCTACAGTCTTTGTATTTTGCACAGTACTATGGGACATAGCATAACATAACATTGTGCTTCTAAACCATGTAACAGTGTCACTGTATTGTATTGTATGCAGAGAATGGCTTTTTGGGATGCAGTTTCATTGTTGTCTATTCTTAGTTTGCAGTTACTTGTTCTGTACTGGGTGAGAGTGTATCTGCATTCTGTGTGTGTGTGTGAAAAAAGCCATGCTTTTCTGTTCACATTAACTGTGCAGGATCCATCTGTACTAATCTGGCTTGTTTAGTTTTACAATGGGTGTATTGATGTTCTAGTGCTCACTGCAATGTTTAAGATGCTGCCTTTTCCTAGGTACACCCTTGTTGTGTGACTTGTGGGTTATTACTATAATTAATTAACATAGAGGAAAGAGTGTTAAAAAATGATTGGCCCCTGGTGTCATATATGCTAGGTAAGCCACTGCAGGGGAGATTCAATGGGATTGGAGAAGAGCATCCACAAAAGTGGATGCAGAGAAGAGGCAGGAAACTGTATGCCAGTAAGCCTTACTTCAGTGTTTGGAAAGATAATGGCAGTGCTACTCAAGGAAATAACATAGCATAAAATGTTATTTGTATAACGCGATACACCATGAAGTTTGATGCAGTTAACAAAAATTATCTAAAGACCATACATAGGCAGGCGGTGAGAGTACAAATACAATCAGACTAGGGGCGAGAAATACTTGAGTACCTAAATGTAAACTGCTTGGGCTATGAATGGTGTATAAATACTGAAAATAAATGTCATGGTGATTATGCCTGATGAACTCAAGGCAGGGGAACAATGTTATGAACTGATGGCCAGAGTAAGATGGAACCTAAGATGCAACAGAAGATGTATTACTAGTAGTAGTACGGATGTGATTTTACCTCTGAAAAATAGCACGGGGTCTATTTATACCCTCAAATAGAAAACAAGCAGGAATTATATGTTGGTTATTTCAAGTATTTAAAATTAATAAATCACAGGAACCAAATTTTTTCCAGAGGAAAAATATTCTTAAACAGGATGTAATGCTACCCAATGGTGTAGACTCAGGAGTAATGAAGAGCACATTGAAGGCGACCTCTGGGTTCTAAAATCTTCAATTTCTTTCAATGAAGACTCAACACGTGTGTGTTGTGGCCTATATGGCCTTTATCAGTAGTCTTAACTTTTGTTTAGAACCTATTAAACAGCCCTCTAATATCTTGAAGTTTGGACAGATTACTGACAAAGAAATTTGGATGAATCTGAACGTTGTTGTCTCCACAATGATATTAGATATTAGAGGGCTGTTTAATAGGTTCTAAACAAAAATTAAGGCTTCTGATTTAGGCCAAAACATGCAGGTGTCGAGTCTCTATTGGAATAAATTAAAGATTTTAGAACCCAGAGGCCACCTTCATTGTGGTCTTTATTTTTCCTGTGAGAAAGAACTTTCTCCTGTGCTTGTCAAACACTTAGACCTCCTTTTACTAAGCTGCGATAGCGGTTTTAGAGCATGCAGAATTGCCGCACATGCTAGATGCTAACGCCAGCATTGAGCTGGCGTTAGTTCTAGCCATGTAGCGTGGGTATAGCGCGCACTGAAATTCTGTGCGCGCTAAAAACGCTATCAAAGCTTAGTAAAAGGAGCCCTTAGACTCAGGAATAGCATAGATAAATACTTCTTCATGAAAAGAAGGTGAATACATGGCATAGCATGGCATGAACTCTTGAGGCTGATAATGGAGTCAGAAACAGTTGTGGAATTCAAGAAAGCAAAGGTTTTGCATAGGAATCCTAGCTATGAACGTCATATTCTGTTATAAATTTCCACGTTTATTCATAATTTGATATACCAACCATCGACATGTATCTGGTCGGTTTACAATGCTAAAAACAATAATTTAAAAATAAAAGAAGAGGGGTAAGGTAAGATTAAGACAAAGAATCACAGATGTCCACTACACTGGGGAATCCCTTTGGGTAAATTTGGCCAGAGGGAAGGACAAATGCCTGTATCTTGGCGTAATATACAGACCCCCAAGACAATAGGATAACCTAGATATGGAATTAATCGGAGATATAGAGAATATCACCTTGCGTGGGGACACAGTATTGTTAGGTGACTTCAACATGCCTGATGTGGATTGGGACACGCTTTCCTCTGCTTCCGGCAGCAGCAGGAGGCTATTAAACTCTATGAAGGGAGCAAGACTCAGGCAACTGGTGTTGGAACCAACAAGGGATCAGGCAATACTGGACCTGATACTTACCAATGGAGAAAGTGTCACAGAGGTCTCGGTGGGCGACACATTGGCCTCCAGTGACCACAACATGGTATGGTTCAATCTCAGGAAAGGTTTCACGAAATCTACCACACTGACCAAGGTCCTCAAATTCAAGGACACAAACTTCAAAGAAATGGGAGACTTCTTTCACCAGGCGCTACAAAGCCAAGCAGAAACCAATAATGTGGAAGAAATGTGGTCGACTTTGAAAGCCACCATACAAGAAGCAACAAACCGCTATGTTAAATCAGTAAGTAAATGGTGAAGGAACAATAAGCCACGGAGATTTCGGACCTCATCAAGGAGAAGAAAAAAGCATTCATCTCTTACAAACAATCAGGGAAACAGGACTCTAGGGAAGTCTATCTGGCCAAGTCAAAAGCTGTCAAAACAGCAGTTAGGGAGGCCAAATTCCGCATGGAGGAGTCTCTAGCGAAGAACATCCAGAAAGGAGATAAATCCTTCTTCAGGTATATCAGTGACAGAAATAAGAACTCAGGCGGGATAGTACGTCTTAGGAAACCAGACGGAGACTATGTAGAAGCGGACTTGGAAAAAGCCCAACTGTTAAATGAATACTTCTGCTCAGTCTTCATCTGCGAGGTGCCAGGACTCGGCCCTCAGCTACATACAAGGGTTGACGCAGATGACTTGTTTAGTAATTTTGAGTTTACACCCAGCGGTGTCTACTGTGAGCTGTCAAAGCTTAAGGTTAACAAGGCAATGGGGCCTGACAACCTATACCCCAGGGTGCTCAGGGAGTTGTGTGATGTCTTCGTGGAACCGCTATCTGCGCTCTTCAATCTCTCCCTTAGTACAGGTAACATCCTGTTGGACTGGAAGACGGCTAAGGTCATTCCACTCCACAAGAAAGGCTCCAAGATGGAGACAGCAAACTACAGACCAGTGAGTCTCACATCAATAGTGTGCAAATGTCAATTGGATACGATCCTGAATGAGGAGAATCTACGGAATCCCCGTCAACATGGATTTACTAAGGGGAGGTTCTTGCCAATCCAACCTGATCAGCTTCTTTGACTGGGTGACGAGGAAGCTGGATGTTGGGGAGTCCCTGGACATCGTATACCTGGACTTCAGTAAAGCATTCGATAGCGTACCACACCGCAGTTTGCTGAGCAAGATGAGTTCTATAGGATTGGGTGACACACTGACAAAATGGGTTGGGAACTGGCTTGGAGGTAGGCTTCAGAGGGTAGTGGTGAACGGCAGCCCCTCCGAAATGACGGAGGTAATCAGTGGAGTGCCGCAGGGCTCGGTCCTGACCCCGATCCTATTCAACATCTTTATAAGAGACTTGGCAGAAGGGCTGTGAGGCAAAATAACATTATTCGCCGATGACGCCAAACTAAGCAATGTAGTGGGCAAAAGCACAACAGACATAAATTCAATGTCCGACAACATGATGCATGACCTACTCCTACTGGAGCGCTGGTCTAGGTCCTGGCAACTCAGCTTCAATGCCAAAAAATGCAAAGTCATGCACCTGGGCAGCCAAAATCCATGCAAGACTTACAACCTTAATGGCGAGATCCTAACAAGAACTGAAGCAGAACTAGACTTAGGGGTGATCGTCAGTGAGAACATGAAGACTGCCAATCAAGTGGAGCAAGCTTCATCCAAGGCAAGGCAAATCATAGGTTGCATACGCAGGAGTTTCGTCAGCCGTAAGCCTGAAGTTATTATGCCATTGTATAGATCCATGGTGAGGCCCCACCTGGAATACTGTGTGCAATTCTGGAGGCTGCATTACCATAAGGATGTGCTGAGACTGGAGTCGGTCCAGAGAATGGCCACCCGGATGGTCTCGGGACTCAAGGATCTCCCTTATGAGGAACGGCTGGATAAGTTGCAGCTGTACTCACTCGAGGAACGCAGAGAGAAGGGTGACATGATCGAGACATTCAAGTATCTCACGGGCCGCATCGAGGTGGAAGAAGATATCTTCTTTTTCAAGGGTCCCACGGCAACAAGGGGGCATCCGTGGAAAATCAGGGGCGAGAAACTGCACGGGGACACCAATAAATTCTTTTTCACTGAAAGGGTGGTTGATCGCTGGAATAGTCTTCCACTTCAGGTTATTGAGGCCAGCAGCGTGCCTGATTTTAAGGCCAAATGGGATAGACACGTGGGATCTATTCACAGAGAAAGGTAGGGGAGGGTCATTGGAGTGGGCAGACTAGATGGGCCGTGGCCCTTATCTGCCATCTATTTCTATGTTTCTATCTCTTTTTCTTCCCCTGAGAAAACAGTAGACATCAAAGAAAACAGCATCACAAACTTTAAGACATTGAGTTGCTTTTCATGTCAACATGTTTTTCCTTTAGTTATTTCACACGTTTTACCTTGACTTTAATCAAGATTAAATTAGGATCTTTGTCTTCAATTATGTGCTCTGAAAATTTAAATGTCTGTTATTGGGTCATTATTTTTTTCCAATGACTAAAACAGCGGTATTAAGAATATGGTCATTTATTTCACAGTCAAATTTTAAAGATAATAGATGTATCTCCCAAGAGAAATTAAGTTATATAAGGATTGAAACAGAAGGAATAATCAAGACAAGTGGTAATTTGTTTCCTTATAAATGAAGTTCATTATTTTAAACTATCCAAAGTAGAACTCTTAGGAAAAAAAATTTAACATTGCACCAGTGTAACAATACGTGATCAATTAAACACTACCTTTTAAATATAAAACAAATACCCCCTCCCCGAGAGTTAACCCATTTCAGCCATAGTTTTTCTAACATGCCAGCTGCACAGGCAAACATTTGAATATTCATTGGCAACATCTGGTTAATGGCTGTCTCTGATCATCAGGATAGAGCAATGAGGTGTTGGTACTATCTGGATAGAGGTAATATCGAACTGCTGTCTGGATAGCTTATCTGAATAGCACTTAAGACCTCTTTTTTTTCAATTTTATTTATTTATTTGCTGATTTATTTTATCCAAATACCTGAGCTGAAAATCATCATTATCCAGACAACTTTATCACTGTCATCACTCACCCCTGGGCTACCCTGGGACTCTGTGATCTGTGGTGATATTCAGAAGCACTATTTGGCTAGTGCTGCTAAATGTCTGTCTCCTTGTCAGTTGTTTGTGGATTAGGTGCTGCTAACTCCTATGTAAAATGAATATTGATGCTTGTGAGCAGCCTTGCTAGCAACACTGTTCCATCATCCCTAGAACATTGGTCTGCATCTTAAGGGGGCTGACAACGTTTTAAAGAAGCTAGTCTCAGAGTCCTCCTCCTGTGCCCACCTCCAAATCAAGTTTCTTAATAATTTTTATCTAAGAACAGGCATCTACTTATTATGACAGGGTTTGCCATACAAGAGATTTCGAGTAATTGGAAAAACTGGAAGAGACTTAATTACAGTTTTTGGTGGAACTCTGTATGTCATATTTATAAAATGGAGAAGACAATAGCCACACACCAGGGGAATTTTAGAAAACTTCAGGAGATTTGGGATCCATTAACAAAATATTGTAATGATTGAATATTTCTTTTTCTTTTTTTCTCTTTTCCCTTAAAAATGCATATCCAGGATGGGAGGAGGGGGAAGGGTTTTTTGATTAGAACATTAGATGCAGCGGTCTGGGGCTTCTTTGTATATGGATGCCCTGATGTTTATCTCTTCTATGCTACTGGTGCTTGTTTCGAAATTTTTAGCTGCTCTTGAAGTTATGTTCTTGTTTTGCGCCTGTTGTGCATTTGTTTCTTATGTATCCAGTGTGTTCCCTTGGGTGACTTTAATAAAAATGACTTGCAAAAAAAAAAAAAAAAAATGGGGTTTATGGTAGGTTTTCTGGAATTTAAAGAATGTAATTGATTGGGGGGAGGGGGATAAAGTCTGATATAGTGTTTAACAGAATATTAAGTGTTGTATTTGAATTTTAAAATGCTATAAATGCTGTTACACTTATTGTAGGCTTTTTTTAAAATGAATAAAGAATTGGAAAAAAAATTTCCCTCAATCAGGAGCTCCGAAACCTGAAGAACTCCCCCCCCCCCCCATCAATTGTTGATCCCTCCACCTGAAGTTAGCACCTCAAGTTCTCCTATCCTCCTTCCTGAGGGTCTAAGTATGAGCAATCCCCAGTTGCTTCTGCCCTTGCTGACAATGTGATCTAACATGGCAGTGGTGAGCCTTAGTGCTAGAGTTGTAGTTCTACTATTAGGGATCATGCTTTTGTTTAAGAGCTTCTTTGTCTTTATTTGAAACATGGCTCCCTAGCAGGTGTGTGATGAGACACCGCTAAGGGTTGCCGGCATCATTTTAGCTAAAGGTGTTGACAAGGGTAGGAGTGTGATTGGGGGATCAATCCTTCTCAAATTCCAGTAGACACCAGGGATCTTTTAAGGTAGGGCATGGAGATGGGGGTCTTTGGGGAATTCAAAACTTGGGTGAGGGATCCTCCAGTGAGGAAGGTAACATCTGGACAGAAGGTTTAACATTCATGGTACCTTTCAGATTGGCAGAGGGGCTTCTGGTTAAGGGGTGGTGTTCTGGGCCAGCTTCTTTCAAATGTTGCTTGTCCCTTTAAAATGAGACCTGATGGCATGGTGGTATGATGTTCCCAGGTGGTAAAATAGCCCCATTTTGCAGAGGTTATTTTACCAGCTTACAATACATACTTGATGTTCACACCAAGCCATGTTATAGCATTTACAAAGTAAAAAGCTGTTTTACATGCATTGTATCTTTTTAAATCTCCTTTCTGTGTACTGGGGTAACAAATAACCAGAAAATTGATGACTTACATGTTTGAAACCATCTGTCTCCTCTGTTCCTAAGAATGTTATGTGAGAAAACATTTAAGACTTGGTAACATGGGTTATATATGTAACATCCAAGTAGGAATCTGATTACTTTGACTCAGTTGGGAGTGTAATGATGTCAGCAGCACAAACATTTTATTTGAAGAACTTCAGTGCTTTGTAATTAAGTCTGGAATATCACCCAACCAGAAATCAGCAATGGCTAACTTCCATGGTTACCCTTGCATCAGCATCCCATCTCAGATGCAAAGTAATATCTGGAGAAATATCTGAATAATTCTGTGAGATTCACACCAGAGAATGACATGGGGAAAAATTTGTCCCTGTCCCTGCAGAAACTCAATGTCCCCATCCCATCCCCATGAGTTTTATTGCTGTCCCTATCCCTGCCCCATTCCTGTAAGCTCCGCCCTAACCATACAAGCCTCGAATATTTATGATTTTAAAGTGTTTGAGGCTTTTGCAGATGAGGACAGAGCATGCAGGAATGGGGCAGGGACAGGAAAAGAACTTGCCGGCAAGGGAAGGAAAAATGAGTTCCCGCAGGGATTTGTCCCCATGTCATTGGTTTTTGCCATATTTTAATAAATTAATTGTGCTTTTTGTAGGAGAATGGCCTTGAACATAAGAATAGCCTTACTGGGTCAGACCAATGGGCCATCAAGCCCAGTAGCTCGTTCTCATGGTGGCCAATCCAAGTCACTAGTACCTGGCAAAAACCCAAAGAGTAGCAACATTCCATGCTACTGATCCAGGGCAAGCAGTGGCTTGCCTCATGTCTTTCTCAATAACAGACTATGGACTTTCCTCAGGAAATTGTCCAAACCCTTCTTAAAACCAGCTACAGTATCTGCACTTACCACAATCTCTGGCAATGCATTCCAGAGCTTAACTATTCTCTGAGTGAAAAAAATATTTCCTCCTATTGGTTTTAAAAGTATTTCCCTGTAACTTTATTGAGTGTCCCCTAGACTTTGTAATTTTTGACGGAGTGAAAAATTGATCCACTTGTACCCATTCTTCTCCACTCAGGATTTTGTAGACCTCAATCATAACTCCCCAAGCTGAAGAGCCCTAACCTTTTTAGTCTTTTCTCATTAGAGTGGAATTCCATCCCCTTTATCATCTTGGTCGCTGTTCTTTGAACCTTTTCTAGTGAGATTGCACCATGAAACGGTACAGAGGCATTATAGGTGATAGGTGAAACATGTCACTTATTATTTCCCTGTCTCTAAGACCACTAAGTTAAGTGATGATATTTATATATGCACGTTTGAAAGTTAAGTAAAATATTAATAATAATACAAGCCCAATAGATAGAAAAAAACCAATGACGAGTGGACATATAGGGGCAAATTCTGTAACGGATGCCTAAAGTTAGGCATCCATAATGTGAACGTCCAGCAACATAGGTGTCCAAATAAATTAAATAATAAGCCCAATTAATGATTTTGACAAACAATAATTGAAAGTTAGACATCCAAAGGCTGTGCATGATTCACAAAATAGGCATCCACATATAGGTGAACAGGGCTTCTATTTTGGGGGTTAAAGAGGACTCCTCTTTAATAATAATGGAAAAAAAAAGATATTTAATACTGCATTAGTTAAGCAAAACATAAAAAATATATATACAGTATATCCTATATAATAAAATGCTAGCCGCGCATGCGCACTTAGCGTGCTTCCGTGATCCCTGATCTGTGATCAGTAGGTCCGTGGCCAGCAAGAATGCGTATGCGGGGCCAGACAAATCGGGAAAGCGTAGAAACAGCACAGCCGGCGACTCCCCCCTCCCGCCCTCACTCAGCGCCAAAACCACCACCACCAAAGCCTCCTCCTTCTCGCCGGCTCACCCGCGTTTAAATTGAGAAAAGCGCTGCACCGCACTAAAGTTGGCCTCGCCGTCTTCTGTCCAGTGTGGCCTGCCCTCTCTGACTACTTCCTGTTTCCGCTAGGGTTGGCCACAGTGGATAGAAGACGCCGAAGCCAGCAGTAGCGCGGTGCAGCGCTTTTCTCTGAATTTAAACGCGGATGGCGGGAAATTCTGCTGCTGCACAGGGAAGTGTGTGTGTTGGGGGAAATACTGCTTCTGCACAGGGAAGGCCGGGAAATGCTGCACAGGGAAGTGTGTGTGTGTGTGGGGAAATGCTGCTTCTGCACAGGGAAGGCCGGGAAATGCTGCTGCTGCACAGGGAAGGGTGGGAAATGCTGCTGCTGCACAGGGAAGTGTGTGTGTGTGGGGGGTGGGGGAAATTCTGCTTCTGCACAGGGAAGGCCGGGAAATGCTGTTGCTGCACAGGGAAGTGTGTATGTGGGGGGGATGCTGCTTCTGCACCGGGAAGGGTGGGAAATGCTGCTGCTGCACAGGAAAGTATGTGTGTGTGTGTGTGGGGAAATACTGCTTCTGCACAGGGAAGGCCGGGAAATGCTGTTGCTGCACAGGGAGTGTGTGTGTGTGTGTGGGGGGGGAATGCTGCTTCTGCACAGGGAAGGCCGGGAAATGCTGCTGCTGCACAGGGAAGTGTGTGTGGGGGGGGTGAAATGCTGCTTCTGTACAGGGAAGGCTGGGAAATGCTGCTGCTGCACAGGGAAGTGTGTGTGTGTGTGAGAAATGCTGCTTCTGCACAGAGAAGGCCGGGAAATGCTGCTGCTGCACAGGGAAGTGTGTGTGTGGGGGGAAATGCTGCTTCTTCATAGGGAAGGCCGAGAAATGCTGCTGCAGCACAGGGAAGTGTGTGTGTGTGGGGGGTGGGGGAAATGCTGCTTCTGCACAGGGAAGGCCGGGAAATGCTGTTGCTGCACAGGGAAGTGTGTGTGTGGGGGGGATGCTGCTTCTGCACCGGGAAGGGTGGGAAATGCTGCTGCTGCACAGGGAAGTATGTGTGTGTGTGTGTGGGGAAATACTGCTTCTGCACAGGGAAGGCCGGGAAATGCTGTTGCTGCACAGGGAAGTGTGTGTGTGTGTGGGGGGGGGGGGGAATGCTGCTTCTGCACAGGGAAGGCCGGGAAATGCTGCTGCTGCACAGGGAAGTGTGTGTTGGGGGGGTGAAATGCTGCTTCTGTACAGGGAAGGCTGGGAAATGCTGCTGCTGCACAGGGAAGTGTGTGTGTGTGTGAGAAATGCTGCTTCTGCACAGAGAAGGCCGGGAAATGCTGCTGCTGCACAGGGAAGTGTGTGTGTGTGGGGGGGAAATGCTGCTTCTGCATAGGGAAGGTCGGAAAATGCTGTTGCTGCACAAGGAAGTGTGTGTGTGTGGGGGAAAATGCTGCTTCTGCACAGGGAAGGCCGGGAAATGCTGCTGCTGCACAGGGAAGTGTATGTTTGTGTGGGGGGAAATGCTGCTTCTGCACAGGGAAGGCTGGGAAATGCTGCTGTTGCACAGGGAAGTGTGTGTGTGGGGGGGAAATGCTGCTTCTTCATAGGGAAGGCCGGGAAATGCTGCTGCAACACAGGGAAGTGTGTGTGTGTGTGGGGGGGGGAAATGCTGCTTCTGCACAGGGAAGGCCGGGAAATGCTGTTGCTGCACAGGGAAGTGTGTGTGTGGGGGGGATGCTGCTTCTGCACCGGGAAGGGTGGGAAATGCTGCTGCTGCACAGGGAAGTATGTGTGTGTGTGTGTGTGTGGGGAAATACTGCTTCTGCACAGGGAAGGCCGGGAAATGCTGTTGCTGCACAGGGAAGTGTGTGTGTGTGTGGGGGGGGGAATGCTGCTTCTGCACAGGGAAGGCCGGGAAATGCTGCTGCTGCACAGGGAAGTGTGTGTGTGTGGGGGGGGAAATGCTGCTTCTGCATAGGGAAGGTCGGAAAATGCTGTTGCTGCACAAGGAAGTGTGTGTGTGTGGGGGAAAATGCTGCTTCTGCACAGGGAAGGCCGGGAAATGCTGCTGCTGCACAGGGAAGGGTGGGAAATGCTGCTGCTGCACAGGGAAGTGTGTGTGGGGGGGAGAAAATGCTGATTTTGCATAGGGAAGGCCGGGAAATGCTGCTGCTTCACATGGTACTGTGTGTGTGTGTGGGGGGGGGAAATGCTGTTGCTGCACAGGGAAGACCGGGAAATGCTGCTGCTGCACAGGGAAGTGTGTGTGTGTGGGGAGAAAATGCTGCTTTTGCATAGGGAAGGCCGGGAAATGCTGCTGCTTCACATGGTACTGTGTTTGTGTGTGTGTGTGTGGGGAAATGCTGTTGCTGCACAGGGAAGACCAGGAAATGCTGCTGCTGCACAGGGAAGGGTGGGAAATGCTTCTGCTGCACAGGGAAGTGTGTGTGTGTGTGTGTGGGAAAATGCTGCTTATGCACAGGGAAGGCCGGGAAATGCTGCTGCTGCACAGGGAAGGGTGGGAAATGCTGCTGCTGCACAGGGTAGTGTGTGTGTGTGTGGGGGGGAAATGCTGCTGTTGCACAGGGAAGGGTGGGAAGGAAATGCTGCTGCTGCTGCACAGTGAAGTGGAGGGGACGGAGAGGGAAAGGGGGCCTGGGAGCAATCTTGGTTTGCTTTGGGGGGGGGAGACAGAAGGGGGCCATAGAGAGACAGAAAGACAGGCAGGCAGGTAGCGCATTAGAATGAAAGACAGAAACACAGAAAGACAGCAGGCAGGGAGAGAGACAAAAAGAAAGAAAGTCAGACAGGGTGCCAGAGAGAGAACCAAAAAGAAAGAAGGACAGACAGCAGGAGGGAGAAAGACATAAAGAAAGGAAGAGAGAGACAGGGGCAGGGAGAGACATAGAAAGTAAGAAAGAAAGAAAGACAGACAGACATATATTCTAGCACCCGTTAATGTAACGGGCTTAAACACTAGTTACATAATAAATCTTCTATTTTTTGGTGTAAAGAGGACTCCTCTTTGATAGTAATTGAAAAAGATGTTTAATAATGCATTACTCAAGCAAAGCACATGATACAATGTAAACTAAATCTCTGTAAAATGCTCTGTAAAACTAATTTATGATGCTGACTGCATATGTATATTTCTCAGTAGCATTTGCGACTGGTTTTACAGGATTTGCAAGTTTGTATGCGACATTAGATAAGCCTTGAGATTAGAAGTCAACCCCTGAGGAAGGCTTTCTATTGGAAGTCGAAACATGGACTGTGTTGGGTCCAATGATAAAAGGAAAATAACTTTATATTAGGCTTCCATTCATGTATGTGTATTGTTTTAACAGATTATTATTTGAAATAAATTATGATTGTTCTAGAGGCTATGTATATTCCTTTCCCCATTTGTCTGCTGTGATGCACAATCTTGACATCATCAATATGCACCTAGATTGCAGAATGTCACAAAAAATAATAGGAACCCCTGCCTAAAAAGAAGCTCAATGTTTAAAAGGCACTTCCATTTTCCACAGGTCATGGGTTCAAATCCCACCCCCCGGACCATAATCATTTTTTTTTTTGGTCTCATAAGAAAGAATGGGTTGTGGACTTTGCCATTTACATTTGCACTCTGCCCTTTCCAGTGTCCAGAGAGAATTTTTTTTAACCTTGATGGCTATGATCTCCTACGATATCATCTCACATAGTAGGAACCTCTGCCTAAAAGGAAGCAAATGTAGCTTAGTGGTTAAATGCACTGTTTCAGTTTTCTACAGGTCAGGTACCCCAACACATATTCCTATTTTTTTAGTGACAATCTGCCATCTAGGTGCATATTGATGATCTCACAATGATGTCAAGATTGTGTGTCAAACATGTCTACTTACTCTGAGCCACAGCCATTGTAAGTAGGGTTTATTTTCTTAAACTTTGGGAATGAGGTTTAGTATGCAATACATTTTATCATGTGCTTTGCTTGAATAATGCATTGTTAAACTTAATTTCCCATTATTATCGAAGAGGAATCCTGTTTACACCCCAAAATAGGCTTAGTATGCAATATATATATATATATATATATTGTGTTCCTCAATCAAAGCACATGAAAAAAAAATTATATATATATATATATAAAAAATTTTTTTTTTCATGTGCTTTGATTGAGGAACACAGAGGCCAAAAGAGGAACTGGACAAGTATTGAAGGTGCATTTTTGTATATTTATCCTAAAGGAATGACTGCTTATGAATCAAGTGGATATAAGCTTGGGGGAAATAGAAATGAGTCTAAAAACCAGCCTAAATTGGCACTTGGACAATCTGTAAGACAAGTCGTCCAAGTGCCGATAATCGAACCGGGTTTTAGACGTATCTTAAAATGATATAGGCCCTTTCAGTGCTGCTGTACGCCCAGAGCTAAAAGGGGTGTTTTAGGAGGAGTGGTGCGGGCAGGATCTGGGTGGGACGTGGGCTGGCCTAGACTTAGGGCCTGTTTTACAAAGCCGTGCTAGCGGCTGGGTGCGGTAACAGCTCCAAAGCCCATAGAGATTTAAAGGGCTTTGGGGCTGTTGTCGCATGGCAACCACTAGCGCGGCTTTGTAAAACAGGCCCTTAGTCGTACTGCAAGTATAACTGAAAGTGTAACAAGACTGCCTAGATGTAAATTGTGCATTATGACTTAGGCCATGTAAAACCAGGTCTAAGTGCCCAGAAGGTCTCCAAAGTGAGCATATAACCACTCTAGACACAAAGTACAGACCCCCCACGCACTCCCCTAGTGATCGCTGATGCCACCCACCTCCATAATAAACGGAATATAAAATTTATATATCTGCCTCTAGACCATCAGCAGCTGGCATTGGAAAACCTAGTAGAGCAGCACAGAAGTGGCTTAAGTAGTCTAGGGGGTGGGCTAGTGACCCATAGAGAGGAGGACTGTGGCCCATAAGCCACTCTAACCACTGCATTCATGGTGAAACATGTGCACCCCCCCAAAAACCCCCAAACCATGCTGTACTACCATGTAGATGCCAGCTGCAGTCATAAGGGCTATTTGGATTGTAGACAGGTGGGTCTAGTAGGTTTTGGGGGTATTTGGGGGTGCCCACCATGACCTATAAGGGAATTGTGGTGAGATGTTTATATGGCATCCTTTTTGTGAAGTTCGCAGCAGTGCCTTCTAAGGTGCCCCACTACTGTGTTGCCATGTCTGGATGTCCAGTCCATCACTTTGCTGGTGCCTCCCATGTCCAAAAGGTCTTGTTCTAGGTATTTTTGACTTGGATGATTTTTTGGACGAGAATGGGGTATAAAGATAGATGACTCAGCAGTCTGGACGATCAAACAGCTGGACATATAATTAGACAATTTTAAAAAAATAATAATATTTTGCATGTATTTTTTGAGAATGGACTTTTAGACACTGCCGACTTTGGGCAACTAGCGATTTAGGCCCAAAACGGACTTTTGATTATGCCCCTCCACGCTTTTGAATTGACATGTGGTTTAATATCTGAGTGTGTGAGGTGCAGTGGTTAGAGCTATGGCCTCATTAACCTGAGGTTGTGGGTTCAAACCCTTCACTGCTCCTTGTGAACCTGGGCAAGCCACTTAATCCCCTTGAGCCCACCAGGACAGAAGGGAAATTTGATAAAATATCTGAATATAGATAAATAAAATATAATAGTGGTGCTTTGTAAAATTGGGCTGTTTTCTACATACCATTTTATTGCATGTAATTTGAATGTAAAAAAACAGCATAAAATTGCCATTCTAATGACATCATAATGCTAAAACGCGATAATGTTATAGATGTGAAGACGTCTATGCAATGCCTAAAAAGTGATTCTATAAAGCACGTCAAACTATATAGACACAATTAAATTTGCTGAGCTCCACCGAGCGAGATTCTGTATTGTGTGTCTATGCTTAATAGAATCGCGCTCAGTGTTGTGCAGCTGGACATTTAAATGACTCCTAACTTTTAGATGTCCTTTAAAAAATTTGCCCCATAGAGGGTCATAATCAAAAGAAACGTCTAAGTCCGATTCAGATGTATGGTGCTAGACGCCCAAAGTCGGCAGTGGAAAAATGTCCATTTGTTTAGAATATATATATATATATATATATAAATTGTCTATCTGGATGTCCAGGACATTAATGTCAATTTGTTTAGAATATTTTTTTTTAATTGTCTATCTGGACATCCAGGACATCACTCGTCTAGACCACCAGTATGTCTATCTTTATACCACATTTTCAACCAACATTTTGTCTAAATCCCAAACGCCCAAAACAAGACCATTTGGACGTGGGAAGAGCCAGCATTGTGATGAATTGGCCACCCAGACATGGCAACTGAGCAGTGGGGCACCTTACAGGGCACTGCTGTGAACTTCATAAAAGAGGTGTCATAAAAACATCTCACCAGAACTCCCTTATAGAATATGGTGAGCCCCACAAAATACAAGATTTAGTTTTTGTCATTTGTTTTGTTGTCCCCTAAAAATATGTAATTTTATTGATGTGTACATCGCTTAGAATTCTGAATAAGCGATCAATCAAATTAATATTAAACTTGAAACTATCCCCACCTGTATGCAACCCTAACAGCCCTTATGGCTGCAGGTGCCACCTCTACGGCAGTACAGTAAGGTTTAGGGATTTTTTTGTGGACTCACATTTTCCACTATGAATGTAGTGGTGAGAGTGGCTTATGGGGATAGATACTCCTCTCTATGGTTCACTGGCTCACCCCTCAAGCTACTTAAGACACATGCATGCTGTTCTACTAGGCTTCCCTACTGCAGGTGATGATGTTCCAGAGACAGGTATGTACGTTTGTATTCTGATATTTGTGGCAGTGTGAGGGGGTCAGTGATCACTAGGGGAGTGTGTGGGGGTCTTTACGTTATCTCTGCAGTGGTTATCTGGTCACTTTGGATAATTTTTTTGCATTTATACCTGTTTTACATTGTCTAAATCACAACATATAAGTTTCGTCCAGGAAGTCTCGTGAAGCATTTGATTATCCCAGCAGGATGACTAAGGCCCTCTTTTACTAAGGTGCGCTAACTGATTAGCACACGCTAATCGATTTAGCGTGCGCTAAACGCTAACATGTGCATGTTAGTCTATGGCTGCGTTAGCGTTTAGCGCACACTAATTCGATTAGCGCACCTTAGTAAAAGAGGGGGTATGTCTAGGTCGGCCCACATCCCATCCAAATACCACCTTAACCACTCCTCCAGATATGCCTCTTTCAGCTCTGGGTGCACATTGGAATTCAGAGGCCTAAAAAGTCCCTGGATATGTCCAGAAAGTCGGTTTGATTATCGTCAGTTGGACGACCTGTCTTTTAGGTCATCCAAGTGCCAACTTGGGCAGGTTTTTAGATGTGTTTAAGTTTTGATTATGAGCTCCATAAAGCTTAAGGCAATAAAATTCTTGAGCCTTAAGTGGTGGCGCTGAAGTTCTGGTGACAAGTTAACACTTGAGGGGAGGGGGGAGAATATAGATTGATATTATATTCCTATTGGTATCTTTAGCATTTAGCGCAATTAATTGTTAGCATGCGCTAATGCAACTAGTGTACTTAATGTGGTAATGCCCTGTGATTAATACTCCCTTAATCTAGTAGGAGTCTTCCTACCCAATTAACTCCTACTGAACTCCTCAGTTGTTTGAGTTAGTCTTATCCCATAATCTTGCATTCAGAGTGTGTGGTGCAGCCTTAGCACCTTGAGACTGTGAGTACCCTGAGGCTGTGGGTTCAAATCCCTCACTGCTCCTTGTAATCCTGGTCAGATCACTTAATCCTCTTATTGCCCCAGGTATACTAGATAGAGTTTGAGCCCACCAGGACAGCTAGACTGACCTACAGCGCCTTTAGGAAAGAAATAAAAACTGCATTGTTTCACTAAATCTAATACTGCTATTATGTCCACTCTTGTGTAAAATGTTGTATTTTAATAATTTGCATATTGTAATTCGCTGATTGTCCAGCTCTCTTCGGTGTGAACCGCCTAGAAGTCGTCTGATTATGGTGGTATAGAAGAATAAAGTTATTATTATTATAGGGAAATATGATAAAGTACCTGAATGTAAACCACTTAAGATATAAGTGGTATATAAATAAATAAAAGTGTCTTCAAGAAGCTGAATGTGAATATCTTCCAAATATATTTCTTTCAGAAATATTTCAGACATCACAATTTGTTTGAACTGATTATTTGTATATTTTTTTGCCATAATTTTAAATCAGTCCTTTTTTCACTTGACACTTTTCATTTTATAGTAAAGAACTGACAGTGAATGTTTTTGTTCTAAAAGCAGACACCGCAAGTCACTGGCTGACCCATATATAATTGTATGTAAATTAGCGTGTCAGTATGTTCTCTTCAGGAAGGTAGTTTTCATCAAAATGAAGTAAATTAAAAGATGTTGACATTAATCACAGTGCAATGTGGAACCCGGTTGATGGATAATGCAAAACATGATGACTATACATCTCTTTAGCAGAGAAAAGAACTTTGATTTTATAATTTATGATCATAAGTCCTTTAATATTTAATTCAAAATAAAGTATTGTCTTATTTTGTTGTAGGCATTTAAAAAATGAGTATTATATAATTGGGGAACACCCCCCCCCCCCCAAGAATATACTCATATTTTATAAACAGGGGGAGAAGTTCAGGATGGCTAAGTGCAGTCTGAAGTCTGTCACATGAAACTGGCATCCTATGAGCCCTCACAAATAATGAAAAGCAATAGAGAGGCTTTTATTTTATTCATTTATTTTTTTCTATTTCTGTTTGCAGGGGTAGCAAAATCCATTGGAACTGAGATAGCTGATAGGGCAGGGGCAGAGCCTGGAGCAGGCAGGGCTGTGAGTGTAACAGACCCAAAGAACTTACCGGAAAAAAATATCTTGCAGAAGTGATTGGATTGGAAATTGGAAAAAAACCAAAGCAAAACACTGAGAGGAAAGACTATATTCCTCCTCCCATTCACATTGAAATTGAGGGAGACCAAACTAAGGGAGTTCAGTTTTTAGAAATACCAGCTTTTCTTAGCTAGTTTGGTGCTGGATGTGAACAACATGGACTCATGGTTTTCCCTGCCACTGAGAATATTCATTTACCTGGGTAAGCTAATTGGTAGGCAGACAGACTTTGCAGACTTCTGTGCCCTGTATTCCAATGAATCTATAACCATGGTCTCAATAGACTCACCATAATTCTGTGTTACAGACATTTGTGAAGAGATAGTTGCTATAGACAAGTGGTTCTCAACCCTGTCCTGGCCCCCCCCCCCCCCAGTCAGTCAGGTTTTCTAGATATCCCTAATGAATATGCATGATATAGATTTGCATATAATGGAAGTGACAGGTATGCAAATCTCTCTCATGCATATTCATTAGGGATATCTGGAAAATCCAACTGGCTGGGGGGGGGTCCCCAGGACAGGGTTGAGAACCACTGCTATAGACTAATGCTAGCCTATGCTAATGCCTACTGCTTATTGCTTGAGAATTGGCACATGTCAACAAAGAGGGTACTACTGTGATGCCCAAGGTGGATAGTTGACAGTGTGCTGCTCACATTGTCAGTGCATCTGTTCTTTCATCTGTTATATCCTCTGCCTCTGGGGTGTTCTATTTCCTCGACTTTAATCACCAGCATATCTCTCCAGCATGTTGCACTGAAGGGTGATAATTTGCATTTGTGGCTCATACAGAGTGACTAGCTTGAAAATATCTGTCTTGGTGTTGGGTTTAATCTTTTTTGTTTTAAGTCCTACCCACAAGAAAGCCTCCAGCACCATTACAGTCTGTTCTCATTATTCACAATGCCCAATTTTGCATATCCATTGTTGCAGCAATTGCTACCAATATTCCCCATTTGTGCTGTTGTTTTTGCATATTTGCAGAATGGCGCTTAAATTAAACAACTTTCTTGCTTTCACTTTCACCTCATGGTTAGGCTTTGTTTCCAGATATTGCCCCCAAGTGCCTAGAGAGTGAATTACAGGTACTTCAAGTACCCCATGCAGGACCCTACCCCCCCCCCCCCACACACACACACTGGCATCACAGGGCCCATCTGGAGGACCTTCATGCATGTGTGGAAATCGACATGATGATATCACACATGTTCCTGATGTCATCATGGTGAACTCTGCACAGTTCTGGTTGCTTTGAACCACGGCCACTACGTTTAGTGTGCCGCAGCTTGAGAAAGTTTGTGGAACATGGTACTAGACATATGTAGAGGTAAATGTATTCCATTTGAAGCATCAGATTTTCGAACAAAGGAAATTTCTTTTAAAAATATGATGACTGGATTTCCTGTGATAAGAAGTAGCTAAGGATGAGGATTAAGGGCTCCTTTTACAAAGGTGTGCTAGGGCCTTAATGCACAGAATAGTGCATGCTAAAATTCCGTGCGCGCTAGCCACTACCGCCTCCATTTAAGCAGGCGGTAAATTTTCAGTTAGCGTGCGCTATAGCGCACGTTAATCTTGTGCGTGCGTTAAAAACACTAGCGCACCTTAGTAAAAGGAGCCCTAAGTCAAATCAGGCTATAGTGTTTCAAAAATTTTTCCAGATTCTGGGGAACTCTAATGCGCCTATCGTTAAAACACATGCCTTCATCGGAGGAGTCTAAGGTTGAATTCAATACATTACAGATAAAAATCTGATCTCTAATTTATCAGCCAACTGACAGCACTAACAGCAGAGGGTTCCCCCCCCCCCTCTCACTTTCACAATCAATTATTCTTTAGTAAGGTAGATTTTTATTTCTATTCTCCAGCCTATCATTGGAGAAGTCTGCTTAGGGACACGCTTGTCAAGTTGATTGACCCGCTACAACACATACATCCAGATTTTCTTCCAGCTATGCAAAATATTGTAATATGGCATTACCACATTATTCATTTTGACAAAACATTAGTGTACTGGAGCATAAAGTGATGTTCATATACCTTTTATTTTCAGAAGTAAACTCATCATACCATAATGAATTGAATGTCTTCTTTCTGCAGCCTTGTACATTTTCAAGAATTCCATTTGCTACCATACAATTGTAAGTCCTATTGTTCAACTTAGTTTTACTCGTGAGATAGCTCTTCTTCAGTGTAATAGGTACCTGACTGTTAGTTACAAATGATTAAATTGCAGCTCTATCTTATAAGAACATAAGAGTTGCCACAAGGGACATAACAAAGGTCCATCAAGCCCGGTATCCTGTTTCCAACAGTGGTCAGCCAAGGTCACAAGTACCCGGCAAGAATCCATGGAGAAAAACAGGTTTTATGCTGCTTACACTGGGCTCCTTTTACCAAGCTGCACTAGCTTTTTTAGTGCACGCTTAGCGCGCGCTGCAATGTCGCGCGCGCTAGACGCTAACGCCTCCATTGAGCTGGTGTTAGTTTTTGGCAATGTAGCTCACCTTAGTAAAAGGAGCCCTGGGTATACAGTGCTTACACTGGGTATACAGTGAATATATATTCAACAAAGAAATTTGCATAGAAAAAAACAGCAATTTCACTGTTCACTTAGCCCCATACAACAAAATCAGAGAATCAACCTATACAATATAAGGTGAGGCAAAATAAGCAGATGCGAAGAAGGAAAAAGAAGAAAAAGGAAAAGTCAGAGAGAAGAAGCAGCAGGAGTGGTTGACTATCTAGACCAGGGCTGCCCAAGTCCGGTCCTCGAGATCTACTGGCAGGCCAGGTTTTCTGGATATCCACAATGGACATGCATGAGAGACATTTCCATACCAAGAAGGCAGTGCATATTCATTGTGGACATCCAGAAAACCTGGCTTGCCAGTAGAGCTCGAGGACTGGACTTGGGCAGCCCTGATCTAGACTGTATAAACCACAGGTGTCAAAGTCGGTCCTCGAGGGCCGGAATCCAGTCGGGTTTTCAGGATTTCCCCAATGAATATGCATGAGATCTATGTGCATGCACTGCTTTCAATGCATATTCATTGGGGAAATCCTGAAAACCCGACTGGATTACGGCCCTCGAAGAGGGACTTTGACACCCCTGGTATAAACCGATCTAAAAACTTCCATGGTGAGGTAGGATGAGAAGCCTGTGGCGATAGCCTAGAAATACAGCGTTTTTCAAAAGCATATTGTTCATATTTATTATAGAGGCATAATGAGTTCCACCAGAAGGTATAATCTAGCAGAGAGGCTGATTTCCAGTACTTGAGAAGATGCTTGATGGCAGTTACAAGCATGACATCAATCAGCTTTGAAGGGCAGTCCGAATTAAATGTTTAGTTATATTAAATGTTTAGTTATAGTTATTAGAACTCCAATATAGAATTATACACTCACCCTATACATTTGGATGCAGTTGTTATATAAGAGCTAAAATATGTTGTACTGCAATATTCACTAAATTCTCATGGACAGTGCACAGAAAATATCCAGTAAATCACAAAAACGGAATCATTAATTTTCCTTTGCTCTTCAACTTCACTGCTAAGCATCCAAAATTGCTGAGTGAGAGCTGTCTATTTTCTTTCACATTACTGCTTGCCATGGTATACAGTACAGAGCACCTGTTTTACATTTCAAGGTTGATTCTTTCAACATTAGAGCACGTAGTTTTTTTTTTATTTTTTATTTTTGCTTCTCTCTTAGAAAACACAAGACTTGTCTCTTGTTGTTTATAACAAAGAGTATCACCCAGCATTTTATGGTTTTGAAATAACATTTTTGTCACATTGCAGCTTTCTACATTGTTTGCTAGACAATTCTCTTGCTAGTTGTAAAAGCTTGCAACACGGCATATCTCAGCACATCTATGATGCAAGCATTTCTTTTTTTTTTTTCTTTTACATTTTTCTATTATTTTGTATTTTCTATTATTGGTCTATCAGGCTCATTTTCAAAAGAGAAAAATGTCTAAAAGTGTCATAAAGGGGGCAAATGGACAGTTATCTCACCAAGGGACTCATTTTCAAAGGAGAAAAAAAAGTCCACAAATGACATAAAGTGGCATTTGAACATTTATTTTTCTTGATAAAATGTCCAAATCACTGAATCACTGAATCAGTTAGGAAGAGGGAGCTGGCTCAAAGATAACGCCGCATTGATCGCATCGTGGACCGGCGGTTGAAGAACACTGTTTTGGGCCTGATGCACGTGCTGGCCCTGTGGATCGGCAGGAAATTTCTGTGGACCGGCACTGGTCCATGGACTGGTGGTTGAAGAACACTGCTCTAGGGGGTACTGCAGTGAACGTCCTATTAAAAGTCCCAGGTATACATGTTACCATAACTCCCTTATAGTGTTTGGTGAGCCCTCTAAAACAGTGTTTTTCAACCTTTTTTGGGCAAAGGCACACTTGTTTCATGAAAAAAATCACGAGGCACACCACCATTAGAAAATGTTAAAAAATTTAACTCTGTGCCTATATTGACTATATATAAAGTAATTCTCTTGAATAGGAATCAAATAAACACAAAGTATTTTATAATTACTTTATTATGAAATATTAAGTAAACAGAATAGTGAAAAATTATAAAATACTTTATTCAGTGCGAAACCTGGGCCTGTTTGGCTGAACACAAAGCTGATATTCTGGCTGGAATCGAAGAAAGACACACACGTAGCTCTTCGTCAACAGCTCTCAGTCTCTCTCTGTATTTGGTTTTTATAGCATACAAAAATAGACAAATATACCCTCCATCCTTTTTATTAAACCACAATAGCAGTTTTTAGCGCAGGGAGCTGCGCTGAATGCCCAGCGCTGCTCTTGACGCTCATAGGCTCCCTGCGCTAAAAACCACTATTGCGGTTTAGTAAAAGATGACCATATTGTAAAATATAGACAGCAGATATAAATTCAGAACTGTGCATAGTAAGTGAAGGGAAGTTTTCATCTCTGGGAATTTACCCAGTTAACTATTAAGTTATTTGGGCAAATTCCTTTGAAAACTGTGGTAATACTGCCTCCACTTTGCTAAATTTAAAATAAAATCATTTTTCCTACCTTGTCTGGTGATTTCTGGTTGCACTTTCTTCTTCTGACTGTGCATCCAATCTTTCTTCCCTTCTATCAGCCTGTATGCTTTCTCTCCTCCACACCTCATTCCCTCCCCCAACTTTTTCTTCCTCTCTCCCTGACCTTTCTTTCTTTTTTTCTGTTTCTCTTCTTTCCTTCTGTTTCCCTGCCTGCCCCCTTTCTTTCTTTCTCCCTGCCGTTCCCCAAGCCACTGCCGCTGCCATCGGGGAACAGGACCCACCAATGGATAACAGGCCCCAAAGCCGACGCCAACGCATGCTCTCCCTGACGTCAATTCTGCAATCGGAGAGGAAGTTCCGCCCAGCCAGGCAGCGATTGGCTGGCCCGAACTTCCTCTCCGACTGCAGAATTGACGTCGGGGAGAAGAAGACTTATCGGCTCGATAGATTAGATCGCCAAGACAAAGTGAGTCCTGGGTGATCGACTCACTTTGCCTTGGCGAGCTACTGGCGCCCCTGCCTCGGGCCCCCTGTCAGCTCCGGGCCCCTGAATGCAGGACTGGTAGTACTGCCCTGATGGCGGCCCTGCGGCACACCAGGCAACATCTCACGGCACACTAGTGTGCCGCGGAACAGCGGTTGAAAAACACTGCTCTAAAACCTACCCAAAACCTATTGTACCACCATAAAAAGACACCTTCAGGCATAAGGGATTTTGTTGTGGTGTATAGGAAAGTATAATAAGTTTTGGGTGGATTTTGGAGGGCTCATCATACAATATAAGCAGGTTATGTTGAGATATGTAACTGGGACTTTTTAATATGATGTTCACTGCAGTACCCCCCCTAGAGTGCCCCTCTGCTCTTCTCTGTTCAGATGTGTGTGTGGCCAGTTTGCAAAGAATGCTGGCTGCTTGTACATTCCAATGCATTGTTTTAGTGCACTTTTTTTTTTTTGTAAAATCTTTATTCATTTTCAAATTTACAATAAGTGTGTCAATATGTTAACACAGATTAACAATAAGTATATCACTTAATAATCATCAATATTACAAATAATATATTCTTATCTCCCACCCTTCCCAATCCTTCCTATTATATAATCAATACCTTGTACAATATGTAATCTTAAAATTACCCCCCTCCCCCCTCATAATTGAACCTGTAAATTTAAGGGAAATAAATGTCATCTAATCAGTACAATATTTTGTTAATGGCTCCCACACATCTTGAAATTTCCTAAAACATTCTCGCTGTATTGCAATAAATCCTTCCATTTTATAAATATGACATAAGGAATTCCACCAGAAAGTATAATTTAATCTACTCCAGTTTTTCCAATTATACGTAATTTATTGAATGGCAACCCCAATCATTATAAGTAATAATTTGTTATTATTTGAAGAAATCTGACTTTTTGCTCTCATTGCCATACCAAACAGCACAGTATCATATGACAATGCCAATGGATTGTCTAATAAACAATTAATTTGGTCCCAAATTGATTTCCAAAAAGTCATAATAAATGGACAATAGAATAATATATGATCTAAAGTCCCTGCTTTGAGATGACAGTGTCACCATCTATTAGACTTAGAGCTATCCAATTTTTGTAACCGAACAGGGGTCCATAATGCTCTATGTAACAGAAAAAACCATGTTTGTCTCATAGATGCTGACACTGTACATCTCATCCTCCAAGTCCAAATTTGTGGCCAATGAGATGCAGAAATTTAATGCTTGATCTCAATGCTCCAAATGTCTCTCAGACCAGTGTTTGGTTTCTTTTTAACAAATCCAGTTAGCAATTTATACCACTGTGCAGCCTTTAGTGCACTTTTCATTTGGATGTTTTCATAGTCGACAATGGCCAAAAAAGATGCACTAAATGCAGAAATGTTTAGATAGGTCATTTAAAAAAAAAAAGATGTCTTGTGGTTTCAAAAATGGACATTTTCTCTACTGGAATTTTGGTTGTCTTTCCCAAAACAACCAAACTCAGACTTAGATGTCCTATTGAAAATGCCCCTCTAAACCTTCTAATGCACTATTTTTGAAATGTATTTTGAAAAGACAGATTTCTATGCTGGTTGTCTGCAGTGTATCTAAACCTGAAGCGTGCATGTTTGGAGACATGGTTTGGGTGGGACTAGGGTGTGCTTATGATTTTGACATTTTTCTGCAATTGGACATTTTAGAAAATGTCCACAGTTGCAATTTAGATGTTTGGGGTTGGGGTGAGTCCTGTTTTAACAATGAATAAGTGCCAAAAAGATGGCTAGACAAACCAGATAACCACTAGAGGGATGAAGGCATGCCCCCCCCATACTCTCCCAGTAGCCACTGCCCCTTTCTATCCCCCAAAGATGTGGATGAAACAATAGATACCTGCCTTTAAAATAGCTTAAGATTTTATGGCCAGTCCTAGTACAGGAACAAGCAGGTTCCTGGTGGGTGGTGTAGTGAACTATAGAGATGTGTACTCAGGCCCATATCCCACTCTATTACACGTATGCTAGAATATGTGAGCCTTCCAAAACCCACCCAAATCCCACCTACCTACATATAGGCGATACCTGCAAGCTAAGGGCTAGTGATGTGGTGCATAGGATTTGGAGGAGGTTATGGTGAGATATGTACCTGAGCTTTTTCATATAAAGTTCACTGCAGTGCCTTCTAAGGTGCCCAGCTGCTCTGCTGGGATGTCTGTGTGACCAGTTTATTAAAAATGTTAGCCCCCTCTATGCTTTGTGTGTTTTTCTTGTGGACATTTTTTTTTTCTGTTCAAAAATGCCTCAAAAAGATAGACACACTGAGGACAAGCACATCTGAGAAATGGACATTTTCGAAACAAAAAGGTAAACATTTTTCTGTTTCAAAAACAGTCATTTTTATTAGTGGATTTTTGTGTATATTCCCCAAAACAGCCAAACTTGGATTTGAATGTCACATCAAAATGCCCCTCCAGCTTCTTTATTACAAAATATATATATCTATTATCCTTCAAATTCTGTATATTGCACTTAGAGTTGTGTGTATAGTTCAGTGCATAGAAACATGATGGCAGTTAAAGGCCACTACCAATGTATGTGCAACCATAATTTGCTAATCAGCACTGATAATTGGCAATTAAAACCTCAATTTATGCTAATTGGGACTAAGAGCTAGATTCACTAAGCCCACTGATCGTGTTTGCGATTGTATACTGGCCCGGTTTTCCTCCTATCCGATTCACTAACCTCGTGGCCGATCAACCTCTTATCCGCGCATGCAAATGAGGGGAATGGCATGCAAAAGTAGGAAGGCAGTGATTCACTAAACAATTTCAGGTGCACCGACTGGGCTGGCCGATCAAAAAAGAAGCGACTGCCGAGGACCAGTTGCTCGTCTCTGCCGACTCTCCTGAGCATTCTCTCCTACGGTCCCCTGAAAACAGTGGAGCAAAAAGAGAAAAAAGTGGGAAGGAAAGCTAGTCAGCTAAGGCACATCTGCTCTTGCCACCCCAACTCTCCTGCTCTCTGCCGCCCTTCCTCGCAGTGCGAGCCCATGGTTTTAACCCACGGGTTTAAAGCGGGGCTGCACTATGGCATGTTCTGTTCTGCTCTGGGCTCGTGAAAAAAAGTACAAAAAAGGTCACTATTCAGCTGCTTCCTCCAGAGTAACCCTGATCTCTCCTTTCATCCGCACTCAAAATGCTAAACTACAAGTCCACTACATGTGAAGGTGATTCCCCCATGCCTCACATTTCCAAAAGTAAAGTTCCCAGCTTGTCCTTGCACAGAGAGCATACGCAGACCATCTACAGGCAAAGAAGATGGCCTGCACATGCGTCAGGATCGCTATCCAGGATTGCTCTGGGGTCGGTGTGGGGCGTGCCTCTGATCACGTCCATTTGCATGCAGACCCTTCGTGAATCGGTTGCCCGTCCACGGATCAGATCGGACATGGATCGGAAAGGTAAGGGGGGTTTAGTGAATCTAGGCCTAAGTAAAAGTTACACACACAACTCCTAAAGTGTGTAACTCGTACTGAGGTCAGATCGGGACTCACCAGCACCCCTCAGTGGTTACAATATATAATAGCACTTGCGTGTGACCCGGACTGGAGTCACCCTGCAGGCTTGGACTGACACCATTAAAAAAAAACAAAATGTTCAAAAAGGTAGTAAATCAAAATACTTCAGGTTTATTCCTTCCAACATAAAAATCAGGAAAAACATGAACCAAACAAACAGGTAAGTAAACCATAAACCTTCAAGCAGTCCAAACTCAAAAGTGAGCAATAAACAGTTCCAAAGAATAAAGCTCAACTGCTTTCCTTATTATTTCCTCTTCAGGATTTTCTTCCCTGAGGTTAGGTTTACCTCAGAGCTCACTGCAACCTGCTCCCAAACAGGTTGTACAGTTTAGTACCAACAGAGAGTCCAAGTCACGGAATTCACTATACACAGTGTTTCTCTAGTGAAGCCTCTGGCAGGTTTACACTAAACTGCCAGGCAAAGGAGAGTGTCACAGGTTTGCTTTCATTTAGCTATAATATAGCCTACACAATGCCCTCCCAGGTAACAGCAAACCTCTCCCAAAACTAGACACTATCAGCTTCACAAAAGCCAAAAGAAAAGTAAAGCAAAAATCCCAAAAGGTTCAGTTCCAGCACACAGTCACTTTCAATCAAAGGGAGCTGAAAACACACTCACTGTTTCTGCCAATTAGGACTTGCAGCTAATGGAAAGACCAACCTCCATGGCTTCCTCACAAAGACTTACTTCCTCAGGCAGGTTGTCAAGTTCCATTGGAAGATCAGCATCAGAAAGAACTTCCTCCAGCATTTCTCCAGCCTCCTGTACCTCCATAGGTGAGGCTGTATCGTCCCTGCTTGGCCCGAGGAGACTTTCAGGGAGGAGAGGTCTGAACCTTCTCCCTAGCCTGCCTGTCTGCTTGCTCTCAGCTGCTGGCTTTTGTACTGCAGGGGCACGCCCTATTCTACCTAAGTCAGCAGACCTGCCTGGGGCTCTTGGGCTCCTCCTGTGGTGACCTAGATAGTGCTCATCCAGGAGATCCTGGGAGATTTCAGGCTCCCCCTGGTGGTTAACCAGAAAATCATCCCTATTTTTCCTAGCACAACCCTTGTCCATTCCCTTCCGGGTTTTACTCTGTGTCTTAGTGGGAACTTTAGCTGGAACAAGGCCAGGCACGATGTCTGTCTGGTTACAAGTGCTATTCTGTAAATAGTATATACCAGTTGCAATGCATGAATTTAAAAGGGGGTATATCTAGGGGCATATCAGGGGCATTCCTCAAAGTTATGTGCATTGTTACAGAATATGCCCGATGCATCACACAGAGGTGCTAAGTGTTATTCTATAAAAGATGCATGCACCTTGTAGAATTGCACTTAGGGCCGGATTCTGCAACCAGCGCCGGTATCGGTCGGCACCTCCAAAACATGTATCGTCACAAGTTGCAGAAGTTGTGGTCACGGGAAGAGTGCTGGAAATGTAGGCCAGGGTTTTCAAGGCCTACATTTCTGGTGTCTACCTTTACATGAATCATACCGATAGAGGTGCTTTACAACACCTAACACTACTTTCCTGCTTTAAAAACCATGCCTACTGTGGCGTTAGATGTCATAAAATGCCTCTATAGATGTGATTGCAGCACCAATATATTTTTTAAAAGCTTTTTTTCTTTTTAAACAGCATTTTCAAAATAACGTTAGTCACTGGTAGAGCACCTAACATAAGGTGCCATGTATAGGATACAGGCCTTATTGCCATTCTAGTCAGCGCCAATATTTTAGACATGATATATAGCATCAGGCCCTATGTATCTATATTCTTGATTTAAAGAAAACATCTCTTGAAAAATTTGAAGTCATAGTTACATAAGCAATTTATTTAAAACTATAACTTGCCTTGGATTCAAAAGATTTGGAAAACGAACTGTCAGAGACAGCAACAACATTCAACACTATCAAGGTACTTCATCTCTGTAACTGCACTACAGTGGCTGAAAACATATTATTTGCCAAAATATTACCCTCAAACGTAGAAATAGATTGAAACATTTATTGATTTTAAGTTGAGTCGTTTGGCTTGATTGAAATCAGACATACTGCATTTCTTGAAAAATATGTCCAGTAAGTTGACAGACCCATTGAAAGCCATTCATATTAGTTTCAATATTAGCACTGTTTTCTTCAAGAAATATAATATCTTAGCTATCATATTGCCTGTTATACCACTAAAGAGGGCAATTTGGAAAACTGTACATACATTTACCAATAGAAGAAAAATACCGGTACACACAAATATATTTTGATATTACTGCAATAGTTCTTCTTCAAAGCATGTGCAAAGCCCATGGATTCTTTATGTTCAGGGTGTCTGCCCAAGCTTGCATTTTTAAAAGGATTCACCACAATGTTTTCCTCCAAACCTGAGCTTGCAGGTTCAATGGTTTATACTGAATATGAATTTTAGACACTATCCAAAGTTCTAGGCGGATTACAACAGACACACTTTACAATCCCACCAACACCTCCAATGACACTGCTAACAATTCAATTGTGGATAAATACATTTTTAGTACAGCTTTATTAAACACTTCCAACCAAATAATAATTGAAACAATTTCAAATTCCAGTTTTAATTTTCTCATTCTTCCAGGGCATAAGAACATAAGAATTGCCGCTGCTGGGTCAGACCAGTTGTCCATCGTGCCCAGAAGTCCGCTCATGCGACGGTCCCTAGGTCAAAGACCAGTGCTCTAAATGAGCCCAGCCTCACCTGCGTACTTTCCCATTGAGCAGGAACTTGTCCAACTTTGTCTTGAATCCCTGGAGGGTGTTTTCCCCTATGACAGACTCCGGAAGAGCATTCCAATTTTCTACCACTCTCTGGGTGAAGAAGAATTTCCTTACGTTAGTATGGAATCTATCGACTTTCAACTTCTCGTTCTCCCTACCTTGAAGAGGGTGAACAACCTGTCTTTATCTACTAAGTCTATTCCCTTCAGTATCTTGAATGTTTCGATCATTGGCCCTCTCAATCTCCTCTTTTTGAAGGAGAAGAGGCCCAGTTTCTCTAATCTCTCACTGTACAGCAACTCCTCTAGTCCCTTAACCATTTTAGTCGCTCTTCTCTGGACCCTTTTGAGTAGTACCGTGCCTTCTTCAATGTACGGCAACCAGTGCTGGACACAGGTGAGGGCACACCATGGCCTAGTACAGTGGCATGATAACCTCCGATCTGTTTGTGATCCCTTGTTTATCATTCCTAGCATTCTGTTCACCCCTTTTGCCGCCACCACGCATTGCGTGGGCAGCTTCATCGACTTGTTGATCGGAGCTCCCAAGTCTCTTTCCTGGGAGGTGTCTCCAAGTACCGCCCCCGGATATCCTCTATTCATGCATGAGATTTTTGTTACCAACATGCATCACTTTACACTTATTCACGTTGAACCTCATCTGCCATGTCGATGCACATTTCTGGAGCCTGATTATGTCACGTTGCAGATCTTCGCGGCCTCTCCCTTTCCCCATACCCTGTCAGCTAGTCAGTATCAACTTAGCTGTCTGTCCAAATCCAGTAATTTTCTTCACATTGAATATTAATCCAAATTCTTGTCCCCCTCTTCCCTGTGAGAACTTCAGTGTCACCCGGCCTCACTGATACCTGTGGTGGTATCGCACACAAGTATATCACAGAAAAAAATACTTTAAAACCACAACCCATATTGTTGGCTTCCAGGAAGAACCTTTTTTCTATTGAAAGCTGTGACCCTCCACAACCAAAACTAACTCCCCTCTCACTTCTAACCTCCACTACAAAATTTATTCCCCCCACCTCCACCCATTCCGTCCACCACTAAATAACAGAGAAAAAAGGGGATGGGGATTGGCAGTTAATCTTTTTATCCTAACATTCCACTTTCACCCTCCAAAGCCCACACCACCGAACACCACATTTACAAACTCTCACCACCCAAAATCAAAAATACTCTCTACATTGCACTCAATCTTGCCCACCACAAACCAATCAAAATCGTTCTTACTCCTACCTATCGCCAGTTTCCTTTTATCCCAGCAAAATCCACTCGCATCAAAGCACAGAGGCCCAAATCCCCTAAAGCCAGCAGTCATTGCTAAACTTGTTTTAACAACTTTAGTGACGATCACATTTGCCAACCCCATGCCAAGGAAAATGGCAGGGAGGAACCATTGGTCATGAATTTGAATTTTGGTGGGAAAGTTTGTTGGTCACCCAGACAACAGCAACAGTCATGTATATATGATGCTTGTATTCAGTTTGATTAATCTGCTTTGGCCTTAACAATAAACACTTGGAATGTGTATGAAATTTCTGGATTTATCTACCACACTGCATGCAAGGGCATAATGCAGTAACAAAGTTTTTGTTTTGTTTTCTTTCTTTATGAAAGAAAGTAGAGACAACAATAATGAAAAGTGATGTCACAAGATGTATAGGGAACCATCTTTTGAGTTATCAGGAGAGCTTTATTTTTGCCTTTTCAGCAGAATGAAAAAAAAAGAAAACAACAAAAAACCATGAGGAGATAAGAAAACTGCTATGGGCGGCCAGGGCAACACATACCCCCCTCTTCTACGAAACTGCGCTAGCAGTTTCTAGCTCGGGGAGCCACGCACTATGAAGGGGACCCATCTGGCTGGCCAACGTTAAAGGTTTGTGGGGGGGGGTCTGGGAAGGTGGGGAGGGGGGTCCAGGGTAGTGGTGGGGTTGTTCAGGGGGGGTTTATGGGGGTTGGGAGGCCTTCTTCAGAAGGAAGGCTGGGGATCCTTTTTCCAGTGTTGTCAGGGGGTGGGGGGGGTTCTGGGGATGCACCTCGGCAGGAGGGCCTGGGATCCCTCCTGCTGGTGTTGTCAGGGTGTAGGGGGTTCTGGGGGTGCGCCTCAGTAGGAGGACCTGGTATTCCTCCTGTCAGTGTTGTTGGTGGGTGGAGGGTTCTGGCAGGAGGGCCTGGGATCCCTCCTGCCAGTGTTGTCGGTGGGTGGGGGGTTCCGGAGGTGTGCCTCAGCAGAAGAGATTGGGCATCTCTCCTGCCAGTATTTAAGGGGGTGAGGTGTTGGGGTACGCCTCAACAGGAGAGATTAGGCATCTCTCCTGTTGGTATTCATGGGGGGGGGGGGTGTCAGGGGTATGCCTCAGCAGGAGATATTGGGCATCTCTCCTGCTGGTATTCACGGGGGTGGGGGTGTCAGGGGTGAACCTTGGCAGGAGAGATTAGGCATCTCTTCTGCCACGATCATTGCAGGGAGAGGGGGAGGGGGGAGGGGGAATGTAACCAGTGTTGCTTTTGACAGACGCCGGTTACAGAATCCAGCTTTTAGGCGATGGAAAAGGTCTTGTTTAGGGCATTTGGGACTTGGGCAATTTTTTGGTTGGGAATTTGTTTTAATGTTAGATGTTGTGGTGGTCTGGGTGATTAAACTGCTGAACGTAGAGGTAGGCCATTCTCAAAAAACCCCTCATTTTGGATGTTTTTCTTGAGAATGGACATTTCCCAGCTGCTACTTTCAGCATTTAGGAGCTAGGCCAAAAATGGGACTTAGACAGGATTTTTTTATTATGCCCCTCCACACTTTTTGAAACCATATAGTCATGTATAAGGACTCTTGACAGGTAAAAGCCTATGGGTATAGAAGAAACGACATCCTAACAAGTAGCAGGTCCTGCAGAAGGCATGCACAAACTGCATATTATGTGTTTGCAATAGCTCTGATGTCAAGTAAGAAAATGTAAGCTTTAGATGATCATAATTGGCATTGGTTAATGAGATCTGGGATTTCTGCTGTGCCAGCTTGTGATTACATCTCAGAGCAGCGGTTTGAGCAGCTCAGTTTGAAACATCTATGAACTAAAATCATTGTTAAAAAATAATGGCTCACTTCAAAATATATTTGCACTACTGTATACTGAAGTTCAGATTGATCTTTCATGTTCATATGTTAGGATTACATTTTTAAATATATTTTTTATATTTAGGGATACACTCAAAGAACGGATACAATGGCACACAGTCTCACTTATCAACTGAAAAGCAACAAAACAGACTGGTGTAAAGAATGCCTGTGTGAATAGAGCTCTCAGATACCTACACCGTCAAATCATAATAGATTAGTCAAACGGCTCTTGTAGGTTACAGATATCATTCATTGAGCTCTAAAAAAATTTTTAAAGTGCAAATGCTTGTGCAATAAACTTAATAAATTCAAAGTGCACAGTGCTATTTGGGATTTGAAAGACACTTATCTGCTGAGAATTGACACTCAGCCCCAAATTTATATAAGAACATAAGAAGTTGCCTCCGCTGAGGCAGACCAGAGGTCCATCTCGCCCAGCGGTCCGCTCCCGCGGCGGCCCATCAGGCCCATTGCCTGAGCAGTGGTCCCAGACTATCCCTATGACCTACCTCTACTCCTATCTGTACCCCTCAATTCGTTTATCCTCTAGGAACCTATCCAAACCTTCTTTGAAGCCTTGTAACATGCTCCGGCCTATCACAGCCTCCGGAAGCGCGTTCCATGTATCCACCACCCTCTGGGTGAAAAAGAACTTTCTGGCATTTGTTCTAAACCTGTCCCCTTTTAATTTCTCCGGAGTGCCCCCCTTGTACTTGTGGTTCCCCATAATCTGAAAAAATCTGTCCCTGTCTACCTTTTCTATACCTTTCAGGATCTTGAAGGTTTCTATCATGTCTCCTCTAAGTCTCCGCATATTAACTTGTACAGAAAGAAATTAAACATAAGAACAAATTCCATCAAAGTTGACACTACAACAATCAGAAAAGAAAAAAAATGTGATTAACTTTACTCAAATCCTACAAAGGGATCCAGGATTAACAAAATGCGAGAAAATTAAGAAAATAGTCAAGGATATAAAACTGTAGAGCTGAGAGCTAATGCCTAAATTAATCTAAAGAGCTAATGATGTTCTTCCTTCAAACGAGATAATGCCAGGAAATTAGTTAGCTGAAAAGGTTCAAAGAAAACATACTTAATTCCATGATGATGCACTATACACTTGCAAGGGTGCCTTAAGTAAAATGCAACCCCTAAAGCTAAAACACCTGCTTCAAAAGAAGAAAATTCACGTTGGTGCTTCTGCGTCCTCACGTGAGAGATCGAGAAACATCTGAATTTTAAAGTTCTTTTTGTCTATTTTTGAAGAATAGTCTCAAAATCCATGCTTTAATATGGCTGATGAGCCACCGATAAGATTAATGTCGCTGGAATTGCCATTACTTTATCTGATGTCTCAAGTAAAGTTGAAACATCTAATACCTCCTGGTTGTTAATCACTTGACTGTGTGGTAAGTTCCTAAGTTGTTTTTGTTTGTTTTTTTTCAGAATGACATTCACCTTTGATTACTATTCAGTTAGTTTTCCAAATCACACTATTTGACTTGGAACCCCATACAGTATGGGGCTCATAATTGAAAGAAAAATACATCTAAAAACCCGCCCCAAGTCGGACATTTGTATGACCTAAAAGACAGGTGCTTATTTGCATGTTTATCTTATCATGAACATATCTCTTCTATCGACAAAAACTGTTTCTTCAAACTACGTCAGATAAGAGCCATTTTCCAATTTCTAAACCCTTCTTCTTTAAAAATCCTAACACACTCATTTATCATTGCAAAAATCGACTACTGCAATGCTTTATTTTTAAACATCACTCAGAAGGAAAGAAGGCGACTTCAAATTATCCAGAATACGGCTATCAAACTTATCTACAACGCCAAAAAATTTGACCATGTATCCCCACTGATTATAGACGCGCATTGGTTACCAATTAACCACAGGATAATGTACAAAATAATGTTTCTAATCTTTAAGACTCTAATATCTAGCGAACCACAATTCATATCAAAATCACTGATCCCTTACAAACCACAACGTTCTTTACGTTCATCCGAATCAAATTTACTATCTATTCCCTTCCCTAAAAATCATCGGTACGAGAAGAGCAGATATTTTTACTGTAGCAGGTCCACAATGGTGGAACTCCCTTCCCCAGTACATTAGAATGGAACAAGATTTCTCAGCTTTTAAAAATTTTTTAAAATCTTATTTGTTTAGGGATGCCTATGACCTTTAAAATTTCTAATTTATCTACTTTGTTTAAATTAACATTCACAAAGAGTGCCTTGTAATTATTTACCCAACCTTTTGTTTTTCCCACGCCCCTATTGTAACTTTACCCCCTTTTCCTCGCTTTCTTGTTAGTCAATATTGAAAATTGCTGTTTTTAAGTTTATATTAATGTTTTTATGTGTTATTATATTATGTACATCGCTTAGAATATTCAAAATAGGCGATACATCAAGAGTTAAATAAACTTGAAACTTGAAACTCATGCTCCATTCATGCTCTGCCCAATCTCCATACATATAAATTGCCTACTGGGAAAATACATTCTATCAAAACAAGGTGCAGGTTTCTTGGGGCAATTTCTCCAAATGGGTTATACCATGACAGTAAGATTCATTACTTCTAGGCCAGGGTAAATGGAGTATGATCTCAGTCTCTCAAATTTTCTGTCAGTGCTCAGCATAGTATTTTTATTGTGCCAAAGAGAGCTTTTTCTGGAGTTCATAAATTGTAACAGGTACAGGCAACTTATCCAGGTCGCTTAGACGTTCTTTTTCATCAAGCCTGTATTACCCAAAATGATGGGAAATTTTTCTTCTACATTTTCTTACTCTCAGACTGCATTTCTTGGTACTTGAGGATCTTCTTTCTCTTCACGCAATTCACCGGGTAATCACTTCGTTATAAGAAGTGCTTTATGTGCATTTCTGCCACCTAAAACTAGGTGGTTCCTTATTGAAGGTGTGCCAAGTTGAGCAACCCAAACATTTTGAAAATTTGGATCCTATGCTGCTGATGTTCCACCCATGATTTTCTTATATCCCTCCCCATCCACTCTAAGCAGCTTTCAGAGAATTTTTACCATGCTGGCTGATTTTATCATGCCGTAATCATTAGTGCAGGTCTATCCTATTGGCTAACACTAACACTAGTAAACATATCCCAAAATTTATTAAAGTAATTGTTTTATTTATTTACACAATATATTCTACACTTTTAACATTAAAAAAACATTTATAGAAATGTTTTTATAAAGTAATTAGGGCTTATCTTCAAAAAAATAAAATGTTCAAATGATGTCATAAAGCGACATTTGGACATTTGGATCACCAAAACTTCCAAATCCCCATTTTCAAAACCTACTTTCTAGACAGTTTTCTATGCCGTTTTATAGCAGTGCATCTAAATTTCATGGGAGTGTTTTGGAGGCATGTTGTGGGTGGGATTAGAGCAGGCTTAAGACTTGAATGTTTTACAGCAATATTTTACAAAATATCCAGGGCACCATCTAGATGTTTGGGGTTAGACCTGTTTTTAAAATGACTATGATGTCCAAACTAATCAGATGACCACTGGAGGCATGAAGGCATGGTCCTCCCACTGATCTCTGACACCTTTCCACCCCCCAAAGATGTGAAAGAGACAGTACATATGAGGGGGTGTTCAATAATTTATCTACCTGAGTATGAAAAAAAAGTAGCAAGCATGTTGAAACAAGTCTGTGCATGTTGTGACATGTCTCCAAGTTACTCATACACAGTTGCGGCTCAGTGAGAGTCTAACATTCCAAGAGACAGGATGTCAGGAGAGTCCCCATGCAAATCAATAAGAAATTATTAGATTTGGAGCACTGTTTAATGATAAAATTTCTCACAAAAAAGGAAAAAACCAAAGGAGATCTATGACTGAAGTTTATGATAAGTTTGTCCCATCATCCTACACAGTAAAATTTTGGAGCAAGCAGCTTAAGTGGGGTAGAGAGTCCATTGAAGATGACCTCACATAGGTCCACACAAATGTGCAAGAATGTTGAGGATTTAATTTTAAATATATTAAAAATACGTTTTGTCAAATTCAGTTATGAGCAGGGATTCATCCAGACCAAAAAACATATAGATAAAGCTGACATACTAAAAATCAAAAAGATGAAAAGGAGAAAAATAAACCTCAATTGAGGGTCGTTGGGACTACACAAGTACCCAACCATCCACGCAGCACCACGGGTTTATAAAAAAACTCCAAAACATGTATAAATAATCAATTCTCACATCTTTCATTCACACGAGGTCTTCTTTTTGTTATTTTTCACAGTCTTTTTTTATATATATAATTTCAGTTTAAATGTCAAGCAATGAAAAAGGCCCGAATCCCAAGCTTAACCACATTAATTGGCGAGGACTACAGCTGAATGTAATCAGTATAAGCAGTTTTTAGAGATATGCAGCATATATCTGAAAACGTGAAAAAATACACTCATCTGAAATCGAGGATTTTCACCAAGAGGCTTCCAATTCAAGATCCCAATATCAAGATCACAATCAAGAAATAAAAATCTTAGTGATTTATTATGCCATACATCTAAGGAAGATTTTATAGAAGAAAATCCAGATAACATCCAGGGTCACAAACCTTGTGGACATTGTTCAAATTGTGACATAATGCTGAATATTTCCAGCTTTATTAATCCCAGTGATGGCAAGAGCATTGTTTTACATCAGACGTCCTCATGTCAATCTATGAATATAATATATGCGATTCAATGTCCATGTGACCGTCTATACATAGGGCAAACATCAAGGACCTTAACCACTAGAATTACGGAACATAAAAGCTGTTTGAACACTCGGAAATTAACAGCCCCGATAGTGGCTTATTATACCCAATTTGGCCATAGATTTGAGAACTTAAAATGTTGGGTCATCGAGAAACTACGCCCTACTCAGAGAAGAGGGGACAGTAGAAGAATGCTATGGCAGAAGGAACAACAATGGATTAGCCGGTTACAAACCTTAGAGCCAGTGGGCCTTAATACAGCTTATGAATGGCAGCCGTTCCTTTGAAATTCATTTCAAAAGTTCCTTCTTGGGGTCTGTTTGGCAGCTAGTTGGAAGTGAGTGTGTTTGACCTATCGTGCATCACGTAGTTGATGACGTCAAGGACGCCCGGTTCGTGTTTATTCGAGCAGGGCGCGTCTTTCAGTCCCTGTACCGTCTTGAGAGGAGTCGGCTCTATTTCCAGCAGATAATTAGAAGCAGAGAGATATTGGAGTTGACATTGTTCCCCTGAAGTAGCCCTCGTCGGGCGAAACAGAAAGTCTTTTCTGTCAAAAAGGGGATCTTGAATTGGAAGCCTCTTGGTGAAAATCCTCGATTTCAGATGAGTGTATTTTTTCACGATTTCAGATATATGCTGCATATCTCTAAAAAACTGCTTATACTGATTACATTCAGCTGTAGTCCTCGCCAATTAATGTGGTTAAGCTTGGGATTCGGGCCTTTTTCATTGCTTGACATTTAAACTGAAATTATATATATAAAAAAAGACTGTGAAAAATAACAAAAAGAAGACCTCGTGTGAATGAAAGATGTGAGAATTGATTATTTATACATGTTTTGGAGTTTTTTATAAACCCGTGATGATGAGTGGATGGTTGGGTACTTGTGTAGTCCCAACGACCCTCAATTGAGGTTTATTTTTCTCCTTTTCATCTTTTTGATTTTTAGTATGTCAGCTTTATCTATATGTTTTTTGGTCTGGATGAATCCCTGCTCATAACTGAATTTGACAAAACGTATTTTTAATATATTTACTATTAGTCTCACGTTTTTGCCTCAAAACAAATTATTAGTGGTATAACAACAATTAAGGCAATTAGCGATGGCACAGCTATGGGATAGTGGCTTTGGCTTCTCGGATGGTCAGAGGACTGAAATATTGCAAGCACCAGCATTGTCTACTAATGAAGCAACACATGATACTGATTTGGCATGGTTGGACATAGATAAAATAATGAAACAAATAATACAGATGGAATTACAAAGTGCTAGTTTAGTAGAATATTGTAAGAACGAAATAATCCCACGTGGTTTGAGAATGAGGACAGCTCCGCAAATGTTTATTGACAATACTGATTTCATAACAATCTGGAATCAGATTTTAAATCGCTGCTCGTTGGATTTAATGTTATTATTGATTAAAACATTACAAACTAAGATACAGGAGAATAAAGGAAAATATGACAAATTAATAACAGAAGCTCGCAAAAATAATGATTTTGATAACAAGTTAATAGATTCAAACTCTAAAATGGATAAATTTCGCAGAGAAGTGAGAACTAACAAACTTAAAAAGTTTCAAAGAGACCAGAAAGATTACCAGACAGGATACGTTTATAGATGGATGAGTGTGAATTATAAACCAAAAACAGTGAGGTTCACCACTTCAGGGGAATCTTCAGATATTGCAAATAGTGAGAGTACCTCTACTTTGGAGGAGCCGGATGGGGATCAAGGCCAAACCAGACAAACTGTAGGATATACACGAGGAGGAAGAAACACTCGAGGCAGAGGGTCATATCGGGGGCGGTCACGTGCCCGGACACAGAAGAGACGGAATCATTAGTTATTAATATTTCTCAGAAAGTATTGTCTATAGATGAAATTTCATTATTATCTAAGGGATTGACTTTCGTTCCAACAGTGGCTCATAATGCATTTCAAGCCCAAATCGACTTGGAAAAATTTTTACGGAGATTAAATTTATGCTCCTTTTTCCATGAACATCCTAGTACAGCATCAGACATGTCCTGTGTACAGCCTAAATCAAAATGGAACCCCCCTGGTCCACTGAACCCTGTTATCGCGGCTTTCAAAACCCTTATGATTCAAGAACTTTATAGTATAAATGAAACAGCTAAAGTTCAAAGAGGGGTTCATAATTTATCTTCAGTAGAATATGGAGCCCTTCAAAAATTGAGAAATGATCCAACTATTGTGATTAGAAGGGCTGATAAGGGGGGAGCAGTGGTGGTTTGGGGTTGTGATCTCTATATTACGGAAGCTAATTCTCAATTGTGTAATCACGATGTATATCTGAAATTAGATCAAGATCCTTCGATGGAAATCTTTGAAAAGATTTTTAACATCTGTGCAGATGCACTGAAAAGTGGTTTTCTTACTAAAAAAGAATACCAATTTCTCACTCCTCAGCATTTCAAAGTACCTATATTTTATTTGCTACCAAAAATCCATAAAAACACTCAGTGTCCGCCAGGCAGACCAATAGTATCAGCTCGTGATTCACTATTGGAAAGGACAAGTAAATATATAGATAAACAATTACAAGTTTTTCTGAAAACCATTAAATCATATTTACAAGACACTACACATTTTTTGAAATTACTTAATGAGTTGGAATCTACATTACCCACGGAGTGCATTATGGTGACATTCGATGTGTGTTCATTATACACATGCATCCCACAAGAAGAAGCTCTGGTAGTATTGGAAGCTTTATGGAATTCACAATATGTTCAAGACAATATACATACGAAGTTTTTGAGGGACCTTTGTGAAATTGCATTGAAAAATAATTACTTTATTTTCAATGGTGAATTCTTTAAGCAGCTGTCTGGAATAGCAATGGGTGCTTCATTCGCTCCAACAATTGCGAATTTGTATATGTCATGGTTTGAAGAAACTCTGATTTATACCATGCCAGAATTTCACCATGTTTTTAAGTGGTGGAGATTTATCGATGATATTTTTATCATCTGGTTGGGGACTAGGCAACAACTTATAGAATTTAATGATAAAATGAATCGGTGTCATCATTCCATTAAATTTACCATGACATATAGTGTTGAGAACATCAGTTTTTTAGATATGGAAATTTATATGAAAGATCAGCACATTGAAACTTCAGTCCATCGCAAAAAAACTGACAGAAATACGTTGCTTAAATTTAATAGCATGCATCCAATTCATCTTAAAAACAGCATTCCTTTTGCGCAGTTTCTCAGGTACCGTCGTATCTGTAATACTAAGGATAAATTTACACAAGAAGCAAAGATATTGGAACATAAATTATTGTTAAGAGATTATCCTAAAAACATAATTAAACGAGCTAAAAAACGTGCGTTATACAATCCTAGATTACAAAAGACCTCATTCAGATGATGTTATAATTCCATGTGTGATTAAACAAACTCGTATGTCATCACAGGTGATCAAGAAATATAAAAAACATCTTCCCCTATTAAAAACGCTTCCTTGTTTTGAAAACAAAAGATTTATTTTTTCACAATCAAGAAATAAAAATCTTAGTGATTTATTATGCCATACATCTAAGGAAGATTTTATAGAAGAAAATCCAGATAACATCCAGGGTCACAAACCTTGTGGACATTGTTCAAATTGTGACATAATGCTGAATATTTCCAGCTTTATTAATCCCAGTGATGGCAAGAGCATTGTTTTACATCAGACGTCCTCATGTCAATCTATGAATATAATATATGCGATTCAATGTCCATGTGACCGTCTATACATAGGGCAAACATCAAGGACCTTAACCCCCAGAGACCCAAATATAGAAAAAAACGTAAAAAAATGTTTTCGAACGTTCACATGTTGTTATAGGAGGCTTGTGATCCCTAAATCAGTGTTTTTTTTTTTATTTTGACATTTTAGTAACTTTTGGGGAGGATGTTGTAAAATTGCAACGCTGGGCCTGTAAGGTAGCAGAATTTCAATAGTGTCACTCTCTCTCTGAACACATGTAAGGAATAATTAAAAGTTTATTTGTACTTTACAGCTTATAAAGACCCACCTAAGTTTATGTATATACACAACAACAATAGTATAATAAAGAAAAAAGTAATTTTTATTATCAATTTAATACAAAAAATGAGTATCATATAAAAACGCAAATTTTTCCCTGTGAAGCGCCCATTGACTTCTATCAGCGGTAATCAAGAAATTTCGTGTTTTGCACAAAAAATTTCATGTTAGCGCAAATACGGGTAAAAACGGCCACGCTATGAAATAGCACTTGTGCTATCTTCATAGCACGGTTTTGTGAATCGAGCCCTATATGTGCATGTTTTATTTGTTCATTTATTCAGTTATGGTAGTTCCAAAAACAGTTATTTTGCTCTGAAAAGCACAGGCGAACATTGCACTTCCTGCAAAGTGTGTTGGTATAGCCTTTTGCACAGTGTCGGCACCGTCCTCTATCGGCTTTGATGGGAAAATGTCCAATCATGTCCTTGCAAACTTCCTTTGGAGGGTGTGCATTTGACTTTTTGGCTGTCATGGCAGCTGAAGAACCTCCATCATCTGTAAACTGCCTCTTTTGGGAAGTCAAGGTGCCCCCTCTTGATGAAACTGGGCTTGCAGATGGTCGCCCTCGCTTTGACACTGACCCAGCCGTTCCGATCAGGATAAGAGAAGATGCCAACTGGGCCTGAAACATTCTCCTGTTTAGCATCTGTTTCTTTGGGATATCCAAAGCTTTGCAGTCCCTTTTGTACAGGAGCCAAGCATTGATCACAGCTAGGTTAATGGTGTGCCAGAAGATGTAAAGGTACCAGCGGTAGGACTTCAGTGGAAACTTGTATTTTGCTGCAAATGAGTCTAACAAATCCACTCCGCCCATGAATTTGTTATAGGCAGCCACGATATAAGGCCTCTCAACTTCAACAAATCTTTTGGCAGTTTTGTCCCAGCGTTGAATCTTCTCCACTGGTTGTGGGCCAGCAAAGGAAGACACAAGTGTAACCTGTCTGTTGTCAAACCATTTCACAGCACAAATGTTGTGATTTGACTCCACTCTGACATCAAAGCTTCCTCTTCCCTTTTTCTTCAAGCTTTTCTCATCCTCAAGATTACAGTTTGGAAGGCGCACTTGTCTGGCTGTTCCTGTGTAATGAATTCCACAATCCAGCAGCCTAACTATCAATGGGATGCTGGTGAAAAAGTTGTCTGCATAGATCTTGTAGTTGTGACTATGTGGAAGTGTGGAAGCAAGTTTCATCACAACATCCCCTGATAGTCCAAGTTCAGATCTTGCCCGTATTCCATTCACACTGCCTTGGTACACATCAAAATCACAAAGTATACCAGAGATTCCAGTCCTTGCCCACAGCTTGAACCCCCATGGGTTTGGCTTGCCACGCATGTACTGTTTGATGCTGCTGAATTTCCCCCTGAAAGGGATCATCATTTCATCAACAGAGTTATGTTCTTCAGGGACCACTTTTAGGCATTTCTCTCTGAAAGCATCAAGCCATGGTCTGAGTTTCCAGAGTTTGTCACTTTTTTGTTCCATCTCAGACACGGTTAGATTGTTCACAAAATGTAATGATGTCAACAGAGACTGGAATCTGTTTCGTGACATTACATCAGCGACAGGACTGTATCTTGTGTCTGCTTCCCAGTACATACGGACTCCAGGCATTTGGACAAGACCCATCTTCAGATACATGCCAATCATTTGCTCTATTTCCTTTGTGTTTGTGTTTATAGATGATCCTTTCTTCTGAAAACTGTACTGATTTGTGTTATCTGCCAGAGCGTTGATCATATCTTCTGTCACAAACTTCTGAAAGTACTCCAGTGGTGTGCAGAGGGAATGGACATCATTACTCCAAAGCAGGCAACAGGGTTGTATGACTTCATGGCCAGATAAACAGACCTATTTACACATTCAACCATCCAATGGTGTTGCAGAACTGAACAATAGGTTCTATTAGTAATGTACATGAAGTTTTAAAAAAGAAAAAAAAATGGGGGAGGGTTTATTTTGTAGGCTTAAATGTGATGTTGTAATATTACAACACTGGGTCTCAGGGGAGTGCAGACAAAACCTTGCTATCACTTTGACCCACTGTTGTAAAATTACAACATAGAAATAACCAGCTCTAAATCTCTTAAAATCAGTATATTCAATGATGTCATAAAATCTGCATGATCTACACATATTAATGATCACATAAAAAAATATTTCAAGCTTTTTACTTACTTTAGTCCTGATGTATCCCGTCCAAAACAACAAGATGATATACTCCAAAGCAGGCAACAGGGTTGTATGACTTCATGGCCAGATAAACAGACCTATTTACACATTCAACCATCCAATGGTGTTGCAGAACTGAACAATAGGTTCTATTAGTAATGTACATGAAGTTTTAAAAAGAAAAAAAATGGGGGAGGGTTTATTTTGTAGCCTTAAATGTGATGTTGTAATATTACAACACTGGGTCTCTGGGTGTTAACCACTAGAATTACGGAACATAAAAGCTGTTTGAACACTCGGAAATTAACAGCCCCGATAGTGGCTCATTGTACCCAATTTGGCCATAGATTTGAGAACTTAAAATGTTGGGTCATCGAGAAACTACGCCCTACTCAGAGAAGAGGGGACAGTAGAAGAATGCTATGGCAGAAGGAACAACAATGGATTAGCCGGTTACAAACCTTAGAGCCAGTGGGCCTTAATACAGCTTATGAATGGCAGCCGTTCCTTTGAAATTCATTTCAAAAGTTCCTTCTTGGGGTCTGTTTGGCAGCTAGTTGGAAGTGAGTGTGTTTGACCTATCGTGCATCACGTAGTTGATGACGTCAAGACGCCCGGTTCGTGTTTTATTCGAGCCGGGCGCGTCTTTCAGTCCCTGTACCGTCTTGAGAGGAGTCGGCTCTATTTCCAGCAGATAATTAGAAGCAGAGAGATATTGGAGTTGACATTGTTCCCCTGAAGTAGCCCTCGTCGGGCGAAACAGAAAGTCTTTTCTGTCAAAAAAGGGATCTTGAATTGGAAGCCTCTTGGTGAAAATCCTCGATTTCAGATGAGTGTATTTTTTCACGATTTCAGATATATGCTGCATATCTCTAAAAACTGCTTATACTGATTACATTCAGCTGTAGTCCTCGCCAATTAATGTGGTTAAGCTTGGGATTCGGGCCTTTTTCATTGCTTGACATTTAAACTGAAATTATATATATAAAAAAAGACTGTGAAAAATAACAAAAAGAAGACCTCGTGTGAATGAAAGATGTGAGAATTGATTATTTATACATGTTTTGGAGTTTTTTATAAACCCGTGATGATGAGTGGATGGTTGGGTACTTGTGTAGTCCCAACGACCCTCAATTGAGGTTTATTTTTCTCCTTTTCATCTTTTTGATTTTTAGTATGTCAGCTTTATCTATATGTTTTTTGGTCTGGATGAATCCCTGCTCATAACTGAATTTGACAAAACGTATTTTTAATATATTTACTATTAGTCTCACGTTTTTGCCTCAAAACAAATTATTAGAGGATTTAATTTTGTCAGACAGACGAATTAAGGTTTCCCAAATACCTGAAGAAATGGGCATCTCGGCAGGTACAGTATGGAAAATATTTCATGAAAAGTTGGGCATGTCCAAGGTTAGTACAAGATGGGTACCAAGAATGCTGACACCATCTCAGAAGGCCACAGGGCTCCAGTGCTGTCAGGAGAACTTGGAGATGCGCTGTGAAGACCAAGTTAATTTTTTTCATTGGTTGGTAACTGGAGATGAGACTTGGCTCTATCACAGAGATCCTGAGTCCAAATATAGTCAATAGAGTGGAAGCATGTTACCCCCCTCCCCACCACCACCACCACAATCCCCCCCCCAAAAAAAAAAAAAAGTCCAAGACAGAAAAATCTACAGGCAAAGTCATGGCAACTGTCTTCTGGGATCATAAGAACATAAGAATTGCCGCTGCTGGGTCAGACCAGTGGTCCATTTTGCCCAGCAGTCCACTAACACAGCGGCCCTTAGGTCAAAGACCAGTGCTTTAAATGTGTCCAGCCTCACCTGCGTACATTCCAATTTAGCAGGAACTTGTCCAACTTTGTCTTTAATCCCTGGAGGGTGTTTTCCCCTACGACAGACTCCAGAAGAGCGTTCCAGTTTTCTACCACTCTCTGGGTGAAGAAGAATTTCCTTACGTTCATACGGAATCTGTCTCCTTTCAACTTTAGGGAGTGCCCTCTCATTCTCCCTACCTTGGAGAGGGTGACCAATCTGCCTTTATCTACTAAGTCTATTCCCTTCAGTATCTTGAATGTTTTGATCATGTCCCCTCTCAGTCTCCTCTTTTCAAGGGAGAAGAAGCCCAGTTTCTCCAATCTCTTACTGTACGGCAACTCCTCTAGCCCTTTAACCATTTTAGTCGCTCTTCTCTGGACCCTTTCGAGTAGTACTGTGTCCATCTTCCTGTACGGCGACCAGTGCTGGACACTGTACTCAAGGTGAGGGCGCACCATGGCCCGGTACAGTGGCATGATAACCTTCTCTGCTCTGTTTGTGATCCCCTTCTTTATCATTCCTAGCATTCTGTTCACCTTTATCGCCGCCACCGCACATTGCACAGACGGCTTCATCGACTTGTCAATCAGAACTCCCAAGTCTCTTTCCTGAGAGGTCTCTCCAAGTACCGCCCCGGATATCCTGTATTCGTGCATGAGATTTTTGTTAGCGACATGCATCACTTTACACTTATCCACGTTGAACCTCATTTGCCATGTCGATGCCCATTTCTCAAGCTTGATTATATCACATTGCAGATCTTCGCAATCCCCCTGTGTCTTCACAACTCTGAATAACTTCGTATCGTCTGCAAATTTAATCACCTCACACGTTGTGCCAATGTCCAGATTGTTTATAAAGATGTTGAAGAGCACGGGTCCAAGCACCGAGCCCTGCGGCACCCCACTGGTGACGCTCTTCCAGTCTGAGTATTGTCCATTTACCCCCTATTCTCTGTTTCCTATGCTCCAGCCAGTTTTTAATCCACGTTAGTATTTCACCCTCGATTCCATGGCTTGCAATTTTCCGAAGTAGTCATTCATGTGGGACCTTGTCAAACGCCTTCTGAAAATCCAGATATACAATGTCGACTGGGTCGCCCTTGTCTATCTGCCTATTTACTCCCTCAAAGAAGTGCAGCAAGTTCATCAAACACGATCTGCCTTTGCTGAAACCGTGTTGACTGGCCCTTATCACCCCTTGTCCATCAAGGTGATCAATGATGCGGTCCTTTATTAGCGCCTCTACCATCTTTCCCGGTACCGAGGTAAGTCTCACCCATCTGTAGTTTCCCGAATCTCCCTTTGAACATTTCTTGAAGATCGGCATAACATTCGCCACCATCCAGTCTTCCGGAATCTTTCCTAATTTGATCGACAGATTGGCTATTAGTTGAAGCAGTCCAGCTATAGTCCCTTTCAGTTACTTGATGACCCTCGGATGGATGCCATCCATTTTCAGGGATTTATCGCTCTTAAGCCTATCAATCTGCCTGCATACCTCCCCTAGACTTACCGTCAATCCTGCCAGTTTCCCGTCTTCGTTTCCAGCATATAGCCTGATGGGTTCTGGTATGCTGTGTATATCCTCTTCGGTAAATACAGATGCAAAAAATGTTTTCAGTTTGTCAGCGATTACTTTGTTCCCTTTATTCTATGGTCCAGGTCCCACCGCTTATTTCGCGGGTCGTTTCCCCTTAATATATCGAAGGAATGACTTGAAGTTTTTTGCGTCCTTGGCTATTTTTTCTTCGTAGTCTTTTTTGGCCCCTTTTACCGCCTTATGGCACCTGCATTGATGTTGTTTGTGTTTATTCCAGTTTTCGTCTGTCTTTGACCTTTTCCATTCCTTAAATGAAGTTTCTTGTCTCTTTTTTTTAAAAAAATATCTTTATTCATTTTAAAGCCAAAACTAAGTGCAACATATTTTACAGACATTTTACACTTTAACAACACTTAAATTCTATCAAATTATATTTATGACAAATACATATATCAACCTTCCCCTTTATGCATAATCAACAATTGCAAGCTCTACGCTTGTGGAGATGGTGCGGTATACAAACCTAAGGTTTAGTTTAGTTTAGTTTCTTTCACCTCTACAGTGAGCCATGCTGGTTCTTTGTTCTTTTTCCTCTTTTGCTTCTGTAGTTCATGCCACACAAGACAACCATAACCAGGGAGAGCTATGCCAACACAATGATCACTTTGTGGGAGTCAATCAAGGAAAAAAGATGAGGAAAACTCACAGCATGCATGATGCTTTTTCATGACAATCACAGGCTGCTCTACAATGCTGAACTGGCTCCTTCAGATTATTTCCTGATCTGAGTTTTGAAGAAATCTCTCCATGGACAGTGATTTTCAAGTGATGAAGACATCAAGGAAGCTGTGATGTCCTGGTTTGAAGGTCAAACAGAATTATTATTTTCAAAGGGGTTAATGTCATTGCAGGAAAAATGAATGAAGTGTATGGAGCTATCAGGGGACTATATTGAAAAGTAAAACAAACATTTTTTGAAAATGCTTTTCTTTCCTATTGAGGTAGAAAAAGTATTAAATGTCCCTAATACCTCTTCCTATGAAGGCTGAATATATTATGGCCAGTCCTTGAACAGCAGCAAGCAGGTGACTGGAGTAGTCTGTCCAGTCAACCCCAGAGAAGGGGACACAGGCCCACATCCTACCCTAACTAGTACACTTGTGGTGGAAAGTGTGTACCCACCAAAACCTTCTGTACTGATGTATAAGTGATACCTGCACGCATAAGGGCTATTGGGGCGATAGAAATGTAAGTCCAGTAGGTCTTGGGTAGATTTTGGAAGGCTCCCCATACAATGTAAGGGGGTTATGATGAATGTGTTTCTGGGACCCCTAGAGTGCCCCACTGCTCTGCTGGCATGTCTGTGTGGCCAGTCTACTAAAAATGCTGATCCCTCCTACATCCCAATGGCTTGTTATGTGTGTTTTGCATTTGAATGTTTTTTTGTTTTTTTTTAAATGGTCAAAAAAGATAGATGCACTAATGGTGAATATGTCTAGAAATGTTCATTTTTGAAAACTCAAGATAGACGTTTTACAGTTTCAAAAATAACCATTTTCTCTATCTGATTTTTGGATACACTTCTCAAAAAAAATCCAAACTTGGACTTAGACAAGGGGGTGCTGAAAAGCTCTCAGTCCAACCAATCAACTCCCTAAATTCTGAGTGTTATTTTGCTACTGTAGCTGAAAAGAGTGTTATCTTATTTTGTTAAATGCCAATTTGCAGAAACAAAATTCTATGTTTTGACATTGTTTCAGATCATTGATTGAACCATATCCGCACCTTTCCCTTCTCGGTTGAGATAAGGACTTTTAGCACCCTCTCATACTAAGCTGAACTAAAAAGAGGCCTTAACATGCCTTTTACACAAGTCTTTCCCATGAGCTAAGGTCATTTTTAGTACAGCCAAAAACGATGAGGTTTCCTTTTTCCATTGGCCATGAGCTAATGTTACCATTTGTGGTTTCCTTTTTCCATTGGCCATGAGCTAATGTTACCATTTGTATGTGACCTTTACAATAAATTACTGACAACTGATACCTATTTTGTAGATGGTAAGGACTCAGGTGCTAATCAGCGCACAGATATGCTATCTGACTAGTGCAGAATGTCCCTCTCTGCTCTCCCTGCCCTCTCTATTTACAAATAATTTTATTAGTGTGCGATATGTGCATGTGGATTACAATGGGATGCATTAGTGCATCCCTCACTAAACTTTTGTAAGCTGTGGTAAGCACTTGCTAATACTCATCATAGCATAATAAAAAGGCTCTGGAGTTCTCTTATGTCTAATCACAATAGCTGAATTAATTAGAATATTCCTGGATGAAGAATCAAAGTGTTTCTCTTGTATGAAATGAATCTGAAGCAAAGATCTAAACACACCAAACACAGCTGCAGAAAAAAAAACTTTCAACAGATCTGTATTTGTCATATATCTTTTCTTCAGAGAGAGAGAAAGAAAGAGGGAGAAATTGTTATTCTTTCATTTGAACTTTGCAAAAAAAAAAAAAAAAAGTTGTGATGGTATGCATGGTATAATGTTGTAGCTTTATTAAGCATTTCTATAGTACACTTTCTCTCCTCCCCCCCCCCCCCCAAGTCCCTCTATATACATAAAACTGACAGAGCAGAAAGAAATAATGAATATCTTAGCATCTTTATCTCTATGCAGATGAAGAGGAGTAGACTCTTGTCCTTGATTTAACTTTCCTAGAATATCAACCCGCTTAAAGAGTAATACGGAAAAAAAAATTGTGTCAGCAGTTTTAGCTTAATCGTGTATTTCAATATGGCAGTTTATAGTTTAACGAGAACGCCCTCAAAATAATTCAGACTACTTATATACTTTCAATGGAGCAATTTTCTTATTTGAAAGCTTTAAAAAAGGGGATATGATTCCAGAGAAACTGTTTAAATATTTTTATTGATGAATGGAATGTGAAAATATGAAATAAGATATACGGTAGAAATAATCTATGGGGAAAGTGTTTAGCTAACTCAGGGAGAGGAATATGTATATGAGGGCGCTGAAAAGTTCTCAGCCCAAACAGGAAGAGAATGATGTGGATATGGTTCAATCAATGATCTGAAACAGTCTGAAAACATAGAATTTCATTTATGCAAATTGGCACTTAATGAAATAAGATAACATTCTTTTCAGCCTACAGTTGCACACCATTGCTCAGAATTTAGGAAGTTAGTTGGTTGGTTGGACTGAGAACTTTTCAGCACCCCTTCAGCACCTTTTACCAAGGTGCATTAGGACCTTAACGCGAGGAATAGCGCATGGTAAATTGCAATGCGCGCTAGCTGCTACCGCCTCTTTTTAAGCAGGCGGTAATTTTTCGGCTAGCGTGCACTAAAAACGCTAGCGCACCTAGTAAAAGGAGCCCTTAGTGCAAATTAATTTCAAAAGTGCTTTATTCATTTTTAGCGTGGTGCTTTTGTTAATTAGCATGTATTAACTGCTTGTTAGAAGATAATGCAGCTTAGAAAATAAGATCCATAGCTGACTAGTATAGTTTTCAAAGACTTGCAGCCATCCCCCCCCCCCCCATGCGACTCCGGCCTCCAGACGCTGCCAACAAAAACAGCGCTGCAAAGACCTGTGGCCAAAAACGGCCTAAACATCTGCCGTGACTCTCCTCTTCAGCCGGCACCGTCATCACCAGCCTCCCTATAGGCCCGGGACCTGGCCCTTAACAACTCTCAGAAATGCCGGATCCACCTCTGGACCTGGGACAACCTGGACCTCAGGTATTTAAATCTAAAAAAATATATTTTAACCTTGGTTACAACATGTCCCTTAGGCTATCAAGCTTTAGCAGGCTCTCATACACACAAAAAAAGGAGGAGTAACAGCCATTACCTGCCCATAACCAATGGATAATAGAGAAATGGATATTGGTAATAGATCCCAATATGTGTCACATTATGACAAAAACTTGTATTGAAAAAAACATGCACTGTTAAGGATAACTATGATAAATTGTAATCTGGAAACTCTATATTTGTTGGTACTAGACCCCTAGTTTTGTATCAAGTTAGGAAACAACCTTGTATTGTAGCCTTCTACTGTAATCATGTCAAATTGTAACCTGTTAACTATCTCATACGTATGTTTAACCTGTCACCCATTCTGAGCTCCTTGGGGACAATGGGATAAAAACCAAACAAAATAAATAAATATCCCTTTTCAATTTCACTTTCAGGGGAGAGGGAGCGGGAAATCAACCACCGAGGTATTAAGGAGGTTTCACGATCCAAACATTCAAGATATTGAAGGGAATCGACTTAGTAGAGAAAGAGAGATTGTTCACCCTCTCCAAGGTGAAGAGAACGAGAGGGCACTCGCTAAAGTTAGAAGGGAAAAGATTCCGTACAAACGTAAGGAAGTTCTTCTTCACCCAGAGAGTGGTGGAAATCTGGAACGCTCTTCCGGAGGCTGTTATAGGAGAAAACACCCTTCAGGGATTCAAAACAAGGTTGGATAAGTTCCTACTGGAACAGAACATATGCAAGTAAGGCTAGAGTCAGACTCAAATAGGGCACTGGTCTTTGACCTAAGGGCCGCCGCGTGAGCAGACTGCTGGGCACGATGGACCACTGGTGGCAAATTTTATGTTCTTAATTAATCCAGTGATCAGCTGTTCATTCAGAGCACATTTTTGTACCCTGGGCATGACTGCAACAGATCTTGGACATCCCTCTTTTTAGGCTTGGATGTTTCTTTTCATTTGAAAATTACTATCATCTTGCTCTCCTTAGTCTTCCCCAAAACATGCTTCCTTGCTATTTGGATATACTGAAGTGTCAGGCATCCCTTTTCTGCCTTTGTAAAATCAGGATTTGGATGTTTCAAAAACATGGATGCCTATTTGGACATTTGAGATGCCCACATGCTTAAAAAATAAAACCCAAGCTGCCACATGAGGGCTTTTGTGTTGTTGTACAGAGTTTATTCTCTAAATTAAATGACTGAAATTTCCTGTACAAGGTGATGCTGAAAATTTCTCAGCCCAACCAAGAAGATAGTGATATGGATATGGTTCAATCAATGATCTGAAACAATGTCAAAACATAGAATTTTGTTTCTGCAAATTGGCACTTAATAAAATAAGCTAACACTCTTTTTTAGCTACAGTGACAAAGTAACGCTCAGAATTTGGAAGTTGGTTGGTTGGGCTGAGAACTTTTCAGCACCACCTCATATGTACGGTAATAAAAGTGAGCCAAGTATAGGACAATCAATCCATTGTGACATCTCTGATGAGGTTGGCTCTTATTGGTAGAATGAGGCATTATGACATCACAATCTCAGCTCTGGTTACCAAATACTAAAACTCTATGAGGGAGTGGTGAAAAATTAGGTCAACTAAGAAGACAATGGCGTGGATATGGCTCAATCAATGATCTGAAATAATGTCAAAACATAGAATGTTGTTTCTTCAAATTGGCACTTACAAAATAAGTGAAACACTTTTTCAGCTATAGTGATAAAATAATGTGCAGAATTTAGGAAGATGGTTGGTTGGGCTGAGAACTTTTCAGCACCACCTTGTAAGCAGTTTTATGATGCAAAGCTTTATAACTGGTACAGAATAAGACTGCTAGGTTGATTGTAAAGCAGGAAATATTTGAACCTTTTAATTTACACCTTTATTGAAATCATTGCATTGGCAGCCAGTATTTTTCCACATTCATTTTAAATTGTTGATCATGGTGCTTTTGGCTGTTTTTGGATTGACCTCAGTTTATTTGAGGTAAGCCACTGAGTTTTATCACCATGGAAGGATTTTACTTTCTGAGCACTGAGTTCAAGTTCAAGTTCAAGTTCAGGTTTATTTTGATTAATCGCCTATATAAAACTTTCTAGGCGATGTACAATAAAATACAAGTTATAAAAAACATAATATCATACAAGTATTACAAAACATCCAAAACATCAGTACAAATAATTATTAATTGATTAAATAAGTAGAGAAGATTTCTCTTTACCTAAAATTAACAAAACATAACAGGGAGGAAAGAAGGGAAAGAGTTACAATATTTCTCTTAATAGAGGGAAAGGACATATGGAAGGGAAAGACAATATAAAAGAGGGAGAAAAGAAAGGAAATTAATCTGAGGTTTGTTGTTGATGCAGCATCATTTGCGAACATATTAGGCCATGACTAGAGAGGTTGCATTTTCAGCTACTGGGCCCTCCCTATCTGTCGAACCAGTTGCTAGTTCACATGCATCATTTGCCAGAACTCCCTAATTTTATTATGTATTTAATTTATTTATTTTCCAAATTTCTAGACCGCTTAAACCTAAGTGGTTTCCATATAAAACATACATAATATTTCATCAAACAATACATTACACATATTATTTCTATAGCATTTGTGATATGACAAAATAATAATCAACATAAAATCAAACTAAAAATCCCTTCATGCTACACATAAGCATCACAATCTAAAAAAGTGCATGAGTATGAAACCATCAACGTTCTCTTCCATATGTACCTATGCTTAGTCATTCTCCAATGCTATATCATAAAAATGCTTCAGCAAATAATTGTATTTTCAGCATTTTCTTAAATTGTAGGTGATCCATACAAATCCTCAGGATTCCAGGGAGGGAATTCTAGAGCTTCAGCTTAAAACATATATTTTTTTGTTGCTGAACTAATTAAAAGAAAAGCTTGTAGTTGTGGTTTTTGTGCGTGTGTATCGTGATATGTGTTATTATGTATGTATTTCTGTACCTTGCCTAAGGGCTCCTTCTACAAAGCTGCGTTAGCGTTTTTTAGCGCATGCAGCATTTTAGCGTGTGCTAAATCTGCGCTACGTGGCTAGAACTAATGTCATCTCAATGATGGCATTAGCGTCTGGCGCGCGGGGCAATTTAGCGTGCACTATTCTGCTCGTTAATGCCCTAACGCAGCTTAGTAAAAGGAGTTCTAAGTGGTAGATGGCAGTAAATAAATAAATGCTTGTAATAATTTGCTTCACCCAAGGACATACTTTTTTTTATTTTAAATTTATTTCTTTATTAAATTTTCAAAATTATTTTCCAAGCTTAAACATCTTGTACAGAAAGTGTAATCTAAGATATAAGATTTTAAACAAAAATCATCAAGATAAGAAAAACCATTTCTTAATACACTCAAGTCCTCATAATTGATCCAAGAAGTAAGAAAAGAATAATTACTAAGTCATAATAATATAATAAAGATATGTATATCTGCTGCTGAAACAAAAGGCGTGCTTAATTATACAGGAGCTGTTACACCTTCATTTTCCAAGCGTTTTAGAGAGAGAAAACTAACTAAATGGGAAGGATCTACAAAAACATATTTTAAAGAGCGATATCTAATAATACACTTGCAGGGATAACGTAAAAAAAAAAAAAAAAAAAAAAAAACACCCTCTAATTGGGTTACCCCTGGTTTCAAAATTAGAAACTCTCATCTTCTCTTCTGCGTTTCTCTCGAAACGTCAGGAAAAATCTGCAAGGACATACTTTTAAAATGACCCTACGTGTGTCTGAAGCACTGAGCAGGTTTTATGTTTATGGATCGGGACCTTTTCTTTAGTTTAAAAGTGTCTAAATACGTGAACAGCTTTTCCAGCAACCCCATAACCCTTGTGTCCCTTTGGCCTCCCTTTTATCAAGTGGCGGTAGCACTACTGCTGTGGGAAATGTCCCAACGCTCATTCAATTTCTACGAGCGTCGGAGCATTTACCGCACCGGCCCATGCGAAAAATGCTTGACAGAAGGGGGTCTTTAGCAGCACTATCATAACCATCCACTCCAAATGTAAAACGTGCTTTTGCTTTGAAAGACGGTTATCTAATCTATGCCTATGTAATGTTCCTAATTTATTTGCTGACATTCTTATTGCTCTGTTATATGTGAACTATACGCAGTAGTAGCCATGAAAAAGAATTATGAAGGGACTGAATAGTTTAATGAGTAATTGAACTATAATGTATCTAAATAATATAACGAGAAAATATGGAGTTAACATTGTTGCATTGAGTAAATACAGTTAATAGATCTGATGTTATATAAAAAAAGAGACATATACTCACACAATTGAACTTTTATGATACATCATTAGTGAGATTTATTTGCCATTATGAGTGGAACTAAGTAGGTAGAAACTTGCTGATGTATGAGAAGAAAAAAAAGTCAGCTATTCTGTTTTACAGTACCTCTATTATTATCATTTGCTTTCTGTCCTGATGTTCTCACTATTAGACATCAAAGACATCAAGACACTATTAGAGTCAAGATCTTTACTCATTTGCTTCCAGTTTAAAAAAATGAAGTGCACGTGTTTTCATTTTGTAAATTTATTTATTCTATTTTCTATACCGTTCTCCCAGGGGAGCTCAGAACGGTTTACATGAATTTATTCAGGTACTCAAGCATTTTTCCCTATCTGTCCCAGCAGGGCCGCCATCAGAAATTTCTGGGCCCCTTACTGAGCAATCCTATTGGGCCCCCCACGCACCCCTTCCCCCCCCTGACCCCCCCCCCCTTCCATGGGCCGAATACACACATACTTTTCTGCTAATGCTCCACCTAAGCCAGTCCCGTAAAATCTTCTCACGTCCATTGGGTGATTTGGCATAGAGGAGATATTCATAAAAAGAACGTCCGTCAAGATCTTTACTCATAGACTGTGCCATTTGCTTTAAATCATCTTCCATCATTAATCCAAATTGCACAATTCTTCCTCTGTCTTTGTTCTGAATGGCATCTGGCCACATTGCTGGATCCTTCCAGTCAACAAATTTATGAGCAGGCACGGAGAACGCATTTTTAAACAAATGTAGTTTATCCTTGTTCTCCTTATGTAATTTTAATCATCTATGGATATGTTTGTATGTTTATTGTTCAAATGGTTTTATTTATTTCCCCAAATTTATTTTTGTTATACGCATTGAAAATATTTGATATTGCGTTTAAATCAAAATCTCAATAAACTTGAAACGAGTACCCGTGAGATTGTGGGAGGGTTAAATACTCAAAACTTAGAAGAATAACAATTTACTTAAAGTTTTTGCTACGCCAGCTTTCTGGTATCTTTACATACAGTGGCGTACGTAGCATATGTAACACCCGGGGCCCATCATTTTTTGGCACCCCCCCCCCCCCCCATCTGTAAGAAAAACATGATTTTTAGTAACAAACCACACGTCACACATGAGTACCTAGGAAAAGGCAGCATCTTACATATTGCAGTGAGCAGTACATCAATACACCCATTGTAAAACTAAACAAGCCAGACCAGCACAGATCAATCATACACCGTCAATCCTAACAGAAAACCATGTCTTTCGAACACACAGAACACAGAAAACACCTTCGCCTAGTATGGAATATGTCATCACAAACTAACCCCTCACTCTTTTACAAAACTGTAGTGTGGATTTTAGCCACAGTGGTAACAGCTAGAATTCTGAGCATCAGAGCTGCTACCACCACGGCTGGCGCTAAAAAACGCTCCACAGTTTTGTAAAAGGGGGGATAAAATAGAAATACACAGTTTCAACGCTCTAGCTCAAAGGTGCCCAAACATTTTGAGCTTGTGAGCTACTTTAAAATGACCAAGTCAAAATGATCTACCAACAATAAAATTAAAAAACACAAAGCACACTATACGCTGAGAAAATGTTAATTATCATTCCTATTCTGGGTTTTTTTCAAAGAGGTCAAGGCAGATGACTCTATGCATTGTCACCTCAGTAACAACCATACAAAAATAGACAAATATACCCCCCATCCTTTTTATTAAATCACAATAGCAGTTTTTAGCGCAGGGAGCTGCGCTGAATGCCTAGCGCTGCTCTCAACGCTCATAGGCTCCCTGCGCTAAAAACCACTATTGCGGTTTAGTAAAAGGGGACCATATTGTAAAATATAGACAGCAGATATAAATTCAGAACTGTGCATAGTAAGTGAAGGGAAGTTTTCATCTCTGGGAATTTACCCATTTAACTAATAAGTTATTTGGGCAAATTCCTTTGAAAACTGTGGTAATACTGCCTCCACTTTGCTAAATTTAAAATAAAATCATTTTTCCTACCTTGTCTGGTGATTTCATGAGTCTCTGGTTGCACTTTCTTCTTCTGACTGTGCATCCAATCTTTCTTCCCTTCTATCAGCCTGTATGCTTCCTCTCCTCCACACCTCATTCCCTCCCCCAACTTTTTCTTCCTCTCTTCATGCCCCCTTTCTTTTTTTCTGTTTCTCTTCTTTCCTTCTGTTTCCCTGCCTGCCTCCTTTCTTTCTTTCTCCCTGCCTTTCTCCAAGCCACTGCCACTGCCGCTGCCATCGGGGAACAGGACCCACCAATGGATAACAGGCCCCAAAGCCGACGCCGACGCATGCTCTCCCTGCTTCGGGCCGATCACTCTTCCTTTCCCCGACGTCAATTCTGCCGTCGGAGAGGAAGTTCCGCCCAGCCAGGCAGTGATTGGCTGGCCCGAACTTCCTCTCCAACTGCAGATTGACGTCGGGGAGAGGAAGACTGATCGGCCCGATAGATTAGATCGTCAAGACAAGTGAGTCCTGGGTGATCGACTCACTTTGCCTTGGCGAGCTACTGGCGCCCCTGTCTTAAAACACTGCCTAGGACTCTGGGGGAGCCCGGGCCCCCTGTCAGCTCCGGGCCCCTGAATGCAGGACTGGTAGTACTGCCCTGATGGCGGCCCTGTGTCCCAGCAGGCTCACAAACTGTCTAATGTACCTGGGGCAATGGGGGGATTAAGTGACTTGCCCAGGGTCACAAGGAGCAGTGTGGGCTTGAACCCACAACCTCAGGGTGCTGAGGCTGTAGCTTTAACCATTACGCCACACTCTCATTGCTAAAGTCAGGGCAAATATTAGATATGCTGGATCCCTAGGTAGAAGTTGGGGAATGGGTCCCAAAACCCAACAGGAAATTATGCTTTCTTCAGCTTTAAGCAGGCTTGAGGCCCCCATGCCATTGAAGCCCAGGGCAATTGTTCTGGTTCCCTCCATCCCCTCCCCCCCCATCAAAAGAAAATCCACTGTTCTGGGATCCATATAGATTTTCAGTGCAAACCATTGTTGTAGTTTTGTGTTAGCATTTAGCTGCACTTGGTTGGGGGCGGAGATGTTAGCAAGATGCATTAAAAGATGAGTTTTTATCACACTTTGATTTACCATAGTATAAGACTCCCACAGGTTGCTAATTGCCACAGTAACCAAATATCGCTGTTTGTGAGTCACCTCATTATTCTATAAGCCTTCAGTATTGGACCATTAACATATGGCTCAATTCTCATGACTTCTGAGGCCCTATCCAATCCTGATCTTCCTTGAATAAGAGCCCTTCCCAATTCAGACCCTCTCATCCCAATCCACCTGATCCATACCCCCTCAATCCAGACATCTCAATCCAGACTCTTCCAAAGAAGAATCCCTGAACAAGACCTGACCCGCCTTGTAAGCACAAAGAGAACAAGAAAAGGCAAGGGGAATGTCTTTTCAACCAATAATTAAGTCTTTATTTAGAACTAAGAGGTCCCAACAAGGATCTCAGTTTCGGTGTTTAGAAGACACCTTCTTCAGGGGATACTTTGCTGAAAACAAACGTAGGGTAAAAAGATGGCAACGGAATGGCCTATTTGCAGGCAGTGTCTACTATTCGGGTCAGCGGGCTGCATGCACGAGCCACCGAGCATGGCTTTGCAAGACCAGGGGACTACGTGCTGGAGCCGTCGCTTGCGGCTTTGACAACAGAAGTGCAGCTAGGAGGAGAGAGTCAACAAGAAGAGGCAAACACAGGAGGCACAAATTTGTGACGCGGAATGGAGGGGTGTGATGAGGGCCGCGTTGGAACATGGAAGGGACAAGGTGAGTCACGGGACAGGAAGGGAGAAAGAAGGGACGCATTGGCACAGGAAGGGAGAAGCAGTACCCAGTTTGTATGTACGAGTTTGAAGTAAGTCGAGCATTCTTAAACCGGGGAATGCCTGTAATTGTATTTTTCTAAAATGGATATTTATGTGGTTCGCACTCCGCACGTAAAAATCCATTTCTGTGTATTTTTGAACAGCATATTCTGTTGTAAAATGCTACTGAAACTGGACACATTCTCATCTGGAAGTCTCAATCTGACTTATATATCCTTTCTAAAATGGGGCTGCAAAGCTTTTAAATATGGATTTGTTTGTTTTCCGTTTTAGTTTTGATATAATTTAACTATATATATTTGTAGAAATTTTGCAATAAGATCAATTTTTTCTTGAAAATGTTCTTTTCTACAATGCTTGATTTAAAACCATTTTTTTCTTTAAATGTAGTAATCTTTAAGACAGGTTTATTATCTACTCCTGTTCATTATTCTAAGGTTGGCTGATACACTCTCCTAAAAGGTCATACATTTTGGCATTTTTCAACATTCTGACAGGTATTAACATAAGAAATAATTAGTGAACCCGCTATTGTACAGAAAAGATGAAGCCACTTCTCTTGCAATTCATTGATGCTCATGGGATTTTGCGGATTTTAACATTTGACTGAAAGCAAAGTACCTTGCCATGAATTAAGATTTTATTTTATTTGCCAGATATATATTATTCCAAAAATTTAAAATATAGTCAGAAGTGGCCCCCTGTATAATTTGAACTAAAATTACAATGATTGATAATGAAATACTGTTGGTAAGATGTTAGTTAAATCTGTCCTTAACATAACTTTCTGAGTTTTGCATAGCAATCCAAATTTGTTTCACTATATTGAACAGTGGATGAGTGAACTCTGAGAGGTATTATACTTCAGGGCTAAGTAAACGAGAGCACTTCTGGTTTCCTGCGATTCCACAGCATCTGCCACGGAATTTGTCCCTTGCTGTCAAACATTGAAAACAGCTGCTAACCTCGCTGTCAGCTGCTATTTAGTGCCACTGTTCTTCCACTTGCCTTTCAAATACTGCTGTTCCGTCACTGCTCCACTTTCTCCCTATCACTGCCAGCTTTCCATACTGCCGCTGATCTCTGCCACCCCGATTGCTTTTTTAACACCTGTGAACTGCATGGCTCTGCCAAGATATTCTCTTCATAAACTATGAAAACTGAAATCCTGCTGACATTGTACAGTTTAGAACAGTAAAACAAAACCCTACTATACTAATATAAAAAAGGTGTAATGATAGGGGAGGGGGCTATAGGAGGGGTGATGCTGAAAAGTTCTCAGCCCAACCAACCAACTTCCTAAATTCTGAGTGTTAGTTTGTCACTGTAGCTAAAACAGAGTGCTAGCTTATTTCATTAAGTGCCAATTTTCAGAAACAAAATTCTGTGTTTTGACATTGTTTCAGAACCATATCCACACCATTCTCTTAGTTGGGCTGAGAAGTTTTCACCACCTCCTTATCGAGTTTCAGTATCTGGTAATCAGAACTGAGATTGTGATGTCATCATGCCTCATTCCACTAATAAGAGCCAACCTCATCAGAGATGTCACAATGGCTTGAGTGTCCTATACTTGGCTCACTTTTATTACATATGAGGGGGTGCTGAAAAGTTCTCACCAAACCAACCAACCAACTTCCTAAATTCTGAGTGTTATTTTTCTACTGTAGCTGACAAGAGCAAGATCTTATTTCATTAAGTGCCAATTTGCAGAAACAAAATTCTGTGTTTTGACATTGTTTCAGATCATTGATTGAACATATCCACATCATTTTCTTCTTGGTTGGGCTGAGAACCTTTCAGCACCCCCTCATAAATACATTCAGGGGAAGAAAATGATATAAGGGATAGAAGAGAGGAGAGGACAATGAGCAGTGAGAGGGCAGAAGGTGGAGCGAGGAAAGTAATGATCATAGAGAAGGGGAAAAGGTTTCACATGAGGAAAAATGGAAGAGCAGAGGCTGTAAAGAGGAAGATATACACAATGGTATGGGGAGAGAGGCAGGACAGGATTAATTTGTCGAGGGCCCCTAGGCACACAAGTACAATGGGCCCCCCTGCCCCGCCCCACCCCGCCATGCGCCCAGGCGGAAACAGGAAGCTGCATCAGAGGGAAGCTTTGGGCAAGCAGCACCGCTTGCACAATTACAATTCCCATTGCCTTTATTATCTGCGCTGCTTGCTTGTTTTACTTTCCATCGATTGGGGGGGGGGGGCCGCGTTGCCGATCGGGGTGGGGCCTGTATTGCCGATCGGAGTGGCCCATCGCCATTTGGAAAAAACAATGTTGATGCCCTCCTTCATCAGGCCCCCCTGACCATTTCTGGCCCTAGGCACGTGCCTACTTGGCCTATTGATTAATCCTGCCCTGGAGAGAGGAAAATGAGAAGTAAAAAACAAGAGGTAGAGAGGAGAATGGGCAATGACAAACTGAGAGGAGAAAAATCATTTTCTGTCTTTTACCATCAAATCTATTAGGGGAGACTGGGTTTTGTTTATAGCTTAAAGTAAGATCCATCTTAATGGCTCTTGTGTGTGGTAGTATAATTAAAGGTACATAAGTAGTTGCCTCCGCCGGGGCAGACCAGAGGTCCATCCCGCCCAGCGGTCCGCTCACGCAGCGGCCCATCAGGCATATTGCCTGAGCAGCGGTCCCTGACTAATTTTATACCTACCTCTACACTTATCTCTAAACCTTCCACTGCTCTTATCTGTACCCCTCAATCCCATTGTCCTCCAGGAACCTATCCAGGTCTTCCTTGAAACCCTGTACTGTGCTATTTCCTATCACGGCCTCCGGAAGGGTGTTCCATGTGTCCACCACCCTCTGTGTGAAAAAGAATTTCCTTGCGTTTGTTCTAAACCTGTCCCCCTTCAATTTCATCGAGTGACCCCTTGTTCTTGTGGTTTCTTTCAAATTGAAAAATCTGTCCTTGTCAACCTTTTCGATGCCCCTCAGGATCTTGAAGGTCTCTATCATATCTCCTCTGAGTCTCCGCTTTTCCAGGGAGAACAGCCCCAGCTTCTTCAGTCTGTCAGTGTATGTAAGGTTTTCCATACCCTTAATCAGTTTAGTTGCTCTTCTCTGGACTCCCTCAAGCATTGCCATGTCCTTTTTGAGGTACGGTGACCAGTACTGTACACAGTATTCCAGATGCGGGCGCACCATAGCCCGGTACAGTGGCAGGATGACTTCCTTCGTTCTGGTCGAGATACCCTTCTTAATGATACCTAACATTTGGTTTGCTTTCCTCGAGGCTGTGGCGCACTGTGCCGACGCCTTCAATGTCGTGTCTACCATCTCTCCCAGGTCTCTTTCCAGCTTACTGACCCCTAGCATTGATCCCCCCATTTTGTAAGTGAACATCGGGTTCCTTCTCCCTATAAGCATGACCTTGCATTTCCCTACGTTGAAGCTCATTTGCCACTTTTTCGCCCATTCTTCCAGTGTCGTAAGATCCCTTTGCAGATCCTCGCAATCTACCGTGGTTTCAACCTTGCTGAATAGTTTGGTGTCATCTGCGAATTTGATGACCTCACATTTTGTTCCCGCCTCCAGGTCGTCAATGAATATGTTAAACAGGAGCGGTCCCAGCACTGACCCTTGAGGAACCCCGCTCGTGACCCCTTGCCAGTACGAGTAGTGGCCCTTTACACCAACCCTCTGCTTCCTGTCTGCCAGCCAGTTTTTGATCCATCGGTGGAGCTCCCCTCGCACCCCGTGATTCCATAGCTTCCTGAGCAACCGCTCATGTGGTACCTTATCGAAGGCTTTCTGGAAGTCTAGGTAAATTATGTCTATGGGTTCACCTTTGTCCACCTGGCTATTTACCCCCTCAAAGAAGTACAACAAGTTTGTGAGGCACGACCTATCCTTGCAGAACCCATGCTAGCTCGACCTTAGCTGTCCATTTTTTTCGATATGATCACAGATGCTGTCCTTAATCAGCGCCTCCATCATCTTTCCCGGGACCGATGTGAGGCTCACCGGCCTATAGTTTCCCGGGTCGCCCCTTGAACCCTTCTTGAAGATGGGCGTGACATTAGCTATTTTCCAGTCCTCCGGGATCTCTCCAGTTTTTAGGGATAGGTTGCATATTTGCTGAAGTGTCTCTGCTATTTCATTCCTTAATTCCTTGAGCACCCTTGGGTGAATGCCGTCCGGACCTGGCGACTTGTCGCTCTTTAGCTTGTCTATCTGCCTGAGGACATCCTCCTGGCTCACCTCTAGTTGGACCAGCTTGCTATCTTGATCTCCATTTTCTATTTCCTCTGGTTCCGGAATGTTGGATGTGTCCTCCCTCGTGAAGACCGACGTAAAGAAGTCATTTAACTTGTCAGCTATTTCTTTTTCCTCCCTCACTACTCCCTTTCTATCCCCATCATCCAAGGGCCCCACTTCCTCCCTCGCTGGTTGCTTTCCCTTTACCTACCTGAAGAATGATTTGAAATTTTTTGCCTCTCCCGCTAGTCTCTCTTCATATTCTCTCTTTGCTCTCCTAACCACTCGGTGGTACTCCTTCTGGCTTTCCTTGTGTTCCTTTTGGTTGGCCTGCGTTTGGTCCTGTTTCCATTTTTTGAACGATGCTTTCTTGTCACTGATCGCCTTTTTTACAGCAGCCGTTATCCATGCTGGGTTCTTTATTCGATTTTTCTTGCACTCTTTTCTGAACCTGGGGACGTACAGGTTCTGTGCTTCGTGCACCGTACGCTTGAGCAGGGTCCAGGCGCTTTCTACGGACTCTATCTTCCTTGTGCTGCCGTTGAGTTTCTTCCCCACCATTTTCCTCATTGCATCATAGTTCCCTTTTCTGAAGTTGAGCGCTGTTGTTGTGGTTCTTTTCACCCTGGATGATCCCAGTTCTAGTCTGCACTGGATCATGTTATGATCGCTGTTTTCCAGTGGGTCTAATACTGCTACTTCCTTTGCAGGTCCCCCCAGTCCACTGAAGATTAGATCAAGAGTAGCTTCTCCTCGTGTAGGTTCCGTGACCAGCTACTCCAGGAAACAGTCCCTCGTGGCTTCCAGGAATTTGGTCTCTCTCACGCAACTTGAGTGCCCGATACTCCAGTCTATCCCCGGGTAGTTGAAGTCCCCCATCACCACCACATTTCCATTCTTGCATACCTGCCGCAGTTCAGTCTCCAGGTCCCGGTCGATTTCTTCCGATTGGCCAGGCGGACGATAGTATAGACCCAATTTGATGTCTGCTCCAGATCCTCCTGGTAGCTTAACCCATATTGATTCCAAGTCGTCCGCCCTTACTGCTGTTTCCATTTTGGTTGAGGGTATGGAGTCCTTTATGTATAGTGCTATTCCTCCACCCTTCTTGTGTGTCCTGTCTCTCCTGTAAAGTTTGTACCCTGGTATGACCACATCCCATTTATTGTCATCAGCCCACCACATTTCTGTGATTCCAATTATGTCTATGGCTTTTTGACTGGCTATAATTTCCAACTCTCCCATTTTGGCCCTGAGGCTCCTCGCATTTGTGTAGAGGCAATTTAGGTCCTGATTTGTCGCCCGCCCTGCTGTTTTCTTTCCATGGCTCGGCGCTCCCACCTGGCTTGCCTTTACTCGGTCATCCACCTCCCGTGGCGTGTCCGTTCTGCCCCCAGCCAGTATCCCCTTTTTTGGATGGTCCCCTGGCTCCCATTGTTCTCTCTCGATCCTGCTTGTTAGATTCATTTGGGCACTGGGCCCCTGCATTGCATCTGTGGGCCCTTTTTCTGAAGATTTCCACTCAGTCCCTTTGTCCAAAAATTCCCTTCCAGTCCCTTTGTCCAAAAATTTCCTCTCAGTGCCTTTGTCCAAGATTTTCCTCTCAGTCCCATCTGTGGGTCCTTTTTCTGAAGGTTCCCACTCAGCCCCTTTGTCCAAAAGTTCCCTCCCAGTCCCTTTGTCCAAGAGTTCCCACTCAGTCCCTTTGCCCAAAAGTGTCCACTCAGTCCCTTTGTCCAAGAAGCCCCTCATAGTCCCTTTGTCCAAGAATTTCCTCTCAGTCCCTTTGTCCAAACGATCCCACTCGGTCCCAAGCTCTCTTTTGCAATGTCCTTGCTCAGTATCATTTTTTGATACCAATGTCCGGTGTGTCGAGGCCAGATCGACTTCCGGCTTTCCCCTACTCCTCAGTTTAAAGCTAGGTCAATGGCGTTTTGGATGTTTCTTGCCAGCAGCCTCGTCCCAGCCGTGCTCAGGTGCAGTCCATCTCTCCTGTAGAGCTTGTTCTTCCCCAAGAAGGTCGTCCAGTTTCGAACAAAGTGGAAACCCTCCTCCTCGCACCATCTCCTCAGCCATCCGTTCATTACTTGTAGTTCGCTCTCTCTCCTTGCGTCTGCTCTCGGTACTGGCAGGATCTCCGAGAAGGCTATCCTCTTTGATCTCAGCTTCAGTTTCCGCCCCAGGATCCTGAACTGCTCAGTCAGTGTAGTCCGGTTGAAATTTTTCCTGCTGATGTCGTTGGTTCCAATGTGGATTACAACTGCCGTCTCCTCCATCTCGGCTCCCTCCAGGATTCTTTCAATTCTGCTGATGACGTCCGTTGTTCTTGCCCCCAGGAGACATGTCACTAGTCGGTCCTCCCTCCCTCCGGCAATGTGACTGTCCACTTCTCGCAGGATTGAGTCTCCCACTACAACAGCAGATTTCCCCTTCCTCAGATGTCTCTCTGGTCTCAGGTCCGTGTCCTCCGGGCTCTGCTGGATCTCCGCTGATCCTTCCGCCAGGTCCTGTTGGGTACCATCATCTGCTTTTTCAGACCCTACGCAAGGTCCCACTCCCATGGTGTCTGGTGGATCCTGACCTCCAGCTGCCGGTTCCCGTCTGATACGCTGGTGGTCCTGTGCCTCTACCATCTGCCAGGCCTCCTCTATGAACTTCTCGAGCTCTCTGACTTGTTCTGTAATGTGGCTCTCTCTGGTAGTATCCTCCGTTTCCCCACACTGTTCCTCTATGGTGCAGAGTCCCTCCAACTCCTGGACTCTAACCTGCAGCCTTCCGACCTCCCTCTTCAGGCTATCCAGTTCCTGGCATCGATTGCATATGTATGCCTGCCTCCCAGAGGGGAGGTAGTCATACATATGACATGCGATGCAGTATGCTGGTGTTTTTAATAATTAAATAATTAAATAGATAAAGAAGTGTTGTTTAAAAGGAGGGAGCTCAACTGTCAGCCAGCCACCATCCAGCCTCCAAGTTCCGGATAGATGGGAAGGGAAGGGAAGGGAAGGGAAGACATAGAAAAGTAGATTTTGAAAAGAAAGCAGAAAAATGTAAGAAAGTTGAATGTTAAAAGTTAATGCCAAAGATGAATGTAGGGCAGAAAGTGAAGGAGAGAAAAATAGCAAATGGATAAGAAGGCCCTGGAAAACCAAGAACACAGACAGAAGGAAGTGCAACCAGAGACTGGAAAAAGATGATTAGATCACTAGACAACAAAGGAATATGATTTGATTTTCAATTTAGTAATTGAAATGTGTCAGTTTTGAGAATTTACATCTGCTGTACTGTATATATATTGCACTGTTCAGGAAGAAATTAATTTCTTTCTATTTCTCTGGGGTTGTACTGCATGCGGACTGCTGGACGCGATGGACCACTTGTCTGACCCAGCAATGGCAATTCTTATGTTCTTAGAGCCTGGCATCTTAGGGTTTGATTTGTTTATATTAGTACTTTTAGTTTGTGGTCCTGTATTTGCATAGCATTTATCTGTGTTCTATATGTATTACCAAGGCCAGGTGTTCTGGTAGGAATGAATGTGTGCTTTGTGTAATTTAATTTTGTGGTTAACAATTATGTATTGTTAATAAGATTATATTGTATGTATATATGAAAAATGAATGGAATAAATGGTATTACAATTAATATTATCATTATTATAGGGGTGGGGTCAAGGGTTGAGCTTGGATGAAGTCTGGGCAGAGTTCTTGCGCCCCCCCCCCCCAACAAAAAAATTGTTCCACTGCCTTTGGCAGAGATAGTAGAGGAGAAAAATAAGAAAATGAGTGAATTTATTAACATTTTATTATAAAATGGGGGGGTTTCATTTTCAAAAGTGTATGTGGGAGTTACAGCTGATTTATTGTATTAGTTTGAGCTTCTTTCTTTCAACTGATTAAGTAAACCATTGTACTGTACAGTTAGATAGCATGTATAAAATACATGACCTATCTTCAGCCCTTAGGACTCAATTTGCTAAAAAGTTATATGCCAATTAAGCTATTTTTCATTGAATGCTCAGGAAATTTTTGGAAATTACTTAGGTTAAGTAAATTCTAGGAGATTCCTTTTCAAAATGCAGGTCACTTCCCAATGTACAGCTGATGGCTAATTTTACATTGTACCCTGGGGTGAGCATTATAAAAGAGCGGATAAAATTAGCAAAAAGATAGCTCAGTATTTGGTTTTTCAAAAATATGTTCTTGTTTCCTTGGGTCATGTGTAAATTAAACTGTTCACTAATGGATTTTTACCATGACAACCACCATATCATAGAACACACATACATATTCGCCCACAAATGCATTAGGTATATCAGTTCTTAATTACTTATTCTACTGACTCAGTTAACTAAGATATCTGCAGATGCTCCATAGAGCACTGAGAAACACTTATAGATTCTATAAATAGCACATAAAAAGTTGGTGCTGAAAAAATGGTGTTTAGCGCTATTCTATCAGTGAACTCAGTTAGCTTAGCAGGGTTTTAAAAAGGTTTGGATAATTTCCTAAAAGAGAAGTCCAAAGGCTATTATTAAGATGGCTTGGAGAAATCTACTGCATATTCCTAGGATAAGCAGCGTAAAATCTGTTTTACTACTTGTGATCTAGCTAGGTACTTTGGACCTGGGTTGGCCACTGTTGGAAACAGGATACTGGGCTTGATGGACCTTTGGTCTGTCCCAGTATGACAATTCTTATGTTTTTAGATCAAAAACCACACCTAACTTTAAGAGTTTACACTATATTGTCATCAAATATAAGCCATGATGATTCGAAGCAGTTTACAACGAAAGGAGCGGAACAAACAGCGAAGTGGTCACGATACAAAGTCATCACACACAAGCTTACAGAAAGGAAGAAAAGGAAAGTTTATAAAAATTCTTAGGTTACAATTCGATTAAACAGATTCGTTTTTACAGATTTTCTAAAATTGAGGTAGGATGAGGAATGCGTGATAATTTTACCCAGCCAATCGTTCCCTTTGCCTGCTATCTAGGAATCTTTTGAAATGTGGTGTAAATTGTTGTGGCTAGATTAGGCAAAGATCTCCCTTATTCTATAACAAGTATCTTACGGGCCGCATCGAGGCGGAGGAAGATATCTTCTTTTTCAAGGGTCCCACGACAACAAGAGGGCATCCGTGGAAAATCAGGGGAGGGAAACTGCGAGGAGACACCAGGAAGTTCTTTTTCACTGAAAGAGTGGTTGATCGCTGGAACAGTCTTCCACTACAGGTGATTGAGGCCAGCAGCATGCCTGATTTTAAGGCCAAATGGGATAGACACGTGGGATCTATTCACAGAGAAAGATAGGGGAGGGTCATTAGGGTGGGCAGACTAGATGGGCCGTGGCCCTTATCTGCCGTCTATTTCTATGTTTCTATGTTTCTATGTTACATGCATAAATTGTCCATGCCCCTTTTTTGAACCCGTGTGTAAAATTTAAGTGGGCTTCTGTGCCTAAATTTATACACATTACAATTTACCCCCTTTTACTAAACTGCGCTGGCCCAAGTGCTAATCCTGGGCCTCCTGGACTACTGTAACAGCCTATACCTGTCATGCCCCGCCTACACCTTAAAACAATTACAAACGGTGCTAATCAAAGCTCTCAGATTGATCTAGTCATTGAAAAAAATATGATCACATTACCACTGCTTACCAAGACTCACGCTGGCTCCCAATACAAGCATGCATACAATACAGATTCTTTTGCACCCTCATCAGAGCCCTAAATGGAACTGGTCCTAGCTACCTAAACAAACACCTAATCAGAAATAGCACGTCAAGACCAAGGAGAACACAGACTGTCTTCACCCATCCCCCAGCAAAAGGCATACAAAGTAAAAAAAACTATAGGACGAACTACTAGCCACCAGAGCAGCGAAAATAGACTTCCAAGCTACTGACCAAGACGACCATCTACAAAACATCCAGGAAAGAACTGAAAACTATACTTTTCAAAATAATTTGTCAAATGAGCTAACTAAAACCTTATAAACCCTCCCCCAGTTCCCATCGTTCATGCTAGTCTTCAATTCGTGTAAGCTCACTCTATCAACTCTAAGCTCCCTGGAAATGCCCAGGTCAACTCTTTTTTTGTAAACTACCTAGAATTGAAAGGTATTTGTGGGATAGCAAACACTAATGTAATATAATGAATGCTCATAGGAAATCTATGAGCGTTGGGAGCAGCGCGGAGCATTCAGCGCAGATCCCTGCGCTAATCACCGCTATCATGGTTTAATAAAAGGGGGATTAATTAATTCCAATTAGCACCAATACTTGCTCGTTAAAATTTCCATTATCAGTGCTAATTGGCTCATTATTCAATTAAATTGTGCATGCAATTTGGGCACGCACCCAAATTTGTAGGTGCAATTTTTATAGAATTTGGGGGATGATGCTTATTATACATAGTACATCTAGGTCAGAATTAGAATATCCAAGTCAGAATGCTCATAAATTCAAATCTATTTTACGAAAGGGTCCTCTAAATTTGAAGCTCTTTGCAAAATATGTATGGGACACAGGAAATAGATGTGTTTTTACCTTAAATATCAGCAAGATCAACCACTCTATAAAACTAAACATTTACAAATGGAGTAATATTACTTGGCAGCTTCTACATTAAAGTGCCAAGTGCTTGTATGTGTAAGAGTCAATTTTTACCACTTAATGTGTAAGTACTGTACTAACAAAATAAGGCATAGTACAGAAAATTGTAGTTCTCCAATTTAGAAAATATGTTCCTAAAGTCAATTATTATCTTATTAAAGATTATATTAAAAAGCCTAAGGTCAATTTCCCTCAATCATACCTTCAAGCTCTGACTAAAATAAGCATTATGATGACACTTGTGCATGCCTCAGTGGAGGTGCAGAAGCTGATGGATGAATTTTAAAAAAATATACATGTATAACCAAGCAAAATTGAGAATACATATACCCCTCCCCCCCCCCCCCCCTTTTAGGTTTTTTATCACTGGCCACAGTGGTAAAAGCTCCAACGCTCGTAGAATTCCTATGAGCATCAGAGCTAATAACACCGCGGCTGGCGAAAAATAAAGCCTAACATGGATTCATAAAAGGGGGGGCCATAATGTTTGCCCTCCCCCAAATGCTGTGAACACACATATTTTAATCTGTGCATTCCTGAGCAATTCCACACTTGAATAGCAGCATTCCAAAATCCCCATTTATATGTGTATGCCACGTTCTCCTGTAACTTTCACCATTCACATCTATAATTGAGACGCAAGACTGAAAGGTTCAGCACCCCAGATAACATAAAAGGAACATTTTTTGCAACATGAGACAGAATGTGAAAAAAAAAAGAAGAAATGCTACCTCATTAATACAATCAGTTTTGACTCTAAAGACAGAGACAGAAAATATCCACACTCTTTTATAAAGGCAGATCAACATGAAATCATGTTAGTGGCATTCATTAATTATAACCTTGTCTTGAAGGGAGGGTTGGGGTGGGTGAGGGGGATTGTGATAAGGTGCTGCTGAACGGCATGGTCTCTTATGACTCTTACTGATTAATTTGCGGGTACTAAGATATGATATACACAGCATACTGGTGCAGCATTGTGTTGAATTGTCAATTAAGTTAGATTTCTGCTATATCTGACTATAATTATGATCTGAAAACATAATTAGCAAGATTCTGGTAGCCTGGATATGTAGATATGTGGGGGGTAATTCTCAAAGCATGCCCATGTTATGGCTATTTACATTACAGAAAAAAAAGACTAAGACAAAAAAAACCCCACTAATAATTTGAAGAAGACACTAGATGAATAATTACATTTAGGAGCAGATTCAATTGAGCAGCAGTTTACTTCTTGTTCTGAGGTCTCTTTAACTGTCATAAGAACATAAGAAATGCCTTCACCGGTTCAGACCGAGGTCCATCTAGTCCGGCGATCCGCACACGCGGCGGCCCACTAGGTACTCCTTTATGGAGACCCGAAATTGCCGTATCCCTCAATATGATATGCAAGAAGGTGTGCATCCAACCTGTGCTTGAAACCCAGAACCGTAGACTCTGCCACAACATCCACCGGCAGAGAATTCCAAGCTCCCACAACTCGCTGTGTGAAATAAAACTTTCTAACATTTATCCTGAACCTGCTGCTGCTCAGTTTCAGACTATGACCTCTTGTCCGTGTCACATCTGACAATGTTAGTAATGCTGCTTCTTGGTCTATTTTATCAAATCCTTTTAATATTTTAAAAGTCTCTATCAAATCCCCTCTCAGTCTTCTCTTCTCGAGTGTAAACAGTCCCAGTTTCCTGAGGCGTTCTTTGTAGCTCAAAGTTTCCAATCCTTTGACAAGTTTCGTGGCTCGCCTCTGCACCCTCTCCATCAGAGTTATGTCCTTCTTGAGGTAAGGAGACCAGTGTTGGACACAGTATTCTAAATGTGGTCTAACCATTGCTCTATAAAGTGGCATTATGACATCTTCCGATCTACTCGTGATCCCCTTCTTAATCATGCCCAACATCCTGTTTGCTTTCTTCGCCGCCGCCGCACATTGTGCCGATGGCTTTAGGGTTCTGTCAATCAGTACCCCCAAATCCCTTTCCTGATCGCATTTTGCTAATGTCACCCCCAACATTCTATACTCGTGTTCTTTGTTCTTCTTTCCTAGATGCATCACTTTGCATTTGTTTATGTTAAAATTCATCTGCCACTTAGTCGCCCACGCTTCCAGCTGTCTCAGATCCTTCTGGAGATCCTCGCAGTCCCTTAGAGAGCCAACCACCCGACATAGTTTTGTATCATCGGCGAACTTTATTATATTGCTTGTTATTTCCTCATCCAGGTTGTTTATAAAAATATTAATCAAGATAGGCCCAAGAACCGAGCCCTGGGGCACGCCGCTAGTCACTTTCACCAAATTTTTATTTAAATAATTTTCTATACTGTTCTCCCAAGGGAGCTCAGAACAGTTTACATCAGGGGTAGGGCACTCCGGTCCTCGAGAGCCGTATTCTAGTAGGGTTTTCAGGATTTCCCCAATGAATATGCATGAGATCTATTTGCATGCACTGCTTTCAATGCATATTCATTGGGGAAATCCTGAAAATCTGATTGGAATACGGCTCTCGAGGACCGGAGTTCCCTACCCCTGGTTTACATTAATTTATTCAGGTACTTAAGCATTTTCCCTGTCTGTCCTGGTGGGCTCATAATCTATCTAATGTATCTGAGGCAATGGGGGGGGATTGAGTGACTTGCCCGGTATCATAAGGAGCAGCATGGGTTTGAACCCACAACCTCAGGGTACTGAGGTTGTAGCTTTAACCACTGCACCGCACTCTCGCAGGATACCTTTAATACTGGCAGCTACATTACATTTGCATCAACCTGCTAGAACCTTTCGGTCATCAAGCCCTATTATTCTTGACTAGTCTTTAAGCCTGTTACATTAACGGGTGCTAGAATATATGTTTGTCTGTCTTTCTCTCTTTCTGTCCCTCTACCTCTTGCTGTATTTCTCTCTTCCTGGCCCCATTTCTCTGTCTGTCTTTCTGTCCCTCTTCCTGCCCCTGTGTCTTTCTTCCTTTTTTTCTGTCTCCCTCCCTCCCACTGTCTGTCTGTATTTCTTTCTATCTGTCTCTATCCCTGCCCCCTATGTAGCATTCCTTCCCCCTCCATTTCTCTGTGCAGCAGCATTTCCCCCATCCCACTTTCCTGTGCAGCAGCAGCATTCCCTCCCCCTCCATTTCCCTGTGCAGCAGTATTTCCCTCCCCCACCTGTAGGGATATTTCCGTATTCACACCTGAAGGTTAGGCCTCTATGATGTCATCAAGCCTGAACCATTGTTTCAAGAATCTCTCTCTGCAAGCAACTTCCCTGTGCAGCAGCAACAGCATTTCCCTCCCCCCACTTACCTGTGCAGCAGCCGCAGCAGCATTCCCTCCCCCTTCATTTCCCTGTGCAGCAGCATTTCCCTCCCCCACCCCACTCCCCTGTGCAGCAGCAACAGCATTTCCCTCTTCCCACTTCCGTGTGCAGCAGCTTCAGCATCATTCCCTCCCCCTCCATTTTCCTGTACAGCAGCATTTCCCTCCCCCCACCCCACTTCCCTGTGCAGTAACAGCAGCAGTATTTCCCTTCCCCTCCAGGTCCCTGTGCAGCAGCAGCAGCAGCATTTCCTCCAAACCCCCCCTCCTTCCCTTCACGCGGTCTGACACAGAAAAATAACAAAAAGCAACCAACAACCATCAAGGGAATTAAAAAAAAAATACCACGTACCTTTTAAAATCTCTCCCATTCTCGCTAGACGGCTCTCATACTCAGATTAGTAGTGAGGATGTGAGGAGCAAGCGGTGGGCCCAAGCGGGAGCGCATAAGCTTGCTACTCACATCCTCGCTCCTGACCTGAGCAAGAGTCGTCTAGCAAGGGAGGGATACCGCTGGACCACCAGGCTGTTAAAAAAAAAAGATACCAACGATGGCGGTGGTGCTTGGGGGGGAGGGTTTGAAAAGGTGTGGCGGCGGTGGTGCTGGGGGGTAGGGTTTGAAAAAGTGCAGCGGCGGCGGTGCTGGGGGAGTTTGAAAAGCTACAGCGGCGGTGCTGAGAAGGGGGTTGAAAATTTACGGCGGTGGTGCTAAGAGGCGAAGGGGAGAGGGCACAGCAGGAAAAACCGCACTACCAGTCGAAGTTTATTTCTAAGTTTAAAGGTGCTGCGGCGGCTCCTCTCACGATTGCAGCCTGCATCGGAAGCCTTCTCCGACACAGGTGCGGCTCGTGAGAGGAGCCGCCGCATCACCTTTAAACTTAAAAATAAACTTCGGCCATTAGTGCTGTTTTTCTGGATGGAGGTCTGCGCGAGGTGGAGAGCAGGGAGGCCATTTCCAATTTGTCTGGCGGCCACTGACAAAGCTAAGTGTTTATGCGCACTCCTACCTGCCGGGGACCTACTGATCATGGAAAACGGAACACGCAGGTAAGAGTGCGCGTACGTGCTTAGGGTTTTATTATAGTAGATGTTCCCTCATTACATGTAGTTTATTTGGAAGAATTGAGAAATTTTTTTGGGGGGGAGGGGGGTGTTTGCATAAGAGATACTTAGTGGTGGAATTTGTTCCCAGAGCAGTTGAGAATCATGCGGGATTTTAAAATTTTTAAGAGTTTATTGAAAACATTTTTGTTTAAAGAGTCATTTCAAGTTTAGTGTATGGAATAATGTTTATGTGTGTGTGTTATTCTTTGTTTAATAGAAATTTGTATGTTATTATGTAATCTACCTAGAAATTATTGATAGAGCGGAATATGTTGAGAACAATCAGGTCAGCCCTAAACCCGAAAAACTTCAGGACAATGGCCCAAGCAGTCCTCCTCCACTACTTGGACTACTGTAACTCCCTCTACTGCCGCATCGCAGAGAAAGACCTTAAGAAACTGCAGGTACTCCAAAACACAGCAGCAAGGCTCATCCTTCGCAAAACCAAATATGAGAGGGCAAGTCCACTGCTTAAGGAATTGCACTGGCTACCAGTTAAAAGCAGGGTCCAGTTTAAAAATTGCATGTATGGTCCATGAAGCCATATATGGAGAAAACAGCTGGTCTCACTTCTGCCATCCCAGTCTTACAGTCCTTCAATGACTCGAGAACAACTCAACGCTGGAAGCTACCACTCCCTTCTCCACGCCAGGTCCGGAGGAATTCTCTCTTCAAGACCACCTTTGAGTCCAAGGACCCAAAGTCTGGAATGAACTCCCAAGCAGCCTACGACGACTTACCACACATTTCCAATTCAGGAAGGCACTGACAACACATCTATTCTCTTCACTACACTGATCTGTTATAACGTATTCATGTACATGTGGTATACACCTCTGTATAATTTCTAATATTATGTAAGCCGCAATGATTCCTAGTCGATATTTGTGGGATACAAGAATCTGTATGATATGGTATGTAAGTTATTATGTAATCCATCTAGAAATTATTGATAGACAGGAATATAAATGAAATAAATAAGGGCCTCTTTTACAACCCCCATCCTTTACAAAGTCACGCTAGCGTTTTTAGTGCCAGCCACAGCAGTATGAACTCGGACACATAGAATACCTATGAGCGCCGGAGTTCTTACCGCTGCAGCCGACACTAAAAACGATAGCGCAGCTTTGTAAAGGAGGGGGAAGCCATGGTAGTGATGCTGATATAGTAAATGCACAGAAGGCCATTCAATTCCTAGGGCAGGGGTGTCAAAGTCCCTCCTCGAAGTCTGAAATCCAGTTGGGTTTTCAGGATTTCCCCAATGAATATGCATGAGATCTATTAGCATACAGTGAAAGCAGTGCATGCGAATAGATCTCATGCATATTCATTGAGGAAACCCTGAAAACACGACTGGATTGCAGCCCTCGAGGAGGGACTTTGACACCCCTGTCCTAGGGGCTTCAGTGCATTTACTACCACAGCTTTGTAAAACGGGCCCTAAATAAATAATTATTAGTCATCTAGGGACAAATCTATAGAGAGGCACCTATATTTTAATGCTTAGAAGGGGCCTATTGGAATCCTATTCTATAAAGAAAATTAGTCACTCTCCTTTATAAATAGCAGGGCCTTCAAACCCATTCCTGGAGGTCCACAGCCCAACCTAGTTTTCAGGATTTCCACAATGAATATGCTGTGCATCTCATATTCCGCCAGACTCATTATACCCACATTAGTCCTATCCTCAGGTCGCTTCACTGGCTCCCGCTCCTTCTCCACATACGATTCAAACTCCTCTTACTTTCGTTCAAGTGTACTAGCTCTGCAGCTCCTCTTCTTACCCCCTATACTCCCCTCCGGCAACTCTACTCGTCAGACAAATTCCTCCTCTCTGTACCCTTCTCCTCCACCGCCAACTCCTGTCTCCATCCCTTCTACCTTGCTGAGCCACATGCTATGGCGGTATTCAAAGCCAGACTAAAATCCTACCTATTTGAAGCTGCATTTAAACACTGAGCCAAACAACATATCTGTCTGCCATTCCCTTAATAGCCCCCTACCACCTTTTAGCCCTCTCCGTGTGTCTGTCAAAATTAGATTGTAAGCTCTCATGAGCAGGGACCGTCTCTTACATGTACAATGCACAGCACATGCCTCGTAGCGCTATAGAAATAACAAATTGTTGTTGTATGAGATCAATTTATAGACCGGTTACTAATTCCACATAACATGACACGTTCTCTGCGTTCTACAACTCAAGAGTTGCTTATGGTTCCTTCCTTGAAAATTATTGGAACCAGACGTCATGACATATTTTCAGTAATGGCCCCTCTTACCTGGAATGCCCTCCCTTTATACATAAGAGAAGTTCAAGACCTTAATATATTTAAAACCAATTTAAAAACTTTTCTTTTTAAAGCTTCTTTTAATCTTTAAACAATCCTTTTTAACAATTTTATCCCAATCCTTATGTTTTTCCCCTACCTGGCTTTTTCTTTCTTCTCATTTGAATAACAGTAATTTTTAAACTTCTACCTTATCTTTTTGCCTTCCCTTATGTATCTGAGTCTGTCTGTTTTGTCAGTTTGTTTTTATCCCCTTTTAAAGCTGTACAACATATATTTTAATGTCACTCGTTTAGTATGTAATAAGCGATTTATCAAATTCGATTAAACTTGAAACTTGAAAACTTGATCTATATGCAGTCACTGTTTCTACTGCATGCACATAGATCTCATACATATTAATTGTAGAAATCCCCAAAACAGGCTAGGTTGTAGACCTCCAGAGGTTTAATTAAATGACAAGAAAAATATTATTATTGTAATAAAAAAATAAACATTTTTTTAAAAATATACAAATGCTGTTTCTCAGGACTATGTATTTCAGTTCAAATATACCCCCTCCCCCCCCTCTTTTATCAATCTGCACTGCTGAGTAACACAAGCTATATACTGAGCTGCCCATTCTATTCCTATGGGCGGCTTGGCATATAGCTCATGTTGCTGTACAACTTGGTTAAAAGGGGTGATAAGTTGTGACCACACTTCTCAAATGTAACTCAAAAGTCCTGGACTTGGTTCTGTCTTTAGATTTGCACAATAACATCTTTTCTAACAAGCATACACTGATTGATTTCAATGCTGAGAATTTCAACAAAAACAAGTCTTTTAGGCTAGTATCAGTATCATTTGTATCTTCAGCACTTCAACACAAAATATTCCTTCTACATGCTATACTTTAAAAGTAATTTGTCTTTTTCTGTTCAAACACTTAACTTTGCTTGATGTCTTACTTGAATTAAAGGGGTCTATATAACCAAGAACTGTCATTTTTGACAGTGTGGCATAGAGAAGAATTCAACATTTTGAAAATGCAGCACTACCATATCCCCTGCCAAAGCTATTAGTGAAATGGGATACCCATTGGGATAAACAGATAAGTGCTTGTTGCAGGTTTCTGGGTCTCACTGTGTCTTTGTCAGGTAGAAACCGGCGTTTCAGCCACCATGCTGTGGCTTTCTTCAGGGTGTGCTCTGAAGTCTGCAGTGTGACTTTGGAAATAGTGGGTTCACTGACCTGATTGGGGTCAGGACAGCCACCAATTTGAATTTTGGCGGGAAAGTCAGTTGGTCAGAAATTTCAATTTTGGCGGGAAAGTCCATAGAATGGAAAACACACTGGTAGGTTTAACGATGTTCTCCCTTTGGCGCTGGATTAGATGTTCTCTCAGGATTTCCGTAGCTGGCATTCTGCTTGTTGCAGGTTTCCGGATCTCGCTGTGTCTTTGTTAGGTAGAAGCCGACGTATCAGCTACCATGCTGTGGCTTGTTTGTTTATCAAATTGTGCTGTCAAGAATGTCAAACCAGCCATAAGAATGCATTGAATACAAAGTATCAATAATAAAGGATGGATTTTTTTTTTTGGGGGGGGGGGGGTTGGCAATGAAAGAGATTGGTCCTGCAAAAGTATATAATTAAATTGATTGGATTATGCACTGGGACTTCGGAGGCCTTTTTTTTCTCCTATATTATAATTATTGATTAATGGGAGTGTGTTTAAGTTGTGCCATCATTTGGTTTTTAGAGCATTATTTACTTGAATTAAAACATTCCCCTCCCCCCTTTTATGAAGCCATGTTAGCGTTTTTTTATTGCCAGCTACAGCAGTAAAAGTTCCAACACTTATAGGAATGTTATGATCGTCAGAGCTTTTACTGCCTCAGCCGGCGATAAAAAACACTAGCACGGCTTCATAACATAACATAACTTTATTGTTCTATACCGCCATAATCAAACAATTTCTAGGCAGTTTACACAGAAGAAGGCTAGACAATTAGCGAAATACAAATGGTTAAAAATACAAGTAGTTTCTTAAATATACATAGTGTAAAATTTTGCTAAAAATAGTACACACATTTAGGAAATAAATTTGTCAAACAGCGCTGACTTAATTCCTTTTCGAAATGCACCATAAGACAACATAGCTCCACCAATGCATTTGCCCAATGTATCTGCAACCAATAAATGTAAATTTCTAGGTTTCCTCGTTGGGCTATACAACACGACATGAGATAAAAGATAAGTTGGGGCCAATCCCCAAATCAACTTAAAACAGATACAAGAAAATCTGAATACTACTCGCGCCTCCACCGGTAGCCAATGCAGCAATCGATAGTAATGACTAGTATGGTCATTTTTCTTCAAATCATATATCAGTTGGACAGCCGTATTTTGCACTATTCTCAATTTTCTCAAAACTTTCTTTGGAGCTCCCAAATAGAAAATATTACAAAAATCCAGTATGGATAGAACTAATGCCTGCACCAATAATCTAAAAGCTAGATGATCAAAGTATTTTCATAAAGGGGGGATGGGTTTGTCAGGTAAGTATGAATTATTTTTTTTGCTAGAAAATTATGTATTTATAATTTATTTTAAGAATTTCTATCCCACCTATCAATTAGGCGGATTACAAAGTAAGATTCTTCAGATCTGAGATGTATGAATTTTAACTCTATGGGCTCCTTTTACGAAGGTGCGCTAAGAGGGGCATAATCGAAAGGGACATCTAAGTCCGTTTACGTCCATATCACAAGTCGTCCAAAGTTAAAAAGAGCCTAAGACACATTTTCGAAAGATATGTCCAACTTATTTTTACTTTCAAAAATCATCTAATTATACGTCCTGCCAATCTGATCGTCTAAGCCACTAAATCTTTATACTACATTTCCGTCCAAGTCTAAAATGCCTAGACCAAGCCCTGTTGGACGTGGGAGGGGTCTGTAAAGTGATGGACTGTACACCAAGACATGCCACCTAAATAGTGGGGTACCTTACATGGCACAGCTGTGAACTTCACAAAATGGATGCCATGTCTTCTCCTCCCTACAGCTCCCTTATAGGTCATGATGAGCCCCCCAAAACCACCTCCAGAATCCCCTAGACCCACTTATCTACCACCCCAATAGCCCATATGGCTGCAGGAGCCACTTATATGCAAGTACAAAAGGGTTTTGGGGGTGTATAGGGCAGTGCACATGTTTCAGTATCAATGCACTGATTACAGGGGCTTATGGGCATGGGTCCTCCTCTCTTTAGGTCCCTAACCCACCCCCAAGACGACTTAAGCTGCCTCTGGGCTGGACAACTAGGCTTTCCTATGCCAGGCGGCCAGGTGATGATGGTCTGAAGGCTGAAATTTAAAGTTGTGAATAAAATTTTTATGAGGGTGGGGGGGGTTGGTGATAACTGAGGTAGTGTGTGGGGGTCTGTGTTATGTGTTTGCAGTGCTTATCTGGTTAGTTTGGATGGGTTTTTGTGACTTAGACCATGTTTTACATGGTCTAAGTCACAACATCCAAGTTCCGTCTAGGCTCTGTTGTTAAACTTTCGGCTATACATGCTGTACGACTAATTCTAAGCCGGCCCATGTCCCGCCCAACTCCCACCCTCGACACACCTCCCGAAACGCCCCATTTAGCTTTGGATGTTGAGCGGCACTATGAAGGCCTAGGTCATTTTTAAATACGTCCAAAACCCGGTTTTATTATCGGCGCTTGGATGTTTTTGAGAAATGTTCGTCCAAGTGCCGACTTAGGCTGGTTTTTGGACATTTTTCTCTTTCGATTATGAGTCCCTAAGTGTTTTAGCACATGCACCAGATTAGCGCGCGTTATAGTGCGCGCTAGCCGAAAATCTGCCACCTGCTCAAAAGGAGGCAGTAGCGGCTAGCACGTGCAGCAATTTAGCATGTGCTATACCGTGCGTTAAGGCCCTAATGCGCCTTTGTAAAAGGAGCCCTATGTGTACATATTAAGTAAGTGTTTGCACAGCTAGTTAAGGTCACTTAGTGCTCCTTATGTCTCTTTTCAGGTCAGCATTGGCCAGCTTAGATCTTCTTGCTGAACAGGTCAATATGGTTATCCTTTTCCTTCTATCTTCTTTTTTGGGCTATTTTCTTTACTATCCTGACTATAAGATATCATCAAAGAAATCTATTTCTCTCTTCTATACAGTAGGTGAGTGTCCTAACCTAGGTCAGTGTCCTCTAAGACAGCAAAGTCATTTATATCTGACTAATTTGTAAGAATAATTGATGGGGGTTCTTATCTGCATCCTCCCAGCACATGTTTCCATTCTTTACTGCATGTGGCTTTCTTGGATGTTCACAGCTGAACTGGCAGACAACTCAATACAGGTTTTTATAATGCAGGTACTTTAATTTGGTCTTATCACATGAACAGGTACTTAAAGTTGTAAGCCCTTTAAATGATAGGCACTCAGAACTGCTGGCACTCAGGGAGGCAAGCACTTACAGTGGTAAGCATTTCAAATTGCAGTCTTCTTCCTGGGGATTTGGGCTTACTTCTCCATTCCTAGGAACCTCACCAGTTACTGGGCCCTGGTTTGCTTCCCTCCCCCACCAGCCACACAACATAGCACATGGTTTAGCAGAAATATGCCAGAACTATTCTTCAAATGTTTCCAGAGTTTTTTTTCTCTTTTTTTTTCTTTATGTACATGCCATAACAGCATTGTTACTTGCATCAGGAATTCTTCCAGGGCAAAACACTTTTTCAAATATACCATCAGTCACTCGAGCCTGCCATCTGTCACACAGCTCTCCTCAAACTCCCCTCCAGCCCAGCCTGTCCTGCATTGTTGCCGTAAGCTACACACATGCCTCAAAACTGTCCAGCACTACCCAGTGTACCTAGCACTGTTCAGTCTCTTTCCAAGGCTTACCACAGCTCTTAATCCTGTGTGCTGGCTGCTCTGCCCTCCTGCGACCTGAACACTCTCTTCTCTGGGGTCTAGCTACACACAGTTCTGCACTAGAGGTCTGAACAGGAACAGGGATCACGGGAGTCTCGCGGGTCCCGCAGGGGTCCCGCGGGAATCACCCCCTAACCCATGGGTCTCCCACGGGGACCCCCCTCTGGCCCACGGGACTCCCACGGGGACCCCCCTCTAGCCAACGGGACTCCCATGGGGATGGAAGGCTTTGGAAGCAGGGTTCATCCATATAATATAATGAACACGTCAGCCTTAGTAAAAGAGGAGGTTTATAAGTTAATTACCTGAACAGAAAACAAAAAAAAGGGTTCCACCAAAGAGATTTCACAAGGAAAACAGCAGCGCAAACACAAAAGAAACTGTGGAATTGATGATCCTGTCAGAAGTAATTGCTGCTTTTTATGGGGATGGGCGGGGATGGAGATAATTCCTTGCGGGATGGGTAGGGACGGAGAGGATCCTGGCGGGGATGGGTGGGGACGGAGAGGATCCTGGTGGGGATGGACGGGGATGGGTGGGATGTCTGTCCCCGCGCGACTCTCTATTCTGTACCTCATGCATCCTGTGACTTTTTTTCTTTTCTTTTCTCTCGTTTTTATGCTGATTTTTATTTTTTTTACAGCTGATAACTAAGATAAGGCTTTCCCAGTTCTACTGCCTGATTCTCAAGCTGCAAGTTAACACCCTGGATGAGCCAAGTGCACAACTGAATGAGAAAAGAGGAATGGGGGGAGGGGAAGGGGAAGAAATGAGCAACCTGGGCTTTAAGGTGTAGGGAAGGGAGGACTCTGGTGAGAATATGGATTCACCTTTCCTTCATTTGGAATGCAGTGAAAAGGATCAGTTTTGGCAGACTTTTATGAGGAGAGATTTTTATTTTCTTTGGGTGCAGGAGGGAGGAGACTTTCTGGTTTACCTCTCATGTTGCAGTCCATTTCTGAGTTCCTTTATTTTGAGGACCAGATGGTGTTCAGGTGTATTGTTGTCTGGGTGTGAGGTGGGGCAGTACAGTTTGGCTCTGGTGTTTGAATTCTTCTGACGGGCTGTGTTGATGTTATGGCACCCATGGAACGGTGAATGGCCTTGTCTTTGCAGTTAAGAGAGGGAATGCGCAAAGTCACCGATCACACGCAGCCCCCTCCCTCCTTCCTAACGATCGCTGCTATTCGTCGTCGCCACCGCCATCCATCCAATCGCCGCCATCCATCTGTCCGGGCATCTCCCTCCCTTCCTCTTACCTTCATGACGATTTTTCATTTTCTTTCAACATGTAGCCGGAGCCTTGAAGTCGTGTGTGGCTGCCGGAAAGTTCTCCTCTGACACAACTTCCTGTTTCCGGTTGCATCAGAGGAGAATTTTCCGACAGCCACACGCAACTTCAAGGCTCCGGCTGCTTATTGAAAGAAAATTAAAAATCAGCATGAAGGTAAGGGGAAGGGAGAGAGGGAGAATAGATTGGTGAAATGGAGTTTGTGTGTGTGTGTGGAGGCAGGGGTGGAGGTGGGCAGAGGTAGGAATTGTTAGGCACTGTCTGGACCGCACAAAGGATGCTGAAGGGGGTGGAGAGAGGGGAGGGGTGGAGAGGAACAGAAGCTGAAGGGAAATGGGGAAGAGGGAGTGGGGAGAAGACGCTCAAGGGAAATGGGGAAGAGAGAGAGGGGAGAAGACGGAAATGGGAAGAGCGTGGGAAGAAGATGCTGAAGAGAAATGGATTGGAGAGAGTGGAACAGACACTGAAGGGAACTGAATAGAAGGAGGGGATAAAGAAAAAAAAAAGGCACATGCTGGATTGGGGAGACAGATACCAGATCTGAGGGAAGGAAAGGAGGATAGAGATGCTAAAAACCACCTGGGGGAGGAAAGGGAAGAAGACAAAGATGCTAGACTATGGGGGGAGCAGAGGGAAGAAGATGAGTGACAGACCAATGGGAGGGGGGTGGAGGGAAAGATGGAAGGGAGAGGCACAGTAACAGAGCATATGGAAGAGGCAGAGAGAAGACAGACAGTGGATGGAAGGAATTGAATGAGGAAACCAGAAACCAGAAATTTTTATTTATTTTCTTTTTTTTGCTTTAGGATAAAGTAGTATATTAGTTGTGTTGATAAACATTTATAAACAAAGCCCTGCCAGCTGAAGATCTCTTTCTCTAGTTCGACAGCCAGAACTTTGATTTATAAAATGGCAATTGTACAGAATATTAATAATAATAAGCTTTATTTTTGTATACCACCCAACCATGAGTTCCGGGCGGTTAACAATTAAGAAGGACTGTACAATCAGTGAAGCATACATGTCAAGAGAATACTCATAATACAAATTTATCAAACAAATAGGTTTTCAGTAACTTTCTAAAGGCCTGATATGATTGCATTTGAGAAATCAGAGGACTTAACCAGGAATCCATTTTTCCTAACTGGAAAGCAAAAGTCTTATCTAAGAATCTTCTATAGCAACAAGCTTTTATAGATGGGAACATAAACATACAGACATTGCGAGTATTTTTATTCGACTAATATACTTTAAATTGGGAGGATAGGTATCCTGGAGCCAGACCAAAAAGAGCTTTAAAGCAAGTGCAGCTAAATTTGAAGAGAATTTGCGCAGATAATGTTTAGCCCCCCCCCCCTTTTTTATCAAGATGCATTAGGGATTTTTATCACCAGTCACAGCAGTAAAAGCTCTGACACATAACTCTGACACATATGAGCGTCGGAGCAGTTACCACCGCTATGTTTTAGTAAAGGAGGGGGAAAGTTTTTCGAAGTTGTTAAATCGCAAGAGGATTGTGAAAAATTGCAAGAGGACCTTGAGAAACTGGGAGATTGAGCATTAAAATGGCAGATAATATTTAAGCCCCCTTTTATCAAGACGTGTTAGAGATTTTTATCACTGGCCGCAGCGATAAAAGCTCTGATGCTCATAGGAATGATTTGAGTGTTGGAGTTTTTACTGCCGTGGCCAGTGATTAAAAAAAAAAAAATACCCTAATGTGGTTTGATAAAAGAGGGCCTTAATGTTATTTCTATTTGGAAGTTTATTTCTTTTCTTGAACTTCATTTTTGTGGATTATATAAGATATAGTTAATGTTTCCTTATAACTTTTATTGAATATAATTTCTGCATCTGTAGCATCGTATAAAGCAATGCTTGTATTTAAAATGGGAAATCTTATAAATAATAAATAAAAAAAGGGGGGCCTTAATATGAACAAGTGCAAAATGATGCATGTGGGAAAGAGGAACCCGAACTATAGCTATGTGATGCAGGGCTCTACGCTAGGAGTCACCTCCCAATTAAAGGATCTAGGTATCATTGTCAAGAATACGTTGAAGCCCTCGGCTTAGTGTGTGGCAGTGGCTAAGAAAGCAAAATAGAACATTAGGAATGATCAGGAAAGGAATGGAAAACAAAGTTGAAAATGTTAGCTTTGTATCGTTCAATGGTGCGGTCATACCTTGAATACTATGTGCAGTTCTGGTTGCCGCATCTCAAAAAAGATATAGCGGAATTAGAAAAGGTACAGAGAAGGGTAACAAAAATGATTAAAGAGATGGGATGACTTCCATATGAGGAAAGGCTAGGGCTCTTCAGCTTAGAGAAAAGACGGCTCATAGGAGATATGATAGAGGTCTATAAAATAATGTGTGAGGTGGAATGAATAGATGTGAATCACTGGTTTACTCTTTCCAAAAATACCAGGATTATGGGGCATGTGATGAAACTACTATGAAGTAAGGGAAAGGGATTTGTATACTGTCTTTCTGTAGTTTTACTACCACACTCAAAAGCAGTTTACATAGAGGTACTTCAAGCATTTTCCCTATCTGTACTAGTGGGCTCACAATCTACCTAGGACAGTGGAGGATTAAGTGACTTGCCCAGGGTCACAAGGAGCAGCTTGGGGTTTAAACCCACAACCTCAGGGTGCTGAGGCTGTAGCTCTAACCACTATGCCACTATGTCTCCTCTAGAATTTGAACAAACCAGAGAAAACATTTCCTCACTCAAACTGTAATTAAACTGTGGAATTCATTGCCAGAGAATGTAGTGAAAGTGGTTAGCTTAGCAGGCTTTACAAAAGGCTTGGATAATTTTCTAAAAGAGAAGTCCATAAGCCTTTATTGAGATGGCTTAGGGAAGTCCACTGCTTCTTCCTATGATAATCTGTTTTCTCCTTGGGATCTTACCGGGTCCAGAGAATGGCCACTCGGATGGTCTCGGGACTCAAGGTTCTCCCGTACGAGGAACGGCTGGATAAATTGCAGCTATACTCTCTCGAGGAACGCAGAAAGAGGGGAGACATGATCAAGATGTTCAAGTATCTCACGGGCCGCATCGAGGTGGAAGAAGATATCTTCTTTTTCAAGGGTCCCACGGAAACAAGAGGGCATCCGTGGAAACTCAGGGGCGGGAAACTGCACGGTGACACCAGGAAATTCTTCTTCACTGAAAGGGTGGTTGATCGCTGGAATAGTCTTCCACTTCAGGTGATTGAGGCCAGCAGCGTGCCTGATTTTAAGGCCAAATGGGATCGTCACGTGGGCTCTATTCACAGAGAAAGGTAGGGGAGGGACATTAGGGTGGGCAGACTAGATGGCCATGGCCCTTATCTGCCGTCTATTTCTATGTTTCTATGTTTCTATGTTGTGACCTGGGTTGTTCACTGTTGGAAAAATTGATACTGGGCTTGATGGACCTTCGGTCTTTCCCAGTATGGCAATGCTTATGTTCTTATGATTGGTGACTGGCGTAGGATCAGCTGTGAGATTTTAAGTATCTGACTTCCTGGTCCTCAGCTCTCCCACATTGTTAAGAAACGCACAAGCATGCTGTCAAAGTTTTGGTGACACACTGTTTGAGAAACACTATCCCCCTCTTTTACTAAGGTGCGCTAATCAAATTAGAGCGTGGTAAACACTAACGTGTCCATAGACTAACATGTACATGCTAGCGTTTAGCGTGCACTAATCGGTTAGCGCGCATTAGTAAAAGAGGGCCTATGTTAAAGGATGAGAACTGAGAATGAAAAATTGCAGTAGTAAAAAAGCCGTGTGTATTTTTTTGTGAGGAAATTCTTCCTTATTGATATGCAGGGTGCTGATAGGACAACGAGAGCAAAGCAAAATATGCAAAAGTAATAAGTTCAGTTTTCATATTTTAGTTTCTACATGCTTTTGCTAAATTATGTATATTATCATCTTAATTTATTTCTAGTTAGGTTGTGCTTCTTCCATCAGAAATTGTGTTTATTCTCTCTTCAGATAAAATTCCTCATGCATGCTTTTTGCCACATTTAGATAAAAGTGATGACTCCAACTTGAACACGCACTTTTGACCTCACGCTGTTAGAAGGATTTAACAACATGGTAATAATGCGCAAAGTGTGTTTCATCCACTCAATTTCAGACATTGGTTACATCAGGAAAGCAAATCCCCATAACAGAAAATGAATAATGAGGCTCATGCACATGGAAATGAGATTGGCAATGTATATTGCAACTAAAAGTAGGGACTGCTCTAATATTCTTTCAACATTTTTTATAGATGATTTTGCAAAACATATAGAGAGCTTTCAAGTCACTTTTTCAGTACAGAGTATAAATATTTTTATTTTCAAAAGTCAATGACTAGGGATAGAATGTACATTTTGTTAAGTCCTGTGCTGGGTAAACTGAACCCATTGTGATACCATATGTTAAATGTTTCAGATTTTTAAAGTGCAGGCATTCATACAAAATTGTTTTAACTGTCAGAGAAGGAAACCCTTCCTACCGTTCCTAAACTGCTTTAACAAGAGAAGGAGCAGTTGCTTTTTCCTCATTCCAGATGTTTAGAGAATAGAATCTGTGCTCTTTTATCTCCCTCTTGTACAATCCGTATGCAGTGGCAGAATGCAAGACCTTATTGTATATTCGCTGCCACAGCAGAATCTCCCTTTAGACTATCAAATCCAAACAAAAGATAATAGTGTTCCATGACCTTTGCACCTCAGACTCTTAAGAACTAATATGGACTTTCTTCTTCTTGCCTGAAAGGAACAAACTGTGATGCTGTGACTTTTTTGCCAATCACATAAAGCCAAAATAGTTGAGGGAATAGAGAGCAATATTTTCCCTGAAAATATGCCAAAGAAAAAGAGCCAACATTAAACGTGGGACCTAATTTATCAGAAGTTTGTCTTCTCTTTTCACGTCTAAAGGGGGAAAATGTGATAAATACGATCTTCAGTATCAATTCTTTTCTATAGCACATCTTGACTTAATAAATATAAATATATTTCCTTCTGGTGAAGGGGTACCATTTTCAAAAGCCTCTGACTAGTTGTGCTTCAGTCAGTAAGTCATAGTTTGCTTATGTGTAACTAATAGTACAAAGTGATCCCAGATGCTATTTGTTTATTAAAGCGAGCATGTAGTGAGCTTTTCCAAGGAGATTTCAATGCAGTAACTGTGACAAAAACCTAATTGACAAGATCCAAGAAATGTTGTCTTCAATAATATCACTTACCTGCAATGGGGCCATTTAATAGTAGATTACAAAATTATCTTTTCACTCGGTTACGTTAAGAAGTCACCAGCGCAGGCTCTCCCTAATGTTATTTGTGCTAAAAAGGTAGCTTTCACAATAAAAATCTTGCATCAGCTAGGCATGACATTGAAGGGCAGAGGTATAATAATAATAATAATAGTTCGAGGCGGTTTACAAGAAGAGGTGCTGGACAATCAGCGAATTGGTTACATTACAAAGTCATCGAATATAAGGTACAGAGTGGGAGTAGTGAAACACTATGAGATTCTTAGGTTACAATCGATTAAACAAATTTGTTTATATTGATTTTCTAAAACTGAAGTAGGATGATAATGTTACCCAGCCATTTACCTGCCTGGGAGGCAAGAGTTCTGTCCAGGAATCTTTTGTAGATGCAGTCCTTTAATGATGGATAGGTGAACATATGAATTCTGCGTGTGGGCCTAATAGCACTGTCCAGATTAAATTGAGAAACCAGGTACATAAGGGCTAGGCCAAATATTGATTTATAACAAAGGCAAAAATATTTAAACAAAACTCGTGCATCCAGGGGCAGCCAGTGGAGTTTTTGATACTAGGGACTAAAGTGTTCCCATTTTCTCAACCCAAAAATCAGTTGAACTGCTGAATTTTGAATGACTCTGCACGGCTCGTCTCTCCCCCCAGTACCTGAGTTCCCCTGAGTGTTCCCAGCTGTGTCGATTTTATGCTGCAGGCTCACTCCCCCTCTGGGTTTGTCTTGCCTGTCAGATCCACCCCTTTCTTTAACCCTTCCTGGGCCAGTTTTTTCTTTACCAGAGGCTTTACTGGAGAACTGCCCAAGGAATTATAAAAGGGATTATAGTGCCCTAAATCAGGTATTGTGGTTTCTGTCCTTCTCTCTCTGCCTTGCCCTGCCTGTTGGCTCTTTACAATAGGAACAGGGTTAATGGGCAGTTCCTGGGTTTAGGAATAGGAACAGCCCTTTGCATGGCAGGGTTGAAACCCGGGTTTAAACCAATGACAGGAGCTTCCCTGTCACACTCCGAACCTTAGTTCTATTTTCTGTTGGTTAAAAGTATAACCATACCCTGTACTTGTGAAGGAAACAGGCAGGGCCGGTGTGACAATAAACACTTTCTGTTCCTTCACAAAGCGTGTCCTGAGTTATTTGGCAGGACTCTCTCTCTCCTACAGCACTGTTACAGTTGGAAAACATTTCTGTGACAGTGTCAAAGTTCATGTGTCTTCCTAATTCAGCCTTAATGGTAAGAAATGGTAAACTGCTCACTTCTTACACTTCTCAAAGTGCTGAATGCTTGTCAGCTTGAGCCTCAGACATTAGCAGAGTAGAAATGCAACACAGACATTTGGAAACAGTTAGGACAGATTCAAACATTATTTAACTTGTTTAATAATTCAAGTGGCTCCATTAGGTCATTTTCAATATTGACTGTGCGAATTGCTTTAAAATATTTTTTTTTCTTCAACCAGTGCTGAAGAGTTAACAGTAACACTGTATTTATAGCAAAAGGTTTTTAGCCTTTTCTTCTATTTCTATCTCAGATAAGAGATGCATCCCCCCAAAAGATGAATGATTGATGAAGATCCACACATGCTTCATAACACTCACGGCCTCTTTTACAAAGACGCGCTAGCGGCTGTGCTGCGCTAACGGCCCCAAAGCCCATAGAGATTTAAAGGGCTTCGGGGCTGTTGCCGCGCGGCTTTATAAAAGAGGCCGTCAGTTACATTTACAATAACACAATCAAAACATGACTTTTTTTTTTTACAGTCTTAAGAATATAAGAATAATCTATATATGCTCGACTTCGACCTCCCACATCATCGGCAGAAAAAAAACTTTTATTCATGTGAAAAATGGCAATTGTTAAAGTAACAGTCTTATAACCAAACTCTCCAAGCAGACATCCAATTTTAATTTCTTCTCTACTGAGCCTCAGCCTCAGCCACACCACTCCACCGCATCAAATAACTTTCATGGCGGTGAGCTTTATGTGAAAATATCATCACTGGCTCACTATAATTTTACAAACTATCTAACCAACTTTTTAAAGAACTTTTTAAAGTGCACCATGCTTCATGCTTCAACGTTTCAAAAACTCCTTTAAAGTGCTTAGTGCTTATTCACACCTTAAATAAATTTCATATTCAGATAAATAATTTTATAATAAATAAACTTAGCTTAAATAGAAATCTTATTTTTAGAATAAATTCATTATTTTTTAAACTCGATTCGGAAGGCAACATGTTTTACATATCGCTTTTTCACGAGTCTTCCCTAAAAATCAGAAAGAAAACATCAGTACTTGTATCCCATCTACCTAAACTAGAAAAATCAAGCCCCAAGCACCTAACACTCATTACAGTAGACTTATAAATTTCTTACCACAACCGCCGGTATCATCCACCCCACTAAATGGCTCTAAGCAAAGAACGGATCTAAAATTTATATCAACTTTTGAAGTGTAACAATTGTTAAAGTGAAGCATTTGATGAACAAATACGGATCTCTGTCTATATTCAAATCTAATTGCTGCCATTACTTCCCTTATTGATACTGATATGAGTGTCCACTGATAAGGGAAGTAGTGGCAACAATTAGATTTTAATATAGATAGATATCCATATTAGTTAGCCAAATGCTTCACTTTAACCATTCATACAGCAATTATTCCCTATTGCAGCATATAGCATATAACAAAGCTTCAACTTTCAAGGATCTTCAGACTACCACCGAGTAGCATAACTTCAAGTGGTTTGCATCCTCATTGATCCCGTTAAGGCTAGCTTAATAATTTTTTGTATATTTTTTTTGTATATTTTCATTAATAACCTTTTCTTTTATAGCTTTTTTACGTTCTTTTATCATAAGATTAGAACAATACTTAGCTTAGGTAAGTCTCAATCCCCATTGCCAACGCGTTTCGTTGAACTTTTTCAAAGGTGGGTAATACGTAACAAAGTTACTTGCATAGTGTAGTAAAGCCACTTAAGCTAAGTATTGTTCTATCTTACAATAAAATAACGTAAAAAAGCTATACAAGAAAAGGTTATTAATGAAAATATACAAAAAATTATTAAGCTAGCCTTAACGGGATCAATAAGGATGCAAACCACTTGAAGTTATGCTACTCGGTGATGGTCTGAAAATCCTTGAAGGTTGAAGCTTTGTTATATGCTATATTCTGCAATAGGGAATGATTGATATATGAGTTGGATTTCCCTGTTTTTGAATACTAAATTTAAGGATTTATGATCATCACTTTAACAATTGGAATTTTTCACATGAATGAAAGTTTTTTCTGCCGATGATGTGGGAGGTAGAGGTTGAGCATTAACCTGAGGCTTTTCTTTCATACATTCACTAACCCTCGAGTCTGTCACCGATCCATTCCTGATTGCATGCAGGCTGATGAATTCACAAAAGGCCTGCATGCAAATGGGAACGATCGTTGATACGCCCCCCCACCCACAGCACGGATCGCTAGAGAGAGATCCTCAAGCATGCGCAGACCCTGACAGTAGTGACAGGAGAAGCAGCACCTACCTACATCTGCCTGGGCCTTAGGCCCCACCCGGTGCATCATGTGATGCACAGGGAGGAGCCTAAGGCCATGATTGGCTCAGGCACCTTGGGCTCTTCCCCCTAGGGAGGGATCTGAGGTGCCTGAGCCAATCATGGACTCCCTTAGGGCTGAGCCCAAGGGGGAGGAGCCTGAGGCACCTGAGCCAATCAGGGCCTTAGGCTCCTCCCTGTGCATCACATGATGCACCAGGGTGGGGCCTAAGGGTCAGGCAGATGTATCGCTGGAATCTGGAGGAGCAGGAGGGACTGAGCATCCCTCTTGCTCCCAATTTGGAGGTAGGGGGTGCCTGGCCGGGCTGGAGGTGGGCTAGCTGGTCCAATCAGGTCTGATCCAGTAGGGGGGGTGGGAGGCCTAAGGAGCAGGAGGGATTGAGCACCTCTCCTGCTCCCAACTTTTAGATATGAGCGGTTTTGGGGCCGGGCCAGGGGTGAGCTGTGCCATGCCAGGGGTGGGCCATGCCGGTTGGAGGGTGGGCCCTGCCAGTTTGGGGGTAAGTCGGGTGATGGCAGGAGGGAGTTGGCATCCCTCCTACCATATTCGCATGGGCGGGGAAGGCAGCGTCAGATGATGGCAGGAGGAAGTGGGCATTCCTCCTGCTATGTGTGGGTCACCGGGGGGTGGGATCGCGTTTGTCAGGGGGGCTCTCGGCTGTTTTTTGACAGGTCTGCCTGTCTTTTCATTTTTTTTTTTAATGGGGCAGATATTTTGCATGTATAACACACGCAAAATATCTGTGCCATGGAAAAAAATGAATAAAAAGACAGGCAGGCCTGTCAAAAAACCTGCAGACCTCTCGGTAACGCAGTTACCAACAGGTCTGCAGCAGTCGGGTTTGCCAATAGTAAAATCCGATTCAAAACAGCCAAGCAATTGTCAGTGAATCAGTCACTTGGCTATTTTTTCATGGGGGTTTAACTAATTTGCATGGGAGGATCGGGATCGGATCGCTATAGGCATTAGTGAATCGGGTTGGAGGAAAATCGGGTCGCAAAGGGCTAGCAAACCGATTGGTACACGATTGGTTTGCTTAGTGAATCTAGGCCATAGTGAATTTAGTAATCTGGTGGAGAGGTTTTGTTTCAATAAGTTTAATTTTCCTCTAATCCTCTATTTTTTTATTTTCTGAAATGGGAAATATACATGAAAATTATAGTCACACCCAAACCAAAGCCTGTTGTCATACACATGTAAATCTTTACTTTTTAAAATTATTTTTTTTCTATGCTTATTCTGGGTATATGTTTAATTGCTGATATTTGCACATGTAAATTCCAAATGATGCTTCTGAAATATGGGCCACAATAATCTTAAAAACTGTCCAATTGATTGTTGTCAATTTACATAAAAATAAAGTATGTGTCCTTTAGAATTGTGTTGGATTATTAATCAGCTGAGTATATCTGTGACAGCAGTGCAGCATAATTTCAGATGTTGAATGAGATGAAATAACATCAGCCAGAATGTTCAGTTCTCCAAGCACTAACGAGCTTGGATATTCTAACTAGACATTAAAAATTAACTGGGCTAAATCCATAATCATTAACCTTCAGTGACTGGTAAATTATAAGAATGCTTATTTTATTGGTAGCACCTATTTTTATATTAGTCATTCCACTACTGTGATACTTTATTTGATGTTTCATCTCACCTAAAGCTTGATGTGAATTGCAAGACAACCATATACAAAACAACTCACTAATTACTCATTACAATTATTAATTTGTCTCAGTGAACCATTTCCTAAAAGAAATCACATCTTCAAAAACCTCTTAAATCAAAATCCTTTTACGTATTTCAATATCAATGTCTAATGTTCACGTCAAAAAGTTGATCCTCTCCCTAGAAGACTGATGGGTGAATTGAATACTGGAATTGCAAGAATTCAACCATTCAACAAAACAATGTATCTGTAGCTCAACCCCAATCCATAAGAAAAAAACATAACATGGACACTCGCATATTCACACCTCCAATACCACACAAACCAAAATAATTCAGCCCAACCTGTAATCTATTGGCAATAACCAGCTACAGTTTTATTAACATCACTTCACTGGTAAAATCACCTGCCATCACTGTTTCTAATTTAGTAACAAAGAAATCTCAAAACTTTCATTATTCAGTAAAGAACATTAACTTATGAATCACTTTTCATAACTCTCCCTGACAGTGTTATACATGAATCATTCTTTCAAACCCCCACTTCAAACACTTGTCGCTCCTCAATCCATCTATTCTGACACATATTTGTTCCGTGGACCCCAGTGCTTCAAAAGCACTATTTACCCACTGTCTTTACCTGCCCAAAATATCCCATACATATCTTTACCTTTCCCCATCCTATCTATCAACTGATAAGGGTGGGAAGGTGAGGAATGCTCTTCTCAGCTCCAGCTCCACAAACTACTTCTCACTCAAGCAGCTCCCAACAACCTTCTTTCTCTTCATAACTGAATGGCGTTAAGCAGAGAGGTGTCAGAAATTCTAACATCTGTCATGCTTATATAGTCCATCAAAAGAGTCACTTTGTCAATATATTAAATGCAGATTTCTCATAATGTATAAAAGAGATCCATGTTGGGTCATTCACTCATTTCATACAATGGGAGGAGCGGATATGTGGGTTATAAATTTTTTTAAATAAATACTTTTGCTTTGGATTTACACACTGAAAGAAAATTGGACATTTTGATGTCATCATAAGGATGAAATCTTTATCAAAGATGACTGATTATAGTCACTATTGTACTTATTCTCTCTCTCTCTCTCTCTCTCTCTATATATATATATATATATATTTTTTTTTAATGCTTACTAAGTACCTAAATAAGCATGTCTAGCTGAGCTAGGTGCCTAACTTAATATTTTAATTGGTTCAATCGGCATTGTTAATTGAACAACATCATTAAAGCACCTAACTCGGTAGGCGTGATGTAGGCATCTACAGCAAGGTGCCTATCCAGAAAGTAGGCATGGTTATGGGCAGATTTGGGGCATGAATTGAGTTAGGCTGTGGTATTTTAGGCCATGAAAACCCTAGTCTAATATACTGGTGCCTAAGTTGTTGATGCCTTCTGCTAGGCCTGATTCTGCAAATGGTGCCTAACTTTGAAAGACATGTAGTAGGTGTCATTTTCCTAGGTAGTTTATAAAATGAAGCCCTATCTGCATAGAACCCTTTTCCATTTATTGATTTAGTATCCGTTTGCAACAATTGAAAAGGTTTCATTTCCATTTACACATTGGGCTCTGATGGATTAAGAGGGTTTCCCTCGCCAATGTGACTATTAACACCAGGCAGCAGGGAGCACTAGACAGAGAGGGGATGGACTGGGCTTAGCAGCTTAGAGCTGAGCTACCTAACAGGAGCTGGAACAATTGCTGAGTCACAAGGGTAGGACTCAGAGAGAGGCTGGGTTCATGTGAGAAAGGTCTTTAGAAGGAGGGAGCTTCCCTAGTTTAGAGCTGAAGCAAAGCTGTGGGAATTTGTGTAAACCAAGAATGTATGGGAGAGACTTGCAAGAGGAAAGCTGGACACATTTTGGAGACTGTGTTGGAGTGACTGTTGCCTGGCTGAAGGTAAGCTGGTAATTAAGTGAACCTTCCTTGGGTGGGAGTAGAGAAGAGACCCTGGGTAGAAGAAAAAAGAATTATGAATATATGTTGTCACCCCTGGCCTGTCCTGTCATGTAAACAGGTCAGGTTTTTGTGAACAAATAAAAGTTTCCTTTACACTTTATCAGAGGACTACGTGTATGTGTGTAGAGTAGAGAGCTGCACGGGAATGGGGACAACGGGAATCCCATAGGATCCGTGGGGATCACGCAGGTTCCCCCTTCGGGTCACGGGGATCCCATAGGGACGCCCCTCGTGGTCTCGGGGATCCCGTGGAGTTGGAGGCAGCACGAGCCAAGAGGCTCGTCTTTTCCTGCCTGCATCACGCACACGTAGCTGACCGGAAATCTTCCCCGACGTCAGAGCAGACATCAGAAGGAAAGCTTCGCGTCAGTCACAAGCAGGCGAGCAAGCCGGAGCTTTTCAGTCCTCCCCTCCCCTATCCAGTGAGTGCAGCGAAGAGGCTGAGCGCATCTCTCCATCCCTCTTCATCCCTCCTCTGGCCACGTTACCTGGGCATCGCTCTCTGTCCCCCTCGCTCTGGCAGTCGCAGCGATCACCATGGAGCAGAGCCTTCCCTCTGCCCCGCGTAACCGGAAACAGGAAGTCACATCACCGGAAGGCAGAAGAAGAGCTCAGGAGGAGTTTGGGGGGTTCTCACTGCGAGCACCGGATGGAGGTAACGAGTCTGTGGGGGATAGGAAGGAAAGAGGGACGAAGCAGACCCAGTGAAGGAAAGAAAGATAAGAGGACCAGGAAAGGGGGAGGGATGCTGGCTGGGGGGAAGGAGCTGTGGAGTGCAGGGAGAGATGCGTGGGAGGCAAACGCAGGACACAGAAGGGGGGAGGGAGGGAGTGCATTTTTGGACACAAGGCATGAACTTGGGAGAGAGGATGGAGGAAGGGAGGGAAAGAGATGCTGAGGTGGGGGAGGGAATAGAAAGGGAGAATTGGGTGTGGGTGTGTCAGTGAGAGGGAAAGAAAGATGGTCATGTACATGGGGAATGGAAGAAAGGATAATTTTTGTCATAGGGAGGGAGTGAGGTACAGATGAGAGTGAAGAGAAAGATGAGAGAGAGAAATGTTGTGGTAGAAAGGGAACAGTGGGACAGATTGAAAGGGATGCAAGAGGGAGGAATGTTGAACATAGTGGTGAAGGGAATGGAGGGAGAGATGTGGCATGTGCTGGAGTGGGGTGATATGGGGAGAAATGTTGGGCATGTGGCTGGTGGGCAGGGATGAAAGATGCTGCACATGGTCCGGGGGATGAGAGAGGGATAAATGCTGGACCATGATAGGAGGAAGCAATGGACAGCAACAGAAGAATTTACAGAAGATGGGAAAGCGGAAAAAAGAAACTGGGACCAGCAGTCGCTGGCAGCATCCATGAACCACTGAGGTGTCAGCATCTGTGACTCAAGAAGGCTACTGCTGCATGCCAAGCTTGACAAAAGGGAACCCTGGCCAAATGCAGAGGAAGTCCTCAGCTGACAGCTTGAGGGTCCACATCAGCTGAGTATTTATATTTTACATTTACATTAGAGTCTCTGGTAAAAACCCATTTATAAAGTATGTATTCTTCCCAATTAACATTTGCAAATTAATAAAGTGTCCTTTGCTTATTTGTAAATGGGTCTCTACCAGAGCCTTTAATTCAGTAGCATAATTAAATGAAATAACTACTTCTGAAGTTTATAGGGACGGGCAGGGATGGATTTGATTCCAGCTGGGATGGGCGGAGACGGGTTTGATTCTACAGGGCACGGGTGGGGATGGGTTTGATTTCTGTCCCCGTGCAACTCTTTAGTGTAGAGGTGCACCCAGAGTCCTGGAAAACCTGGTCAAAAACTATTACATAGGCTTATAATACTTTTTTTTCTGAGCACACTTTTCACAATATTTAAATGTTATTTATGAGTACAAACTTTTATATTTGTGTCATACTGAACCACTTTGTTGAAGATAATTTTGAGCTTAGGTGGTTATATACTCACATTTTTTATACATATATTCACTATCACCCCCTCCCCCTTTTACTAAACTTCAGTAGAGGTTTTTATCGGGGCCCAGAGCACTAAATGCTCTTGGCACTGCTCGGACACTGATCCAATGCTCATAGGAATTCTATGAGCATCAGAGTAGCATTGTAGCATTTAGTGATCTGGGCCATGGTAGCAACCTCTACTGTGGCTTAGTAAAAGTGTGTGTGTGTGTGTATGGGGGGTATATTCTTTCTGCATGGAATATTTAGTACTATCCTCAGATTCAGGAAAAGTTGACCAAGGAAGAAAGTAGAAGAATGCATTTTATCAACAAAATTTAGAATAGACAGAATGCTACCCCCACCTAAGTCTCCCTGATACAAATACTGGTAGCAAAAGGATGAGATTTAGGTAGAATAAATGTGGGCTGAACTAAATATCCAGATGATAGATGATACCAATTCCACAGACCATAAATTAGAGTAAATCAAATTAATGATACGTATGTCTGATATCTAAGAGAACAATTTTTTTTTAAATTTGTAATTCCCTCCTTTTCTGCCTTCTTTTTTTCTGTCGGGTTTTTATTTTTATTAATACAGTAAATTCTCAGTTATCTAGTACCCAAGGGGATTGGTGGATGCTGGATAACTGCAGTTTCTGGTTACTTAAAGAGTTACTGTAAAACTAGTTTTGTCTCCCCTCCCACCTCACTCTATCATCCCTCCATCCCCAATTGTAGGTCCAGCATTTGTTCTTCCCTTCTTTCTGGGTCACTTTCTCTCCTCCCTCCTCCCCCTACTTATGGGTCCAGCATTCATCCATCTCCCCTGTCCTTCACCCTGCAGGATGAGTTTTCATGTCCCTTCCTCCCACCATACACACTTATTGCATCCATGGCAGCCTGTCCTGCCAGCACTCATCACTCCCTCCCTATGGCCGCTGAAGCAGCAGGAAACTGGTCCTGATAATCTCCCTCCCTCACTTACTCAAAGCAGCAGAGCCAGTCCTGACAACTCCCCTCTCTCCCTAATTTATCTAAATCAGCAGATCTGGTCATGACAAACCCCCTCCCTCACCTGAAGCAGTAGAGACAGGCCTGACAACCCCCCTCCCTCCCTCACTGACCTGAAGCAGTAGCGGCAGCTGGTAAGCAGAGGCAGCACTATAAACAAGTTGCTATTTGCCAGCTCTGGCAGGACCTTTCTTCTGCTGCATTCGAAGTAACACAGCAGAATAAAGGTCCTGCTGGGGCTGGCTGAAAGCAACATGTTTATGACACTGCCTCTACTCACCGGCTGCCGCTACTGCTTTGGTTAAGTGAGTGAGGGAAGGAGGAGGTTGTCAGGACTGGCTGCAGCTGCTGCTTAGGGGGCTTGAGGGAGAGAAAGAGGTGGGGTTGTCAGGACCAGCTCTGCTGCTTTGGATGAGGGCGGGAGGGAAAGAAGGGGACTAGCTGCCTTCTGCATTGGGGTTGGAGGGAGGGAGGGAAATTTGTAGTTGCTGCAATGCTTCAGGAGCATGGAGGGAGATTTGTGGCTGCCGCTGATGTTTCAGGGGCTGGAGGGAGGTTGGGTCAGAAGCATGACTTTAGAGGCTGTCTGAGGAGCGTGGGAGACTTTTTTTTTTTTACAGCAATTTTTTTTTTGCCAGTTGGTTGAGAGCGCTAGTTAGGTGAATACCAGTTAACTGGGATTCTACTCTATTCGTTTTACAGATTTTGTAATCATGTGAATGTTTATATGAAGCCCTCTCATTTTAGGCTTTGTAAACTCCTTAGACATATTTTTATGATTGGTGGTACATAAAGTAAAATTGAGTTTCACCTTGACAGTGGTTCCTGGCTATTTTGTAACAGAAAATAGGAACATGGTCCCAAGCACTTGGGATCTAGCTAGGTGTTTGGGACCTGGGTTAGCCACTGTTGGAAACAGGATACTGGGCTTGATGGACCTTCGGTCTGTCCAAGTATGGCAATTCTTATGTTTTTATGTGTTCCAAGTATAGGATAATCAGGTCATTGTGACATCACTGATGAGACTGGCTCTTAGGCATTGGTGGATTGAGGCATTATGACATCACAGTCTCAGCTCTGGAATGTTGCTGCTTTTTGGGTTTCTGCCAGGTACTTGGGACCTGGGTTGGCCACTGTTGGAAACAGGATACTGGGCTTGACGGACCTTCGGTCTGTCCCAGTATGGCAATTCTTATGTTCTTAAGGTAATGAAGGGACTTTGTATGATATTCAGTTCTTTGCATATTTGTTGCACCCAGTAGTAAGAGACTTCCTAGGCATGAAAGCAAGGGAAGTGACAGCTCTGTCCTAAGGTAACTGATCAACAAGTGCCAAAATACAGCAGGGCATCTGCATTGGTATGTAAAGGATGGGTATGAGCAGTTTGAAAAGCAGGAATAATCCAGAGTACTCATATGCCAGCTCATTCAGGGTTTTTTGGCAGCAGCTGTAATTCCATGTCTCTAGTGCTAAAGATATTACTGGAGCAGCAGGCAGCCCACCATCAGATGAAAATAAATAACAAGATCAGTACTGAAAGTACCCTGGAGTGTTTTGTTATTGTTTTATTTTTTATTTAATGAACAATGTCAAAAATAGTGTGTACTTTTTATCACTGATGCTATATAGCTGGAGAAAATATGTACTTTACAGAAAACCTCATCACTTTTTCCCAATTACTCCTCTTCTAGCTGCTCAGACCGGTAGGAATTTAAATCTTCCACTAGATTTAGAAAACTTCCCTATGTCTAGGCCATAATGACTATTTGCCTATTAAAACCATATGAAGAAATTTTAAAAAGCTGTGGTAGCAATTCCTGCGTGGCAAATGTGAATCAGTCCTTTCAATTCCTATGGGCTGCGTCACATTTGCCATGCCAGTGTAACAAAGTGTAGAAGTTCTGAATAAAAGAGTGCCTGTGGGAATGCCTGGAGATGGTGTGCACGTGAGGATTCTCAGGGGATGGTGTGCACGGGAGAATTCTCAAGGTAATGTGCACGGGAGAATTCTTAAGTTTTGTTTTGAACAGTAGCAGCAGCAGTTGAGAGCTGTATTCAATGTGGCATCCAGGCATCCAGTGTGGCATTCAGGCATCCAGTGGTTTTGTTCCAGCACTAGCCAACGCAAGAGAGGTTAACTTTATTTTTACTGTGTGCACACAGAGGGTTTTTGTGGGTTTTTTTCCAATCCTTACCTGAGATATAGTTATTGTTTATTTCAATAATTTACTTGAATAATTTGTATGTTTAATTTTGTTTTGTACAATGAATTGTTAGTTTATATATGTTATTAAAAGTATTGATCTCTTTCCTTACTGGTATTTTTGCTGGAGACTACACATATCCTGAAGTTTCCTAAAACCTCTGTAGCAATAAGGTGGAATTGAGCTTTGTCTTATGGATTTTAACACCATTGTGACACATTTTCTATTTCTGTGCGTTAAGACAGGGTTACGCTGAAACTAAGGGGTATTACACCAGGACTCACTAATAAAAAAAAAAACACATCTAAGTCCCCTTTTCGCCTAGGCCCTAAACGCTGAGAGTAGAAGCAGGGAAAATGTCCATTCTCAAAAAAATCATCCAAAAGGAGGTTTTTTTAAAATAATGGCCTGTCTCTATGTTCAGCTGTTTAAATGCCCAGACCACACTAACAACATATAATCAACCAAAAGAAAAGCCTAAGTCCCAAACGCCCAACACAAGAGCTTTTAGGCGAAGGAGGAGCCAGTCCTTCGCTTAAAAGCTGGATTCTGTAACCAGTGTCTGTCAAAAAGAACACCGGTTACAGAATCCACCCCCCTCCCAGGAACGATCGCGGCAGGGTAGATAGCCAATTTCTCCTGCCGCGATCCATCCCCTAATTGAATCGGGCAGGAGGGAGCCCAAGCCCTCCAGCCCGAACAACCCCTACCCTCCCCGACACGATCGGGGCAGGATGGAGCCCAAGCCCTCCGGCCCGAACAACCCTCCCCTCCCCGACACTATCGGGGTAGGAGGGAGCCCAAGCCCTCCTGCCTGAACAACCCCCACCCTCCCAGACACAATCGGAGCAGGAGGGAGCCCAAGCCCTCCTGTCCCTGCAACCCCCTACCCCCACTAAAATATGGGCAGGAGGGATCCCAGGCCCTCTTGCCCTTAAGCAGTCCCCCCATGACCGGCTCCCCCCCACACCCCCAATTGCCCCCCAACCCCTCCCCCACTGACCCATGAGACCCCCCCGCTGACCCCAGAACCCCACTCATACACCCGTACCTGAAGAACATTGGCCAGACGGACGGCTCCCAAGCCCGCTTGTCAGGCAGGCCCACCATCCTCAGAATGATGGGCCTTATGACCTGATTGGCCCAGGCACCTCAAGCCCCACCCACAGGTGGGGCCTGAGGCACCTGGGCCAACCGGAATAGACCCAGTTGCCTTAGGCCCCTGCTGTGGGAGGGGTCTTAGGCATATGGGCCCAACCCAGCACATGTGCCTAAGGCCATGCCCACAGGTCTAAGTCAAAATGTATAAGTCAAAACGTACAAGTGCCGACTAGGCAACCTGCCTAAACCTTTGGTTATACTTACTGTATGGCTATGTCTAGGTCGGCCCACCTGCCGCTCTTTTCCTGTTTCTAAAAATGCCTCTTTTCACTCTATGCATTTAGAGGCAGGGGAAAGGCCTAAGCTGGTTTTAGATATATCTAAAACCAGCTTTGGTTATGGGTTTTGGATGATCAGGCTTTTTGATCGACCAAGTACCCATTTAGGCCACTTTTTAGATGTTTTTTTGGTTTGATTATGTGCACTGAGGAAAAAATTCAGGATTTCTTTTATTGTTGTTATGGGCTAAAACATGAAACAAATACATAAGTACATAAGTACATAAGTAGTCGCCTCCGCCGGGGCAGACCAGAGGTCCATCCAGCCCAGCGGTCCGCTCACGCGGCGGCCCATCAGGCATATTGCCTGGTCAGCGGTCCCTGACTAATTTTATTGCCTACCTCTACACTTATCTCTAAACCTTCCACTGCTCTTATCTGTACCCCTCAATCCCTTTGTCTTCCAGGAACCTATCCAGGTCATCCTTGAAACCCTGTACTGTGCTATTTCTTATCACGGCCTCCGGAAGGGTGTTCCATGTGTCCACCACCCTCTGTGTGAAAAAGTACTTCCTTGCGTTTGTTTTAAACCTGTCCCCCTTCAATTTCATCGAGTGACCCCGTTGTTCTTGTGGTTTCTTTCAAATTGAAAAATCTGTCTTTGTCAACCTTTTCGATGCCCCTCAGGATCTTGAAGGTCTCTATCATATCTCCTCTGAGTCTCCGCTTTTCCAGGGAGAACAGCCCCAGCTTCTTCAGTCTGTCAGTGTATGTAAGGTTTTCCATACCCTTAATCAGTTTAGTTGCTCTTCTCTGGACTCCCTCAAGCATTGCCATGTCCTTTTTGAGGTACGGTGACCAGTACTGTACACAGTATTCCAGATGCGGGTGCACCATAGCCCGGTACAGTGGCAGGATGACTTCCTTCGTTCTGGTCGAGATACCCTTCTTAATGATACCTAACATTTGGTTTGCTTTCCTCGAGGCTGTGGCGCATTGTGCCGACGCCTTCAATGTCGTGTCTACCATCACTCCCAAGTCTCTTTCCAGATTACTGACCCCTAGCATTGCTCCCCCCATTTTGTAAGTGAACATCGGGTTCCTTCTCCCTATATGCATGACCTTGCATTTCCCTACATTGAAGCTCATTTGCCACTTTTTCGCCCATTCTTCCAATGTCGTAAGATCCCTTTGGAGATTCTCGCAGTCAACCGTGGTTTCAACCTTGCTGAATAGTTTGGTGTCATCTGCGAATTTGATGACCTCGCATTTTGTTCCCGCCTCCAGGTCGTCAATGAATATGTTAAACAGGAGCGGTCCCAGCACCGATCCTTGAGGAACCCCGCTCGTGACCCCTTGCCAGTCCGAGTAATGGCCCTTTACACCAACCCTCTGCTTCCTGTCTGCCAGCCAGTTTTTGATCCATCGGTGGACCTCCCCGCGCACCCCATGATTCCATAGCTTCCTGAGCAACCGCTCATGTGGTTCCTTATCGAAGGCTTTCTGGAAGTCTAGGTAAATTATGTCTATGGGTTCACCTTTGTCCACCTGGTTATTTACCCCCTCAAAGAAGTACAACAAGTTTGTGAGGCACGACCTACCCTTGCAGAACCCATGCTGGCTCGACCTATAATCAATTTCCTAACAGGTAAATACATACAAGTGCAGATTCCTTAGCACTAGTGGCAGGTCTTTTTCTAAGCACTCCTTCATGACTGAAGGTGATTGAGCTCTAGTGTATCTAAACATCTGTTCTTCTAAAGCAATTTCATCTAACAAATTCTTTTTATGATTCTCATTGCAAATTACTTTGACAAAGTAGCCCTATTAAACTTTTCCATTTTATCTGTCACAATGCTTTAATATCTTTTTTTTTTAAATTCTTTATTCATTTTCAAACTTACAATAAGTGTGACATATGTTCAAACAAATTAACAATAAACACATCACTTAATAATCATGATTGGTACAAAACATAAACTCTTATCACCCCCCTCTTCCTATCATATAATCAAATATCTTATAGAATATGTGATAGTAAAATAACCCCTCCTCCCCCCTCACTTTTGAACTTGTAAATTTAAGGAAAACAATTTCATCTAAGCACTAGAAAAGAAAACAAAACTGAAAATATTATAATGCCTTTATATTGCTCAAAGTTGTGTCCCCCATCTTGAATGTTATGTGCAATTTTGGTCAACACATCTCAAAAAAGATATAGTAGAATTAGAAAAGATACAGAGAAGGTCAACAAAATTGATAAAGGGGATTGGACAACTTCCCTATGAGGAAAGGCAATAGAACATAAGAACATAAGCATTGCCATACTGGGTCAGATCAAAGGCCTATCAAGCACAGAATCCTATTTCTAACAGTGGCTAATTCAGGTTACAAGTAGCTGGCAAGATCTCATATCAGATTTTATGTTGCATATCTCAGGGATAAGCAGTGAATTTTCCTAAATCCAGTTTAACAATGGTTTATAGACTTTTCTTGTAGGAACTTGGCCAAACCTTTTTTAGTTTCAACAGTTTTTATTGATGACATAACAACAATACAACTAAGAAAATGTAATATCACAGCTACTAACCAAAACCACTGAGAGAAATTAAATTCAAAAACAGAAAGGGATTCAAATATAAAGAAATATAACCCACAAAGAATCCACTCCAAAAATCACAGTCTAAATACCTTCAAATGTTATGTCAATGTGATCAGTTAGATCAAAATCAATCCATAAAGTATATATTATAAATATATCTCAAACTTTTATTTCTAACATCATCAATTCATTAAAAACCAACATATGAACATACAAACATACACATGATCAACAAACAATAATTTAAAAAATATATGTATATATTGAAAAAAGGCAAAGGAGTCCCCTACATTCATTGTATAATCATATTATTCGTAAATCACTTAGCTCAAGTTGATCTAAACTTCAGCTTAAATAGCGTCAGTAATCAAGCCAAGACGATCAGTAGAGGTCCTAAGCCGTCCAGCAGAAAAGAAGTCACAAAATAATCAAAAATGCAAAGAGTTCATGTGCAAGCTAATCCCAAAATCGTCCAAGTTGATAAAGTGCAGGTGCAAATCCAATAGGTGATCCAACAGTGTTCAAGAACGTGAAAAGATAAGCATACAGTTCATCTAGTCATCCATAAAGCCTTCCGTTTCACTCCTCCTCAACACAAGCTGTGCTTCGATGACTTTCTTTATTAAGAGGAAGAACCATACTGGAAAAAAATAAAACACAAACACTCCAACATAACCAAAATAACCTAACATATTAGCTAATATGAGCTGTTTTACGTCCAGAAGAAGGGTGTTGCCATGGGGGCCACCAGGGCCCCTTTGATTGCTTGTCTTTTTATGGCCATGTTTGAAGAGTCATTTGTTTATTCATCTACATTTTTTTCTTATGTACTTTATTGGAAGATGTATATAGACGATATTTATATCATCTGGTGGGGTTCTCAGATTGAATTAGACAGATTCCTGACATGTCTTAATCAATGTGATCATAACATCCAGTTCACTATGACCTATCATCCTACATTCATTAACTTTTTGGACATACAGTTACATTATCACGATGGACAATTTGACACCTCAATCTTTCGGAAACCTACCGACACCAATACAGTATTTCATTATCATAGTTATCATCCGAAACTTTTGCGCAACAGCATACCCATGGGTCAGATGTTGAGACTGAAGCATTTGTGTTCTTCTGACAGTGATTTTAAAATCCAAAGCCATTATATGTCTATATACCTCTTCCAATAAAGTACATAAGAAAAAAATGTAGATGAATAAACAAATGACTCTTCAAACATGGCAGGGAGATTCCCTTGCTGCGATCAGCTCAGCAGCAACACAATTTTCTAAATGGCATCTATGATATGGATGCCAGTTAGAGAATCAGGGTGGTTATAAGGAATTAGACGTCTGTCTATCAGGACAGATGCAATTCTATATAGGATGCCTACATGCAATTCTGAAAAGCCGCTTAGATGGCTGCTGACACTCGGCATCCTATACAGAATCAGGTATTTGATGTAGTGCATCATGACATTTTGCTTTATTTATTTTCAGATATTGGTCTCAATCAGGTTGTTCTTGACTGGTTTTCTAAATTGTTATTGTCTCGCTCATATTCAGTCAATATTGATGGTGATACTTCCAATTCTTGGTGACCTCCTTGTGGAGTTCCCCAGGGTTCTCTGCTTTCCCCAATCTTGTTTAATCTATATATGACTACTCTAAATTCTTATAAGTTGTCAGCTTGGGAAACGCTTCTCACTTATGCGGATGATATTTTATTTAGATTGAGATTGAATCGGATATAACCAATTTAGTTTTTTAAATAAACCATTGTATCTCCAAACTTCAAGCTTGGGCTGTGTCAGTCCAGAGGAAATTAAATGCATCCAAAACTAAACTTTTGTGGTCAGGCCCAAAACTGGACTGCCTTCCTCCCACTATACTTTTGGATTCTGGGGATTCCCTACAGATTGATTTCTCCTCTGGGAATCCTTATCAATTCCTCTCTCACCTTTAAGGATCAAATAAATTCATTGGTCAAAAAATGCTTTTTCAGTTTATGAATGCTGAGGAAGGTTAGATCTCTTTTCCATCAACACCATTTCTCTGTCTTGGTTCAATCTATTATATTATCTCGGCTAGATTATTGTAATGCTATTTATCTTGGTATTACAAAGACCTGTCTCCGAAGATTACAGTTGATTCAGAGTACCGCTGCGAAGCTGATTTTTGGAAAAAAAACAAATTTGACCATGTGACTCCATTACTGTTGAGCCTTCATTGGCTCCCGGTTTATCTTAGGATTCAATTTAAATGTGCATGCATTACCTTCAAAATTTTACATGGTATTTTCACTCCTCTTGTCCCTCAGCTATGGAACATTTTCTAGATTTTCCAATGCTAGAGGTGCTCAACAGTTCAAACTTTCTCTTCCATCTAAAAAAAGGAATTAAAGAAATCAAGAACTTCAGCCTTTCTTTGGTTTTTAAATTTTTTCAATTATAGAACGAACTTCCTTTTGCTTTGAGATGCCCTAGCCCTTTCCTACTCTTCCGTAAATCTTTAAAAACTTTTTTATTCGCTAAACATTTCAGAAATTAATCCTCTTTAAATTCTTATTGTTTTCTTTTAGTGTATCTTTTCAAATTATTGTTAACCAAGTCGAGCTTCCTCCAGTTGATGACCCAGTATATAAAGCCAAGTTTTAGTTTAGTTTAGGTATGCTTACCATACAGTATTGCTCTAGGCTCTATTCTACAAATTTCATCCAATCTGAAGAACTGAATAGAAGTTAGTGTTCATTGTTTTTTCATTGACATATATAGATTTTGCTCCATAGCATATATGTGGGGGGAAGGGGGTCTCCCAGGATATAGAAATGCATATAACAGGCAAGTTATATGTGTGAAAGCACAGTGTTGGAAATACTATTAAAAGAACTATACTCTATATACATTGAATTCACAAATTAATTGACTGTACTCCCATTTCTCTCTGTAATAGTTTAGCTCAGTATTACTAACTTTATGCCATTACAGAAAGAAATAGATGTTTAAAGATGGGAAACTGACATATTTCTCATGAAAATAATAGAATTAGCATTGAAAGCTGAGTTATGCTATTTTGCATTTCAAAATATATTAGGTAATTTATGATGCAGACAGAAGTGTGATTATTTTGGAATTGTGTATTCTATAATAGTATAATAACATATTTTGCATATTTTGACAGTTTTAAACTCTTTTTTTAATATCAAGATGTCAGTGTTTTCTGGGATCAACCCTTATCATGTATTTGAAATAAAGGCAATTTTATTTTTTTGCTTTGCATTATAATTCAAATATAATTCACCCTATATAGTTCAACTCCATTTACAGAGCTTCTAGAATAGTCCCACTAGAGTTAAGTGAAAAAAGAACTTGTATATTGTTAAAAATACCGATACTAAAAAGAATAATAGAAAAGCTATACTGATCTAAAGGGTCTTTTTATTAAGCTGGAGTAAGCACTAACATGAGCTTACCAAAGCAAAAGAAGAGCATACTCAGGCGTTCTGTGGTAAGTTTTGCATATGGAGGTAATTCTGGGGATGGAGAGTGGGTGTGTCCTGTGCTAATCAGTTTGCACAGCTGCATTGTTATGTGCTAACCAATCAGTGTGTGTTTAGCACGTGAGCCTTTAGGGCTTGATTTTTATAGGATGCCTATATTAGGTGCCAATACGAACACTAATCAAGGATACCTAGCGACGTCTAGCTTTGGAATCCAGTGCACCTTTTTTATTACCAGTTTTCAGTCATTCAAAAAATAAAATAAAATTACCATTCCACATGGAACTCTTAGGATACCCAGTGATGCCTAAGTTGAGGTGCCCTCCGATGTTTAACAATGCCTATCTGAAAACTAGGAATGGTTAGAGGCGCAAAATAGGCATGGTTTACTTATATGTTGCTAGATGTATGAGTTAGGTGCCAGTACATTAGGCCAGGTTTTACTGGGCCAAATTTGCCAGCACCTATGTCAACGGCACTAAATAAAGATTAGGTTCTTACCTCGATAATCTTCTTTCTTATAGATGTGTCTAGTAGTCCTGAATGCTAGGTTTTTGCATCTGAACCCACAAATCGCTTGCAGAATGCTGTCAATCATCTTTTGAACTCTGCCTCCTTCCCAAGGAGCTGTTCTTGCCCCCTCAGTTTGTACAAAAGCAATCAAGTAGCACTGTAATGACAAACATAACTGGATGGAAGGAAATGGGAAAAAAAAATCCATGACACTACAATTCTTTTCTGATCTATAACATCCATTAGCATTATATATGTTCAATAGATTTTTGGTTTAAAAAAGAACGACCATATTAGTCCATATTATCGTTTACTTCATTGGCTGCCTTTGGAGGCAAGAGTATTATTAAAATTTTCCTGTATCTTCTTTAAGCTGATATCGGGATTGTGTCCAGCTTACCTTTTTCCTCATTTTGTGTTGCATAGACCATCAAGAGAAACTAGAAACTTCTACTTATTTGCTTATCCAAAAATTAATGGGTGTGGATATAAGACCTTAGATAGGCCCCTAGCATTTCAAGCTGGTAGGCAACAATCTTGGTTAGGTAAATGTATTCAGCAAGCTATGTTATCCTATTGCAGTTTTCGGAAATTAATTAAGACTACTTTGTTTGATAAGTTTATTACTTAGTGAGTTTTATTATTGAAATTCTATTTTACAAATATTTCTATTTTTTACTGTATTATTGTATTTCGCTGATTGTCCAGCTGTTTTTAGTGTAAACCGCCTGGAACTTTTGGTTATGGCGGTATAAAAGAATAAAGTTATTATTATTTTTATTAACATTCAAGTAACTGATCAAAACAGAAATAAAAAATGGTGTGCAACCAGAACTATGCTTAAATAGATCTGAAGCAACTCACATGTCCTGCTTTCAAGCAGAGACTTAAACCAGACTTGAGTGTTTACATTCTTTAATGTTTTCCTTTTTTTTCTGGGACAATGCTGAGGAAAAGACTGCTTTGGAAACCTCTGAAAGTTAAGTTACCCAGAATTTCATATTCTGCACTTAATATTGATTTATAGCATTATATCTGCTAAATTTCTCTTCTCCTCCCTGTTTCATTAAAAAAAAAAAGAAATTTTTCTGTCCTCTGCTAAATCATATTTCCTCTTCCTTCTCATAGCAAAAAAGGTAAGAAACTATATTAACTCTACTTAAATCCTGTGTGTTTGTGGCACAGGGAGACTCAAGTGTGGAAAATCCTGTTTATTAAGGCCCAGATTCACTAAAGATAGCGACTCAATAGCTGTTGGCCGATTCTCTGGCTGATTTTTAAACAGCAATTAAGACTTCCGGCGGAAGCATGGGGCTGTGAGCAGGACGGGCTCGTGGCTCCGGCGCGCCCGCTGCAGACTCGACCGATAATCAGCTTTGAAGATCTCAGCTTCCGGTGTCGGCATGCAGGGGAGTGCGGTCGGGCGTTCCTGCAGTGATCTCGCGGCTGTCTAGGGGATGGCCGCGCGTCAGGGAGCCACGGACCGTCAGCGCCGAAAACAGCCCGATCACAAGATGGCGGCGCACGTGGCATCAGCATTGCCAGAATCGCCTGAAACCCCCAGCTCTTTGTGGGTCGCGGAGGTCACTGCTGAGGTGCAGGCCGCGCTGGAGGGCACGCTGGGAGATAAACTGCAGCGTATTCTCGACAAGCTGGACACGTTGGACCAGAGGTTTGCAGCCCTGACCTCGGAGGTTTGGGAGACGCAGCAGAGGGTCAGTTCTACGGAGGACGCGGTGCAGAGGATCTCGCAGGAACAGGTGGACCACTCTACTTCTCTGGCGGCGCTCCGGGCCAAGGTGGAGGACCTGGAGAACAGGTCCCGCCGGAATAACCTGAGGTTCGTGGGCTTGCCTGAGTCTCTGGGGGACGCTGATTTGGGGGACTTTCTGCAGAGCTGGCTGCTGGAGTCTTTGGCCCTTCCGCAACAATTGGGTCCCATCTATATTGAGCGGGCGCATCGTCTAGGGTCCCGGCGGGATGGAGTGGAGCGTCCGCGGGTGGTTATCTGCCGCCTGCTCAACTATCGCCACAAGATTGCGGTCCTGCGGGCGCTGCACCAGGGGAAGAAGCTGCTCTACAACAACAAACAGGTCCTCTGTTTCCAGGATTACTCAGCGGAGGTTTCGCAGGCTCGACGCAAGTTTTCTCCCCTTTGTTCCAGTCTTGTCCGGCGCAATATTCCTTTCTCTCTTCAATACCCTGCACGGTTGCGGGTGTTACACTCCGACAGGCCGCACCATTTTGACACTCCAGAGGCGGCTCAGCGGTTTGTGGAGGAGAAGTTCCCGGAGGTGGCGCCGTGATCTTCCGCTGAGCTTCGTTGGGAGAGTTGTCCCCACTGGGAGTTGGATGCTGTGGTTCTAGGCTTCGAGAGTGCTGCACTGTCTCCTTCGAGGGCCTTCCTCCATGGATGTGGGGGCTTTTGCTGATTTCCCCCATGTTGCCCACTGTTTTTCACTTGGTGGGTTTTCTGCATTATGAGTTTGTTCTCCTTTGCTGTGTGTGTGTGTGTGTGTGTGTGCGGGGGGGGGGGGGGTTGCGTGTTTGGTGTCCTGGTGAATGTGGGTGGGGGTTGGAGTGGCAGTGGATTGTGGGGGGTATGTTCTTTTGCGTGCAGGAAGAGTCTGGGTCGGGTCTTGCGGTGTGGTTGCGGTGAGTTCAGTCGGATCGTCTGTAGGGGGGTTGGTGGGTGTTCTGTTTGCTTGTTGGATGCCTGGGGTGCGGGTGGAGGTATTTTTTGTCTGGGGATCCTGTTATCTGGCTCTGTTTTTCTTGGGGTGGAGCATGACTTGCCAGTTACAGGGTGTGTCTGGGGGCTGAGGTGTTCTGTGGGGGGCCTGCAGTGGGCGTGCCTGCTTTCTGGAAGTGGCACCAATTGGGGTGTGGTATATGGTTTGGTGTGGGTTACGGGGGGGGGGGGCGGTTGGGGGGGACCAGGGGGAGGGTGTGGGGGGATTGGGGGGGACGGGGATCCTTTTTGGGTTCGACAGGTGGGGGATTGGCGGTGTTTTTTGTGTGTGTGGTTAGAGGGGTGGTGGCTGGGATGCTCCTCTGGCCTTTTCAGATGGGATATTTTGTATCTGCTTTTGGTTCTTTTTTTAGTCTTTTCTGGAACCTAATTTGATATCTTGGAATGTGGGGGGGATACACTCACCGATTAAACGGTATAAAATTTTGCAAGCCTTGAATCGTAGGAGGGCCTCTATTGCTTTTCTCCAGGAGACCCGGTTGTCCTCTGTGGAGCATGCTAAGCTCTGTTCTTGGTGGGTGGGTACACACTTGGAGGCTCCGGCTCTGGGGGGGAAGGGAGGGGTGGTGATACTTTTTCGCAAAGGCCTTCACCTCCAAACTCGCAAGGTGCTTCGGGATCCTGAAGGTTGGTACCTTATTGCTTCGGTCTCTCTAAACAATAAACCCTTATTGCTATGTAATCTGTATGCTCCTAACAATCCCTCTGCCAAATTTTTTCAGAAGTTGCGTAACCTTTTGTTGCAGTTTGGGGATATTCCTTTGATTCTCGGGGGTGACTTCAACGAGGTCCCTGATCCACAGCTGGATCGTTCTTCTTCGGTGGGACGGGAGTCATTGCGGGTCTGTACTGGGGCTGGCCTGCTTGCTTCCTCTTTGAACTTATTGGATGTTTGGAGGGTTCTTCACCCGGTGGAGCGGGATTATTCCCATCTGTCTCGCGCACATGGGATGCTTTCACGCATTGATCTTATTCTCCTTTCCAGGGATCTCCTTCCTATGGTTCGGGAAGCCATCTTGGGTCCGATTGAGATCTCGGATCATGCATGGGTGGGCTTGCGTTGGCTTTGGGGAGCGCCTCGGGGGGGAGGTGTTTCTTGGCGGTTCCCCTGTCATTTATACCGTAATACCCGCTTTCACGACTTTTTGTTGGCTAAATGGAGGGATTTCCAAACCACAAATCTGCAGCATCGAGAGGATCCCATCCTCTATTGGGAGGCTGCGAAGGCCGTGTTGCGTGGGGAAATCATGTCGTTTGTTGCCTTTGAGGCTAGAGCGCGTCATAGAGAGATTCTGGCCTGGGAGCATAGGGTTCGGATTCTGCGGCGCCGTTTTGCTAGCGCCGCCACATTGGCGCTTAAGACGCAGCTTTTGGAGGCGCAACAGGCCTTGAATGAACTTCTGCATAGGGGGGCTCAGAGATCTCGGGAACATTATCATTTTCAGCTTTTCCGGTTCGCCAAGAGTAGCAGGATGTTGGCGCGTTTAGCTCGCTCCTCTCGTGGGTCCGCGGGGGTCACGGCTTTGTGCGATGCACAAGGCACGCTTCACCATAAGACTGAGGATCTTAGTCGTATTTTGCGGGACTTTTTCGCTGACTTGTATGCTTCGCCGGGCCCGGATGATCTTGCTGGGGAGGTCTATTTGGACAGCTTGGATTTGCCCCATCTCTCTCCTGCTGACGCGGCGTTGTTGGAGCTCCCTGTGGGGGCGGAGGAAGTGGCGTGGGTGATTCGTGCTAGCCCGTTGGGCAAGGCTCTGGGACCCGATGGTTACCGTGGTGAATTTTATAAGTTGCTGGTGGATGAGGTCGCTCCGTTGTTGTCTGAAATCTTTAATTTGAATGTGGCAAAGGGGTTTTTGCCCCGTTACTTGAACTCAGCTCAGATCATTGTTCTTCCTAAGCCGGGTAGGACCCCACTCTGTCGGACTCCTATAGACCCATTTCCCTGCTGAACTTTGAGACGAAATTGATGGCTAAGGTGTTGGCGAATCGCTTGGCCCGTGTGCTGCCTTCCTTAGTGTCGGACCAGCAGGTAGGTTTTGTGCGTGCTCGGCCGGTATCTAAGAACCTTCGTCGTATCTTGCTGGCCCTGGAGAAGTCTGGAGTGGATGGCACCCCCGCTTTACTTGTAAGTTTTGATGCCAAAAAGGCTTTTGACCGGGTGCGGTGGGGGTTCCTCTTTGCTACGCTGCGGGCATATGGTTTTGGCCCTTTTTTTCTTAACGCCCTTTTAGCGCTTTATAGTGATCCGGTGGCGAGGATCTCGGTGAATGGGGGCTTTTCGGAGCCCTTTTCCATTAATAGGGGGACCCGTCAAGGCTGTCCCCTGTCGCCTTTGCTGTTTGTGCTTTCCTTGGATCCCTTGATCAGGGAGCTGCAATCCAATGTAGACATTAGTGATCTTCATCTGGGTGCCTCTCATTTTAAGATTGCGGCCTTCGCCGATGATCTTTTGGTCTTTCTGACTGACCTGCAGCATTCGTTATCTACTCTCTTGGAGAGTGTTCGGGAGTATGGGGATTTTTCCGGGTTCACCTTAAATTTAAAGAAATCGGAGGCGTTGGCCTCTGACGAGGGTCTGCGGCATTCTTGGAGGGGGGCCTTTCCCTTGCACTGGGCGGATTCCTCCTTTCGCTATTTGGGCGTTCAGCTGTCTATGGATGTTCGGGAGCTTTACCGGTTGAACGTCGTTCGTTTGCTCTCCACTACAGGTTCCGTGTTGGCCGCCTGGCGTAATCTGCCTCTTTCTTTGATGGGGAGGGTGCAACTTTTTCGGATGGTTTTATTCCCTAAGTGGCTTTATGTTTTACAGACTTTACCTTTGTTTCTCTTGCGTAAGGATATCCGGGCTCTCTCCTCCATGTTGTCCAGGTTCTTTTGGGGAGGTCGGAGACCTAAGTTGCGGTGGCAGTTGCTGGTGGGCTCCTGGGGCCGGGGCGGTTTTGGGGTGCCGGATATTGCTCTTTATAATCAGGCGTGTCTTTTACGCCACGTCAGGGACTGGGTCTTGGGTACTGCCCTTTATACTGATGTTTTCCTGGAGCGAGATTATTTTTATCCTTTTCATCTTCTCTCTCTATTGCAGTCTCGGTTGGCGGCTCTGCCGGTTTTCTGTCGCCGTAGTGTTTTGTTTTGCCCCCTTTGGGAAGTGTGGCGACAGGTGCTGCCTTTTTGGCGGCAGGATCCTCATGTTAGTGTGTTATTGCCTCTGACCGGTAATCCTTCCTTTCTTCCAGGGCTCCTTCCCTCTGTCTTCGGGCGCTGGCGGGCTCGCAGGTTTGAGTTTCTTTTTCATATGATGCGAGATGATGGGACATTGCTCTCTTGCGATGAGTTGCTGCGTTGTGGTTTGCCTTTTTCGGGTCTTATCTTTGCTCATTGTCAACTCCGGCATTATGTACAGTCCCTTCCTCGGAGTTCTCTTTCTTTGGATTTTGGGATTAGTTTTCGCACCTTTTTGGAGGGGGGGGAGGACTCTGTCTCGGGGATCTTGGTCTCCTTATATCATAAACAGCTTGGGGCTCTTGGGCCTCTGAGGGATTTTACCTTGGTGCTGAGGGCTTGGCAGAGGGATTTGGGGCGGGAGCTTGGGGTGGGTTTTTTGCTTCGGGCTATTCGCCGTATTCCTACTTTGGTGTATAGTGCGGAGTTTCGAGAGTGCCACTTCAGGACCTTGTTGAGAGCGTATGCCTCCCAGAGCCGGGCCTACCATATGGGATGTGTTAATACCCAATACTGTCTCACCTGTCATGTGGAGGTGAACTCTTATTTTCATGGTCTCTGGGAGTGTGAGAGTATTCAGAGCTTTTGGGGGGCTCTGGCTTCCTTTCTTCAGGGTCTCCTACAGGTTTCTGTTCCTGTCTCTGCATACCATATGCTGTTCGCTCATTTTTCTTTGTTTTCTGTGTATACCTCTGCGGAAAAACTGTTTTTGAGCAAATGTTATATTTTGGGGAAAAAGTGTATATTGAATTTCTGGCTGGCGGATGTCCCTCCCTCCTTCTGGTACTGGAGGAATAAACTACATGCTCTTCTAGGATGGGAGGCCGCGCTGGCTTCTTCCTCCCGTCGACGGAGCAGAGACTTTGTTCATATTTGGACTCCTTATTTGGACAGTTTGTCTCCCCGGGTTCGTAGTCGTATCTTAAATAGACTGCAGTTGTATTCCCTTTCACCTGTCTGAGCTGGGGGGTGGGGGGGGTTTGGGGGTGTTGGGGGGGTGTTGGGAGGGGTCTGCTTTTGGGGGGGATTCGGGGGGTGGGGCGTTTTGTAACCTGAGAGGACATAAGAGTCCAGTCCTCTTGGGGGAGGGGAGCCCTGTTTTTACATATGACTTTGCCTGCTGTTTGTACCTGTTGTGGTTTGTTGCTTAATAAAAAACAGATTTCACCTAAACAGCAATTAATTCACTATCTTTTTTAGCATGCTTGCAATGGCCAATCAGGGACTTCCTTAGGCTTATACCTAAGGAAGTCCCTGATTTGCTCAGGCACCTCAGGCCCCTCCTGTGGGAGAAACCCGAAGTGCCTAAGCCAATCAGGGCCTTAGGCACCTCCCCGTACATCACATGATGCACCAGGGCGAGGCCCACAGTTCATCACTGGAGGCCTCCGGAGCAGGAGGGACTGAGCACCCCTCCTGCTGCCAACTTTTAAAGGTACAGGGATGGGGACGGGACGTCCACATCTAGTGGCAGGAGGGAGTGGGCAACTCTCCTGTCGTTTGTTTTGGGAGTGGATGGTTTGGGCCCAAAGGCAGGAGGGAGTTGGCATCGGTCCTTCCATATTTTTGAGTGCAGTGGGGGGGGGGCGCCGATGGCAGGAGGGAGTGGGCATCCTTCCTGCCATTTTGGAGGGTAGAAGGAAGGGAGCGCTTTGTCGGGGGGGAAGGCTTTTTTTTCCTTTTTTTTTTTATTGGCCAGATATTTCGCATGTGTAATACATGCAAAATATCAGTGCCATAAAAAAAGAAAAAAAATACCCAGGCAGGCCTACAGCAGTTGGGTATTACAATTGCAAAACCCGATGCAAAATAGCCAAGCAATTGTGAATCAATCGTTTGGCTATTTTGCTTGGGTTTTATTCATTTGCATGGGTGGATCAGATCAGATAGGAGATTCATCGGACAACAGTTTAGTGAATCGGGTTAGGGAATACGAATGATCGCAAAACCAGTAAAACCGGTTTTGTGACCATCGGTACAGAATCGGTAAGTTTAGTGAATCTAGCCCTAAATCCTGTGTTTTAGGGTAGCCACTGATTTGGTATAAAACCTGTATTTCTGAACCTCTATTCAGTTACTAGTTTTCAGCCATTGTGTCTGTCTGACTAAGTGTTAGAAGGGAGGGGCTGGGAGTTTGCATTTTTCTGGGACAATGCTGAGGAAAGAGAAATACTGCCTTGGAAACTTCTGAAAGCTAAGTTACTCAGAATTTCATATTCTGCTCTTAACACTAATTTATAGCATTATACCTGCTAAATTTCTCTTCTCCTCTCTAACTGTTTCATACAAACTCCCCCCCCAAAAAAAAAAATTCCCTGTCCTCTGCTAAACCATATTTCCTCTTCCTTCTCATAGGAAAAAGGGAAGTTCCAGGAGCACTGCCGCAGGCAACATAAAACGGTGAGGTGGGCTGGATTCGGCCCACGGGCCTTGTGTTTGACACATGTGCCCTAGAGGAAAGTAGGGACAGGGGAGACATGATTCAGACGCTCAAATACTTGAAAGATATTAACATAGAACAAAATCTTTTCCAGAGAAAATAAAATGGTAAAACTTGAGGGCATAATTTGAGGTTGAGGAGTGGTAGACTAAAGAATAATGTTGGGAAATTCTTCTTTACAGAAAGGGTGGTTGATGCCTGGAATGTGCTCCTGAGGGAGGTGGTAGAGAGGAAAACAGTGACAGATTTCAAAAAAGAATAGGATGAACACAGAGGATATCTAATCAGAAAATAATGGTATATACTGAAGAACTAAGGCCAGTACTGGGCAGATTTGCATGGTCTGTGTCCCATATATGACCATTCAGTTCAGGATGGACTGGGGAGGACTTCAATGACTGATGGGCTGAAGTGAGCTTTGACGGAGACTCCAGTGGATGGAGCCTAAACACAGTACCAGGCAGAGCTCTGGGTTTCTGACCCATTAACATCTAAGAAAAAGGACAATTTAAATTAAATCATTAATTTATAGAGAGTGTACAGTTGGGCAGACTGGATTTGGATCTTTATCTGCCTTCATTTACTATATTATTATAGAATATTTTTTATTTTGTCAATAATAGGTTTGAGCCACTTTTTCTTTTTAAATACCAATTTTTCTTTAAAAATTTAACTTCACCATGCATCTCACTCACAATCTCAATATTTTTTCTCCTTGTAGAAAATCCGTGGGGGGCGTGGCTTGGCAGCGCAACAGAATGGCTGGCTGATTGAAGAACTCCTCATACTCGGCAGTTGTTTTTTTGTTTTTTAATAATTAAGCAATTTATTTTTAAAATATAAAAGGAAAAGAGGTGAAATGGCTTCTTTAAAGCAAAGAAGCTAGAAAATGCTTTCTCTACGGGACTAAAAGCAAAGAGATTAAAGGCAGAATCAGTCACAGCTGCTCAAGTTCCCTTACCGAAAGAAGGTACAGAATCTGTGTCTGTGGATATTATGGAGGAGCTTTGGATTATCATAATGTTGTTAAAAGAAAATACAGAAAATATAACAGCTATGAGAGAAGAGATCTCTAGCCTTACCAAGCAGTTAGAGATGTCTAATCAGCGTGTGGATCAGTTAGAGTCCCGCATTGAGAAAACGGAAGTGGATCAGAGGCAGTGCAAGAAAGATCATGCTGAGTTTAAGGACCTGCAAAAATGTATGGAGGCTTATGAAAATCATTCTCATAGAATCCTTGGGATGGCTGAAGGATCGGAACGGAAAGATTGTGTCACCTTTCTAGAAGATTTGCTGCCAAAATTATTTTCTATTTCAACGAAGTATACATTTGAAATAGAACGAGCACACAGGATTCCTGTGAGGCAGTTTAATGGACAGCCCAGACCAAGACCTATTATATTTAAAGTAATCAGATTTCAGCACGCATTAGAAATATTGCGGCTTGCTAAAGAAAAGAAGAAATTGGAGTATAAAGACTCTAATCTTATGTTTGTGCCTGATTTTGCCCCAAAAATGGAAGAGAAAAGAAAGCAGTTTTTATTATTACGGCCCCAATTACAGAATTAGGGGCAAGGTATGGCTTGTACTATCTGGCTTATATGAGAGTGACTTACAATAATCATACTGCAAGGTATGAAGATCCTGTTAAATTACAGCAATATATTGCAGATGTGAGAATCCTATGGAATAGTCAGTGAAGAACAAGGATATGACATATATTTTTAAAAAAGAATAATAATATATAATAATAATAAAAACACTTATATTATTTAATCATTTAATTGTAAAGGTTATATTAAATATATTTTGAGATAAGAAGAAGATCTATGAAGAAACATTTATTATGGGCAAAAGATTTGTATTTCTATCTTCAAGATGGAATTCCACTGTGCAGTTAAAGTTTAACTATCAGCAAGGCTCACGTCCTGTGAAGTTCTGAAGCGGCTGTTAAGATGTTATATGGACTTTCTTTATATTACTGGGTCAGGCTGAAGATCTGAAGAATGAGGATAAACTGTTATACAAGGTGATTAAAGTTATCAAAGGTACTTTTCAATTAAAGAAGAAGTGAAAAGGAAAAACAAAACAAAAATAAGTTGGTTTTGTGAAAGATACGTCGGGCTCAACAATACGACAAAGCAGGCTTCATCTGCTCTAAGTTTTTTCTATTGGAGGCACTTTTCATTACAATTAGAGAGAATTTAATATGGATTGTTTAACAAAAGGAATTTGAGAGTTTTCGATAAATAACACAGCGAGCTTCATTATTTCAAGTACTCTTAATATCGAATATACTTTTTGCTAGGATGAAATCAGCAGAATGAAAGGAAACGTCAAGCTTAAGATGAATGAACTTGAAGTTATGGGCATATCACAATTCATTTTTCTTTGTTTTTTTGTGTCATTTTCCTTTTTATTGTTTAAGGGGTCAGAATAGTAAATTTTAGTTTAGTTAAATAGCTAATGCCATGAGTTTTGGTTAATGTGTGAAAGTGATGAGGTTTGAATGTTAAGTATACTATGAAGTTTATGTGTAAGGAGATAGATGGAGTACTAGATCTATGACTTATGTTAGAGAGTTATGATTTGATGGAGTCCTTCAGATGAATTGGGAACAAATAGAGATTTAGTATGGATTGAGTGTTACTATATTCAAGAATGTATATTTGCATATATATAATTGAGAATTTTATAAATTGGGGATTGGTTTGGTATGAATGGATTTCAGATGTATAGTTAAAGAGTTTTTTTAATAAACATATTAGGATTAATTGTAAGGGGGAAAGGAAAAGGGGAGAAAAAGAAAAAAGAGAGAAAGGCGAAAGGGGAGGGAAAAAGAGAAAGAAGGAGAGGGGAGGGAAGAAGAGAAAGGATGAAGGGGGGAAAAGAAAAGATTGGGAAGGTACTAATTGGATAATTTATTTATTTATATGTATTTTAATGAATTCTGTTTTATTCTAATTATTAACATGAAGGAATAGGAATTGAGTTTGAAGGTTTAATTATTTATGGAGTCATGGTAGGATTAGTGATATTGAATTTTCATTATTTCACTATTCAATTATATATTGGGTAATCGTAAAGATTAAATCATGATTTTCTGAAAACTCTGCTTTAATATTTGATTGGATAAGATTATATTAGAAGATATATAATTTAGTTCTAGACCAATACATTTCTATTAAGGATATAATTTTAATCATAAAAAAGTATATCATAATTTTTAAAGTAGTGACTAAAATTCCATTGATTTAGTTCTTATATTGGCTATATTATGAATAATTGGGAATGATAATATAATTACATAAAGTAATATGATTTTTAAGATTTGCTTAAAGTATGAGATGATAGGTTGCTGAGGAGGGATTTTTTCAATTTACTGGTCTTGATGTATGTTGTCAAGTGTTCATATTTTGTATGGGGTAAGGGTGTGGATGAGTATATAGGGGACTTATGGGAGGGAAAATGGATGTGCGTTAATCTAAGGCCTGATTAGCCAATCAGACCTTAGACTTAGTGGGGATGGGCGGACCCGCTATGCCTAAGGCCTGATTGGTCCAGGCTTCTAGAGCCTGAGCCAATCAGGCCTTAGACTTCGGCGGGATGGGCCGGGAAAGGGTGGGCCCGCCTCATTTTGACCAGGCGTGCCTACCGGCTGGACGGGCAAGACCCATCTGGCCGTAAGAACAGGTTAGTTTGGTGGGGTGGAGGTTTGGGGGTTGTTAGCGCCGGGGGGGGAGGGTGCGTCTTCGGGCAGGAGGGATTGGGCACCCTTCCTGCCAGTGATCGATATTGTCGGGGGGGGAGGGTGCGTCTTCAGGCAGGAGGGATTGGGCACCCTTCCTGCCAGCGATCGGACAGGCCACGGCCCGCTATACTTATAGCGGCAGAGAGATCCCTTGCCGCGATAAGTGTAGCGGGCCGTGTCTAATCTAACCCGATTCTCTAACCAGCATCTGTAACATGGATGCTGGTTACAGAATCGGGGTTTAGTGTAGGCCGATTCTGAATAGGGCGCCTCTCCCGGGCGTCCTATACAGAATCAGGGCCTAGGTGTCTTGCAGGCCTCGCCTTCAATATAGGCGGCCTGCCTGGGGAGCATTTTTTTAAAAAAACGTGCATCCCAATTGGCTGATTAGACAGCTGTAGGACGCCTACAGCTGCCTAAAATCGGGACGCACTTTTGGAGAATAAGAGCCTGTTTTCCCCTGCTGTAGGGAAGAAAGCTGGAGTTGCTATTTTGGTACCTTAAAAAATGTTTGACTACCTTTAACATGATATATATGGATCCTTTGGAAAGGTGGATTCAAGTGAAAATGAGCTCAGGGAAAGATACCTTGATACTGTTTAATATATATGCACCTAATTCGAATCAGACTGAGTTTTTTAAAAACTTTCAGCAATTAATATTACCATTATCTGCCTCCAATTTAATTTTGGCAGGGGACTTTAATGCAGTAATAGATCCTGTATTGGATAAAAAGCCTAGTAAAATATTAAAATCTTTAGGATTAGATAATTTGATAAATTCCTGTAGTTTAAAAGATATTTGGAGGATTCTTTATTTCAATGATCGGGAATTTTCATTTTACTCCCATGTTCATAAATCATTTTCCAGAACTGATTATATATTTGTTTCAGATAATTTAGTTCAACAGATTAAGAAGGCAAATATAGATCCAATTATTTTATCAGATCACAAGTGTATTTGGATTGATTGTGAGATAGATGGACAAGAGAATAATAGACCTGTTTGGAGGTTCAATAATGCATTGCTGGCAGATTCCAAATTTATGGAAGAATTTCAATTGAAAATAAATTAATTTTTTCAAACTAATGCTTCAGAAGAAATCTCTCAGGAAACATTAAGGGATGCCTTTAAAGCTACCTTGAGAGGACACATAATTTTGTATTCAAAATATATTAGATAACAGCTAAATAAAGATTTTCTAATCTTAGAACAAAATATTAAAGAACTGGAATTTAAATTAAATGCAAAATGGGAACAAAATACTTTTCAGACTCTTCTAAAAGAAAAATATAGAAACAATGAGATTTCTTCACAGTTGGCCAGGAAAGAGTTGATATCCCATAAATCTTTGTATTATGGAAGCTCGAATAAGGCAGGAAGATTACTAGCTAATTATCTTAAAGCAAAAAAAAAAAAAAAAGAGTAAACATAATGGCTATTACAGATGAGAATGGAATAATTCAATCTCAAATTGGAAATATCTTAAAACAATTTTTGAAATTTTATAAAAGTTTGTATTCTTCTGAGCATTATTCAACTAAAGAGAAAGATGGTTTAGAGTTTTTACAGTTGATTGAGGGGCCTAAAATTCCTGATCATATGAAAAGAAGTCTCGAAGCACCTATCTCACAAAAAGAGATTCAGAAGGCTTTAAAGTCCCTTAGAGTTGGATCCGCTCCAGAAGGTGATGGTAGAGTTTTTTAAAATCCTTTCAAATTACCTTGTTACCTCATCTATTCAATTTATATCAGTCTCAACTAAATAAAGGTTGTATTACGGGTACTATGGCAGAATCTTTAACAATAGTTTTGCCAAAGCCAAACAAAGATCCTATGTTGGTTTCAAACTATAGGCCTATCTCTTTGATTAATGTGGATGGAAAATTGTTAGCTAAAGTATTGGCTTTACGTTTGAACAAGGCTCTCCCTTATATTATTGGTATGCACCAAACAGGATTCGTTGCTCAAAGACATTCTTCAAATAATACCAGATTAGCTTTTCATATGTTAAACTTAACAAAAGAAATGAAAGATCCGGCCTTCTCTGTATCCTTGGATGTAGAGAATGCATTTGATCGAGTAGAATGTGCCTTCATGTATCAGGCAATGGATTGGTTTGATATTGGTTCTGGATTTATACAAATGATTCAATCCTTTGTATAGTTCCCCTTCTGCTAGATTATATATAAATAATACTTTTTCAGAAAGGTTCTGTTTAAAAGGGTTGTCCGTTGTCTCCTTTGTTATTTGATATTGTTCTGGAACCTTTACTTTTAGCTATTCAACAAGCAGAGGAGATAAGGGGTATTCTTTATGCAGGTCGGGAATATAAAATATCTGCATATGCAGATGATATTTTGATTCATTTGAGAAATCCTGAATCGACCATTCCACATTTACTGGATTTGATAGACAGATTTGGAAAATTCTCTGGCTATAAAATAAATTGGAATAAATCAGACATTCTTCCACTAAATGTACATTGTGTAAAAGGATTATTTGATTCATTTCAATTTAGTTGGAAGGAAGATGGAATAAAATATTTAGGTATTTGGATAAAAAGTACATTGGAAGAAACAATGAAGGTAAATGAAAAATCCTTATTGTTGAAGGTTACGGAATTGTGTGAGCAATGGAATCCTTTACATTTGTCTTGGTGGGAAGAATTCAAACAGTAAAGATGATTTTGCCTGTGGTTTGTTACCAAATGGATATGTTGCCAGTTTATTTTCAAGGGTCCTTTTACAAAAAATTAAATAGTCTACTGTCAAAATTTGTTTGGCTTGGGAAAAAAATCAAGAATTGCTTTAGTATCGTTACAAAAACCAATTGTGGAGGGTGGGGTAAATTTTCCCAATTTTTATAGGTATCATCAAGCCTATATAATGTGTCAAGGTATGTATTGGATCCTCCCTGAGCTTATGGAACATCAACCGGATTGGCTATATCTTGAATGGAAAATTATGGGCTCCTTTTATCAAGCTGCGGTAGGCGGTTAACGCCTACCGCACTAGTTAAACCGCACCGTTAAACCGCACCGTTAAACCGCCTGCCGCACTAGTCGCTAACGCCTCCATTGATGAGGCATTAGTTTTTTGGTGTACTGTGGGGGTTAGCGCGTGATGAAATGCCCGACACGCTAACCCCTGTAGTGCACCTTGATAAAAGGAGCCCTATGTCCCCTATGCGACTATCACATGTACTAAGTATCAGATTACCTAGATATGCTAAGGACAACATAATTTTATTGGATACTTGGAAAACAATTAAATTTCTTGATAAATTAACAAAGGTTCCAATAATGAATTCTACTTTACAGTCCTTATGGTTAAACTCCAAGATTCAAATAGGCGGTGCTGAGATCGCATGGAAGAATTGGATGCAGGCAAATATTAGGAAATTAGATGACGTCATATCTAAGGGAAAACTGCTTGAGTTTTCACAACTGCAGCATTCATTTGGCATTTCAAAGTCTCAACAATATAGGTGGTTGCAGTTGAAGCAGGCTATTCAGAGTGGGTTCCCTGAATGGAAAAATTTAAAAACTTATTTCAGCTTGCAGATCCTTTGCTACCAAACAGATTTAATAGGACATCAGGCTGCCCAGTGGTACAAATTGATTTCTGGATTTTTAAATAAGAAGCAAAAAAATAGTCTTAGAGACATTTGGAGTATCGAGATAAAACAGTATATTTCTGTATCTCGTTGCCCACGAATTTGGACTTGGAGATTGAAATGTAAAATGTCAGCATCTATGAGACAAATATGGTTATTTTTATTGCATAGGATTTTCTGGACCCCAGTTCGGTTAAATAAATTAGATAATTCTAAATCTAATAGATGTTGGCATTGTCATATTGATATAGGGACTTTGGATCATCTGATATATTTTTGTCCATTGATACTTAGTTTTTGGAAGTCAATTTGGGGACAAATTAATCTTATTCTTGAAGCATCTATCCCCTTGACATATGAGGCGATAATATGTGGAACGATTCTTCATGTTAAAACCCACTTTAGATAAAAATAAAAGTCGCCTTTTCATGATTTTGACAGGAATAGGGGTTCAAATGATTACATATAATTGGAAAAATCACGATAGGATTAATTTCAATTTTTGGTAGGCAACTGTGTGTACAACATATAAATATGAAAAGATTATGGCAGAACATTTAGGTATTAGCAAGTCCTTTAATGAGGTATGGGGTCCATTGACTAATTTTATTATGTTATAATTAAAATTATAATTCTCTTTTGTTTTCGTTAGATTCCTTTACACATCCAGGGAGGGTAGGGGGGGTGGAGGGGGTAGAATATTTATTTGGAAGAGTAAAATTAATTTTTTTTATTATATTGATAGCATAAGATATAATATTATTGTTTATAACTAGGATAAGAAGGGGAGGAAAAATTGTTTAATGTAATAATTGTGATAACAATGTATTTTCATATAGTTTTTCTGATTCTTCAATTGTATATATTATAAAAGTTTGAAATGTCAATAAAGATTTACAAAAAAAAAAAGAAAAGAAAATCTGTTTAATTTTCTTTTTCAGTGGATTTGTTCTGTACTTCAGACACTCTCTCATACATCAAAACTCTCATTCAGCCAAAAATATCACCTTTTCAATCAATAAAAAATTCAGTCACTCACTTTTCTCCTTTTTTCTGTTCATACAGACATTGAATAATTATTCTTACAACTTTCCTGCCCTAAAAACCCTCTCAAGAGGAGCTCAGAATGAAACAGCCATTCCTTTCACAGTTTCTTCTTCAACTGCCTCTGAAATCTGCAGTACAGGAGAAAACAACTGCTCAGCACCAGTTTTCTCCCATGTTGTGCATGAACTTTCCGTGGATGTGAAACCCTCTGCATGCTTCAATGTAGCATACTTCATATTCTGTTTGCAGATTAACAAGATGTGTTTTCCAAATATGAGTAATTTTTTTCTCATCCACAGTTCCCAGTGAAGAAATGTTTAACTCAGATTTCCACACAAACTGAAACATTTTTTATTTTATTTTATATATTCTAACATTATCAACCAATTCAATGTCAAGCATTTACCCCACTGTTCTGCTTACTCTTATTTCTCCTTTTCATTTGCTGTTCCTCCAGCGCTGAGCACTCTGTGTCGCTCAGTCCCTCAATCATCCCACTGACTCAGCTCTCAGCCCACCAAAACCTGGTTCAAATTCACAGGTTTAAACTACGAGCGGCTCGCTCTTCTTCCATAAAACCTCACATAAATTCCAGGAATGCCCCCAATCTGCCAATGCTCCTCCCATAGCTGTGCCCTCTTTTTGGATCCACCAAACCATGCATACAAATTTTAATGAATGCTCAATTAGTGTCAATAATTATGAGTGTCAGCTATTAGTGATAATCGGCATGTTATTCAATTGTGCGAGAATACTGAGCGAGTGCCCAAATGACTGTGTCCAATTTTTTGTACCATATATAGAATTAGGCAAAATAAAACAAGCATAGATAATTCCACTGTAAACTTGTCAGGGTCTGAAGCTTTAAGTAACAGATCTCTCAAGGCCTTCTGGATTTTTTCCGCTGTGATCTTATTATTCAATTCTGCTTGTTATACAGAGAAGGTCAGATGTGACAAGTACGGTAAAAAATCACTACATTCCTGTCCTTGTAAAGTATTTGAAGCTGTATACAACTCTGTATAATGTTTCCAAAATTCCTCAAAAATTGCTCTGTTGGAATGAACTGATTCTCCTGCCTCTGTAATTATAGCACGCATTCTCTGTCCATCATGCTTCGTCTCCAGATATTGTATTGACAGAAGAATGGCACAATCAGGGCAGGATTAATTCATCGAGGGCCCCTAGGCACACAAGTACACTGGGCCCCCCTGCCCCGCCCCACCCCACCATGCTGCGTTAGAAGGAAGCTTTGGGCAAGTAGCACCGCTTGCACAATTACAGTTCCCGTTGCCTTTCTTACCCACGTTGCTTGCTTGTCTTATTTTCCGTCGATTGGGGGGAGGGGCCGCGTTGCCGATTGGGGTGGGGCCCTTATTGCTGATCGAGGAGGGGGGGCCCGCATTGCCGATTGATGCTGGAGGGGCCCATCGCCGTTTAGAAAAACAATGTTGATGCCCTCCTTCATCGGGCCCCTCTGACCATTTTGGGCCCTAGGCACGTGCCTACTTGGCCTATTGGTTAATCCTGCCCTGGGCACAATTAGATTCCTCATAATAATGAGGAGTCACTGCCCAGGAAAAGGATCTAGGTGTCACCATTCATAATACGTTGAAACCCTCTGCTCAGTGTTCAGTGGTGGAGATGGAAGCAAACAGAATGTTAGGAATTAGGAAAGTAATGGAAAACAAAAATTGGAATTTTATAAAGACTTTGGACTCCTTTTACGAAGGTGCGCTAGCAGTTTTAGCGCACGCACCGGATTAGCGCGCGCTGGCTGAAAATCTACTGCCTGTTCAAAAGGAGGCGGTAGTGGCTAGCGCACGCGGCAATTTAGCATGTGCTATTCCGCGCGTTAAGGCCCTAGCGCGCCTTTGTAAAAGGAGCCCTTTGTATTGCTCCATGGTGGGACCGCATCTCAAATACAGTGCGCAATTCTGGTCACTGCATCTCATAAGGGACATTTTTGATATAAATCCAGTACCAAACATGCCCATTTTCAAAACTGGAAAACGCCTATCTTGTTTTCTGAAAACGGATGTGTTTGTGCTTGGTGAATCTACCTTTTTGAACCATTTTCAGAAAAACACATTCAAAAGAAAAACACACAAAACAAGCCATTGGGATGTAGGAGGGGCAAATATTCTTAGTAACCTGGCCAGACATCCCAGGAGAGCAGTGTGACACCCTAGGGGGCACTGCAGTGAATCTCGCGTAAAATGTCCCAGATACACATCTCACCATAGCCCCCTAAAACCCACCAAAAAACAACTGTACCCAACTGCACACCATACTAATAGCCCTTATGCCTGCAGGTGACACATATATGTGGGTATGGTGGGATTAGGATGGGTTTTGGAAGGCTCACAAATTCCATTGTAAGTGCAGTGGTTTGAGTGGAGTATGAGCCTGAGTCCCCATCTCTATTATTCACTACACCACCCACCAGGCTATTCCAAAAACTTGCTTGGTGCTCTACTAAAACTAGCCATAACATCTGAAGATGTCATACATGCAGATATGTACTGTTTCATTCACATCTTCAGGGGGTAGGAAGGGGTCAGTGACCACTGGTGGAGTGTGGGAGGGTTTATGCTTACTTCCCTCCAGTGATCATCTGGATAGTTTGGGCACCTTATAGGTACTTATTTGTTGTTACAACAGGTCTAACCTCGGACATTGAAACTCTGCTCTGGATGCATTTTTAAATGTTTGATTATGGCAGAAAAATATCCAGTTAACTAGGGTTACCATATGGCTCCAGATAAAGGAGGACAGATTGAGACATCTGGATTTTACTCCACTAAAAGCAATGGAAGTAAAGCCCAAATGTTTCAATCTATCCTCCCTTTTCTGGAGTCACATTGTAACCCTAGCATTAAAATGCACTACCTAGTTAGCACATGAATACCATGTCAACCTTTATCTAAGGTTACCAGATTTTGCATCTGGAAAAAGAAGATGTGTGGCCCTGCCCTGTTCTGCCCCCAGGCTTGCCCCATTCTGCCCGCACAACCCCAACCCCCCGCAAATCTCATCTCTTTGGGCCGAGTCTGAAGTGCATCTGTGCATGCGCAGTTGTAACACGATGACATCACAAGCATGTGCAGATGTAACATGTGCAGTTGTAACATGATGACATCCACGCATGCACAGATGCACTCCAGGCTCGGCCATGATCTCCACAGCTTTCAAAACCCAGACAAAGTGCCGGAGCGGAGTAGAATGGGTACAAGTGCCTACAATCGGGACCCCGTTTATAGAATCCAAGCCATACTATCCAATATTTAGTCCACCGCAGCTCTCAGAATTGAATATCTGGATTTTAGTGACCACCTGCAAGGTAACTGCTTACTTAGCTGATTATCAGATTGAAACTCACCATTAACCAGTACGTAGGCATTTTGTCCATGCTCTGCCCCAGCCTAACCCTAACCTAACTGGAGATGGCCAGTTAGCAACAATATTCAGTGGCACTAACCAGTTAAGTGTTGTTGAATATTGTGTGAGTGAAGTTCAAGTTAGATGGCATAAAACTGGACTGTACCAAATGGGTAGTATCCTATTAAAATAGACCTCTTTAAAGCAGTAGAATAAACCATGTTGAAATACAATCACTGACAGAATCGCATATAGAGATTGCAGAAACACAACTTGTGTTGAGTCACGAGCCAAGTTATTTATGGTGATCGTGAAATAAAGTGTTTAAAGGAGCACCACTGTATTGCTTTTCCATCAGCCCCCCTGTATTTTGTTTGTGTGGCTTCTTTGTGGAAGATTGCTTCTTCTGTTTGTTTTGACTGTTGAATGTCATGTGCCAGATCATTCAGTAGAGTTTAATCAATCAGGAACCTCTTCTGCCCAGTTACACCCTTTTGAAAATGAGGCAGAAAAAATGTAGGCCCCCTTTTATGAAGCTGCATTAGGCTTTTTATCACTGGTCAAGACAGCATTAGCTCCGCCACTCATAAAATTCCTTTAAGCGTCAGAGCTAATACCATCAGAGCCAGCAATAAAAAAAAAACCCTAACGTGGCTTCGTAAAAGAGGGGGCTAATTTTGTAATATCACATGTTGTACTTTATAATTAGCATGAAGCATTATCAAGCATACCTGGTGATTAAAAATTGAAGATTGAACATGATATAGTGGTGAAAATTAATCCCCAGAATAGGCAGTTGTTCTATTTTGGGGGGAGGGGGGTCTTCTTCACAATCTAAATTTTACATGCTTTTGCTCTGAACATCTAAACAGGGCTTCTTGTGTATATTTGAGATTTAAATCCTGTCCACTGGTATTTGATATATTATTTTGGGTGTTCAGATCCCTAGCATTCCAAGCGGGCAAATGGAACAAATGCCTCACAGCCCTCATCTCCAATTCCCCCCCCTACCAAATGTTCAGAAAGTTAATCAAAACTTACCTGTTTGACAAATTCCTCTAACTTCTCCCCACCTCTTCCTGACCTCCTCCTCTGACCTCGACTTCCCTCCAGACTCTCCGACTCCTCCAATCTTGTCAGCCACTAAATGGCTTAACAAAATGGATCACTCTATCCAACTAATTACCCTGTTTTCGTTACTCCCCATACTAAATGCCTCTGCTCTGCCTTATCGAACACCGCAGTATGTATTTATGCCGTAGGTAAATCTGCTGTATGTAACACCGCTCTATGTAACTTACAGCGGTGTAACTTCTCTGCAAATGTAACCTAGCTGTAAAATAACTTCACCGTAAATGTAACATCGCCAAAAATGTAAACGTAGCATCGCCGAAAATGTAACTTCACTGTAAATGTACAGTCTCTTCATCTGTAAACCGCATAGAACTTCCATGGTAATGCGGTATACAAGAATAAAGTTATTATTATTATTCACAAAGCAAGACATGGAGTCAGACCAAAGGCAGCTAGTGACATTCTGGGTAGACTTTCAAGGATTAGGCATTAGCTCTTCTTAGCAATTAGTGCACTACTGACAAAAAAAATGGAAAGTTCAGGTTGGTCTAGTGGTTCAAGATTGGATAACCAACATTTGGGAAATTCTGGGATATGAAAAATCAGCATCCCTAAGGAATCAGTATGATCAATGTATGAATACTTAGAAACATAGAAACATAATGGCAGATAAAGGCCAAATGGCCCATCTAGTCTGCCCATCCGCAGTAACCATTATCTCTTTCTCTCTCTGAGAGATCCCATGTGCCTATCACAGGCCCTTTTAAATTCAGACACAGTCTCTGTCCCCACCACCTCTTCCGGGAGACTGTTCCACGCATCTACCATCCTTTCTGTAAAAAAAAGTATTTCCTTAGATTACTCCTGAGCCTATCTCCTCTTAACTTCATCCTATGCCCTCTCATTCCAGCACACATTGTGAAAATCCCATGTAAGTATGTTCTTGTTAGAGGCTAGCTCTACTTAGCAGGGTTCCCTGTAATTATCTGAGTCAGAAGAAAAAAGTCTATTAATGAGGTCTAAATAGCAGGCTCTTTAATTCATAGTTCAACAGCTAGAGTCTCTTCACCCTATGCCAGCTCTGTATTTAACTTCTTTTTTTTTCTGTTTGTCATCCATTATTGATTTAAATATAGTTCCCAAGGTTGAGAAATTAATTATATTAATTGAGACCTAGTTCAATTTGCTTAAGCTAGGAAGCTCATTATAACAGAAGTGGTTTACCCTTGTAAGTTGTTTAAATTGTTTGAACTTGTATTTTATTTCTCAAGGAAATATGATTACACTATAGGGTGGAAAACTTCAATAAAGAGAAAGTAGAAACTTCATTGTAAGTATATGACTGGATTCAAAATAGTATGTACTTATAATACAGTCAAAAAACTAGGCTGACTCATCAATGTCTTCTGCTTCAGCCTTCTGGGCAACCTTGTGCTTTGCATATGTTCTCATTTTCACCCCACATAATTAACATCTGAGCATAGTGACAGTTCTGAGAAATGGCAAAGTTATTAATGACCGTCATGATCCTATTAAAAATGCAAAAGATCAAATTCAGTCTGAAATCTCAATCAAAACACAAAGGGCAAGATATTAAGACTGTTTTCTTGGTATTTCCCTATCTTGTTAAGTAGACGAACAAAATGGATACATAAGCAGTTTGGAAGAGCGTTGTCATAACCTTGGTTTAGACCCTGTCAAAAATTATACAAGTTGTGTTTTAAGAAATTAAAAAGAAAAAGAAAGCGTTAAGGTACCATTGCATGGAACTAAGTTGCCGTGATGTGGCATTAAGGTTGTCTTAAAGGTGCTCATTTATTATTTTAAATATAGGGCTCCTTTTACGAAGGTGCGTTAGGGCCTTAACGCGCGCACTAAAATGCTGCGCACGCTAGCCACTACCGCCTCCTCTTGAGCAGGCAGTAGTGTTTTGCTAGCGCGCGCGCTAATCCGGTGCGTGCACTAAAAACGCTAGCGTACCTTCGTAAAAGGAGCCCATAGTATTTCACAGAACGTTTGCCAGAACATATTGTTACTGAGTCTGAAAGGACATTTTCAACTACTGCAAGATCTTTAAGGAAATAAAGTCAATTTGCAACAGTTGTCTCGGTACTATCAGATTCACTGTCTGCTGCCGACCGACACCGTTGAATCAGAGTGCTCATTCATCTTGAGAAGCAATATCGTCAGCCTTGATTGGTGAATGTGATCCAGAAACTGTTCTTTGTTTCTTCCTGAGTTACTATGGTATTGTGGTTGACAGTGCAGACTCAATCTCGTGGAAAGTAATAGCTCAAAATTGAAACTTTTAGTGTCACTGGGTATAGTCAATAGATCCCGCAGTGTGATGCACTTGTTCTTTTAACACAGTTGACAGCATTGACGCCTAACAACTTCTGTTCTTTTCTGATTTGGCCTGAACATTTTTGTGTTCGCTTTGCTTTTACACTGAATGCAGACCACATATAAAATCTACCAAGTTAGTATGATTTCCTCTTGTGAGCAATAAGAAAGAAGAACAGAGGAGGAATTTTAAAAATGCAGTAGCAACATTTTAGAAGATTGCTCATGTCTATCACTATTCCAGATAGCCCTTCGGCTAAATCTGTGAACTCAGAAACACACTGTATATAACACTGAGTTCAGCTGTTAATTTTTTTTTTTTTAAACAAAGCTATTCTAAAAAGCTTCAATTTAAAGGGCATATAGATTTTTTTTTTTTAAATAAATGAAGGCAGTCTGCAGCACTCTAAGCTTACTTCTCTGTATATTCAGTCTTTTTATTCACTGTTGCACATAATTTGGTTCTGGGAGTGAATGCTAATCAGCTTTGATCATTACATTTTATGACCAACAATTCTGAGCCCTAGCTATTCTCTTAAAACCTGTTTTGATTTGTCCAAGGAAGTATATCAAGGAATGGAAGCCAAGTAAGTCTGAGTTTGAAACCTAATGAGATTGTTAAATGCTTTAGTTCTATATTTTTATGTTACTTGTTAATTAGAAAAATAATCTACAGTGCATTAAATCTTTGAAATAAAGGCTTTTTTCAGCTTTAAAATAATGAACACTTTGAGGAACTAATAAATAATTCAAGAAAGTAACTTTAGTTTGACTGCTGCACACAGTTTTTGAATGCTCTATGCCCTTCTCTCGCTCGTCTTCTTAAAGAAAAACTCACTATAGAAATACAAGCCATGGAGCTTATACAAACAGAAACAGCAGAAGAGAAGGCTGCTTTACAGAGCTCCCATGTCCACATTCTTAGCATCAGGTAATGGCTGGGGTTCTGTCAAAAGGGACTGATGACATATCAAAAAAAAAAAAAAAGTAAACTACAGTACCTTGCTTGCTATCAAGCTTTTACCAACTCTTTCTGTTTCAGGCCTATCCATTACCTTCTTGCTGTATAGTGAAACACTAGAGCAAGAACTTGAATTAGTAAGAGCTGAAGTGGGATTGTAATTGGAGCTTGCACTTAGATAAACAGATACTCAGATTTGAAACTTGCAGATAGTAAAAGCAAGAATAGAGCTGTATAAGGTCCTGTAAATCTAGAACTGGAGTTAAGAGACAGATCACAAGGATAGAACATGGATTGAAAAGTATCTGTAATAACAAGTCTGGAACTTTTGATATCAATAAGTAGCACTTGGTGATTGTTGCTCTCTCACTGCCAGTAGTCCTCAATACTCTGCATAGGTAACCCGTTCTGGGCTGCCTGGGGAGGACAGAATATAAATCAAATTAAATAGAGTACTTTGCTTAAAATCCTGGGCTTAGTTTATTGAACCAGAACATACACAGGTAGGGCTACTCAGGGAAGGATTAATTCTTCTAGGGCCCCTAGGCACATAAGTACACTGGGCCCCCCCTGGCCCTGCCCCACCCCTAATCCGCCCATGCTCTGCCCAGTTCCGCCCCCGACTCACCCATGTCCCGCCCCCATTTATCTGTTTTCTTCTTTACTTCTTTATTTCCACTTGTATTTCTTTTTTTTTATTCAAAACAAACAAAGATGAGTATGCCAGTGCACAGTTTTTCTTCTATGCAACCCCCAAACATCTCTGAACAAATCCACCTTCCTTCCCTTCCCACCTACTTACCCAAGAATTTAACTCTGAACCCTTTCCATGCATATATGAAAGTGTTCAAATATTTGTAAAACAGTAATACTATCTGAAATATAAGTCTATATTAATAACCAAGTTTACAACGCCTCTCAACTGCCTCACTCTACATCACCCAACTGTAACCCATATGTATGTATAAACAGCCAAATCTGTAACTCCTCTAGTACGTTCCACTCCATGTGTGTTAACTTGCAACGAAACAACAAGGCAAGCAGTCCACCAAAGAATCCAACATAAAATAAAAAAAGATTGGCAGAAAATAAGGAGATTCAATTCAGGTTAATTCAAGGTGCTCCCAAGAACCATGCCTGATGTATTTCGCCAAACAAGCCTAGTCAACGCTAACAAAAAAACATGTCTTTCATACAAACAGGTCACAGAAAACACCTTCACCTAGTATGGAATATGTAATCACAAACTAACCTCTCCCCCCTTTTACAAAACTGTAGTATGGTTTTTAGCCATGGCCCGTGCTAAAAAAAATGCTCTACAGTTTTGTAAAAGGGGGGTTAAAATAGACAAAGATTAAATAAAACCACCAAGAAGCTGGACTCTGCATACAATGCAACACCACAGAAACAGCGATGTATGTCCCCTAAAGCAAAAAAAATAAATAAATAGAAATTTTTTTCCTACCTTTGACTTGTCTGGTTTCTTGTCAATATCTTCCTTTTATCTTTTGTCCTTCTGTGCCACTTCCAGAAACTGTATGCCTCCCCCTTCCATCTTTCTCTTCACCCACATTGGTCTGACATCCATCTTATTCCATTCCCTCCTCCAATGGTCTGGTATCTCTCTCCTCTCTTCTTCCCTTCCCTCTCCCACACCCCCATGGTCTAGCATTTCACTCTCTCTTCTCCCTTCCCCCCACTTCCATCAGCATCAGCCCCCTTTCTTTCCCTCCAACCCAATTCCATCCAGTATCCTTCCCTTTCCCTGCACACAATTCCATCAGCATCTGCCCCCTTTCTCTCCCTCCACCACCCTTCCATACCACACTGCCCCACCATCCTTCCCACCACCCTACCCCTTTTCTCTTCCTCCACCACCCTTCCATACCATCCTCCTCACAACCCTTCCATACCACCCTGCCCCCTTTCTCTTCCTCCACCACCCTTCCATGCTCCTTTCTCCCCCTCCAAACATTGCTGCTAGCTCTGCCCTCTGAGCTTCTTTGCCCGAAAGCAGCATAACAGCTGACGGCAACGGCCCCCCGCAGCAACAGCAACGATAACGCCCCCCCAGCAACTGCAATGGGCCCCCCTCCCGGCAGCAACTGCAATACAGCCAGCTCTGTTACTGGAAGGTCCCATGATGACTGCTTCTGCCGGTCCATCCCCCTCCGACGTCACTTACTTGATCCAGAAGAAGTGACGTCGGAGGGGGATGGACCGGCAGAAGCAGTCATCATGGGACTTTCCAATAACAGAGCCAGCTGTATTGCGGTTGCTGCCGGGATGAAAACCCGTTGCCATTGCTGCCAGGAGGGGGAACCCATTGCCGTTGCTGCTGGGAGGGGGGCTCGTTGCCGACAATGTGTGTCGTGTTCTTTCAGCGGGCCCCCCTCATCGTTTCAGACCCTAGGCACATGCCTAGTGTGCCTATTTATCAATCTTGCCCTGGGGCTAGTCTCAGTTAGTGCGCTGGTCTTTGACCAGAGGGCCGCCGCGTGAGCGGACTGCTGGGCACGATGGACCACTGGTCTGGCCCAGCAGCGGGAATTCTTATGTTCTTAACCAGTGCTGCTTGTCCTTCATGATACTCCCCCTGAAGTTCTCAACTGAAATCGCCAAGGTTTGGAGTTTTGGAGACCACACTACCGAAAGGATGTGCTGAGGATCGAGTCGGATCAGCGAACGGCCACCAGGATGGTCTTGGGGCTCAAGGATCTCATGTATGAAGAAAGATTAAAAAAATTGCGGCTGTACTCACTTGAGGAAAGAAGAGAACGGGGAGATATGATTGAAACATATAAGTACATCACGGGACGCATCGAGTCAGAAGATGATATCTTCTGGCTCATGGGACCCTCGACCACCAGAGGGCATCCGCTGAAAATCAGGGGATGGAAGTTTCATGGCGACTCCAGGAAGTACTTCTTCACCGAAAGAGTAGTGGATCATTGGAACAGACTCCCACTCCAGGTGATAAAGGCCAGCAGCGTGACGGATTTTAAGAGAAAATGGGATACTCACGTGGGATCTTTAAGGGAGTAAATTCAGGGGAGGGGATACTTGGAATGGGCAGACTTGGTGGGCTATAGCCCTTTTCTGCTGCTTTTTTCTATGTTTCTATGTTTCTAAGGTTTGTTGATGGGAGAAGCGTTAAACTGGATTTCCTCATTAATGAGGCATAATAGGATTCTACTGGCAAAATGGAAGACTTTTCATCAATCCTTGTTCTGGACCATTGATGATGTATATTATAGAGTGGGTGTTCCAGTGCTTGGAAGCAATGCTCTAGATTCATTGTCAAAGTCTCTTGGTTTTAGCAGATAATCTCTCCAATACACAGAGCAGGATTAATTCGTCGAGGGCCCCTAGGCACACAAGTCCACTGGGCCCTCTGCCCTACCCTACCCCACCCCTCTCTACCATGCCCCACCCTGTGCCCCGCCCCCATTTATTTACTCATTTTCTTATTTACTTCTTTATTTTCACTTTATTTCTTTTATTTTAAAATTCAAAACAAACAATAATGATTACCATACCAGTGGCAGTGTACCTGTACAGTATTTCTTCTATGCAACCTCCAAACATCTCTGAACAAATCCCCCTTCCTTCTTAGAGGAAGAGATCTTCAGCTGGCAGGGTTTTGGGAGGCCCACCAATTTAAATTTTGCATTTGGGTAGGAGGCATAGGGCATGGTGGGAAGAAAATTTAGTGACCGTCATTTTATTGGACTAATACATTTCTCAATTAGCTTTCAGAGGTTAAAACCTCTTTCTTCAGGTCAGTAAACTATACTGCTGTTATAGTATCCCTGTCCTGACCTGAGGAAAGGAGTTATGGTCTCTGAATTAGTAAAAAAAAAAAAAATGTATTAAAATTAGTCCAATAAACAGGATCACATTATTTCCATTTTCTATTAATAAACGATTATCAACACAGCTACAATAATACTTTATCCTAAAGCAAAAATAAATAAATAAAACAAATAGAATTTTTTTTTCCTACCTTTGTTGTCTGATTTCTGTTTTCCTCATCTCATCATTCTATTTCTTCCATCCATTGTCTGCCCTCTCTCTGCCTCTTCCATATGGCATCTGCTTTCTTTCTATACCTGTTCCAGAAACTGTCTGCTTATCCCTTCCATCTCTCCCTCCCCCCCATTGGTGTGGCATCCATATACTTCTCTCCACTCCCCCCATGGTATGGCATCTGTCTTCTTCCCTTCCATCTTTCCCTCCCTCCCAACAGATTTTAGCATCTCTATCTCTTGCTCTCTCTTTCTTCCTTTCCTCCCCTCAGTTCTGGTATCTGTCTCCTTCCTCCTTTCCTCCTCCCAAGTCTGGTATCTGTCTGTTCCCCTTCCCACTTGCTTTGGCATCTCTCTCAATGCGCCCTTCCTCCTGTTCTTCCCTGTTCTTCCTTCTCAATTTATTTTCTGCCTGTCTAAATTTTTTCTTACTATTCAGTCCTCAATTTCCATCTTTCATTGTGTCTGTCCCCCTCCCCCACACTTCCATTCAGTATCTGTCCCCTCTCCCCCATACTTTTATTCAGTATCTGTTACTCTCTATCTACCTCTTCCATCTAATGTTTCCCCTCTCTCTCACCCCTCCCATCCACTGCCCTTTCCATCCAGTGTCCGCCCTCTCTCTCTCTCTCTCTCTCTCTCTCTTCCATATAGAATATTTCCTCTTTCTATGTCCCTTTAATAAAATGTCCTGTGCCCCTTCTATCCTTTGTACATGATTCATTTCAGCTTTACCCATCTCCATTTTTCTGTCTCCACCCCTTCCCTTATACTCTGGCATCTCTCTCTTCTCCTTTCCTTCCTTCCCACTCAACTCCATTGCCTGGCATCTGGCATCTCTCTCTTTCCTTTCCTTTTATCTATATCTCCTCTCCATGCTCTGGCATCTCCTCTCCTTCCTTTTCCTCTGTCTCCTTAGTTTCTTTCCTTCCCCCCCCCCAATGCCCTGGCATCTTTCTGCTCTCATCTTCTATCTCTCCCTCCCACTCCATTATCTGGCATTTTCTCTCCTTCCATTCTTTCCTTCCCTCCTTCCTTGTCCCTGATCTGGCATCTGTCTCCTTCCCTTCCCTCCCCCTCCATGGTCTGGTATCTTCTTTCCTTCCCCTTCCTACCATGGTCTTGCCATCTCTCTTTCTTCTCCTCGCCCTTCCCTTGTCTTCCTTCTCCCTCCTTCCCTCTCTCTCCCCAATTAGATGCAGCAATATTCCTCCCCCCCTCCCCCACCGACTGCCTGGTGAGGTGAGGACAGCTTCCCTCCCATCCACTCCCTCGCTGCCCTCTTGTCCACCGCCCATAAGCCAACTGAACCCAGGCCGCAGGGCTCTAACACTGCATGCGCCGGCTTCCCTGATCCTCTAAAACAGGAAGTTACATCATTCCTGTTTCGGAGGAGAAGGGAAGCCAGTGCACGCAGTGTTAGAGCGGACTGTTAGACGTCCTTTGCAGAATCACCTTTTAGGCATTACATAGATGTCCTAGTAACATCTATAATGTTATCATGTGTTAGTGTTATGGTGTCATTAGAATGGCAATTTTATGTTGTATTTTTACATTAAAATTGTATGCAGTAAAATGCTGACACCACTATTATATTTTATTTATTTGTCTTTTAATTATTTATATACCCCTTATGTGGTATTTAAATTTGTTTCTTCTATCATATTTCTATTCTGTTCCTGTTGCCCAGGGTCACAAGGACCAGTGGGGGATCTGAATGAATAATATGAGGGTGCTAAGGCTGTAGCTCTAACCACTGTACCACACACACTCAGAGAGTAAACCGCATGTCAATTCCAAAGTCAAGCTTATATCCTCTTGATTTACAAGCAGTCATTTCTCTAGGAGAAATATCAAACATGTACCATCAATACTTGTCCAATTTCTCTTTTTTCCTCTATGTTCCTCAAAGTACATGAAAATATATATATACTGTATATGTGTGTGTGTGTATGTGTGTATATATATATATGTGTGTGTGTGTGTGTGTATATTGCATACTAATTTCATATAGTACCTAATTTCATTTTAGTTTGATACATTGTAAACCGCTTAGGTCAATAAAATGCAGGAGCAGTATATCAAATCTTAAATAAACATAAACATACTAAATCCTCTAATTTTTGGTGGAAAGAGGACACCTTGCAAAAGCAGGTCTGCTTTTGAGCGTGAGTTAGGCGCTAGATAGGTTTGAGTTAGGTGGATGTGACTTAGGCATCACTTAGGCATGCTTGAGGCGTCCGCATATAGGAGAATGGGGCTTCTATTTGGGGGGTATAAAGGACTCCAATTTGATAATAAGGTAAAATAATGTTTAATAATGCATTATTTTAGCAAAGCACATGCAAAGAAATATATATATTATATAGTAAATAATTGGGGGGTATAGAGGAATCCTCTTTGATAATAAAAGAAAAAGATGTTTAATAATGCATTACTCAAGCAAAGCACATGAAATATATATACTAAACCTCATTCCCAAAAGTCTAAGAAAATAAGAGAATCCCTACTCACAATGGCTGTGGTTCAGAGCAAGTGGACGTGTCTGATACACAGTCTTGACATCATTGTGAAATCATCAATATGCACATAGATTGCAGAATTGCACTAAAAATAATATTTATCTGCTATCATTTTTACTATGTTAATGTAGATTTCTTATGTATGCATTGCATAACCAGCTTTGATTCTCACACATCAATCAATATGGAGTGGTAGATCCAATCAGCCAATACAAAAAATGCAAATTCAGCTGTGGAAGCAAGCAAAAAAAACCACAAAATGGAGGAGCATCAAACCAGCAGGTACTAAACATACATTTTGTTTTACAAATAAAATAAGTCAAAGTATAACATCAACGGCCTGATAGAGGATGGACCACAAAGTCCACTAATCCAGCAGGTTTCCAGATTAATCAGAGGACCAACATGTTTTGACACAACAATACAAAACATATAAAGACTCTGCTATAATGGCTCAACACCATTCTCACTTAGTAAAAATGTATAGTGCATACAGCTAATCCCATAAATTAGTAATCCCCTTATATAAGTGAGTAGACGATCATACAGGGAGATTGTAGCGCAGTGGTTAAAGCTATAGCCTCAGCACCCTGAGGTTGTGGGTTCAAACCTATGCTGTTCCTTGTGACCCTGGGCAAGTCACTTAATTCCCCCATTGCACTAGGTATATTAGATAGATTGTGAGCCACAGACAGGGGAAAATGCTTGAATACCTGAAAAAATCCATGTAAACCATTCTGAGCTCTCCTGGGAGAATAGTATGGAACAATAAATAAATAAGTTTAAATGAATTTGGTATTATGCACAAACTCTATTAGAAAAGGTCAAGTTTAAACTGTTGTTCTGCATGTGTTGATTTAAATACAAACCTTAACAACCTCTTCACACAAATTTTACCACCCAGATCCTCAGCAACATCACACTAGGCTAAAATTTTTTTCATTTACCTAGTGATTAACATGTCAACTCATCACTGGATGTATATTTAATTTCTGCACTTTCTTAAATCCCAACTTGTAACATAAATATATTTGTTTTAGTTATAATTAAAGTTTATCAAGATACTTAGGGCTCGTTTTACTAAGTTGCGTTAGGGCATTAACGCGTGGAATAGCGCACGCTAAAATGCCACACACGCTAGACGCTAACGTAACGCAGGTTTAGCGCATGCTAAAATGCTGCGTGCGCTAAATATGCTATCGCAGCTTAGTAAAAGGAGCCCTTAGCTTTGTGGTCATTTTAGGCATTAATATGCTGCCGACATGTTTCACATCGCATTTTTTCAAGGCTTGAATCCCTGCGGTAAGGAGATATAAATTACATCCCTGATTTTGCTTTAAAACTAACTTTGGCTTTGGTGTTAGTTTTAAAGCAAAATCAGGGATGTAGTTTATATCTCCTTACCGCAGGGATTCAATCCTTGAAAAAATGCGATGTGAAACATGTCGGCAGCATATTAATGCCTAAAATGACCACAAAGCTAAGTATCCTGATAAACTTTCATTATAATTGAAACAAATATATTTTATATTACAAGTTGGGATTTAAGAAAGTGCAGAAATTAAATATAGATCCAGTGACGAGTTGACATGTTAATCACTAGCCCCCTCTTCTATTAAACTGCGCTAGCAGTTTTTAGCACAGAGAGCCATGCTGAATGGCCCGCACTGCTCCCGACGCTCATAGGAAATCTATGAGCATTGGGAGCAGCATGAGCCATTCAGCGCAGCTCACCATGCTACAAATTGCTAGCGCAGTTTAATAGAAGAGGTTCTAGGTAAATGAAAAAAAAAAATTTAGTGTGATGTAGCTGAGGATCTGGGTGGTAAAATTTGTGTTTAAATCAACACTTACAGAACATAAGTTTAAATGTGCATTATGATATATAGAATAAGCATTAACACATCATAGGGCATCTAACAATACCACTTCTGGCATTTAAAGCAACAAACTCATCACAGATCGACCACACCCTCAACATTATTGTTGAGCCAATTTATTAAACTATGAACAAACATTAAAATAGCTCTCTATATCAAAAAATGCAACACACACACACAAAGTCCAAATTATAACTGAAGAAATATATCAGCACTTAGCTTGTCTGAGATTCCAATAATGAAAAACAGGTGAGGCTCCCTATTTTGAACTCTTTCAGAGACCTACAAATCTTGCTCAGTCACCACTATTGCAAGTCTGTATAGGTCTGTATATGTATTATCTCAAATTGGTTCCTCTGGGTGCTTTCTATTTGGGATTGTTTCTGAATATCTGATTTAGGCAGCCAGTGCCAGAACTTATCCAGATAAGTTCCAGCACTGGCCACTATCCATAGAGTGTTCCAGGATTACCCTGACTCCGCCCATGCTCTGCCCTGACACTACCTGCCTAGTGCTGTTGTGGTCTATAAGGACATTTAGAGGCACTACTCAGATATCTCTGTCAGCAGCCCTTATCGGAATAGCAGGTGCTGTTATCTGGATAAGTGCTTCTGAATACCAGCCTGTAAGATTTCCTGATTTGATGGTAATTATTGATCTATTAAATTAATTTCAACCCCACTTGAACTACAAAACGGAAAATAATTAAAGGTGTTCAAAATCATTGATTTATATTTTCTAAATTGCATATTTTAACAGCTATATACTATTAAATTCTTGTATATTTCTTCTTATCAGCAAAAGTGTTCGTTTCTGTCATATTGATTTTTTTTGTTCTGCATTAAACAAAAATAAACAGATGAGTGGCACACAATATTCACCTGTTTCTGAAAATATTCAAAGCCAAAAAAGATAAACATTCTGGGAACACTATTTCTAATAATCCCATTGCCAGTTTGTACAATTAAGATAGCTTGTTCAAAGAGAATCACTTTGGATCCCTCCACCAGTTGTCAGTTGAAGGCTATGACTAAAGCCATCTGGTAGCACATGCCGGCCTGTCACTATCTCTGCTTCCTTTCCATAACAAATTATGAATGACAAATCAGAACTTGGAATAGGAACAGCAGCTCCTTAAAATAGTTTTAAATAACATTGTAAAGCCACTACATTGTGAAAGTTAGATGAGCCAAGTGTAAATGGAACTAATAGAGAGACATAGCATTTTGCATTGTTCAAATGTAGAATCTGAAAGAAGGAAAGAAAGAGATTAATTTCCTCTGCTAAAATTAGTAACATAGTAGATGACGGCAGATAAAGACCCGAATGGTCCATCCAGTCTGCCCAACCTGATTCAATTTAAATATATATATATTTTTTTCTTCTTAGCTATTTCTGGGCGAGAATCCAAAGCTTTACCCGGTACTGTGCTTGGGTTCCAACTGCCGAAATCTCTGTTAAGACTTACTCCAGCCCATCTACACCCTCCCAGCCATTGAAGCCCTCCCCTGCCCATCCTCCTCCAAACGGCCATACACAGACGCAGACCGTACAAGTCTGCCCAGTAACTGGCCTAGTTCAATCTTTAAAATTATTTTCTGATTCTAGACTAACAGCATCTAATTGGGGAGAGAGAGGGAAGGAGGGAGAAGGAAGACAAGGGAAGGGCGAGGAGAAGAAAGAGAGATGGCAAGACCATGGTAGGAAGGGGAAGGAAAGAAGATACCAGACCATGGAGGGGGAGGGAAGGGAAGGAGACAGATGCCAGATCAGGGACAAGGAAGGAGGGAAGGAAAGAATGGAAGGAGAGAAAATGCCAGATTAGACTAACAGCTAACTGTTCCAGAAAACTCTTTCCACTATGACTACTACTAATAATCATTTCTATAGCACTGCTAGAGTCTGAATTTGAATACTGCCAGAGATGGATCTTGATGTACCGAATCGGGCAGTTCCAGGCATATGGTTCAGCAAAGTAGAAGGGATGGAGTCCGGAGTTAGCCATAGATGAAAAGTTTGAACATAGCACTCCTTCTACAGAGAACCTGACTACATTTTTGGGATAATAAAATTATGCGAAGGAGTTAAGACACTATTTGATCATGAGGCAACTATTTTGAATGAGTCAGGAGCACATCTTAAGTTGGTTTACTTAGGGTTATCATATTTGCGGAGACATTAAAAGAGGATACAATTATTTTTTTTAAGATATAAAAACGTAAGAATTGCCATACTGTGACAGACTGAAGGTCTATCAAGCCAACCCAGTGGCCAACCCAGGTCCCAAGTACCTAGCTAGATCCTGAGTAGTAAAACAGATTTTATGTTGCTTAAACTAGGAATAAACTGTGGATTTCCCCAAGTCATCTCAATAATGGCCTATGTATTTCTCTTTTAAGAAATTATCCAAACCCTTTTTAAACCCTGCTAAGCTAATTTCATCACATTCTCCGGCAATAAATTCCAGAGTTTACACATTGTGTGAAGAAATATTTTTTTCAGTTGTTTTAAATCTACAACTTAGTAGTTTCATCGCATACCCCCTAGTCCTAATAATTTGGGAAAGAGTAAACAAGTGATTCACAACTACCCTTTATACTCCACTCAGTATTTTATAGATCTCCCCTGAACTATCTCTTCTCCAAGCTGAAGAGCCCTAGCCACTTTAGCCTTTCTTCATAGGGAAGTTGTCCCATCCCTTTTATCATTTGTGTTGCCCTTCTCTGTACCTTTTCTAATTCCACTATATATTTTTGAGATACGGCAATCAGAATTGCACACAGTATTTCAGGTACGGCCGTTATGTAGAGCAATACAAGGGCATTATAACATTTTCATCTTTGTTTTCCATTCATTTCCTGATAATTCCTAACATTCTATTTGCTTACTTTTCCGCCACCACATATTGAGCTGAGTGTTTCATCATATCCTCAACAAAAGGATCTTAGATCCTTTTCAAGGGTAGTGACTCCTAATATGGAACCCTGCATCATGTAGCTATAATTCAGTTTCTCTCCCACATGCATTACTTTGTACTTGCTCACCTTAAAAGTCACCTGCCATTTTTATGCCCTGTGGCCTTATGTGGCGAAACACAGGTCTGAGTTGGGGAGAAGCAAATTTGGAAGCACTTTTTTGCACTAGTTGAGCACATGGTGGTGGACTTCCGCAGAGCCGAATTTGAAAAACCAGTTTGGGACTTGTACTAAAAGAATTGCCATTGAACAGATAAGTGCCTCTCCATATATTTTCAGAATGTTAGGAGCTGAACTGTAGAAATCTGTTTCATTTAGGATATGAGAGAGACACAAGAAGGGACATTTAAGTGCAATGATGGTTCCTAATTAATCTTCATGCGGCTCCAATGCAGGAGATTGGGTACTGAGCATTTTTGCACAGTTTATGGATAATTCAAAAATAGTGTTTTGTTTTTTTTAAAAAGGATTCATTCAAAACCTTGGGCTTCCTTTTACTAAAGTGCGCTAGCGTTTTTAGTGCACGCAGAATATTACCGCACGCTACACCGTGCGCTACGCGGCTAGAACCAACGCCAGCTCAATGCTGGCATTAAGGTCTAGCGCGCGCTATTCTGCGCGTTATTGCCCTAGCGCAGCTTATTAAAAGGAGCCCCTGGTGTTTTGGTGACAGTGAATCATTTTATTTATTAAACACACACATCAAACAATGACTGGTGTACAGCACATCGATACACAATAATCTACTTTTCAAAAGCTTCTGTATTTAAGATTAAGGGCTCCTTTTACTAAGGTGTGTTAGGGCCTTAACGCGCGGAATAGTGCACGCTAAATTGCTGCACGCGCGAGACCTTAACGCCAGCATTGAGCTGGCGCTATTCTAGAAGTGTAGCGTGCGGTAATTTTGTGCGTGCACTAAAAATGCTAGCACATCTTAGTAAAAGGAGCCCTAAGTCTTAGACCAAGCATACTTATCAGAAGAGTGAATGTTTAGATTTACTGTAGGTTTTAGATTTATTATTGTAAAGTTTTAGATTGAGATTATGTAAACCTAGATTTACTGTAGGTTTTAGACTGAGATTATGTAAAGATTGAATGAATTTTAGGAAACAGCTGAAAACCCAATTGTTTGTTGATGCCTTTATATAATACACTAGTCTTTAAGCCCGTTACATTAACGGGTGCTAGAACATATGTGTGTGTGTCTGTCTTTATTTATTTCTCTCTCTCTCCTTAGCCGCTTTCTTTCTTTCTGCCTTTATTTTTCCTTGGCTGTCCTCTGTTCCTTTTTCTTCACCCCCCCTGTCCATCAGCATCTCTTTCCTTCTCCCCCTATCCAGCAGTAGGCATCCTTTCCTTTTTTATCCCCCCTCCTCCTTCTTATCCCTATGATACTCTTACCTTGCTCTGTCCCTGATAAGAGGTTCCCGACAGCTGCCCAGTTGCACCCATTGGAAAAGTTCCCACTGCCGCATCCCGCACCCCTCCTGACGCAGCTCCCGCTGTCCTTTCTGTCTGTCTGTGTCCCTGGCCCCCTTTGCCTGTCTGTCTTTCTGTGTATCTCCCTGCCCCTGTGTCTTTCTTCTTTCTCCCTCTGTCTGTCTGTCCAAAGCAGCATTCCATCCCCCTCCATTTCCCTCCCCCCACACCAGTCCCCTGTGACGTCAGAGAAAGGGCGGGACCGCCGGAAGAGGAAGCAGCGTAGCGCAGGGCTCAGAGAAGGGGCAGGACCGCCGGCAGAGGAAGCAGCTGGGCTCACTGGCATCCGGAAACAAGGTAGACAGCTTTTCCATGGGGGAGGGGGGGAGGCTGTGGGGGTGCGAGCGGTTCTTTGGGTGGGAGTGCGAGCGGTCCATCGGGGTGGGAGTGCGAGCGGTGGGGGTGTGAGCGGTCCTTCCGGATGATGAATCGGGTGTCGGGGGGGGGCATCAGGCTTTCAGGGTGGGGACAGGACTTCAAGGGGGAGAGGAGAGTCGGGGTGGCCGAAAGTAGAGTCGGGGTGGCCAGAGGAGAGTCGGGGCAGTGAATGGAAAGTCGGGGCGGGTAAAAGGAGAGTCGGGGCAGCCAGAGGAGAGTCGGGGCAGCAAACGGAGAGTCGGGGCAGCCAGAGGAGAGTCGGGGCAGTGAATGGAAAGTCGGGGCGGGTGAAAGGAGAGTCGGGGCAGCCAGAGGAGAGTCGGGGCGGCATGCGCAGTATATAAAAATTTATTTACATAAATTTGTGTTTCCCGCACGCTATACCCGTGTGCGCGTTTTACACGGGTGCGCGTTATCTACGTGAAAATATGGTAGATTAGATAAATAACACATTTTCTTAAGAAATGGAGATACATGATCACACACCATAGGGCATCTAAAGAACAATGCCATCTCTGGCATTTAAATCTACAAACATATCACAGGTCAACCAAACCTTAAGAACATAAGAACATAAGTAGTCGCCTCCGCCGGGGCAGACCAGAGGTCCATCCCGCCCAGCGGTCAGCTCACGCGGCGGCCCATCAGGCATATTGCCTGAGCAGTGGTCCCTGACTAATTTTATACCTACCTCTACACTTATCTCTAAACCTTCCACTGCTCTTATCTGTACCCCTCAATCCCTTTGTCCTCCAGGAACCTATCCAGGTCTTCCTTGAAACCCTGTACTGTGCTATTTCCTATCACGGCCTCCGGAAGGGTGTTCCATGTGTCCACCACCCTCTGTGTGAAAAAGAATTTCCTTGCGTTTGTTCTAAACCTGTCCCCCTTCAATTTCATCGAGTGTCCCCTTGTTCTTGTGGTTTCTTTCAAATTGAAAAATCTGTCCTTGTCAACCTTTTCGATGCCCCTCAGGATCTTGAAGGTCTCTATCATATCTCCTCTGAGTCTCCGCTTTTCCAGGGAGAACAGCCCCAGCTTCTTCAGTCTGTCAGTGTATGTAAGGTTTTCCATACCCTTAATCAGTTTAGTTGCTCTTCTCTGGACTCCCTCAAGCATTGCCATGTCCTTTTTGAGGTACGGTGACCAGTACTGTACACAGTATTCCAGATGCGGGCGCACCATAGCCCGATACAGTGGCAGGATGACTTCCTTCGTTCTGGTCGAGATACCCTTCTTAATGATACCTAACATTTGGTTTGCTTTCCTCGAGGCTGTGGCGCACTGTGCCGACGCCTTCAATGTCGTGTCTACCATCACTCCCAGGTCTCTTTCCAGCTTACTGACCCCTAGCATTGATCCCCCCATTTTGTAAGTGAACATCGGGTTCCTTCTCCCTATAAGCATGACCTTGCATTTCCCTACGTTGAAGCTCATTTGCCACTTTTTCGCCCATTCTTCCAGTGTCGTAAGATCCCTTTGGAGATCCTCGCAATCTACCGTGGTTTCAACCTTGCTGAATAGTTTGGTGTCATCTGCGAATTTGATGACCTCACATTTTGTTCCTGCCTCCAGGTCGTCAATGAATATGTTAAACAGGAGCGGTCCCAGCACTGACCCTTGAGGAACCCCGCTCGTGACCCCTTGCCAGTCCGAGTAGTGGCCCTTTACACCAACCCTCTGCTTCCTGTCTGCCAGCCAGTTTTTGATCCATCGGTGGACCTCCCCTCGCACCCCGTGATTCCATAGCTTCCTGAGCAACCGCTCATGTGGTACCTTATCGAAGGCTTTCTGGAAGTCTAGGTAAATTATGTCTATAGGTTTACCTTTGTCCACCTGGCTATTTACCCCCTCAAAGAAGTACAACAAGTTTGTGAGGCACGACCTACCCTTGCAGAACCTATGCTGGCTCGACCTTAGCTGTCCATTTTTTTTTATATGATCACAGATGCTGTCCTTAATCAGCACCTCCATCATCTTTCCCGGGACCGATGTGAGGCTCACTGGCCTATAGTTTCCCGGGTCGCCCCTTGAACCCTTCTTGAAGATGGGCGTGACATTAACTATTTTCCAGTCCTCCGGGATCTCTCCAGTTTTTAGGGATAGATTGCATATTTGCTGAAGTGTCTCTGCTATTTCATTCCTTAATTCCTTGAGCACCCTTGGGTGAATGCCGTCCGAACCTGGCGACTTGTCGCTCTTTAGCTTGTCTATCTGCCTGAGGACATCCTCCTGGCTCACCTCTAGTTGGACCAGCTTGCTATCTTGATGTCCATTTTCTATTGCCTCTGGTTCCGGAATGTTGGATGTGTCCTCCCTCTTGAAGAACGACGTAAAGAAGTCATTTAACTTGTCAGCTATTTCTTTTTCCTCCCTCACTACTCCCTTTCTATCCCCATCATCCAAGGGCCCCACTTCCTCCCTCGCTGGTTGCTTTCCCTTTACGTACCTGAAGAATGATTTGAAATTTTTTGCCTCTCCTGCTAGTCTCTCTTCATATTCCCTCTTTGCTCTCCTAACCACTCGGTGGCACTCCTTCTGGCTTTCCTTGTGTTCCTTTTGGTTGGCCTGCGTTTGGTCCTGTTTCCATTTTTTGAACGATGCTTTCTTGTCACTGATCGCCTTTTTTACAGCAGCCGTTATCCATGCTGGGTTTTTTATTCGATTTTTCTTGCACTCTTTTCTGAACCTGGGGACGTACAGGTTCTGTGCTTCGTGCACCGTACGCTTGAGCAGGGTCCAGGCGCTTTCTACGGACTCTATCTTCCTTGTGCTGCCATTGAGTTTCTTCCCCACCATTTTCCTCACTGCATCATAATTCCCTTTTCTGAAGTTGAGCGCTGTTGTTGTGGTTCTTTTCACCCTGGATGATCCCAGTTCTAGTCTGCACTGGATCATGTTATGATCGCTGTTCCCCAGTGGGTCTAATACTGCTACTTCCTTTGCAGGTCCCCCCAGTCCACTGAAGATTAGATCAAGAGTAGCTTCTCCTCGTGTAGGTTCCGTGACCAGCTGCTCCAGGAAACAGTCCCTCGTTGCTTCCAGGAATTTGGTCTCTCTCACGCAACTTGAGTGCCCGATACTCCAGTCTATCCCAGGGTAGTTGAAGTCCCCCATCACCACCACACTTCCATTCTTGCATACCTGCCGCAGTTCAGTCTCCAGGTCCCGGTCGATTTCTTCCGATTGGCCAGGCGGACGATAGTATAGACCCAATTTGATGTCTGCTTCAGATCCTCCTGGTAGCTTAACCCATATTGATTCCAAGCCGTCCGCCCTTACTGCTGTTTCCATTTTGGTTCCTTCTACATCAAGCATGTCAAACTTGCAGCCCACAGGGCTGCATGTGGCCAGCAACAAACATCTTTGTGGCCCAGCCAATGTAATCCAATAAATCATAGCTAGAGTCCCAAAATTAGGATTTCAAATCTGCACTCTCTAGTTTGCAGCCAGTTACTCTGCTAAGTTACTCCTCCACCCTACTTTATTTGGGTCAGAAGAGAGGCAGTTGTGCCCTAACTGCTTGGGTATAGCCATAGAGTACATACCCATACCATAGAGTACATTCATGCCATCTTCAGCGAAGTTATATATTTGTCCTTTGGAATTTGCATGCTATTTTGCTTGTACTAGGTGCCTATGTTGCCTTTACAAAATAAGCATAAAAATAGGCACCTTTTTGGACTTCTCACAAAGGCATTTTGGTATAAAATTATCTCCTACATGGACTTGAAAACAGCTAAGTTGTAATTATTTTTTTCTGAGCTCCATAATACTAATGCACAATTTTATTTCTTCTGACAGTTTCAATACAAAATGTTAAACTGCATGTTCTTTATAATGTAGCCTCATTTGGAGAGGAAACACACAAGAAGGCATCATTATTCTCTAACCCCAGAGACCCACCTGACATATAGGATTAGCTTCTTCTTTTCACATCATTGTCTTACGCTAACCAGTACTTTAAAAAATAATATCAAAAGTTAAGATATTTCCAGGAAAGACACAAGAAGCTAGTGTAGCTTTTAAAAAAATACCTGACTGGATGTGATCACTAAGGGATCATTTTAATAAAGCTAGTGTGATAAGGCGGTGGCTATAGCCAGAAGAATGCTAGGCTGCATAGAAAGAGGAGTAACCAGCAGAAGAAGGGAGGTGTTGATGCCCCTTATATAGGTTATTGGTGAGGCCACACTTGGAGTATTGTGTTCAGTTTAGGAGGCTGTTTCTGGCGAAAGGACATAAAAAGACTTGAAACGGTCCAGAGGAAGGCAATGAAAATGGTAAGAGATCTAAACCAAAAGAAGTATGAGAAGAGACTGGAACACCTAAATATGTATACTCTGGAGGAGAGGAGAGACAGGCAGATATGATACAGATGTTTAAATACTTGAAAGGCATTAATTTAGAACTAAATCTTTTCCAGAGAAGAAAAAATGGTAAAACTAGAGGGCATAATTTGAGGTTACAGGGAGGAAGACTTAGGAGCAATGTTAGGATGATGATTTTGCCTGTGGTTTGCTACCAAATGGGTATGTTGCCCATTTATTTTCAGGGGACCTTTTACAAGAAGTTAAATAGCATTCCTACCAAATTTATTTGGCTAGGTAAAACTGCTAGAATTGCTTTAGTATCTTTACAAAAACCAATTGCGGCGGGTGGGGTAAATTTCCCAATTTTATAGGTATTATCAGGCCTATATACTGCGTCAGGGTATGTATTGGGTCCTTCCTGAGCTCATGGAACATCTTCCTGATTGGTTGTACTTAGAGTGGCAACTTATGTCCCCATTACGATTGTCTCATGTGTTGAATATCAAGTTACCTAGTTATGTTAAGGACAATAGTGTTTTATTTGACACCTGGAAAACCTTGAAATTTATTAACAATTTAACAGAAATTCAAGTAGAGAAATCCATGTGCCAATCCTTATGGCTAAACTCCAAGATTCAAATTGGCGAGTCTAAGATCACCTGGCAGGCAGGCATACGTACATTAGATGATGTTATATCAAATGGGAAAATGCTTGATTTTTCACGACTGCGACAATCTTTTGGTATTTCAAAGTCTCAAATAAGTGGTTGCAGTTGAAGCAAGCCATTCAGAAAGGGTTCCCTGATTGGCAAAATTTTAAAAATCATTATAGCCTGCAGGCCCTGTGCTTCTAGACAGATTTCCTAGGACATCAGGCCGCCCAGTGGTATAAATTAATATCTGAATTCTTGAATAAAAAAACAAAAACTAGTCTTAGAGACATTTGGAGCTTTGCGATAAAGCAACAGATTTCTACGCCTCAATGGCCACGAATTTGGACTTGGAGGATGAGATGTACAGTGTCAGCATCTATGAGACAAACATGTTTTTTTTTTTGTTACATATAAGTTTCTGTACCTCTGTTTATTTACAGAAATTAGATAGTTCTAAATCTAATAGATACTGGCACTGTCATCTGTCGTAGAATATGCACGATATAATAACTTAACACAAGGGTGCTATATCCACAGAGTTAACTTTAGAAACAGTAGCAACCTTTTCTACTATTTTATGCAACCCTTTTATATCTAACTTTTGCATAGGATCCTCAGCGGCACCACTTAGAGCTCAATTGAATCTCATTGCTCTAAGCTTTACGTGTCAGCTCGTCACCGGGTCCTTTTTCTTTTCTTTTATGTGATAATTTTTTATTTCCTATTTACTTTTGTATATATTAACTTATTTATTTATAAGCATATACTTAGCTTAGCTGCGTGGTCTCTGGCTAGGGATTGTTTCTACCAACATGTTTCGCTATCAAAGCTTTATCAAGGTATTAGCCCCTACGAACAACAAAAGCTATAGTTAATACTCATTCATTTTGTAACAATCATAACAAAGTATCAGCCTCAACTAAGTTACAATATATACATTTCCGTTCTCACCTAACTGATATACCACCAGAAGCTGTGACCACTATGTCCTCAGATATGGTGGCGGCATCTTTTTTTGAAAATAAATAGAGGGGAACCATAATCTGCCGGGCCCACGTCATTACGTAGCGTCAACGTCATAGGTCCGCCCTCTAAATGTACTCTTTTCTAATTTTTAAATTTTTTAAAAAGATGATAATTGGTAATTTTCCAGACACCCTCTCCCAGATATCGTGCTAGATCAAGGACCCCCACTCAAGCTCAGCATTTAGACCGTACGGAGCTACTGTATTTAGAGCAGGGGTGTCCAATGCCAGTCCTCGAGGGCCGCAATCCAGTCGGGTTTTCAGGATTTCCCCAATGAATATGCATGAGATCTATTTGCATGCACTGCTTTCATTGTATGCTAATAGATCTCATACATATTCATTGGGGAAATCCTGAAAACCCACTGGATTGCGGCCCTCAAGGACCGACATTGGACACCCCTGATTTAGAGCATAAATCCAGCATTGTTCCTTATAATTCAGAAAATCTTCACTGTTGCCTCCCTCCCATCCCCATTCCACAGACTCTATTATACGCCATTGTATCTGATCTATACCATGCTGTCTATTCAAAAAATGCTCTACCATAGGGGCTTGTAGATTTTTTGTTTTAATCCGTGATTTATGTTTGTTCAATCTTATGTGTATGGGCCATGAGGTTCTGTCCACATACACAAGATTGCACGGACAAACTATAATGTATATTACATTTGCTGACTGACAGTTTGTATTAGCTATCGCTGTTATGACTTTGCCTATCTGAGGATCCCTCCATGAGGTGCCCTTAATAGTGGTGGTGCACCATTGACAGTGTCCACAATCGGTGTGATTTCCAACCTTTTTTATTTTAAAATTTCCCAATTTCTGTTGGATCAAAATCTGTCCTATCGTTATGCCTCTTTTAAAGGCAAATATTGGAATCTCATTAAATATAGTATGCAACTGTAGTACATGCCAATACTTTTTTACTTGGGCTATAAGTTCTTTCGCTGCTATAGAGTATGGTAAAACACAGATCAACCTGTCCAAGCTATTCTCAACCTCTTTTTCAGATAGTAACAAATCTCTGTTAGCATATTTTGCCCTAGTATAGGCTTGTTGTATTGCTCTCGGGGGGGGGGGGGGGGAGGGTATCCTCTGGCTTTAAAGCACATTTTCAATTCTTCAGCTGCTTCTTTAAAATCTCGGTCTGATGACACCCTACGAACCCTTAAAAATTGAATAAATAAATAATAGAGATCTGGGTTTCCCATTACATCACAAGCCATAAAATTATACTGATTTGATTAGTCATCCAATACTCCCTGATTCTCTCCATCCTCTCTCCTGGCCATCTTTCTCCTTGGTAGTGTATTTAGAAGGCTTTATACCCCTTTTACAAAACTGTAGCATGGTGGTAACAGCTCTGACGCTCATAGGAATTCTATGAGCATTGAACATAAGAACATAAGCAATGCCTCTGCTGGGTCAGACCTGAGGTCCATCGTGCCCAGCAGTCCGCTCACGCGGCGGCCCAACAGGTCCAGGACCTGCGTAGTAATCCTCTATCTATACCCCTCTATCCTCTTTTCCAACAGGAAATTGTCCAATCCTTTCTTAAACCCCAGTACCATACTCTGCCCTATTACATCCTCTGGAAGCGCATTCCAGATGTCCACCACCCGCTGAGTAAAGAAAAACTTCCTAGCATTTGTTTTGAATCTATCCCCTTCCAATTTTTCCGAATGCCCTCTTGTTCTAATATGTTTTGAAAATTTGAAGAATCTATCTCTCTCTACTTTCTCTATGCCCTTCATGATCTTGTAGGTCTCTATCATGTCTCCTCTGAGTCTCCGCTTTTCCAGGGAGAAGAGCTCCAGCTTCTCCAATCTTTCAGTGTATGAAAGGTTTTCCATGCCCTTAATCATTCGTGTCGCTCTCCTCTGGACCCTCTCAAGTATTGCCATATCCTTCTTAAGGTACGGTGACCAATACTGAACACAGTACTCCAGGTACGGGCGCACCATTGCCCGATACAAAGGCAGGATGACTTCTTTTGTTCTGGTCGTAATACCATTTTTAATAATACCCAACATTCTGTTTGCCTTCTTCGCGGCTGCTGCGCATTGCGCCGTTGATTTCATTGTTGTATCCACCAGTACACCCAAATCTCTTTCAAGGTTACTTCCCTCTAATACTAATCCCCCCATTTGGTAGCTGAACATCGGGTTCTTTCTCCCTATATGCATGACCTTGCATTTCCCTACATTGAATTTCATCTGCCATTTATTCGCCCACTCCTCCAGTTTGCTTAGGTCCCTTTGTAGGTCCTCACACTCTTCCGTAGTTCTAACCCTTCTACAGAGTTTAGTGTCATCCGCAAATTTTATAACTTCACATTTCGCCCCGTTTCCAGGTCATTAATAAATACATTGAACAGCAGCGGTCCAAGTACAGACCCCTGCGAAACTCCGCTCGTGACTTTCCTCCAGCCCGAGTAGTGACCCTTCACTCCAACCCTCTGTCTCCTGCCTGCCAACCAGTGTTTGACCCATCTGTGTACGTCCCCTTCCACCCCGTGGTTCCACAGCTTCCTAAGTAACCGCTCATGGGGTACCTTGTCAAAGGCCTTTTGGAAGTCAAGGTAAATGATGTCTACAGGTTCCCCTTTGTCCAACTGGCTGTTTACCCCCTCAAAGAAGTGCAGTAAGTTTGTTTGGCACGATCTTCCCTTGCAGAAGCCATGTTGGCTCGCTTTCATCAGCCCATTTTTTCGATGTGCTCACAGATGCTGTCCTTTATCAGTGCTTCTACCATCTTGCCTGGAACCGATATCAAACTTACCGACCTATAGTTTCCCGGGTCTCCTCTTGACCCCTTTTTAAAGATAGGTGTAACATTTGCTATCTTCCAGTCCTCCGGAATCTCTCCAGTTTTCAAGGATAAGTTGCAAACTCGTTGGAGTATTCCCGCTATCTCATTTCTTAGTTCTTTTAGTACCCTAGGGTGGATTCCGTCCGGGCCTAGTGATTTGTCACTTTTCAATCTATCTATCTGTTGGAGGACATCCTCATGGCTCACCTCTATTGCTGACAGTTTTTCTTCTTGATCACCATGGAAGATCACGTCGGGTTCCGGTACACTGGATGTGTCCTCGCTTGTGAAGACTGACGAGAAGAATTTGTTTAACCTGTCAGCTACCTCTTTTTGCTCCTTTATCACTCCCTTTTTATCTCCATCATCCAACGGTCCTACTTCCTCCCTCGCCGATTTCTTCCCCTTAACATATCTGAAGAATGATTTGAAGTTTTTTGCCTCCCTGGCCAGTCTCTCTTCATATTCTCTTTTCGCTCTCCTAACCACTTGATGACATTCTCTTTGGCATTTCCTGTGTTCATTCCAGTTTTCCCCAGTTTGGTCCTTTTCCATTTCCGGAATGATTTTTTCTTGTCTCCTATCGCTTTCTTCACCTCATTGTTTATCCATGCGGGGTCTTTTGTTCGGTTTTTTTTGCACCCTTTTCTAAATCTGGGGATGTACATATGTTGTGCTTCTTGCACTGTGCCCTTGAATAGAGACCAGGCTTGCTCTACAGTTTCTGTTTTCCTTGAGCTGTTTCTAAGTTTTTTTCTTACCATTGCTCTCATAGCATCATAGTTCCCTTTCTTGAAGTTGAACGTTGTCACTGTGGTTCTTTTCCCTTTTGTTGTACTTACTCCTAATTTGTACTGGATCATGTTGTGATCACTGTTTCCTAGTGGCCCTACTACTTCCACTTCTTTTGCAGGTCCCCCTATTCCGTTGAGGATTAGGTCAAGAGTGGCATATCCTCTTGTTGGTTCCTTGACAAGCTGATCCATAAAGCAGTCCCTCACAGCCTCTAAGAATTCTGTTTCCATTACTGCCACGGCCGGCACTAAAAACCACGCTACAGTTTTATTTAAAAAAAAAGGGGGGGGGTTAGAAGGCTTTATATATTTACTTATATGTTCTGATATTGTTTTGGCCTTCAGAAGCTAGTAAAAAACTGTATATTGTTAGTCTAATAAAAAGGGTATCATCTTTTATTTGCCTTTATGATCTTGTATTTTTATTTATTACAATATCTTTAAAGCAGTGGTCTCAAACTTGCGGCCTGACAGGTACTATTTTGAGGCCCTCGGTATGTTTATCATAATCACAAAAGTAAAATAAAAGTCTCTTTAGCTATAAATTACAAAATTATTATTAAGACTTAGCCAAAAGGAAAGATTTATAAATTATAAAGAGTTTTACCTCATGCAAAATTGTCATTTCTTTAATAAGACATTAACTATTTTTTCTGAGGCCCTTCAAGTACCTACAAATCCAAAATGTGGCCCTGCAAAGAGTTTGAGTTTGAGACTACTGATCTAAAGTGAACTAGGAGGACAATCACACTATTTTATCCACAATACAATATCTAATTTCTTACTGGTATGATGATGATTTTCTTTTAAAGCATATTCAAATTTCTCTAACTTTATTTTCTAAATTATTCCTTCTATTTCCCCTCTAAAACAAAATGCTATTTAGAGTTTGTTTCCAGGTGCTCTAGGCAGATAATTGCTCCTATGGGTTTTAATTATAATTCTACTCATTCATATATAGTGAGGAATTGCATCCATTTTACTTTTGTAATCTTCATGTATTGTTTTCTGAGCAAACCAGTCATAGCTCCACTATATCAGTTTGGAAACAGCAAACATCTGTGGATAAAAATGTTGCATAAAAGAAATGTCTGCCATTCACAGCTCTGCATTATTCTTCTCCTGTCACTGTGTGTACAATGCACAACAATTCTATTCTCTTTGAATTCCAAAGCAGAGTTCATCTATTCACAGTCTTTTGCATTTTGGACAATACCCTTGAGATAACATGTCTTAATTTTTTTAAGATGTCCAGCTAATGAGCAAGCAAGGAAGCAGGAAATAGATTGTTTCCTAAGCAAAAATGCATTAGGGTTGAAACCTTGTTTACTAATTAAGCTTCAGAACATGCAATGATAAGCTAAAATTAAAAAATAAAAATTAACAAAGATTTTTCAAATTACATTCAAGCAAAACTCTTGTTAATGAAAAAGTGCAGGCAAAGAAAAAGTACAAGTAACAAAGGGATCCTTTCACTTAGCTGTGCTGAAAAGTGGCCAGTAATGATTTTAGCGCATAGCCCTGGTCGGGTTCCAAAACTAAAATCACTATTCTTATATTCTTATCCTCCAGCGTTTGAGTCACAGTTAGATTATCAGAATCAGCAGCAATAGGCTGTAATTAGTCTTTTTTCAAAAATAAATAGTGGCACATAATTTTTTTTGCAATCATATAAGGTTCCTTTTACGAAGCTGCGTTAGGCTTTATTATCGCCGGCCGCAGAGAACATTAGAATAGCCTTACTGGGTCAGACCTAATGTTTCATATAGCCCAGTAGCCCATCCTCACAGTGGCCAATCCAGGTCACTAGTACCTGGCAAAAAACTAAAGAGTAGCAACATTCTATGCTACCAATTCAGGGCAAGCAGTGGCTTTCTACCTGTCTGTCTCAATAACAGACTATGAATTTTTCCTCCAGGAAATTATCCAAACCTTTCTTAAAACCAGCTACTCTATCCACTCTTACCACAACCTCTGACAATGCATTCCAGGAATTCTTTGAGCATTGGAGCTAATACCGCGCCGGCAAGTGATTTAAAAAAAGCCTAATGCGGATTTGTAAAAAAAGGGTGGGGGGGGGTTAATACTTGAACATTAAGGGCCCCTTTTCAAGTTTAATAATAATTTTATGTATCACTTATCGTAATACTAAGCGATTATACAAAATACAATAAAATCATGTATGCATATCATTAAAAATGCATGATGACAAGGGCGAGACAGACTAACATGGCACAAAAGGGTAAAAGTGAACTACAATAAGATAAAGTAAAGTAAAAGAACATAAAAGGAGTTTAAACAATAGGAAAGGAAGGGTCCCAGATTAAATTTGCACTTAGGAATGTTCAGTGGCGTACCAAGGGGGAGTGGGAGGGTGGTCCGCCCCGGGTGCATGCCTTGGGGGGGGGGTGCACAGCCGGCCAGGTCCGGGTCCTCCTGCCCTACTGTGCAACTGGACCTGCACCTCAGCACCTCCTTCCTTTCCCCCGGTCTGCACCGCTGCAATCTTACCTAAGGTGAACGGGACTGTCCCCTTTTTAGATCCCTTGTCCTGTTGTCTGCACGCAAAGCTTCGGGACGCCAAAATGTCCCGTTTTCAGGGATAGCATCCCGAAGCTGTCCAAGGAGACAATGAGACAGACGATCGCTTCCCCTCCCTCTAGCGCCGAAGCCTGGCCCTCGCTACTGCTGCCTACCACTGCTTCAAACACCCCCCCCCCCCCGGTTTTGAAGGCGACGTTGGACTGGCACGCTTAGCTGTCCTGTTCTCACTCCCTCTAATGCTGGCCCTGCAGCTCCGGACTTCCCCACACCTGCTCCCTTCCCCCCCCCCCACCGGATCGCTATTATTTTAAATGTTATAGCAGCCGCGGCGCTGTATCCATCAGAGGAGACTTCTAACCTTGGCCTGCCCCGGAACTCTTCCTGCAACAACGTCTAGGCGGGGCGGCTGCTGCAGGAAGAGTTCCGGGGCAGGCCGAGGTTAGAAGTCTCCTCTGATGGATACAGTGCCGCAGAATCCATAACATTTAAAATAATAGCGATCCGGAGGGTGGGGGGGGAGTAGGTGTGGGGAAGTCCGGAGCTGCAGGGCTGGCGTTAGAGGGAATGAGAGATGATGGTGCCGCAGGGTCCCGCGGGGGAAGGGAGGAAGAAAGAAGAGTAACCAAAGCATTGGCAATTTTAGGGGAGCAGGTGTGGGGAAGTCCAGAGCTTAAGAACATAAGCATTGCCTCTGCCAGGTCTGACAGGGGTCCATCGTGCCTGGCAGTCCGCTCCCATGGCAGCCCCCAAGGTCCACACTGGTCGAGTGAATGGTGGGAAGAAATAATGGGTCTGAAAATAGAGGAGAGGAAGAGGGATGATGGACAATGGGATTTAGGGAGGGACGGAACAGAAAGGGAGATAAATTGGACACAAGGGATGGTGTGGAGGGGGATAGAGATAATGGATAGGAGGGTAGTTGGGAAAAGAAAGGGAGAGATGGTGGACCCTGGGGTGGTGGGGAAGGAGGGAGAGATGCTGGATGAAAGGGTAGTTAAGAAAAGGTGGATCTGGGGAGGGAGACTGGATAGGAGGGTAGTTGGGAAAAGAAAGAGAGAGATGGTGGACCCTGGGGTGGTGGAGAAGGAGGGAGAGATGCTGGATGAAAGGGTAGTTAAGAAAAGGTGAATCTGGGAAGGGAGACAAAAAAAGGAAGGATGCCAGACCTCCGGGGGACGGAAGGGGAGGACAGAGATAGAAGATGGATGGTTAGCACGGAGAAAGAAGAAAGAAGGAGACCCTGGCAAGCAAGTTATCAGAAGACAACCAGAGCCTGGGACCAACAAGATTTTAATAATGACCAGGTAGAAAAGCTAATTTTATTTTCTGTTTTGTGATTACAATATGTCAGATTTGAAACGTGTATCCTGCCAGAGCTGGTGTTAGACCGCAAACGTGAGCAAGGATTTAACAGGGTGATGAAAAGTCTTTTTTGTTTGTTTATTCTGTTTACACCACAGCGCCAGTGTGGTTAGGAGAAAGAAAAGGGGGTGAAGAGGTTTTAAAATAAACCCACCAGGATGTTTGAAAAAAACACCCAATTGGGCAGGAAAATCGAATCGAATCAAATCGAAAAACCAATTCAATTGGCTGAATCAAATCGAAATTTTTTTTCCTGAATCAGGCAGCACTACTCAGGAGTAATCTAAGGAAATACTTTTTTACAGAAAGGGTGGGAGATGTGTGGAACAGTCTCCCGGAAGAGGTGGTGGAGATGAAACTGGGATAGACACGTAGGATCTCTTAGACAGGGGAAGAGATCATGGTTACTGAGGAGGGACATACTGGATGGGTCTTTATCTGCCATCATGTTTCTATGTTTCTATTATCAAATTTATACTGCACGAAAGAAAGTTCTGGCAATCAACTTCTGTATTCTGCCAAAAGTCGCTTGAACACAAGTCGATGCCACCTAACATGTGTCCTTATAAAATAGGCTAAAAAAAAAGGCTCCTTCTTCACCTCTAAACCTAGATGAACTGTTTTAAAATTACCCTCTCAAGTTTATATTTATTCGCAGTTACTGAAAAATAAATAAGCAAATCAATATCAGTAAAACCCAGATCAGCACAGGGGCCATGGTCTCCCCAAAAATCTCTGTCTGTCCTGGCAGGCTCACAATCTATTTAATGTACCTGGGGCTTGGGCTCCCTCTTGCCCTGATCGAGTCGGGGAGTGGGGGGGTCGGCGGGGCAAGAGGGCTTGGGCTCCCTCTTGCCCCGATGTAGTCGGGGGGTTGGGGAGTCGGCGGGGCAAGAGGGAGCCCAAGCCCTCTTGCCCCGCCGACTCCCCGACTCCCCGACTCGATCAGGGCAAGAGGGAGCCCAAGCCCCAGGTACATTAAATAGATTGTTATTTGCCATGTGCTTCAGTGCTTCACTGTATGGCATTTTTATGTTCACCAATGCTTAACTGAATTATTCAAGTGGTCATGCTAAAGTAGAATTTAAGACATAAAACTATATAACTACAAATAATGAAATTGCTAAGGTCAAAAATGTAAAGGATGCGATTGTTCCTCCTGTCCATTAGTCTTTCACTAATGACATACCTTACCATGGCGACAAACCCCTAAGGTGACATAATTTGTAGGAATATTATACACATCATCCCACTCCAAAAATGACTATATTTCAAGATCTACTAACAGGGAAATTATTCCCATTTAGAGATTTCATTACTTGTAATTCACTCTTTTGGCTTGAAGAGTTGCCCATAATGTCGAACACATGCTGATGCCTAATTACTGTAATAATATAAAATTACTGGAACATGGGGACAGAAATGTTGTATTCTTGATTTTTTTTTTTTTTTCAGGAGCATCTGGCTATTAGAAAATACTATCATTACAGAAACACCTTTGTTATTTGTGTATGATAACATTTTAGCTGGAGAAAGGACCCACCCCAATCTATATTATTAGTTAAATAAAATAGCTGTGTACCAACAGGACAGTCACTTGCTTCCTTTCATATCTGCTTTTATTGAAGGTTATTGAACTGCAAAACTTGAATAAACTAAACAAACTAAGCATCCCAGCTATCGAGGCTCTATTTCCAAGAGCTTGTTCCCTAGTACATCAAAACTTTTGCAAAAATCATCTTACATAGTCTTCAAGTGAAATTCAGTGGAATGTTTGCTTGTAACCGTCTTCGACTTTGACCTCTCATTTTCTACTCACATCAGAGTCAGAACAGGGGAGGTCACAGGGGCCATGGTCTCCCCAAAAATCTCTGTCTGTCCTGGCAGGCTCACAATCTATTTAATGTACCTGGGGCTTGGGCTCCCTCTTGCCCTGATCGAGTCGGGGAGTCGGGGGGTCGGCGGGGCAAGAGGGCTTGGGCTCCCTCTTGCCCCGATGTAGTCGGGGGGTTGGGGAGTCGGCGGGGCAAGAGGGAGCCCAAGCCGTCTTGCCCCGCCAACTCCCCGACTCCCCGACTCGATCAGGGCAATAGATCCTCACCTGGCAATAGATCCTCACAATTTGGCCAAACCCCACAAATTCCCTCCCCACCCTTTCCTTATTCCCCATCCCGTTTGCAGGCTTAGCTGCTGTTAATAACCCCCAGCTGAATGCCGGGGGGCCCTCTAATACAGGAAGAAAAGATTTTATGTGAGATAACTATGGTAATAGGCCATTAACAAAAATCTCAAGGCAAGGATATATTATGAAGACGTTGAGCTAAAATGAACTCGCATAAACTGAGGTAGAGGACTCCGCTTCTGTATATTACTTCCTCGGAAAAATACTGAATGCTTTTGGTTTGGCATTATCAAAATACCTCCAGTTTTATCTCAGCTGAATTCCCTGGCAATCTTTTTGTCAGACCAAAAAGTCCAAGTTGACAAATGAAGGTGGTTCTCAAGGAAATTCAATTACTGAAATGTCTGACAGTTTGCTTTCCCACTTTTAACTTAACTTTCTAAAGTTGCATGCTACATGTAATTTTTTTTTTTTTTTCCTGTGAATATAGTAAATGCATTTACATTTTGGAGGACACTCATTTTAGACAGAATTTTTAAGGGAAAATGCAATAGAAGTAAAATATAGAATTTTACAGTTCAGTAAAAAAAATAAAATAAATGTATAGTACAGATTTTCTTGAAACTAAGAAAACAGATTGTTTTTTTTTTTTTTTTGTGGGGGGGGGGGATTTGTTTTAAAGGGATAATATATGTATGTCCTGAGTATAAAGGGTATGCAATTCATTCCCATTTTGAATACCAATTACAAGAAATATATAGAATCTGGGGAACTACAGCTTGTGTATTTTGTTTCAGGGCTCACACACATTCTTTGCATTAAAGGTCAACATGAAATCAATTCAATATCGATGTGTGATCCTGAGGGCTGAAAAATTTAATGAAATGGTAGCATATTGGTTTTTCTGGTATCTCTAATGTAACACCTGGAGTGTATTATTTTATAGAAAACCCGAGCTTATAAACAAGAATACATATGCTTAAAATGGGCACTTGTTAGTTAGTCTTGACTAGATTGTAAGTTCTCTTGAGCAGAGACTGTCTCTTCTGTGTTTTGATGTACAGTGCAGTCTCAACACAGGCTCTAATTTATATCTCTACGGTCCAACAATTGTCATATTCCTCCGTGACTCCAGTTGTTTCCAACTGAATCACCCCTCCGTAGATCCAACTTCTTAGTGACCAAATCCTCAGAAGCACCACCTGAGGCTCAAAACTTTCACTGTCCCCCGGCTTTACGTGCCACCTCGTCACTGGATCATTTCTTTCCATTGTATAACTATATTTGCAACAATATTTTAAATAGTTTAAATAAGTGCTCATTTACATCACTACAACTGAGGTGAAGATTGTTTCTTAGCCTTATGTCTATGTGGTCTTGCCGCTAGGGTATTTCACCAACATGACATGTTTTACTAGGTAGCTTGATCAAGGTGTTAGCTCTAGTAAATTTTTCTCGCCTCTCTCCTGATCACTTTACAAGAGAGAGGCAAGAGGCAAGGCGAGAAAAATTTACTAGGGCTAACACCTTGATCAAGCTACCCAGCGAAACATGTCATGTTGGTGAAATACCCTAGCGGCAAGACCACATAGACATAAGGCTAAGAAACAATCTTCACCTCAGTTGTAGTGATGTAAATGAGGACTTATTTAAACTATTTAAAATATTGTTGCAAATATAGTTACCACTGTGGCCAGCACTAGAAATGCTAGCGTGACTTTGTAAAGAAGGGGGGTTACTCTCATGGCCACCTCTCCCAACATGAATCCATGTTTCAAAATATCTTTGTTTGGGTTGAGGCACCAGAAACATCAAAAGCATCTGCAAAGATATTTAAAAAAATATATTTTAAAAACATACATAAATATTCTCACACAAAATTTACTTCTTGCAGAAATATCATACAAATATGTCTAGTAACAATAGCAGCGGTGTTTTCACCCTGTTAAATTCACTCTTACTATCACTATTCAGTATATCATAATGCTGTGTAGTTTAATTCCAAAGTCTACATTATATCAGTATCTTCACTTTCGGATGACTATTTAATAAACTGGTTTTGAATAGAGTGTGTGTAGTTGACATTCAACAGCATAATATTTAACGTATAGAGACCAAGAGGGTTAGTCGATATGAGATATCTATGGGACAGATTAAAAATAATTATATGGTAGATTACCATTGCCCAGAGGCTTAAGTCAATAAATGATTTACCCACTGTTATCTTTTAATTTTCTAACATTTAGTTTCTGCAATTGTACCTCGGAAAGAAGTCTTCTCTGCAAGCCTGGAAAAAAAAAAAGTAATTAGATAAAGAGAAGGGAAGAACTTCATTGTAATTCATTTTTATAATCCTAATGAAATATCAACTTCAAGTTGAAATGATCTAAGATAGGAAAATAAGTGATATTTCAATTATAATAATCGTATGGTCACTGAATATTTTACAAAAATCATACAGCTTTAGGGAATTTTCATTAATGTCTACATTAAGTAGACACTGGGGGTAAATTCTCTATTAGTACGTCTAACATAGGCGTGCTTTAGACGTCCGGCAAACGCAAGTGTCAATCAAACGGTACTTAGGCGTGCGGTAGACGTCCCTACAACCTCCTCGCGCAAAATAGACGCAGATTTCTGAAACGTCATTAAGACGTCTCCAATGGACCCGTGATAGACGTGGGTACGGTTTTTTATTTTTATTTTTATTTTTTTAGATTATACTTTATTTATACTCTTTATTATCACTCATTCAGCATTGTAAGTATAGGATGATGAAAAAGATAACCAAAACACAGTATACCATTTTGTAAACTATATATTAGTTGATCTAGCAATATCAGTGAGGTAGGGAATGGCAGACAGAGAACACTGCTGTGTTGTATCTTTTTCCTCTAGGATATCAGAATTGTACAGTTTACCATTAATACAAGGAAAACAAATATGTTATGTTTCAAAGGAGAACTAGAAGATGAAACGTACCGAGTGGGTGTTGAACTTACATTATCAGTATGGAAGGTGGGAACCGGTAGATGTATGCTACACAGAAAGCTGTACAGAAATGTCATACTCACCTCCTATTAGAAGTGGAAAGGATAGGACTTTGAACACCATATAAACTCCGTTTAAGTTCCACAAAGACTGGCAGGAAAGGCACCCTAAGTCATCCAATAAGCTTTCTCTCAATTTCCCAGAGACATTATTTCAGAGAGGATAGTTTAGAAGTGATATCTTGCTCGAAAGAACACTCTCCTGGTCTTAAAACATTGCAACAATCAGCTCATTCTTCAGAACAAAGGTAAATCCCATAACTTACACTGGCCCAACTTAGAAACAGAATCAAAACACAGATTAGACCTGAATGTGGCTTCCAGTTCACAGGAAGAGGAAGTAGCAAGCAGCACAATGCTGACCTCATTGTGACATCATCAAGGTGCATCTGGAAGGTAGATATGCCACAAGTAAAAGACAAGCCAGGAGTTGAACTCACAACCTACAGATGATCAATATAGTGCTTTTACTCACTGACCTACACCTGTGTCTCTGGATCCCCTGTCATAGCATACCTTAGTGATGTGCTAAAGTATACTCTACTTAGATATCATATCACAGTTAGTTGAGGCAAAAGACTGGTAGCTCAATGGTGTAAAGCACCGTTGTCATGGATGCAACACCCATATTCTTAAGTATGGTTCAATAAATGTAATACAGAGTCAAAATTATGCTGTTTATTTTATCAAACCCAAGCTCAACTTTGTAATGTTTTGTGTATAGTCTCGCTAATGTGTTTGTGATGAACATGAGATGCGATAGGTGTATATCCTATATAATAAAACCCTAGCCGCGCATGCGCACATACCTGCGTGCTTCTGTGATCTCTGCTCTGTGATCAGTAGGTCTGTTGCCAGCAGGAGTGCAGATGCAGCAGCCAGGCGACTCCCCCCTCCCGCCCTCACTCACCACCAAAACCACCACCGCCAAAGCCTCCTCCTTCTGCCCAGCCAGGAGGAGGGCTCCGAGTCGCTGAAGACTGTCCCAGATCAGCTTACACAGTCCCTAAAAAATTAACCTTTTCATCTGAGGCGCGAGGCTGCGGTGACCTTCCTCCCCCGGCTCACTAAGGTTTCATCTTAAGAAATTCAAATGCATTGTTGAAAATGCAAGTGACTATTCTCTGTCATCCTAGACACCCCTGCAACACCCCAACAACACACTTCTGCAGCATAAACCCCTCATGTTATAATCAAGTAAAAGACAAGCCGGGAGTTGAACTCACAACCTATGGATGATTGGTACAGCACGTTTACTCACTGAGCTACTGAACTCTAGCCCTAACCCTAACCATAAAGTAGCGTCTGACATCATAGAAGCCGTTAGAATTTTGAAATCGTTTTGGACGTTCATTGGGTGTTCTCAGATCAAATACACCTGTAGATACTTGCAATGATTACCCCTTGTCAAAGCTTGTACCTAAAGCCATTTCTGGAGACTCCCATTCCCAAATCCCCAACATAGCTCAGTGCTTAAAAGCACTGCATGTATCTTCCAAAGGTCAGGGGTTCAAGTCCTGATTAAGGTTACCAAAGACATAATATTCTTTTTATTTTCCACCCACCCAAACATGCATAGCTAAGCTAAAATATGTGAACCTCACTTCCCAATCTTCATTTATTTAATTTATAACTTGTCATTGTGTTTGGGGGAGGTGAAGTTTCATTAGGTTTACATGGTAAACTTCTAAGCGATCTGCTATACTTTTCTGTATAACAGCGATATCGGCGTGGTTAGGATGTAATCAACAGTGTTGATGTAGCGCGGGGCGGCCGCTACAAGCACGCCTAAGCGGCACAAAAATGTCATCGCGTTTTTTTGCGTTGTGACGTCATAGAATCGCCTGTTCTTCATACGCAGTTATTTCTCATAAAATGGCTGCCAGAAGACTGCCCAACTTCACCACTGAGGACACCAATCTCCTGGCCAGATTGTTTTTGCAGCATGAGCACCATTATTTTGTTATGCCAGGACATCGCAGGACATACCTGCAGTTCAGGCAATCCTGGACCCGCCTAACCCGGCGGTATAATAGAAGAGCCTCATGTCCCCAGGAAGTAAGTATTCCTAGTGAGGCTTTCACAAGTAATCATGTAAAAAGTAATGATGATGGAAACCTGTCTCAATCAAATTGATCATGTTATTGTGGGTAAATTTTGATTCCTTTTAAAAACTACAATTGTGCATAATAAATCTTTTACATTGAATACTGAAATTAAAGCACATCCCAAAGAAGCAGTAGTAGGATTTTAAATGACAAATTCAGCTCCTATAAGGCATCTATTCCATTCACAACATGCACACAACTAATTTTTGGGTCATGAACATCGCATTTGTAATAGAAACATCTTGAAATCAACTTTGCCAAAGGAAAACAAATATATTAAAGTGCTGCTATGTCATTTCAAATACCTTCAACTTTCCTGTATCAATCTGCTGGTCTAGGGAGATAGTGGCATGACGTTTAAAGTGACAGCGTCAGTACCCTGACATCAGGGGTTTCAAGCCATGCTGCTCCTTCTGACCAAACTATTTTATTGCCCCTGCTGCATGATTGTAAGCTCACCAGGACATGCTGTAATGTGGGGCAGTGCTGATAGGCTACAGCCTCAGCACCCTGGGGTTGTGAGTTCAATCCCACACTCCTCCTTGTGATGCTGGCCATGTCACCTCACCCCCCCCCCCCCCCCCACTGTCCCAGGTACAGTAGAGAGATAGCGATGCCTCCAGCACAGAAAGGGGAAAATGCTGGAGTACGTGAATACATTCGTGTAAAACATGTGGCAAGAGGGGGTGGAGGCAGGCAGCAAAGCGGATAGAGGCTCTTGGAGGGCAGCGTACTCCATTTTTATGTGCTTATAGAGGTCAATACTTAAGTAAACATGTTATGCCACAGTGCTAGATGGCACTCATCATATCCCTCCCTCTCTGTTCTTTCTCTCTCTCTCTATTATCCAGGTTGAGGATCTCAGGAAAAGGGGGCGGCTGCTGAGGCGCCAGGAGCGGGCCTTCCTTGAGGGGGTGAGGGAGGAATTGTGCGCTGAAGCCGGTGAGTAATGAGTCCAGCGTGTGTTTCTTTGTGATCAGCCTACCAGAATAAATAGATGAAAATGCTTGAGTAGCTGTAAACCATTCTTAATCATAAAATCTGCAGTAAAGCTGCTATTGTGATATCATGTCACAATGGCGTTATAGTGTTCTACTTGCCTCACTTACTTACGCTACATTTTGATGTTTACAGTGGAGTAGGTGCTTTGCATCCTGTTATTAGCATTTGAAGAAAATAACGTAGTAAAGAATGTCATGTTCAAAAGTGTTGTGGACATATCTGACTGTATCCTATTTCTCTCTTGTCAAGCAGCAGCGCAGGCACCCTCTCAGGAGGCCCCGCAACTAATGGAGGGAGCCCCACCCTGGTCCTCGGCGGAGGAGGAGGAGGAAGAGGAGAGGGAAGAGGAGGAGAGGGAAGAGGAGGAGAGGGAAGAGGAGGAGGAGGAGGAGGCCTGGCAGCCCTCAGGACCACCCACACCGCCTGCCCCACCACTGCCCCCTGGACCTCCACCACTGCCCCCTGGACCTCCACCGCCTGCCCCACCACTACCTCCAGGACCACCACCACCATCCCCTGTTGGACCTTCCCCTTCCCCCACCCATAGCCCTTCCCCTCACTCTCCTGCCCTTCCTTTTCCCATCCCACCCCCTTTCCTTGCTGTTCCCCCCCAGGAGCAGCCCGACCAGCCTCAGGAGGGGGTGGTCAGGGAGATAGAGCCCTACTCTGCCCTCTTGGAAGAGGTGCAGGTATTGAGAGGGTGTGTTGAGAGGATAGAACATGCCCTCTTGCGGCTGGTAGCCGAAAGAGGGCATGGTGCCAGCCGCCATACACCCTCTCAATAACTGCACCTCTTCCGCCCCCTCGCCTGAGGTAGCTCAAGCTGCTCTTGGGGGGCACCCACCCTCTTTCCCTGCGTTATGTGTTATGTAAATAGTTATTTTGTTCAAAAGTTTAAATTTTAAAAAAAGTTTTATATTAGAATAAAAAAATTGTTTAAACTTTCCTTTGTGGTTTTAACCTTGTAGCATCAGCAGTTTAGTGGACAGAGTCCAAGGTAGATAGGGGTTCAGGAGGGACTGCTGAATGGGCCCTTTTCAATATAACAACAAGGTGACATATAGAAAGTTTGACAATCTTTATTGGGGTCTGTCATTCATTCTATTACCTGCTAGCCACTCTGATGGGTAGATGATGACATCTCAGCTATGATGTGCAAAGTAAGCCAGTTCCTGTTCCAAAGTAAATGGCTACATAAGGAAGAAAATATAAATCACTGTGGTAGATTTGTTGTTGAGGAATAGGGTTACTGCTAGTAAGAGTTGGCTCCACACCAGGAGAATCCAAATGAGACATGTGGGTTTTTCTTCCTTTCACGGAAGGTGATGGAAGTAAAGGCCACATACCTCAATCTATCCTCCTGGTTCTTGAGCTGCACTATTTTGGTTAAGCAGGTGTGGAAACCACAAAGATGCTCACAGCTGCACTGCTCTCAGTAATACAAAACTCCATCTGACAATACTGCAGTTGCCTGTCTAAGACACCTGAAAACAGAAAAGAGGAGAAGCTGGTTTACACAAGGTTCACAAACAGGGGGTTCAACCCCCAAGGTCCATATCTGTCCTCCCTTCCCTGAAGCAATGTATTAACCTCATTTATGTTGAGCTGCTTAGATGTCACCGTGGTATAGTTGTTAAAGCAATAGCCTTAACTCGCTGATGGTGTGCGTTAATATCACCTGTAATCCTCCACTGCTACTGTTTAGAACTCATGTGAGGGAATAGACTAACTGAAAACAAAAAGTTTGTGTGCATATAACAGCAGGAATGCATGCCATGGTGTTCTATGAGGCCAACATTATCAATTTACTATTGTTCCTGAAAGTCATCAAGGATACCTGTGTGAAGAGAACAATAGAAGTGTGAAACATGTTAGCTTTGTGAACATTTATTTCACTCATCAGAAGAGTGACTCAAGTGAAGAATAGTAGAGTAAGCAAATAAAGGTTACCATATATCATTCTCACCTACAACTGTTTGGCTAGGTGCAAGCTGGTGTGCTGAGCTGCTCGTCTGGTCTCTCTTTGGCAAACATATAGGTGATGAGCAGAGTTAACCTGAAATGAAGAATAGAGAGAAATTGTTAACAAAGACCTATGTCTCCAAAATTAAACACTGAAGTTGTGGCAGAACACACACCTAGAAGTAACAGAGCTGCTAACATACCTTTAGACTCCTTATTAAAAATGGCAGCCATTAGGCACTCATTAGGAGTTTTCCACCTGAACCATGTACACTGATTGGATGTCCACTGAATGGCAGTGTTTCCCCCCCCCCAACACACCCGACCTATTCTTATCAATGAGTTAGTACACAGAACCATTCCTCACCTGATTTTAACTTGCCTGTAATTTGATTCTACAAAGAATTAACTTTAGCTCTATGAGTAAACCCTCTCAGATGTGTGAACACATCCATTTTACTTACATATCCATTTTTCTACCAGCAAAATTTCTACCAGCATGGTCTTTATCAGTCTTCTCAGTCATTTTTGTCAGCCCCGTGGAATGGAGAGTAGGAGATATCAGAAATAAAATAACTATTATAAACAATAGCACACAATGAAAGCCCATAAAGAGAAGTCAGTTTTTCTGGTTGGTTTCTTTAGTTCTATCATAAGGACACCTAAGTAGCTTACAAAATATCATTCTCACCTGGACTTACTATCTGAGCTGCTTCTAGAAAAGATAAAACAACATATTAGAATGACATGTAGCTTGTTAATGGCTCTGTGGAATAGAGAGAAATGGGAGGCAGAGATAGGAAAAAAAATGTAAAAGACTAAGACAGAGTAAAGTCTCAAACATCTGCATAAGCAATAGGACAGAATAGAAAGGAAACACTACTCACCTGGACCTTCTTATACCCATGCACGCCTATGTAGTGTCTGACGTCAGTAGGGCGGGAAAACTTTCCCAATGCCTATTGGGTGCCGTTCGGGCGTGGTTGCTTGTCCCGCTTCCTAACCACGCCCATCACACCTCATTTGCTGTCCTATGGGGGTGTGTTTGAACGTGTTCTACAAGTAGCCTGAAAAGATGTCTTCACCTTACAACATGGCTCCAAAACGGAAATCGAATTTCTTGCATGGAGAGTTGCAGATATGGAAAATGGAGGTGGGGCAGATCATGACATTATGAAAGCAGGGAGAATGGTGGGTGTGGGCATCTGTGTGTAACCTGGCCTGGCCCTTTCTTTTCCCTAACAATTGATTCCCCTCCACACTTAACACAAAACCTAAGTCCTCAACAATCAATCACACCAACACCCAGAAAAATCCATAAACTAAAGAAATACAGATAATGGGGGTGGGGAGGAGTGTTAAAGGCAGAAGGGAGTATAAAGGAGAACAGCCAAGTCATAGCACAAAGTTTCATCATTGAGGAAACGGAACACCACAAACACCAACTCACATGAGGGGGTCCTACATAGGAAAAATGGCTGTGCCAAAGCTTTCTATATACTATGCACACCTAATTAGCGGCTGACATCATAGGAACCGTTAGGATTCAAATCTAATTGGATGTGCATTGGATGTCGTTTTGCCATATACAGCTGTAGTGACATTGTAGTCATTTCCTTCACATCTCTAAGCTTTGATACGAAGCTCTATGTTCTAAACAAAGTTACCTCTATAGCTCTATGCCTTAAGGCATTGCTTTTCATCTTCCATACATCAGGGGGTTCAAGTCTTGAGTAAGGTTAGCAAATAGTTTTTATTCATTTCTCAGCCAGGACACCTGGTAACTCTTTAGCCTTGCCTTTACATATCAATATTTTGCTTCAGCTTTTATTATGTGCAGCCATTGTCTAATATTTAATGCAACTTGTTCTCTCTCATGCTGAACACCCTCCCCCACCAAAAACATCCCCCCCTAACTGGATCATTCTTCAACACCTGTCCAAGCCCTCTGAAGTTTGATTTAACTCATAGCTGTTGGCCAATGCCTATATTGCATCAAAAGAAACACATTCCTACTAGAATGGCTTGTAGTTAGGAGTAAATGAAAGTATCTCATGCACCTGTGGCTGCAGAATGCTGAGGAGAAACAGCAAATTCCACCACTTCAGAGAACTGTTAGGATGCAAGGAAACAAAAGTGAACAACAAACAGCACTGCAATCGGCTCTCTTTTGAAAGCAAAGAAAAATCAGCACACATTATCAGCACTTAAAAAGAGAATAAACAGATACACACCTTAACATTCAAGCTTCCCTCATTGCAAAATGGAGATCTTCAGTTGCACAAAACTGACCTCATTGTGACCTCATCAATCTGCACCTTCAAAGTAGTATGCCACAATTAAAAGATGTGCTGGGTGTAGAACTCACAACCTCTGGATATTAGGAGCATAGGCTGGCTCCTAACACATAGAGCTACAGCTGCTTCTACTTAGGTCCATCTCACCACCCTTTCATATCATACTTGACTGAGCTGTCTATGCTCATTAGCTATCATATCAGGATGAACTCAAATAAGTTTAAGCAAAGGAATGCCTAAAGATTTGGAAGGTTTTCAAGTAGAAAACAAATATCAAATATGTATTAAAGAATTGCAGCACAAATGACGCTGATCGGTAAGGGCAAAAAAACACTACTTTTCCGGGTATGACACCTAAATGGAACAGATTACTTACAGTCATATATCCATTAGTACAGTGCTTAGAATGAAGATTAGCGTGTGAGAAAAATAGAGCTCCACCTCACATGCATTCAAGCACACTTGGGAATATGGGTTTGGGTCTCAGTGAAAGCAGCGCTTTTAACCATTGAGCTACCACTCTTTTGTCGCAGCCTGCTATGACATTATAGCTAAACTCCTTTTCCCTTAGCACTTCACTAAGATATGATATGACAAGGGAGTCAGAGATATTGGAGCAAAAGTTGCTGTAGCTCAGTGAGGAAAGGCACTCTCTACCAATCTTCCGGGCTTTGAGGGTTTAAATCCCAGCCTGTATTTTACTTGTGGCATATCTGCCTTCCAGGTGCACTTTGATGATGCTTTCCACTTCTTATAGGAGTTGAATATAACATTACTGTACAACTTTGCTGTGTAGCAGAAAAATAAACTTTTCCCCCTTCCATGCTAAGAATTTGAGTTCAACTCATCTTATATTTCTCCTTTTAAACATGGCATACTTTGTTAGTTTTTATCATGGTAAAGTATACATTTCTGAAATGGTGAAGAAACAATAATATACAACTGCAGTGTTTTGTCTCACCAAACTGCTATAAGCACAAGAAAGCATTTATAGCTCAACACGGTAATGCTCCTGTTCTGAGCTCTGAAACTCCCCCGGTTCGACTCCCACCTTTGCTCATTTTAATAAGGTCCTAGTTTTTTCCTATTAGCTCTTATAACAGGGTCTACATGGTGGACTTTGCCATTTGTAAGGTGCACATTTCCCTTTCCAGGCAAACCTATTTTCAACTTACCATGGCTCGGACATCCTAAGCAGTGATGAGATGAAACCTTTCCTGTGACAGCAAGATGACATTTGTGGATCGCCTGGTTAATGTGCTCTCATCACTGCTTAGGATGTCCGAACCATGGTAAGTTGAAAATAGGTTTGCCTGGAAAGGGAAATGTGCACCTTACAAATGGCAAAGTCCACCATGTAGACCCTGTTATAAGAGCTAATAGGAAAAAACTCAATGGTTCAAAGCGCTGCTTTCACTGAGCCCCAAACCCATATTCCCAAGTGTGCTTGAATGCATGTGAGGTGGAGCTCCATTTTTCTCACACGCTAATCTTCATTCTAAGCACTGTACTAATGGATATATGACTGTAAGTAATCTGTTCCGTTTAGGCGTCATACCCGGAAAAGTGGTGTTTTTTTGCCCTTACCGATCAGCGTCATTTGTGCTGCAATTCTTTAATACATATTTGATATTTGTTTTCTACTTGAAAACCTTCCAAATCTTTAGGCATTCCTTTGCTTAAACTTATTTGAGTTCATCCTGATATGATAGCTAATGAAGCATAGACAGCTCAGTCAAGTATGATATGAAAGGGTGGTGAGATAGACCTAAGTAGAAGCAGCTGTAGCTCTATGTGTTAGGAGCCAGCCTGTGCTCCTAACATCCAGAGGTTGTGAGTTCTACACCCAGCACATCTTTTAATTGTGGCATACTACTTTGAAGGTGCAGATTGATGAGGTCACAATGAGGTCAGTTTTGTGCAACTGAAGACCTCCATTTTGCAATGAGGGAAGCTTGAATGTTAAGGTGTGTATCTGTTTATTCTCTTTTTAAGTGCTGATAATGTGTGCTGTTTTTTCTTTGCTTTCAAAAGAGAGCCGATTGCAGTGCTGTTTGTTGAGAAAAAAAAGGGGGTTGTAAAAGCCATGTGTAAATTATATTATTGTTCGGGCAGAAATGTGGTTTGTTATCCATGCACTATAATGTGTTCCATTGACATTATATTTATTAGGACAGAGAAAAGATGAAAATTACCTATTCAAACTCACTATTGGAATTATTGATGAAAAACACAGCGAACGTCTACCTCGCGTCTAACAAAGAGCCGCAATTACGAAAGTTGAAACGGCATTGAAATCCAAGTTAGATCAGGGTTTCTTACGTCTACATAATACACGATATTTAGACGCAGGCGTTCGCTCAGGTAGCACCTATCTAGCGTCCCCATTTGGCACGCCCACGGAACGCCCACGGAACGCCCACGTCCAGAGCTGGAGACGGGACTATGCTTTCTGTAGACGTCAGTCCGTCAACTACCTCTTAGGGACGTCTATGTGTCGTTTATTTCCCAATTAACATTAATTAAGACCCTTAACTCCGTAATTATTCACTTACATCGGACGTCCAAAGCACGCCTAAGTTAAACACAGTAATAGAGAATTTACTCCTGGATGTCCTGGTTCACTAAAGGACAGATATATCTAATCTAACCTGAATTTCTGGACTGCACTGTTCCAGTGCAGGTTCAAGACAATTTACAAGTGAAGAGGTCCATACAGTAAATGTGGGGATATACAGTGACATAAACATATTGATTGCAATCTTTTAGGTTTGCATGTACAATTACAAATGCTGGCTTTTACAAAACTGCGGTAGAGCCGAGGTAAATGCTCTAATGCTGACAGAATTCTTATGAGCGGTGGAACATTTACCAGCTCAAATTAGAAGCCTCTGCTGTTGCTACTACTAGTTATCACTTATATAGCACTAAAAGGCATACACAGCACTGTACATTTTGACATTTATAAATGGTCCCTGCTCAGAAGACCTTACAATCTAACTTGGACAGACAGACATGATATATACTGTAGGGTTGGGGGGATGCAGAACCTAAGGTGAAAGAAGTTAGAAGTCAAAAGTACTCTCAAAGAGGTGGTCTTTTAACTGGGCTTTGAACACTGCCAGAGACTGAACCCGCCGTAGGGATTTGGACAATTTGTTCCAAGCATATGGCACAGCAAAGTAGAAGGGACAGAGTTGGCAGATGAAGAGAAGGGCACGGATAGGAGGGACTTACCAGCTGAACGGAGCTCACGGGGGGTGGGGTGGGGGCACAGGGGGAGATAAGCAAAGAGAGATCGTGAGGGTCAGCTGAGTGAGTGCATTTGTAGGTCAATAAGAGGAGTTTGAATTGTATTTGGAAATGGTTGGGAAGCCAATGAAGTGACTTTAGGAGTTCTTTGTAAAAAGAGCCCAAAGTCAGTAAATTGGGGTATATAGTGATATTTGTCATATGTGCTTTGGTCTGTCTGCTATCAAACATACACAAGTAAAAACATTTAAAATATTGTTGTAAGGTATTAATTGTTTATTTTTAACACTTTATTCATTCAGACAGATAAATATACACTTACCTATAAATGAATGAGAGCTAATATGTGGGGAGAGCTCATACTTACAAATGTATCTTTCAGAATTAACTTACATTCATCTCTGTTGCATTTAAGTGCACGCAGTTATGCCAGGTTTAGGCTGCTGTAACTGCAGGCATAGGCGTCAGAACGGGGGAGGCCACAGGTGCCATGGCTTCCCCCCAAATTGCCGGTAGCAATAGGGCCAACAGGGATCCTATGGGCAGAGAAACACCAACTGAGACGATGGCCTCGGCACTCTCACGGGAGCAGCATCTTGCTGCTGACCAAAGCACCTGCTGGTCGGCTCTCTTTGCCACATCCCTGCCCCAACATCTACTGCTTCCCTCCCCCTCCCATGTCTACCCTGAATTTCTTGTAACACCAATTCACAGCATCGCTCTGCCTCCGGCTCCGGCGTCTTCTCTTCACTGTGGCCCACTCCATTGGAAACAGGAAGTTGTCAGGGTGGGCCACAGTGGAGAGAAGATGCTGAAGCTGGTGGATGAGTGACACTAAGAATCAGTTCCATCGCCCGGCAAGTGTTACAAGAAATTTAGGGTAGGTGCACGCAGGGGGGGGAGGAGTAGATGTCAAGGAAGGGATGCAGCAGAGAGAGCCGACCAAACAAGATGCTGTTTCCATTGGAGTGCTGCCTAAAAATAAGGCCCCTCACAAAACATTTCAGATTCGGGGGAGGGGTAGAAGTTAGATGGGGAGCAATATAGGTATTGGGGAAAGGAGTGGGGGAAGGGAGAGATGTTTAATTCAAATGAGGGACGGAGGGAGAGATGTGAGACACAGGAATGGAACAAGGGAAGGAGGGAGGGATGGAAAGATGTCAGATTTGTGAGGGATGAGGAAAGATAGATTGGGGATGGGTAGAGGGGGTAGAAGGGGAACAGGGAGGGATGGATTTGGAGGAGGACAGAGGGAGCAAAAGAGGGAGAGATGGCCATGGAAGGCTGAGGAGGTCAGGGAGAGATGATATAAGTAGGTAAAAGGGAGAGATGGAATGGGGATAAAGGGAGAGATGGATGTGGAGAGGGTAAAATTGGAAGTAGGAGAGATCGATATGGAGGGGCAAAATGGGGAGAGGGAGAGATAGATTTGGTGATGAGAGCAAAACAGGGAAATGGAAAAAGATTCAGGGAAGGCAGCAGAAGGAGGAGGCCTATTGGATGTCTTAGAGCCAGCCAGAATACAGGTACACACCCTTGGGAGGGGGCACAAACTTGGGAGAAAGGAGGCACAAATTTGAGACAAAGGCTGGAAGGAACGGAGGGGGCATGAACTTGAGACACAGAAGGGAGAGAGGGAGTGCATTGTGACACAGAAGGGAGCGGGCATGAACTAGGGGCATAGAATGGAAGGATGGAGGGAAGGAAAGATGCTGAGATGGGAGAGGGAATAGTAAGGGAGAATTGTTGAGAATGGTATGAATGAGAGGGAAAGAGATGGTGTACATGGGGAAAGGAAGAAAGAGGAGAATTGTTGGACATAGGAAGGGAGAGAATTGTTGGACATGGTGGTAGGAGAGGACGGAGGTAGAGAACGATGAGAGGGAAAAATGTTGGATGTGGTGGTAGAGGGAACTAACATGGTACTGGAGAGCGGTGATAGAAGGAGAGATGTTGAGCATGGGGCTGGTGGGCAGGAGCAAAAGATGCTGCACACAATCCAGGGGATAGGAGAGAGAGAAATGTTAGATGTGGCAGTAGAAGATGTTGGAGAGATGCACTCTAGATCCCTCTCTCCCTCTTTCACTTCCTTTACAGCAAGGGAAGGAATGAAAGAGAGATGGTAAACAGTGAAAGAGAGGGAGACATTGCACATGGGGTGGAAGAGAGAGGAAGAAATTCTGTGCAGGGTTGGGGAGGGGAAAAAGAGCGTGCTTTGTGTAGTTTAATTTTGTGGTTAACATTATGCATTGTTAATAAGATTATATTGTGTGTGTATATGAAAAATGAATGTAAGAAATGGGATTTTCAATTAGTGCTATTATTATGGGGGCAGGGTATAGGGAAGAGTTGGGCAGGGACTGGGGTAGAGCTTGGGATTTCTGGGAAGGGGTCTAGGGCAGAGCTTTTGGGGCTCCCTAAACAAAAAGCATTCCCCTGCCTATGGCTGCAGGAGGCACACTGATTCCAGGTTACTCTAGTATTCTATTAAAGAATCTGGGCACCCAAATGATATTATAGAATAGGCTTTCAATTTATGGCATTGGGTCACCTAAATGGAGTGTAAATTTGGTTTACCCCTAATGCTTCTCACTTGAAGGGGATTTACTGCTGGGTTCTTGTGAAAACAAAAACAGAAGAAATGCTGGGTATCAAGTGAAAGCAGTGCACAGTATAATTGTTCTGTCCTATTTCCTAGAGCAAAAACAGATCTAGAAAACGTACTTTTCTGAGTAGGAAAAACGATCAGCTGCATGAAACTCCTGGCTCACATACCTTCCAATAAAACCTTTACTAAGGAGTCCATCTTATCATCTGTGTGCACATGAAATTCCTCCACATTATAAGGATCTTACCTACTTCCATTCCCATACATTTTTCCTCTTGGCAGGGCAGGATTAACCAATAGACCAAGTAGGCACGTGTCTAGGGCCCAAAATGGTCAGGGGGGCCTGATGAAGGAGGGCATCAACATTGTTTTTTTCCAAACGGCGATGAGCCCCTCCATCATCAATCGGCAAAGCGGGCCCCACCCCGATCGGCAACGCAGCCCCCCCCCCCCCCCATCGATGGAAAATAAGACAAGCAAGCAACGCGGGTAAGAAAGGCAACGGGAACTGTAATTGTGTAAGCGGTGCCTGCTTGCCCAAAGCTTTCCTCTGACACAGCTTTCTGTTTCCGCCTGGGCGCATGGTGGGGTGGGGCGGGGAAGGGGGCCCAGTGTACTTGGGTGCCTATGGGCCCTCAACGAATTAATCCTGCCCTGCCTGTTGGTTATTTCATATAGTTTCATTTCACCTGTGCCCAAATAAAATAAAGTAATTGTTAACATTTCAGTTCATAGGCTCTTATATTCCTTGTGCAAACCCAATAGTGACTATTTGAAAAGGATTTCATGTGCACAAACATCACCTATCTCTGTCTTCCTTCCCTAAAAGAAGCCACTGATTCAGAACCCACAGCCACACTTATGTCATATAATCAAGACATCTGCCTCCGAGAGCCAAGTCTCTGTTAGGAACAAGGCATACTGTTGTGGCAGAGCACAAATGATCTGTTTCTTTTTTCTAATCAATCTAAAGTTAAGTAATCCCATTAAGGTACCTCCCACCCACCCCCAACACACACACACTTCATTCTTATGTAGTTCTCGAGACTCATATTTCTCATTTCTATCAATAGACAGAGAAACCACTAAAACAGCTAGGGATTTTCAGACTGGAGAAGAGACCGCTCAGGGGAGATATGGTGCTTAAGGCCCCGCCCACAGGAGGAACCTAAGGCTCCTGAGCCTATTCTGGTTGGCCCAGGCGCCTCAGGCCCCACCTGTGGGCAGGGTTTGAACCGCCTGAGCCAATCTGGCCCCATTCCTATGCTGGCTGGCCTGCCGGAAGGCGGGCTTGGCACCCGTCCATCCGTCCAACATTTTTTGAGGTATGAGGAAGGGAGGAGGGGGTGGGGGGGTCGTGGGGTCGGTGGAGAGGTCACGGGTCGGCGGGGGGGCCTATCGGGAGTTCGGGGGGGCAGCAGTTGGAGGGGTTGTATCGAGGGCAGGAGGGCCTGGGATCCCTCCTGCCCGTATTTTAGTGGGGGGTGGGGGTTACAGGGGGTCGTGGGCCAGAAGGGCTTCGACTCCCTCCTGGCTGGATCATGTGGTGGGGGAGGGGGGAAATCACCGGGCCAGGAGGGCTTGGCTCCATCCTGGCCCCAACGGATTCGGCCCGGGTGGGTTTGGGGATCGCGGGGCCGGAGGGCTTGGGCTTCCTCTTGCCCCGAATATAGTCGGGGTGCCGCTGGGGCAAGAGGGCTTGGGCTCCCTCTAGCCCCGAATGTATACAGAGTGCCGCTGGGGCAAGAAGGCTTAGGTTCCCTCTTTCCCTGATCGTTGGGGGGGAAGGGTAGATCGCAGCAGGGGAGATGAGCCATCTCTCCTGCCGCAATCATTGCTGTAGGGGGTAGGCAGGGTGCTGGGGCCGCTGAGCTGATCGCAGCAGCCACGATCAGCTCAGCGGCCCCTTTTCGGCACTTATACCTGTTTTGACTTGGTCTAAGTCAAAACGTATAAGTGCCGACTAGGCAACCTGCCTAAAGTTTTGGTTATACTTGCTGTACGCCTAGGTGTAGGTCAGCCAACCTCCCGCCCACTGCCCACCCTTACCCTTCCACTAAAAACGCCTCTTTTCTCTCTGTGCGTTTAGAGGCAGGGGAAAGGCCTAAGCTGGTTTTAGATACGTCTAAAACCAGCTTTGATTATGGGTACTTGGACGATCAGGCTTTTTGATCATCCAAGTAGCCATTTAGGCCACTTTTTAGACTTTTTTTTTTTATTATGAGCCCCATTGAGATATATAAGGGCAGTATAGCAAGCCTTGTAGAGAGTCTCTGATCCTTTCTGTATGGGTCCGTGTTTCGGCTACAAAGCCTTCCTCAGGTGTATATTAATAAAATCCAGTAGATGGTGCCAATATGCAAGTTAAAAATCCAAGAAGAAAAACTATAAAAACTCTCAATCCCGTAATGATGGGCTTGCCACAATAACATCTGAGCCGATAAAAAAAGCTACAAACTAAAGCGTCTGCAAAATTGCCTTGCCAAGTCCCATACAGAAAGGATCAGAGACTCCCTACAAGGTTTGCTATACTGCCCATGTATATCTCTCTATGTTTTCAATAAATTGGTTGTCCTTTAGGCTGATGTGCGGTGTCTCTCCCCACTTTGTTTTCTTTTTAGGTGCCATCACCTAATGCTCAAGTCCTAGTGAGTTGATGAATTACAGATCTAAAAAGAAATTGGTTTTGTGCTAGTCTGGTAAGGTCAGCATCATCCCCATGGTTGATCTCAACATGTCCGGCCATCTGATTGCAGGTTGCCCTCTTTGCCTGGTTCCTTCAATCTTTCCAAACATGATATCCCTCTCCAATTATCTTTTTCTTCTGACAATGTGACCAAAATAAGACAGTCGTAACTTCATCATTTGGGGTTCTAGTGACATAGCCAGTTTGATCTCTTCCAGAATCAATTTGTTAGTTCTTCTGGTGGTCCACAGCACACATAAAACCCTTCTCCAACACCAAAGCTCAAATGAGTCAGTCTTCTTTCTACATTGTTTCTGTAGTGTCTAGCTTTCGCATCCGTAATTGATCACTGAGAGAATGAGTGCATGGACAAGTCTGATCTTCGTTTGGAGTGTTATTTCCTTGCTTTGAACACTTTGTTGAGAACCTTCATTGATCAGTGACCAAATGCTATTCTGCAAAGTATTTCTTCCCTGCTAGTTGTGTCTTTGCTTACAAAAGAGCCCAGGAGATTGAAAACCTTTACAACTTCTATTCTATTGCTCTAAAAATCTTCATTATTTTCCATGTTCATGATCTTTGCCATGTTTATGTTCAGTTCCAATCCCATGTTATGACTATCTTTGAATTTTCTCAGCAGATACAGCATATCTTCTTTGCTGCTGCTTATGCAGTTAGTGCACGGTAAATTGGTTAGCATGCGCTAACCAATGTGCTTGATGAATTCCCTCCTCAGTTATTATTTATTTTATTTTATTATTTATATACCACTTATATCCTAAGGGGCTCATAATCGAAAGAGAAAAACGTCCAAAAACTGGCCTAAGTCGACACTTGGATGATCAAAAGTCAAAAACGTCCAAGTGCCGATAATAAAACAGGGTTTTGAACGTATTAAAAAACGACTTAGGCCTTCACATTGTCGCTGAATGACCATGGCTAAACGGGGCATTTCAGTAGGAGTGTCGAGGGCAGGATTTGGGCAGGAAGTGGGCAGGCTTAGACTTAGTAGTACTGCATGTATATTTGAAAGTTATACAACACAGAATAGATGGAACTTGGACATTGTGACTTAGACCATTTAAAACATGGTCTAAGTCACAAAAACCCACCTAAAGTCACCAGATAAGCACCAGACACAAACTACAGACCCCACACACTACTCCAGTGATCACCGATACCCCCCCACCCCATAAAAATCGTAATCACACCTTTAAAATTCAGCCTCCAGACCATCATCACCTGGCAACCTAGCATAGGAAAGCCTAGTCGATTCTGACATCGGAGAGGATGTTTTGGGCCAGCCAATCGCTGCCTAGCTGGCCCGGAACGTCTTCTCCAACATTAGAATTGACGTCGGGCAGCGAGAGTTGGTTGGCCCCATGGGGAAGAAAAGCAGGGAGGGAGAACTCGGCGCCGGCCTGTTCCCGATGGTGGCAGTGGCAAGCAGCATGTTTCCCAATGGCGGTGGCATGGGGGAGGGCAGGGAGAAAGAAAGAAAGGGGGAGGGACAGGAAGCCAGAAAGAAAGAAAGGGGGCAGGGTGAAACAAAGAAAGAAAGGAACCTAGATAAATTTAAATCCAAACTTAAGAGCTTCCTTTTTAATGATGCTTTTAATGAATAAATTTTATATTTCAAAAACTTTTTTACTTTTCACTTTTTACTTTATATATTAAATATAAATTTTATTTGTTACCCCTCCTATTGTTTTTTCCTTAAATGTAATTAAATTAAATTAATATTGATTGTAATCCTTTAATAATCTTTCCTTTGCCTTGAAATTATATGTAGAAATTATGTATAGCAATGTCTGTAATTATTATTTTTAACTCACTTTGAATATTGTTTGTTAGATTTGTCACCCCAAATGATTTCTAATGAAATTGTACATCGCCTAGGAAATGTGATAGGCGATTAATCAAATTTTTCTAAATAAACTTGGAAACTTGGAAAGAAAAAAATGGGGCACGGAGAGAGAGAAAGACAGACATAGAGAAAGAAAGGGGGCATGGAGAGAGAAAGAAAGAAGGGGCAGGGTGAAAAAGAAAGAAATGGGGCACAGAGAGAGAAAAACAGTCATACAGAAAGAAAGGGGGCATGGAGAGAGAAAGAAAGAAGGGGGCAGGAAGAAACAAAGAAAAAGTTGGAGGAGGGAATGAGGGCTGGAGGAGAGGAAGCATTCAGGAGGCTGAAAGAAGGGAAGAAATGTTGGATGCATAGTCAGAAGAATAAAGTGCAACCAGAGACTGATGAAATTACCAAAGGTAGGAAAAATGATTTTATTTTCAATTTAGTGATCAAAATGTGCCCGTTTTGAGAATTTATATATGCTGTCTATATTTTGCACTATGGCAATAGCGGTTTTTAGCGCAGGGAGCCTATGAGCGTCGAAAACAGTGTGGGGCTTTCAGCGCAGCTCCCTGCGCTAAAAACCGCTATCATAGTTTAGTAAAAAGGGACGGGCTATATTTGTCTATTTTTGTATAGTTGTTACTGAGGTGACATTGCATAAAGTCATCTGCCTTGACCTCTTTGAAAACTCACGGAATATAAATGATAATTAACATTTTCTTTGCGTACAGCGTGCTTTGTGTTTTTAAAATTTTATTGTTGGTAGATCATTTTGACTTGGCCAGGAAGGTAAGGGGGAGGGAGGGAGGGAGGGAGGGAGGGAGGGGAGCTGCTGAAAGACATCTAGTAATCTTTGCAGGCTTCACTGAGCAGGGAATTATTTTTGTAAAATCATATTTTGTTATGTGGCTGCCATTATTTAGACTTTACTTTCTATGAATGAATAGAATGAAAATGATATAAAATTATTTGCTTGTTTTTATGTGCGTGCACTAAAGGAAAGTGGAGAGAGAGGGGGCTGAGAACGCTGAAGATAAATGGGGAAGAGAGAGTGGGGAGAAGACGCTGATTTATAAATTGACAATTGTACAGAATATTGTTTCTTTTTATACTTTAATATGATAAGTTCAATATAAAACAATTCAATTCTTGTGTGCATGGAATAAGGTGGTTTGCAGGGATGGGGACCGAGCTTATGGGGATTAGTCCAATAAAATGTTATGTTCTTTTTTCTCATTATTTGTTTTATTTTTATTTGTTAATTTGTAAAGTGGTGATTGGTATGTATCAGATTTTTTCAAATTTACATCTACTGTCTTTATATTTTGCACAGTATTAGAGGACATGTATTACTGTTTTTGTGGTGTTGTGGTGTTGCATTGTATGCAGAGTCTGGTTTCTTGGCGGTTCAATTTAACTTTTGTCTACATATTTCTATTTTTAGTTTGTGATTATTCCATATTGGGTGAGGGTGTATCTCTATTCTGTGTGTATGAAAAGAACATAGTTTTCAGTTGGCATTGACTGCAGGATCAATTGACTGTGCGGGATCTGGCTTGTTTTACAATGTATGTGTTGGTGTTCTAGTGTTTACTGCAGTGTTTAAGATGCTGCCTTTTCCTAGGTACACTCTTGTTATGTGATATGTGGATTGTTACTAAAAATCATATTTTTCATATAGATGGGGGGGTGTCAAAAAATGATGGGCCCCGGGTGTCACATTTGTTAGGTACGCCACTGCCTGGGGCAATGAGGGAATTAAGTGACTTGCCCAGGGTCACAAGGGGTAGCAAAGGTTTTGAACCCACAGCCTCAGAGGCTGTAGTTCTAACTCCTACACCAAACACTCACATCTTTGCAGCACACCCAAATTTGGGCACCATATATAGAATCTCAGGAAAAATGTGCATTTGGCCACAGCAGCACAAACGTGCTAGGACTATTCTTACCGGCATCCTCTCAGTTGACTCCTAGGCCCTCTTCAAACCATGGTTAGGTAGACTAGATAGTCCATATCTGCCTTTAATTATTGCACTTTAAATCCACGTTGCACAATGCATAAATATATAAAAACAAAGCACAATGCACAATTGCACATTGCACAAATGCACAAATAAATAAAAACATGTAAGAACATAAGAACATAAGAAGTTGCCTCCGCTGGGTCAGACCAGAGGTCCATCGCGCCCAGCAGTCCACTCCCGCGGCAGCCCATCAGGTCCATGACCTGTAAGGTGATCCTTGTTTAAATCATTTAAGCCCCCTTGTCCTTCTATCTATGCTCTATCATAACCTATCTCTACCTCTATCTGTATCCCTCAATCCCCTTATCTTTCAGGAACTTATCCAATCCCTCCTTGAAACCCGGTAGTGTACTTTGTCCTATCACAACCTCCGGAAGCGCATTCCAGGTGTCCACCACCCTCTGAGTGAAAAAGAATTTCCTAGCATTGATTCTAAGCCTGTCCCCTTTCAATTTCTCTGAATGCCCCCTTGTTCTAGTGGTTCCCAGTAGGCTAAAGAATCTGTCCCTTTCTGCCTTCTCTATGCCCTTCAAGATCTTGAAGGTCTCTATCATGTCTCCTCTGAGTCTCTGCTTTTCCAGGGAGAAGAGCCCCAGTCTTTCTAACCTGTCTGCGTATGAAAGGTTTTCCATACCTTTTATCATTTTCATCGCTCTTCTCTGAACCCTCTCAAGTATTGCCATGTCTTTCTTGAGGTACGGTGACCAATACTGGACACAGTATTCCAGATGTGGGCGCCCCATCGCGCAATACAGCGGCAGGATGACTTCCTTCGTCCTTTTTGTAATACCCTTGTCTGATGAGGATGAACTTGCCATTTGAGTGACTGAGCCTAGAATCAATTGGCTGGTGGTTGGCATATTATGACACTTACAAAACCTTTTTTTTAAATTGTTTGTATTTAATACAGTGAGAATAATTCAAATGCTGTTTTATTTTGGTATGGTGTATATTATTGACAGTGAATAGGAACAAAGAGGCTGTATACTAGTATTGATTCAGGAATACTTATGCATATAGGGCCTGATTCTATACATGTTGTCTAGGTCTACAAAATTGGTGCTGACTAGTGTGGCACTAGGCATGATTCTATAGTAGGGTCAAAAGAGACATCCGTTTTTCCATTCTGGTTGTATAAATAGCAGATATGAATGTGAGCATATACTTCTGGTGATGCATGCCATGTGTGTCAGTCACTTATGGAATTTATCATACATACATAATTTTCTGTTCTGCCTAGTGCCCATTTCAGTCCAAACCCTCCCCTTTTGATGATGCATGCTTCTGGACAACATGATCTATATGTGCACACAGTTTCTTCCCTTATAGAATCACACTTAGGGGAAACTTTAGAAACAGTGCCTAAATTTAGGTGTTGGTAGGCACTCTACTGGTGCCTAAGTTAAGTAACAAATACTGCTTAAAAATGGCACCGTTAAAGCACCTACTGGCTCCTAATTAATATATGCTGGAAGTTGAGGGCTTTGCAAATGTTTATCAACTCTGCTGCAAGAGTAATCACAGGGGCTCCTAGGAGTACCCATGTAACTCCTGTGTTGAAGAAATTACACTGGTTACCTATATATCAGACATTGTATCATGCTTCCCCAAAGATCTTACAAGAATTTTTCCAGATCTATAAACTGAGAAGAGAGCTTAGAGATGTAAATGGGATGAAATTAATTTTGGAGGGTGCAATGTCGACTAGACATGCTAGGATTGGAACATCAATGATATCTGTGGCTGGCGTTGAACTATGGAATGCCTTGCCTAGTATCCTGCGGTTTTGTGTGGGGAGGATGAATTTTAAGAAAATGCTGAAAACTCAATTATTTGCCAATGCCTTTTTATGCTAAGGTATATTTCAGTTGATTATCGTCTTTTAGAATTTTTCTGACATCAATGTATGATTTAAAGCTCGCTTGTATTTCTGAAATGATTGAATTTGTGCTCTATCCCTATTATAACAGGGACAATTAATGATGTTGTTTAGACATGTCTAATCGGAGGGAAACAAGATTTTATGGATGTGGTATGGAAAACACATAGTTGTATACGGTATATAAATTTTTAAATAAATAAGTAAAATTGCGCCTACGTAGGCACTTTAGGCAGCCGAACGCCATCATGGGCGTGGCTAGTGCCAGAAGTGGCATTAGGCAGCCTAAAGAGCCTATGTAGACACAATTCACAACAAATATAGGCACCAGAAATGTAGATCCCAAAAACCCTGGCCTACATTTCCGGTGCCTATCTTTCACAGAGGTGTGATTCTCTATGGGGCACCATTGTGTGATTGATACACAATCAGCGGCCGCTTTTTGGGTGGCCACCGATATCAGTGCCTTATAGAGAATCTGGGCCTTAATGCTTGTAATGCATCATAAATTTTAGGCACACATATATAGGTCATGGCAAACCTGGCCTAAGTGCCTGCGCCTTAGTTGTGTGCACCTTGGCACATAGTCTATAAACTTGCATCTAACCTATAAGAAAGCCCACCATCTGCCCCTAAACACATCCCCTTTTCAGATTTGCACATATGTACAGATGCATAACATTTTGGGCAGAGTGCATACAAGTTGTATGTGTAACTTCCAATGAATGCCAATTAAAGACAATCATGAGGTATGAATTGCCATCTGTAACAATTAGGCAATTTGTGGGATATTGTGTAAAAATGCACATGGTCTTGTTAGTGTGCATACATATGCATTTGGTCCCAAAATTTTCTCCATCCACCTGACATTCGACACTATTAAACCAGCTTTTGGTCAGCTAACAGCTAAATTCAGTGGGAGATAGCTGGCTATCCCCGTTGAATATTAGTGGTTAGCAGCTAAAACTTGGCCAGTATATTGAGCAATAGCTGCCAATTTTAAGTGTTCATTGGCCAAGTTTAATGGTTAAATCAAGCCGAAACATAGCAGGTCTATCATTAGCTACTATAACTTAGCCAGCCAGCGCTGAAAATTGACTTAGCCAGCTAAGTTTGAGTCAGCAAAAAATAAACCACCTATTCAATGTCATTCACTGTAAACAACCCAGCACTGAATATCAGTGGTCAGTGCCGAGCGTAGGAGTTAGCTGGCCTGCCTTCTGGGGACTGAATATCGGCCCCCCATATGTTCAATTGAATGATATTTATTTTTTGCCATAGACTTGCTTGTTGGTTGCAAGTCTAAAACAAAATCTTTATTTATTAAAATTGTTAAGGCTTCCATAGCAGTATGTAGTGAAAGCCCCTGAAATTCACTGGCAGATACAAACAAGCCTGATGGAGACAAAAGACAGAAATTAAAATAAGAGGGAGTAGTATAAACAGTTGTTTTTTTCCTTGTCTTCTCCCTTCATGTGTCAGATATGAAAGTATTTGCAAAGATAAGAGAATGAGGCATCAAGTGCGTGTCATTCAACAACGGCAAAATGAAGGAACTAGATTCAGTTTTTGTGAACTCTCCTGCATCTTTATCTTTCTTCTACTGCCAAAACAAACCCTTCTTAACTATTCTAGACAGCTATGTAGTACAAAAGGCATTGTTATTTAACTTGTCTGTCCATCTGGCTAAGTATTTGAAGTATGTACAAAAGTGGTAACTGCTTTACCAAAGGAATCACAGCATACCTAAGCCTGAGGCCTGCAGTCCCTAGTCTGTACTCAAGTTTATGCATCACAGATTGTATTGCAACAAGGTTCATTATACCTCATTATGCCTTTGGGTTGGTGCAATATTAATGCATTGTTAATTTGATCTTGTTAGAATTTCAGGGTGTCGAGTGCCGTATTTTAAATCAGTTCCCACTGGTTTCTAGGACACCTGTGATGTGAGAGTTTATGTGCTAATAATAAGCAGTGGGCCTTGTTAGTTTAGTTAATCCTGTAATAATTAACTGCAGATACAGTAATTCAGTTTCTTTTCTATAGAATTCGTGCTTTGAGCACATGGAAACTGATAAGAAATTTTATATAACTTGAAATTAAAATGCTGATTTAAGATTTGATGTCAAATGTCTAAATGGAAATTATTATTATTGCATTTAAATAGTGCTCTAAATTACAGCGCGTATAACAAATTGCATACAAGTACAAGGGTTTATCCCAGAGATCATATAGTCTGAGTACCTAAGGCATTGGTAAATCCCCCCTCCCCCTTTATCAAGCTGCGCTGCTAAGCCGTACGAGCTACATGCTGAGCCACCCATTCTAATCCTATGGGCGGTTTGGCATTTAGCTGTTGCTGCATGGCAGCACACCTTGATAAAAGGGAGGGAAGTGATTTGTCCAAGGTCATACTGAGTATCAGTAACAGAAATAGCATTTGAACGCAGCTCTCCTGTTTTCCAGTCCCTTCTTATATACACTTAGCTACCTTCTCTTTGTATCTTAAACATCTGCACAGAGTTCTATGTGCCATGTGCATCGATGTGGCAGGTGCCGAAATGTCCCAAAATGGCTGTCAGAGGCCACAAACTAAAACTAAGTGCTCTGGGCACCCTCCTTTTGTTCATGTACATGCTGAGACAGGAACACCAGCTGTTTCTAGTGCCTAACCAGAGGACCATCAGTGAGAGGATGAGCAGGATCTGAGAAAGGCTCGCTGGGTAATATAACAAGCTAGCCTCCTGCACCAGAGAGGTAAATGCCAGCAGGGCTAGGAAGAGTGAATAAGGCCAGAAGTGCATGGTAAACAGTGAGATGTGTCTCACAATGTCTCCATGCTATCAAAAGATCCATGTGCAAGCAATGAATAGGTGGCCTATAAATCAAAACACCACCAGTTACAAAGAAGAGGATCTTATCAGGGTAGGTGAAAATAAATTGAGTGGAAACTATATGAGAACAAACTAAAAAGGCTTCAGGGAAGTTTAGTGAAGGCAGAGAAATGTATTGTTTAAAAATGGATTTCATACAAACTGAGATCCATGCTACCAGTCCAGGACAAACCACTGCTTGCCCTGTATCGGTAACATGGAATGTTGCTATTATTTGTTTGTTTGTTTTTTGCCAGGTATTTGTGACCTGGATTGGACACCATGAAGATGGGATACTGGAATAGATGGACCATTGGTCTGACCCAGCAAGGCTATTCTCAAGTTCTTATGAGTTACCAAACAGCAGCACAATATACTAACCAGCAGGGCTGATTCAAGAGATTAAAGTGCCCTGATTCATGCCCCTCCACCCCTTCTCCCCCCCCCCCCCCCCCCCGTCAGTTCCCTCCTCTGACACTACTGCCTAGTCCCAGTCAAGGATTCAGCAGATTATCAATCAGAGAAGACTACAGGAATGAGCTCCTGCAGAAAAACAGCTGAACTCCAAATTAAATACCAAAACATGTGCCTCAAACACCAATAATACTAGGCAATCTGAGTTGACTCAGTGGTCTTACACAGTGAAGTGATTAAATCTATTTCCCAGGCTTAATACTTCTTTTTAGCAACAGGCATCACAAAAATCCAGTTTAAATTCTGAAACACACTTTAAAAAGTTCTTATCAATTTTCCTTTGAAATATAACTTCAAACTTCACAAATGCAAGCAGTGTCTCACTTCCGGCTCACCACACAATTGTTTCCTACGTACTCACCTTTATAGGACCCCTAGGGACCCATGAAGAAGACTTTTTGTCGAAACGCGGACCGTGTTGGGTCCTGTATCTCTAATTATTGAACAAGTTCCCTCCTCCCCTTCCTAGCCAAGCTATTTGAACATGTTGTTCACCGTCATTGTCTTGACTTTCTTTCATCTTGGACAATCCTCAACCCACTTCAATTGGGTTTTTGCTTTCTTTATTCTACAGAAACTGTCCTTGCTAAAGCCTCCAATGACCTACTTCTAGTCAAATCTAAAGGCCTCTATTCCATTCTCATCCTCTTTGATCTATCTGCTGCCTTTTACACTGTTGACAACCGCCTACTCATCAATACATTGTCCAAGCTTGGGTTTCAGGGCTCTATTATATCTTGGTTTTCCTCTTACCTTTCACATCACACTTTTAGTGTATGCTCTGGTGGATCCTCCGCCACCACCATTCCACTATCAGTTGGTGTACCTCAGGGCTCCATCTTGGGTCCTCTTCTTTTCTCCATCTATATTTCTTTCTTTGGTGCCCTAATCTCCTTCCATTGGCAATACTACCTCTATGTTGATGACTCATAAATCTACCTCTCTACACCTGAAATTTCTGCAGAAATACAAGTTCAAGTCTTCCTGCCTGCCTGCCTGCCTGATATTGCCACCTGGATGCCTCACCATCTAAAATTAAACATGGCCAAGACTAAACTCCTTATCATTTCTCATAAACCTGCTTCTCCCCTTTCCTTGTTCTCTATATCAATGGATAATACTCTCATCCATCCTGTCAAAACCCCAAAGTCATCTTTGACTAACATCTTTCCTTCTCTTCACATATCCAAAACCTATCATTTCTCTCTCTACAACTTTGTTAAAATCTGGCCTCTCCTTTCTGAGCACACTACCAAGACCCTCATCCACACTCTTGTCACCTCTCGCTTGGATTTCTGCAACATGTTTCTCACAGGTCTTCTACCAAGTCATCTCTCTCCCCTCCAATCTGTTCAGAATTCTGCTGTACGCCTCATATTCTGACAGTGTCATTATTCTCACATTACCCCTCTCCTCAAATTGCTTCACTGGTTCCCTGTCTGTTTCCGCATGCAGTTCAAACTCCTTTTATTGACCTACATGTGTATTCATTCTGCAGCTCCTCAGTATATGTCCTTTCTTGTCTCTCCCTATACTCCACCCGTACACTTTGTTCATTGGGTGAATCTCTCATGTCGATGCCCTTCTCCTCCACTGCCAACTCCTGACTCCGTCCCTTCTGCCTCACTGTGCCATATGCATGGAACATCCTACCTGACTCTATGGGCTCCTTTTATCAAGCCGCGCTAGCGGGGTTAGCGTGTTGGACATTTAATCACACGCTAACCCCTGCGGCAAGCCAAAATACTAACGCTTTGTCAATGGAGGCATCAGTGACTAGTGCGGCAGGCGGTTTAATGCGCAGTATTCCGCACGTTAAACCCCTACCGTGCCTTGATAAAAGGAGCCCTATGTGTTGTGCCCTGTTTCTGGTAGTGTTCAAATCCAGACTTAAAACCCAATTTTTTGAAACTGCATTTATATCCAACCCTACCAACTTGCAAAAGCACCCATATCTGTTGTCATCCCTCTTTATTTCCCTGTCTCTAAGTCCTTTGTGTTTTCCCACCTCAGTTGCATGTATAAATCATTTTTGTCCTGTATGTCTGTCATATTTAGATTGTAAGCTCTTTGAACAGGGACCATCTCTTACATGTTTTTTGTTTGTTTGTTTTTTTTAAAATCTTTATTGATTTTCAAGTATTAACAGTGCAATACATATGTATCTGAACGTATAATAAATCAAGAAAAGCACATTTAACTTACAGATATTCAAAATTAATCATTTTCCCTTCCACCCCCTTTACTTAATCATTAATATAAATACACTTATTCTTCTAATACTTACATGTTTGTTGAACAGTGCTGTGTGCGTCTGGAAGCGCTTTAACAATAATAAATAGGAGTAGTAGTCTGCTATTAAGACAGACATGGGGAAAGCCACCGCTTGCTCTGGAATAGGTAGCATGGAATGTTGCTACTATTTGAGGTTTTGCCAGGTACTTGTGACCTGGATTGGCCACTGTGGAAACAGGATACTGGGCTAGATGGACCAATGGCCTGACCCAGTATGGCTGTTCTTATGATGATCTGACCAGAAATTCGTCTCCCCACCGGCTAGAGGATGCAAATATAAGAGACACCATCAACAACTTCTATCGTATCAAGCAGCCTTATGGGGCAAAGACTTAGAAAAACTAATCACACTCACAAACAATTATGGAGAATTTAGGAAACACCTAAAAACATTCCTGTTCTCGAAATACCTAGGTAACGAACAAGAACAATAGCCCCCTTCGCAATCCCACCCAAATCTGATCTTGTAAACTGCTAACCCCAATCATTAACAATGAATGCTCCATTCAATTTAAGGAATTTTTCTAATTCATTGTAAACCGCATGGTACTTCATGGTCCTGCAGTATACAACCTGTTGTTATTATTGCTAATGCTGTTACTACCAGATGAACACTGCCATACTCTGTAAGTAGCTGTCTGGAGAGTTTCTCTTTATTGTAAACCGCCTAGAAGTCGCAAGATTGTTGGCGGTATATAAAAATAAAGTTATTATTATTATTATTATTATTATAACTGGCTCCCACAAAATGTGATCTATCAGCTTGTGATTTGGTCTGTTTGTTGAAATCTGGAATGAACTCCCAAGCAGCTTAAGTCAGTTTACCACATATTTCCAATTCAGGGAGATACTGAAAAGTCATCTATTCGCTTCTCTGCACTTACCAGTTATAACAAACTCATATGTATGAAGCCTACACCTCTGCATGAAGCCAGTACCTCACTCAGTGTGAAGCCTGTACCTCTGTATCATTTCTAATATTATGTAAGCCGCCATGATTCCTAGCCGACATTTGTGGGATACAAGAATCCGTATGCTATGGTATGGTATGAAATGAAATCTAGACAGTGTCCACCTTTGTGATTAAGGACCTGTGGGGGAGACACTTTGAATTAGTCCATGAACCAGGAAGCTTCTCTCAAGTATCTTCCTTCTATGCCACCTTGGCTCCAAGCAGATTTGGGGCACTCTTCATCTGGTTTCTCATCAGAGACCTGTCCGATACGGGTAGCCCTACAGCATAGCCTACCAAGTCACTGAAACACACAAGCCCCTCCACCACTAAGGTGGTGTCCCGTCGTAGGGGAAGGTTGAATTTATTTTAATTATGTTTGTGGAACAGTAAATAGCAAGATAATTTTGAAAATAGTGGGAAAATATTTTGAGTTAAATGGTCCCTTATGAATTACAAAGTGTGCTTTAAAATCATTATGCCGTACATTGCATTACCCTCAACATTTGTCTGCTGCTGTTCTTATCCATCAAATCACACCTTTATGGTGGGCATCAGGAACTGAGCAATTGATTATTCAGAAGGTTCATCAATGTCATGTGTGTTTATCAAATAAACCAGCAGGAAGCAGACATTTGAAGGGCAAATTATTATTGCTTGCTGGACTATTTTAAGTATGGCAGATGGATTTTACAGATATATTATAAGTCACACATCACGGGTATAGGTATATGTTAGTGCTTATTTGCCTGTATTCCCAGTGGGCTGAAGTACAGTTCCTGTCAAAACTACTACTACTGCTGCTGCTTGTCATTTCTGTAGCACTGCTAGATGTGCACAGCACTGTGCATTAAACATTCAGGAGACAGTCCCTGCTCAGAAGGGCTTACAATCTAATCAAACAGCCAAACAGGACAAGGGAATGATAAAACAGGTATGGGCGCTTTACAAGCAAAAGCACTATCGAAGTAGTAAACATTTTATTCTTTGCATTCTTATTATTCAGTTTTAGAAGCCGCAAATGCTCACATCAAGGCTCAACTTGACGGTCAATGCTGGAATCCATCAGTTATAGTATATCACTGTAGTGTTGGCCAGTGGGTTTACAAGTGAATACACAACCGAAAATACTGGATTGTACTTTTTTTTTTTACAGGTCCACATCAGATTGAGGTTTACACACTCACAGTGGTCAAGCTAGCAGACTATAATTGGTTTATTTACATTTCCGATGTACAGCGGCAGTCAAGAGGCGTAAGATGCCTCTAGATCAGGGATCTGAAAGTCCCTCCTTGAGGACCGCAATCCATTCAGGTTTTCAGGATTTCCCCAATGAATATGCATTGAAAGCAGTGCATGCACATAGATCTCATGCATATTCATTGGGGAAATCCTGAAAACCCGACTGGATTGCGGCCCTCAAGGAGGGACTTTGAGACCCCTGCTCTAGATACATCTAAAAACCTGTTTTGATTATCGGCACTTGGACGACCTGTCTTGTAGGTCGTCCAAGTGCTGATTTAGGTGGGGTTTTTAATGTATTTTTGTTTTGATTATGTACCTCATAGTATCCAAGCATCCATTTGAGAAGAAGGCCTATAAATTTATTGTGATATGTGAGGGTAAGGGTGATTTGGGGTTTATGCATGAGTTTTTATGTGTGCTTGTTTAAATTACATTAGTGATTTCTATTCCGCCATTACCTTGCGGTTCAAGGCGGATTACATCCAAACTAAAACAAGAATTACATTCAAAATTTGAAGGAATAGAATAAGCGATGACATAAAATTTTTAAGGTAATAAAACGTTGGGTTAAGAGTTACCAAAGGGAAGTGGAGGTCTTTAGGAGATAAGAATAGGGTGAATTATGAGGTTTTAGATAACGTTTGGTAGATAGAAGAGTATTAGAGAGTTCTAAGGGTAAATAGAGTGTTGGATGTTGGGTTGGGATTGGTCGTGCTGGATAGGTTTTATGTGTTAAATGATTATGAATGCCTTTTTTATTGTAAACCTAGGATTTTAGGTGGGTAATAAATAGTTTTAAATAAATAAATCATCTCCTACAGTATTAATCTGTAACTTTCATTACTGTTTAAAAACGCTAAAGGTATTACTGGTTACTGCTTAGCATTGTGTTTGTATCAGAGACTGTTGTCAAGGTTTATGAATACCATTTGTTTTATATGAGAATCAATGATTTTATGAATGTTTGTGATTAATGATTTATTTGGTTGTCATCTGTGTATATGAGTGATATTTTCTTTGGTGACTTTAATTATTAAATATGAATTTATCGTTGATCTTATTATATTCTTTCTTCATGACACTTGATAAGGATGTTAAAGATAAGGTATATATCTTGTATAACATATTTCAGTTTAAAATAATATTAGGATAGCTCTAGCAAAATGATTTTTGGAAGAAAGTTTCAATAAAAGATACCAATAGTGACAGAACAGAATATCTGAGTCATACTTGTATACCAGGGGTCTCAAAGTCCCTCCTTGAGGACCGCAATTCAGTCGGGTTTTCAGGATTTCCCCAATGAATATGCATGAGATCTATGTGCATGCACTGCTTTCAATGCATATTCATTGGGGAAATTCTGAAAACCCGACTGGATTGCGGCCCTCAAGGAGGGACTTTGAGATCCCTGCTGTATACCAAGGTGCAACTTGAAAGTTGTATAGAAATTCTGGAATATATGTTTGTAATATTATGATAATGACGATGATGATTAGAAATGTCAGTCTGAGAGAATAATTTGAACTATAGGACTCTTTTACTAAAGTGTGGAAATGTTTGTGAAAAATTAAGGTGTAGTAAGCACAAAGCTTGTGCATTGAATGGAAGGGTGTGCCCAGCATCAGTCCTGCATATAGCACACCAGGCACACACTTCCTATAAATGGTATCTATGCCACTGGAAGGAGCCCAAGCACCAAGTCTACTTGCACTGAGATGGCAGTGGAGCTCCAAGAGTTATGCTTCTACCTGTGCCTCATCAGGAGGTTTGACCAGTGGAGTGATCTCCATAGAGAAGAGGAAACCTCGAGCCAAATGGGGAGCCCTGCCCTATGGGAATGATCTCTCCATGGAGAGTTGGGCCATGACATTGGCTGCAGGTCTGTCTAGGGGAAGGATCTCCAGAAGACCCTATCTCATCAATTCCTCCTCCCATAAAAAGATGAAAGAAAGAAGGAGAAAGAGTATGCTTAAAGGTAGGGAGAAATGAAAGTGAATACGAGAGTAAATACGAGGGGGTGCTGAAATGTTCTCAGCCCAATCAAGAAGGGAATGATATGGGAGTCATGAAACTTGCAAGTTATTCCACATATTCACCTCTAAGTCAACACACGGCACATCTTGTTTGAAGTTTCTATAGCCCTTCCAAAAAAATACTCTGATGTCTGCTCACTGAAATACTGCTCAGAAGCTGCAATCACCTCCGAATCACTCAAAAAATTGTCACCATTTCAAACTCTTTTTAAGGTTTAGAAACAGAAAATAGTCAGATGGAGCAAGATCTGGTGAGTAGGGTAGGTGGTCTATGCACTGAAACCCCAACTGCGTCAAAACATCCATCGTTTTAACAGCCTCGTGAGCAGGAGCATTGTCTTGCAAATAGAACTCCTTTCCACAACTTTATCTCCTTTTTTTTTTCAGTGCCTCCTTTAATTGGCACAGCAAGCAGGGACTGGTTTCTTCCATGTTAATGTGCAGCGCTGCGTGTGTCTGGTAGCAATATAGACATGATAAGTAGTAGTAGTAAGCAGCATTAGGGTTTAATGCACTTTAAAGGGCCCTTGGAAGATAGTCATTACACCACCTTCCTGATCCCAAAACACTGTGCTCATGACCTTTCCTGATGACTTTTTGGTCTTGAATTTCTTTGGCCTTGGAGAACCTGAGTGCCACCATTGCATGGGCTGTTGTTTTGTCTCTTGATCACAGTGGTGTAACCATGTTTTATCAACAGTAACTAGTCATTGCAAAAAGTTGACACAAGCTTGCTGAAAATGCTGCAAAATCAACTTGGTAGTATCTACTCGACATTGTTTCTCATCATCATTCAAACATTTGGGCACCCACTTGGCTGATAGCTTCAGCATACCCAGCTGCTCATAGAACATACACCCAACACATTTCCTGGATTTCTGTACTGTCTCAGCAATTGTTTTAGCCGATATTCACCAATCTGCCAAAATCAGGTCATGGTCATCAGTTTCATGAGTTGAAACCATTTGAGGCCTCCCAGACCTTGCTGCATCTTCGGTTTCAAAATCTCCATGTTGAAAGTTTGCACAACACTTCTTCACTGTGAAGTATGATGGGCATTTGTCACTCAGTGTTTGCATCATACATTCATGGATTTCCTTTGGAGTTTTCTTCTGCAGGAAAAGGAACTTCATGATGGCTCAGAGTTCCACACTTGAAAATTCCACACTTGTCATTGACATGGTTCAATCAATGATCTGAAACAATGCCAAAACATAGCATTACAATTTTGCAGATTGGCACTTTGCAAAATAAAATAACACTCTTTTCAGCTACAGCTACAGTGCTCAAAATTTAGGAACTTGGTTGGGCTGATAACTTTTCAGCATCCCCTCATAATGGGCCTGATAGAGTGATTTGAGTGAGCTAAAGAGTTTCTGGTCTGCTTAAATCACCTGTTGCCATCCAACTGCCAATATTCAGTAGCACTAAGCCAGGCAGTGCAGCTGAATATCGACTCTGATTGCCCCCCTTCCCCCCACAAAGAAGGCAGTGCTGGGTATGGTACTGTGGTTTATGCGGGATCCAGGTGATATTCAGTTGAGGCCTGCATAAGATAAGTAGATGAATTTAGGATACCTCAAAAGCTGAATAAATAGCTAATTGGTGATAATTAGCTTCTTAGCAAGCAATTGGTTCAAATTTACATCAATTACAAGTTACATGCGTAAGTTTAGGCTTGGTATCCACACCAAAATGGGGTTGCAGAAATGGTTGGCTCAGGGGTGTTACTTTCATTTATGCGTTGTAATTATAGAATATGGGCAGCCGCACCTAAATTTAGTCATGGTTGCAGGGTGTAAGCGCTGTTCTATAAACTGTGACTGACCTTCTGCATGGCTAATAGAATAGCACTTTTGGGGCGCTAATTTCTTGGGATTCATGTATAGAATTTGTCCCACAAAGTTTTCTTTTTGATTGTGCTCTTTTGATATGTTTCTTTTGAAAAATGACTTCTTAATATGTGCATTTTCTATGCAAGATGCCATATATGAATTTATATATACTTTGTTTAAAAGAAATAATTTAAAGTTTGACTCTTACAAAATAATAAAAGCATGTAGGTTAAAGACTTATTCTAAAAATTATTATATTAACTTCAAAAAATTTTTTAAAAAACACATTCACAGTTCTTCCAGCCCTTTCCACTCTACAGTTTTGTGCCACCAACTTTAACCAGCAGTGAGACCCATTTTCAGCTTATATTGAGGAGAGACTGTAAGAACTGAGAACATCCGAATCTTCATGGAGTGGCCCATAGTTTCATCCTCTTTTCTGCTTCTAGCTTCATATGAAAGAGGGCTATGAGCTGGCATCAGGAGCTTTTGTTCATCACTATCCAAGGTATTTATCCATATTCTATCTCTCACTACCTCCCTTTTTTCATCAATCATCCAGGGTCCATTTAATATGATATGTTATGAAGACTGGTTAAGGGGAGGAGCCTCTCATGGCAGATAATGGGCATGTCCCTCTAGGGACAGAACAATACCTACTATACCTAAATATATGACACCTGCAAGACTGAAGGCTATTGATTCTATAAAGTCTACCTAAAGTTAGGCGCTAATATAGGCACCCATTCTATAGGCTTCTCTAAAACATAGGCACCCATTATAGAATCACGCTTAGAATGCTGAGCACTGCCTAAATGTTAGTATGCTTAGGCAGTGCTCAGCATTCTAACATTTAGGCATCCCCAATTTATGCCAGGGTTTTTTAAAGTTAGGTGTCAAATTAGAGCCTAAAGGCACCTGATTCACAAAGAGGCACCTAACTTGAAAAATGCCTATGTCCCACCTCCCCCCACCCATGAGCACCACTCAGCTGGTAAGTCCCTATTTATGCCCTTCTATTCCTCTGCAAACTCCAGACTCAGTCCTTTCTACCTTGCTTCACCATATACTTGGAACAAGCTGCACAAATTTCTACAGTGGGCTCCGTCTCTGGCAGTGTTCAAGGCCCAGTTAAAAGCCAATCTCTTTGAGACTTTTTTTGACTCCTAACTCCTCTCACCTTGGGTTTTGCATCCCCAACCTTATATGTCATGTCTATCTGTCCAAGTTAGATTGTAAGTTCTTCCGAGAAGGGACCTTTACCAATTGTTTTCCTTTATGTTCTTTCCTAAAGGATTGTAATCCTTTCCTTCCCCTGTCAGCCTGTGCATAAAAACATAGAAACATGATGGCAGATAAAGGCCAAATGGCCCATCCAGTCTGCCCATTCGCAGAAGCCATTATCTCTTCCTCTCTCTAAGAGATCCCACGTGACTATCCATGTGACTATCCACGCAGTCTCGGTCTCCACCACCTCTACCAGGAGACTGTTCCATGCATCTACCACCCTTTCTGTAAAAAACGTATTTCCTTAGATTACTCCTGAGCCTATCACCTCTTAACTTCATCCTATGCCCTCTCATTCCAGAGCTTCCTTTCAAATGAAAGCGACTCGGGGTACAATCAAGTCTCATGTTCAGTTTGTTCCCTTGTCTTGGTCTTCTTACCCTGTCTGTTTTATTGAATTTTAACTTTTGCCCTTGATTTTTACTCCTGTAAACCGCTTTGGTTTAACTCTTTTTTTGCTAAAAATGAAAGAAAGAAGGAGAAATAAAATAACTCTAACTGTATTAAATATCGAAATGTACAGCATTGCATATGCCTTTCAGCGCTATATAAGTGATAAATAATGGAAGTAGTAATAGTAATCTGTCCCTAACCATGCCCATTTATAGTGTGGGCACTTTGGGCTAGGCGCCTCCTTTTTATAGAATCGAGTTTGAATGAACTTGGACGGAAACTTCAGCGTTTGGAACCTAGGACAATACCAGGTGGACTTTATAGTCTATGATCCAGAAATACCAAAAAAGAGATAAGTTAATTTAATCATATATTTTTAATGGGTATAACTAATGGGAAGACTGGATGGACCATTCAGGTCTTTATCTGCCGTCATTTACTATGTTACTATGGGGTCTTTTTATTAAGGCGCGCTAACCGATTTAGCGTGCACTAAAGATTAGCAAGCGTTAAATGCTAAGGCATCCATGATATTCTATGGGCGCCTTAGCATTTAGTTGCACTAAATCGGTTAGGGCCCTATGATAACTCCAAATAAAGCTGATTGTGAGGTGTTGAATGCCAATTGCTCAGTTGAATTAGGTGCCTATATCGGCGCCTAACTTTAGGTGGACTTTGTAGAATCAATACCTCATTGGCTTTTTTTCTTTTCCAGGAGGGCTCAGAAATAAAAGTGAAAATCACTAATAGGTGAAGGGGATTTAAACCTGGGCCACTGATTTGCTGACTACTGCCAGTAGGATATCCATCTGCTCTGTATGGTCATCAATGTGGCCATTTTCGTAGATGGATGCTCCTATTCTACTTTACAGACGTCCATGCTCCTGATTTTGTCCCATTAATAATTTGGGCAATTGAGTTTGTAAAATGGATGTTCATGCTGGATGTTTCCAGTGTATGGACATCCATCTCACATATTTTTGAACAGGCTGTACCCTGTTCAGAAATACATGTGAGATGGACAGGTCAGGAGAGAAAGGAGGTGGAATAGCCCTATACATAAAAAAAAGCATACAATCGATAAAAATGGACACAGCAGAGACGACCAACAAGCTGGAATTGCTATGGGTTAAAATACTGGGAAGGAAAGGGCCTGAAATAAAGATGGGCCTATACTATCGTCTACCGGGCAAACCGGAGATATCGATGAAGAAATGGAAGCCGAGATGAAGCGAGAATGCAAAAGCGGTAACACGGTTATTATGGGAGACTTCAATTACCCTGGAATAGACTGGAGTCTTGGAAACTCAAAATGCGCTAGGGAGACAGAATTCCTAGAGGCTATACAAGATTGTTTCATGGAGCAGCTTGTTAGAGAACAAACGAGAGGAAATGCCACTCTGGATCTAATCCTAAATGGGTTAAGGGGACCTGCAAAGGAAGTAGAGGTAGTGGGAACGTTGGGAAACAGCGATCATAACATGATCAAGTTCAAGGTTGAGGTAGGAATACCGAAAGGAAAGAGAACCATAGCGACAACTTTCAACTTCAGGAAAGGAAACTACGAAGCATTGAGGGAAATGGTAAGGAAGAAACTTAGGAACACTTCCAAAAAATGGCAAACGGTAGAACATGCCTGGTCTTTTCTCAAGAACACGGTGAGCGAGGCGCAAAATCTGTATATCCCCAGATTCAGAAAGGGGTGCAAAAAGAGTCGAACAAAAGACCCGCCGTGGATAACTAAAATAGTGAAGGAAGCGATAGGCAATAAGAAAAATTCATTCAGGAAATGGAAAAAGGACAAAACTGAGGGGAACTGGAAAGAGCACAGGAAGTATCAAAAAGAATGTCACCGAGTGGTTCGAAAAGCCAAAAGAGAGTATGAAGAGAGGCTAGCCAGGGAATCACGAAATTTCAAACCGTTCTTTAGATATGTTAAAGGGAAGCAACCGGCTAGGGAGGAGGTGGGACCACTGGACGACGGAGACAGGAAGGGAGTGGTGAAGGAGGAGAAAGAAGTGGCAGAAAGACTTAACATGTTCTTTTCGTCTGTATTCACAAACGAAGACACATCCATCATACCGAAACCTGAGCAATTCTTCAATGGAAATCAAGCAGAAAAATTAACATCCATGGAAGTGAGCCTTGAAGATGTACGCAGGCAGATAGAAAAACTAAAAACTGACAAATCCCCGGGTCCGGACGGAATTCATCCAAGGGTTCTGAAGGAATTAAAGGAGGAAATAGTGGAACTACTGCAGCAAATTTGCAATCTATCCCTGAAAACAGGCATGATCCCGGAGGACTGGAAGATAGCCAACGTTATGCCCATCTTTAAAAAGGGATCAAGAGGTGACCCTGGAAACTACAGACCGGTGAGTCTGACCTTGGTTCCGGGGAAAATGGCGGAAGCATTGATAAAAGAAAACATCAATGACCATTTTGAAAGAAACGAACTTCTGATAACCAGCCAACATGGTTTCTGCAAGGGGAGATCGTGCCTAATGAACTTATTGCACTTCTTCGAAGGAATTAACAAACGGATGGACAAAGGAGACCCCATAGACATCATATCTAGATTTCCAAAAAGCCTTTGACAAGGTACCCCATGAACGCCTACTCCGGAAACTGAAGAATCATGGGGTGGAAGGAGACGTACATAGATGGATCAGAAACTGGTTGGCGGGTAGGAAACAGAGGGTAGGAGTGAAGGGCCACTACTCGGACTGGAAGAGGGTCACGAGTGGGGTCCCGCTGGGCTCAGTGCTCCGGCCGCTGCTATTTAATATATTCATAAATGATCTAGAAACAGGGACGAAGTGTGAGATAATAAAATTTGCAGACAATACCAAACTATTTAGTGGAGCTCGGACTAAAGAGGACTGCGAAGAATTGCAAAGGGACTTGAACAAACTAGGGGAATGGGCGACGAGATGGCAGATGAAGTTCAACGTTGAGAAATGTAAAGTATTACATGTGGGAAACAGAAACCCGAGGTACAACTATATGATGGGAGGGATGTTATTGAATGAGAGTATCCAAGAAAGGGACTTGGGAGTAATGGTGGACATGACAATGAAGCCGACGGCACAGTGCACAGCGGCCGCTAAGAAGGCAAACAGAATGCTAGGCATAATCAAGAAGGGTATTACAACCAGAACAAAAGAAGTTATCCTACCGTTGCATCGGGTGATGGTGCGTCCTCATCTGGAGTACTGCGTCCAATATTGGTCGCCGTACCTTAAGAAGGATATGACGATACTCGAGAGGATTCAGAGGAGAGCGACACATCTGATAAAAGATTTGGAAACCTTTCATATGCTGAGAGATTGGGAAAACTGGGACTCTTTTCCCTGGAGAAGAGGAGACTTAGAGGGGATATGATAGAGACTTACAAGATCATGAAGGACATAAAGAGAGTAGAGAGGGACAGATTCTTCAAACTTTCGAAAAATAAAAGAACAAGAGGGCATTCGGAAAAGTTGAAAGGGGACAGATTCAAAATGAATGCTAGGAAGTTCTTCTTTACCCAACATGTGGTGGACACCTGGAATGCGCTTCCAGAGGGCGTAATAGGGCAGGGTACAGTACTGGGGTTCAAGAAAGGATTGGACTATTTCCTGCTGGAAAAGGGGATAGAGGGGTATAGATAGAGGATTACTGCAAAGGTCCTGGACTTGTTGGGCCGCCGCATGAGCGGACTGCTGGGCACGATGGACCTCAGGTCTGACCCAGCAGAGGCATTGCTTATGTTCTTATGTTCTGTTTCTAGGCGATCGCCCCCCTGTGTAGAATTCTTCCTTCCGGGTTCATTTTATAACTGTCTATTTATTTTGTAAAAAAAAATACAGCTCATACATAGTGCAACAATTAACACAGCAAAAAAATAATCAAACAGCACTTATATACTACGCTTAAATCATGAAACAACTTTTCCTTCTGGGTTCATCAAAAACTCATATTCTGAGTTGGACATCCTTTCAAAAATGCCATTCCAAATCTCATAAATAAATAAATATTGTAATACAATCCTTGGCCAGGGTTCACTACTCTCTGTAGAGTGTGTAATCATGGCCCCTGAGTGTGGATTTTAGGTGCTACTGTTGGGTGATATTTGTGGCCTCCACTCCCTGTAGAATATAAATACTGCTTCTATAGTGCTCTCAGTCTTGGCCAGCCTTGGAAGTAGAGTTCTGTGATCCTGCTTTTAATGCATTAATAATTCTTGGAAGACGATATGGAATAATGTTTTTTAGTACTTACAACATTATTTTAAAAAGCATTCCACATTCTCCTGTCAAAATAATTAAAGGCGAATCAAGCTGCTCTTTCAAAACTGCATTGATTTGCTTCATAAAAAATTCAAAATGCAAGAACATTAACTTGAAATAGACAAAATTATTTTAACAGAACAGTTCAGAATAGTTCAAGATATTTCTTAAGTAATGCATATTTTAAAATAATTGTTATAACCAGCCCATGCATGTCCAAAAGGAAATTCTGTAAGCAGTTTCCTTTAGAAAATGTGATTACAAACCCAGTGTGAGGTTTCAAATTGTCCTTTAATCACAGAGGCCCCCTTTTACAAAGCTGCGGTAGAGGTTTCCACTGTGGGCCAGCGAGGTAAATACTTTGACGCTATGAGCGTAAGAGCATTTACCTCACTGGCCCATGGTAGAAACCTCTACCATGGCTTTGTAAAAGCCAGCAAGAGTTAATATTGTTGTACTGACTGAGGTTGTGTGGCCACTCTCTTAGAATTAAGAAATATTTCACCCGGAGAATATAAATCTGGTGGTTATTTTTTCCTTTTTCTTTAACATCAGAAATAATTTCTATAATACAACTAGCTTAGAACAAATTAAACTTCATCTACCAATATCTTTTATTTTTCAGCAATTGTGAACCCCATAGAATGTAAATAAAACCTGTTTTAGAAGATGATTGTGCAGTAATAAATATGCTATGATCTGATTCTAAGATATGATTATGGTTTAGACATTTACCTAAAATAGATTGATAAATCTGATCAAGATATTAGATTTTTCAGTGTTCAGTTTGCACACTTCATTTTTCATCTAGAAGTGCTTTTAGTTCTCTCTCTCAGAAGGCGTATATTTGTAATCTCTGGGAAAACTGTTTCAGAGAGGTTACCGATGTCCACATATTGTTCTGTAGAGATAAGATATATACAGTGTCTGTGGTGTTTGGCAGTGGATTGATGGTATGGTGTACAGGGATATAGAGAACGCATTTCTATAAAACTTATACCATTTTGTAACATTATAGTTTAGGGACTATTTAACCTTTAACACAAATCATTTTTATTTCCCCTCTGGAATACAAAACACTTTATTCCCTTTTATTGCTTTTGTGCATGTGCATGTGCATGCGTGTTTGATTGCACTATGTCAGCTACAATTTTTGTCTTTCATAAGAGACAGGAAAGATAAGGGTAGCAAGAGTTTATAGTCACTACAGAATGATATAATGAATGTACAGTCAACTCCGCTTAAGTGCAAGGCCTCCGGACTGGACCGCGATGTGCACTTAAACGGAGTGTGCGTTTAATCGGAGTACCACTTTTTAGTCATGAAAAATCACAGTACAGTGTTCCCCCGCTCATTCGCGGTTTGTGAATTGCGGACTCGCTCATTTGTGGTCTGCTCCAACCGTCTCTTCCTGTAGTAAAGTCAGGCTACACCAATCAGGAGCTGCATGTCAAAGCAACTCCTGATTGGTGTAGCCCGACTTTACTACAGGAAGAGGCGGTCGGAGCAGAACACGAGTGATTTTCTTCAGCCGCCGGTGCTCCAGCTGCCCTCTCATGCCTCCCCTGTGTTTTTTTGAAATTCGCGCGATTTCCTGGAACGGAACCCCCGTGAATTTCGGGGGAGTACTGTACGCTGTAGTCAAATGGAATAAAACTTTTATTCAGTAAAAAAACACACGTAAAACAATTCTACACGGTTCAGTTATAGAATCAGCACTGTTCTGTCTAATGCAATACACTGTAAACCTTTTTTAAACCAACATTCTACTGAAATAATCAATCATTGCTTTCTGCATGCAGTTTGCATGATTCAGGCTGTGTATCTGACTACTGATGCTATAAAACTGCCCATATTCGTAACATCCATTTATCTCCAGATAACAACGCAGCATGTTTAGGAACTTCAGCGCGTCTGAGAAGGAAACAATCTCTGCAGGTGTTTCATTAGTCATGATGACCGCAGCAGTGTCTCTGTCCTCATCAGACTCTTGGTTGTCTGCAGTGTCCTTTATGACTGTACAGATATCGTAATTAGTGCTGTCAGATGAAGTGGGCACATCGTTGTCAACGACGACATACAGCTCAAACTCTTGTGGCGAAAGTCTAACTGGGAGTTCAATGGATGAAGTGTCAGCTTCAGTTGTCTCATCAGTGTGTGAATGAAGCTTGCCTGTCGATAGCAATTTGAAATCGTGGATGATGAGAATCGACTCCACGCCTCCCGTACCATGTGAAGAGAGTCAAGCCCCGTAATTTTTCTCATGAGCTCAGCAGCTCGGAGGCTGGATTCCATGCTTGCATCAATCACTGCCATCACATATCTTAGGACAAGTGACCTGTAATGACGTTTGAAGTTGGTGATTATCCCCTGGTCCATCGGTTGGATTAAAGATGTTGTGTTTGGTGGCAGGAACATGAGTTTGATGTTGGTTAGTCGTACGTCATTGCTGTTTGCTGCACAGTTATCACACAGCATTACTATGTATCTCCTATGCCTTCTCATCAGATTGTCAAGCTTCTGCAACCATTCAATCCACAGTGTTGCCATCATCCATGCGTTTTTGTTGCTTTCATAGTCAACAGGCAGGCATTTAATGTTTTTGAAGCACCAAGGATTTTGATTCTTCCCAATCACCAGTGGCTCGAGATTTTCACTACCGTCCATATTGCAACTGAGCAGCAATGTCAATCGTTCCTTTGGCACCTTGAAGCCAACAGTTTTGTTGCATTTGAAAGCCAATGTTCCATCAGGGATGGCATGCCAGTACAGGCCCATCTCATCGACGTTGAAAATGTTGAATGGTTTATATCCACCAATGACTGATGGCAACACTTCCATGACCCATCTTTCTGCACCAAACTCATCAGCATCTTGTTTTTCGCCATGCTGCTTCTTAAATTTTATGCTGTTATGAACTTTCCACCTCTTTAGCCATCTTTGTTGCTTTGAAGTCTTCTACGCCCAGTTCTTCGGATAGCTGTGCTGCTTTCTCCATCAGCAGAGGCCCACTGATTGGCAGTTGATGACTTCTAGCTTCAGCAAACCATCGCAGCAACGCCTGTTCAATGTCTCCAGCCTTCCCAATTTTTTTTCCATTTCCTGGTAGGATTGCTGTTGTTTTGCCAGTCTTTCAATATGGCTTTTATTTTTTTGTAAATCCGAGAAATCTGGCTAGGATGAATGCTGTAATGTTTTGCAGTAGAGACCTGACTCTCCCATTGGTCAAGTCTCTTTAAGACATCGACACGCTCAGCCAAAGACAAAGATTTTGACCAGCCAAAGACAAAGATTTTTCTCCACGAGGTGCTATGGTGCAGTTTCGAAAGTTAGAACACCTGGCCAGGCCTAGACTGCTGATCCGAAACAAGTGGCTCATCAACGTGAGAACGTAACTGCTTTTAACTGGAGAGAACGTAACATGAACGCATAGAGGTGGGTCCTATAACATCAGTGCGCATAAGCGGATTGTGTGCTTATCAGAATTGCAGATATCCAGAGTTTACGTCCATTGACTTTAATGTAAAAAAAAATGGGACCATGGTGGTAGGCTGCGGATAACTGAAGTGTGCGCTTAACCAATGTGCACTTAGGTGGAGTCGACTGTATAAATAATAAAAGCTAACAAAAGCATTTCGAAGTTATAATTTAGGTCTACAAAATGGTATATAACTAAAGGGACTAGTTTCTAAGCTGCAGTAAAAACTTTCATTTTACCACAGCTTAATTTACCACAGGAGTCATTAATCTGTGGTAACTCAATACCATAGTGAATGAGTTCTGTAGCACATAAATAGAAAATGTGATCAACTGTGCAAGCTGTGTTTTTCTTCTGGGAACATTAAGCCACTAATACTCGATGCTCCAAAGGACCCTTTCTTAAAGGGGTTGGTACCTTTCTAAATTCTTGCAGAACAACTCCTCGCCCCTGATTATGACTCTCCCTCAATCTCTCTAAAAGGCTTCCATCCAAACAATCCAGTTCCCCCACCCACTTGGTCACCTTATGGATCTTCTTCTCTGAAAGCAACCCCCAACCCATACCATCTCAAAAGAAGATCATTCCCTTAGGCCTCCTCATTCACTTCGAGCTTCAGGTTGAAAATGGCACAGGTTGAACCCTAGCAGTGGAATTGTCGCTGAAGGTTGAAGCTGACATACAGTATCTTTAAACTGATGTTATTTTTTTTTTTTCAGGACTCTGAATGTTGAGAAGTTAAATACAGACTGTTATTCAACTTGAATAATAATGAGATGTTTTGCTTACATTTGCATACTTTGCATCTCATTATTATGCAACTTATAGTCACTTAATCTAACTTGTTACAGTAAATGAATGTATGCTTTTGACATTTAAGATTGTCACTAGATTTTATAAATAGTGCCTAAAAAAATTGGTGCTAAGAAAAATAGCAGAGTGTGATTCTGTTTATAGAATAGCACTTAGCACTGGGAACCATGGCAAACTTTAGGCACATCCAACTATACTTAACAAAAAAAACCACTATTAGAATTAAGTGTTGTTATTTTATTCATAATGGGGTATCTGAGATACACAGATGATACTATCCTATTGGCAGAGAGTGAGAAGGACCTCTAGAAGATGATCCTGAAGCTGAAAGAAGAAAGCAAGAAGATGGGACTTTACCTGAACACCAAGAAGGCCAAAATCATGACTATTGCGAACAAGAAAGTTCACATAAAGATCAACAATGAAGAAACAGAAGTGGTTGATAGCTTTGTTTTCCTTGGTTCCCTCATTGATCAAGTGTTGATTAGAACTGAGGTGTGCAGCCATGGTGAGCGTGGACCAAATATAGAAGTGCATGGACTTCCCAGTCACCATCAAACAAAGACTGCCATTGTGTTCCCAATTGTGACATATGGCTGCAAAATATGGGCACTCACAAAAGCAAATAGAAGAAAAATTGACGCATTCGAGCTGTGGTGCTGAAGAAGACTTCTACAAATCTCATGGACAACTAGGATCACCAGATGTTCTTGATCATATAAACCCAGAGTTGTCCCTGGAAGGCAAAATTACCAGACAGAAACTGACCTATTTTGGACATGTGATTAGGGCAAATTCACTAGAAAAGGAAATGCTACTCAGAATGGTCAGTGGTAAAAGGAAGCAGGGAAGACCAAAGGCCAGTTAGCTGGATGCCATCAAGAATAACATAGGAATGAACATCAAGCAATTGAAAGAAGCCATGGAAGACAGGGAAGCATGGTGAGGACTGGCCTACAGAGTATCCAAGGGTCGGATACAACTGAATAGATAGTAGTAGTAGTAAAAGTCTCAGAGTGTAGGCCTACTCAACTTGTAGGCCAACTTCAAACCTCCTCCATTGGCATAAAAACCTTCTCATTCTACTACCTACTTAAAAAATTTTATCTCAAAAATCTATTTTATTTTTCCCAAAAGTATTTTCCTTTCTTCAACCTACTTACAATATTTATATACTTTCTTCTCTTAGCATCATGTGAACCAAAAAACAGCACTCATCCATCTTCAATCAACAGCAATTGTGAAAAAAAACATTTTTTTCTCTTTTTCATTTATCATAATGTCTATCATATATGTCCTCCCTTAATAGGTATTTAAAAAAATTTATCATGAAATTGGAAACCTTCTTTCTCATCTCTTCCTATACTGTCAAATATATTCTTTTCCTTGCTGTTTGTCATGCTGATGCAGCCTGTGTTTTGCGGCACTACAGTTGCTGCATCAGAGAACTAAAACATTGACTACTTCCATTCAATAGAGTGACATTCACAGCTCCTTCACTAGTCTACAGACTAAAACATCTAATATTTTAGCTGATGTTTTAGTTCCCTGATTCAGTGGCAGTAGCATTGCAAAATGCAGGCCTCATCGGAGTGTGACAAGTGAAGGAGCCGCCAGTAAAACCTCTGAGGTAAAATATATTGAGTTATCGTTGGTAAGGGCCACAAAGTGATGGACTGAGTCAGTAAATAGTTGAGTGGAAGGCAACAGAGGGTAGTAGTCAATGGAGAGCACTCTGAGGAAAGAGATGTTATTGGTGGCATGCCTTAAGGTTCGGTTGTTGGACATTTTCTTTTTAACATTTTTGTAAGCGACATTGCTGAAGGACTGTCTGGTAAGACTTTCCACTTTGCGAATAATACTAACATTTGCAATAGCATAGACACACCCCTGATGATGTCTAGTAAAGCTTGAGAAATGGTCTGAAATTTGGCAGCTTTGATGCTAAGATTTAATAGTAAGAAATGCAAGGTTATGCATTTGGGCTGCAAAAACCTGAGGGAATGGTACAGCTTAAGGGGTGAAGAACCTCCGTGCATGAAAGAGGAGCAGGATTGAGTGTGTTAGCATGTGATCATCTTTAGGTAGACAGGTTGGAAAGGTGAAGAAAAAGCTAGAAGAATGCTTAGGTATATAAGGAGAGGAATGGCCAGTAGGAAAAAAGAGGTAGTGAAGCTCCTGTATAAGACCCTGGTGAGACCTCATTTAGAATATTGTGTACAATTCTGGAGACTGCACCTTCAAAAATATATAAACAGGATGGAGTCTGTCCAGAGGAAGGCTACTAAAATGGCTGGTGATCTATGTCATAAGGCATACAGGGACAGACTTAAAGATCTCAATATGTATACTTTGGAGGAAAGGAGGGAGAGAGGAGATATGATAGAGACATTTAAAAACCTACATGGCTTAAATATGCATGAGGCGAGTCTCTTTCAGTTGAAAGGAAACTCCAGAGTACCAGGACATGGTGATAGGCTCAGGAGTAATCTAAGGTAATAATTTTTATAGCAAGGGTACTACATGCAAAAAATAGTCTCCCGATAGAGGTGGTGAAGACAAAAGCTGTAAGACAAAATGAGGGAATTCACCAAATATTCCACAGAAAAACAGGAGAGACCAAAGCAAAAGACTAAGGGCTCCTTTTACGAAGCTGCGTTAGCGGTTTAATGCGCGTAATAGTGCACGCTAATTTGCCGGCCATGCTAGCCGCTACTGCCTCCTCTTGAGCAGGCGGTAGTTTTTCGACTAGCATGGGGGTTAGCTCGCACTAAAAATGTACGTGCGATAAAGCCGCTGATGCAGCTTCGTAAAAGGAGCCCTAAAACTGTAGAAATGATGATCTTGATATAAATGTTTAATAAAAATGTTGCAGGTCAGTGAATAGATCCCAAAGTCTTCATAATTAAAAAGGATGCTAGTCAATCAGTAAATCCATATAATGCACGGTAAAGGTATTGTGGTGTGGACCCAACGCAATCTGTGTTTTGGTCTAGAAGACCTTCTTCTAGAGTCCAAATCAGATATTGCCACAGGATTTGGTATGCTGGTAAGCATTCAAGGTACTGTTTATGAGAGAGCAGAGTGCTACCGGCACAAAGGATAGCTTGCAGTATAAGCAGTCTGAAAAAAAAGGGTGTGTCTGAATTCAAGAAAGTGTAGGAAAGATATGTAGGAGAGGAAGAGATGAAAAAATTTAAGTTGAAACTTCATTCAGACAAAACTAAAATTCTTTCTTGCTACTCCTTCCAATAAGATCAAAGTAGACTTAATAACTTTTAATGGAATTACTTGTTCAACTGATCCAGTTATTAAAATTCTAGGAGTATTTTTAGATCAAAATTTAATATTGAATACTCAGATTGACACTCTAGTTAGAAAAAGGATTTTTATTCTATGGAAATTGTGTATAATTAGATTCTATTCTGATTTTTCTTCCTTCAAACTATTAGTACAATCACTTCTGTTAAGTAGTTTAAATTATTGCAACATACGGCTCCTTTTACAAAGTTGCGCTAGCGGTTTTAGCGCACGCTAAATTGTCACGCACACTAGACGCTAATGCTAGCATTGAGCTGGCATTAGTTCTAGCCACGTAGCGCAGGTTTAGCGTGCGCTAAAATTCTGCACTAAAAACGCTAACGCAGCTTTGTAAAAGGAGCCCATAATTTATTTGGCAGAATATTACAAAAATATATTAGTAGAATGTGTATCATTCAAAATACTGTTGTATGGTTGATTTTTGGTCTAAAAAGACAGACCATACAACACTATATTTTCTGAAATTGCTTTGGCAAGAGAATAATTCAAATTTGATTGTATTTGTTATAAGGCATTATATGGACTTTTACCAAATTATCTTGAGGATCAATTTTTGTTTACTGAATCCAGATATTCCTTTTTTAATCTTACATTATTTGCCTTCACTTCTGTAAAAGATTGTATTTATAAAATACATTTTCATAGATTATTATCTTTTCAGGCAGGTGTTTAGGATAATAATTTTAGAAATCTGATTGTGAATTCATTCTCATTAGAATTTTAGTAGATTGATAAAAACTTACTTGTTTGGTACATTTTTATAATGCTGTTATCGTATTTCACTGTGTTTGTACAGTTTATTTTGTTTTGTCACCTTTGAAGACCATAGCAATGCCCAGGTCAAAAAATGCTTTTCCACCCTTTGGAAACTCCGTTCTATCAAACACTACTTTGATTTCCCCACCTTCAGATTGCTGGTCCAATCCCTAATCTTAAGCACCCTGGATTACTGTAACATCATTTACTTGGGTTCCTTCAAGAAAACCATTAAACGTCTTAGACTCATTCAGAACACCGCCATCCACCTCATCTATGGCCTCAAAAAGTCAGACCATGTTAGCCCTTTCTACAGAAAACTTCATGGGCTTCCAATTGAAGCAAGGGTCATCTTCAAATTCGCCTGCCTCTGCTTCAAAACCTTAACCGGCTCATCCCCGATATACCTGTCACACCACTTTGTGTTCCCAGGCTCCAACCGGACACGCAATGCTCACCTGTTTGCCTACCCCTCCCCAAAAGGATGTATCTACAAAAGATTCCTGGACAAAACCCTCTCTTTCCAAGCTGGCAAATGGACTGACTGCCTGACCACCCTCATCTCTCTTGCCCCATCTTACCTATCCTTCAGGAAATCTCTCATATCATACCTCTTTGATAAATTTCTAACTCCCTCCCCCCCAATTTACTAATCTCTACCCCGCCTCCCTTCCTTCCCTTCCTCTCCCTTCTAATCTACTTACCTCTTCTCCCCCGGTTTTTCTCTCCTCTTTCTGCTCTCCCTTGCAACTGTTATCGGATTATTTTGTAATTACTACTGATTATATTATACACCTGAAATCTAACTTGCTGTATCTTGCTGCATATGTACAGTCTCTTCTCCTGTAAACTGCTCAGAACTGTCTTGTATTACTCTGTATCTTCGCTGCATATGTACAGTCTCTTCTCCTGTAAACCGCTCTGAACTGTTTTGTGGTATTGCGGTATACAAAAATAAAGTTGTTATTATTATTATTATTATTAACCACATTGCACTATTAATAATAATAATAATAATAATTTTATTCTTATATACCACCAAAGCCATGAAAGTTCGAGGCGGACAATCAGCAAAGTGGTCACAGTATAAAGTCATAGAATACAAGCCATGATAGTTCGAGGCAGTTAACAACAAGAGGTGCTGGAAATCAGCACCATACAAAGACATCGAATACAAGCTTACAGAATAGAAGAAGTGAAAAACTAAAAAATTTCTTAGGTTGCAAATCGGTTAAACAAATTCATTTTTACTGATTTTCTAAAATTAAAGTAGGATGAGGAATGCAGGATGATATAACCCAGCCAATCGTTCCATTTACCTGCCTGGAAGGCGAGAGTTCTGTCCAGAAATCTTTTGTAGTGGCAGGCCTTTATTGTCAGATAGGTGAACAGATGAATTATATGTGTGGGCCTAATAAAACTATCCAGATTAAATTGAGACACTAAGTATGTCAGTAAGACAGTAAGTATGCCAGGCCAAATATTGATTTAAAACAGAGGCAAAAAAATTTAAACAAAACTCGTGCTTTCAGGGGCAGCCAGTGAAGTTTTTGATAATAGGGGCTTATGTGTTCCCATTTCTTCAGCCCAAAAATCAGTCGAACTACTGAATTTTGGATAACTTGGAGTCTTTGAAGGTTTTTTTTGAAGGATTCCAAGTAAATGATGTTGCAGTAATCGAGCATGCTCAAGATGGAAGATTAGACCAATAAACAGAATGATGCTGCATCAAAGTATTTTCTGATAGTTCTGAGTTTCCATAGTGTCGAGAAGCATTTTCTAACCAGTAAATCTGTGTGAGCATTTAGAGTAAGGTGACGGTCCAGAGTCACTCCCAGAATTTTTATGGAATAGACGATGGGGAAGACCTGACCATTCAAGAAAATCGATGAGTCTTTAATTTTATCATTCAGGCTTGCCAAGAAAAATTTGGTTTTGTCTGAGTTGAGTTTCAATTTGAAGTCGGTCATCCATAATTCAATTTGCTTTAATATGGATGATAGTTGATTATTTGTTTCAGAAGACAGGGTGGTGAAGGAAATAACTATGGTGATATCACCTGCGTAGACGTAAAATTTAACTTTTAAGCTTTGCAGTAGGTTCCCCAATGAGGCAAGGTAAATGTTGAAAAATGTAGGAGAAAGGGGAGAGCCCTGCGGAACTCCACAAGAGTTTACCCAGCTGCGGGATTATTTATTATCACTATAGACTTGGTATGATCGTTTGCTCAAAAAACCCTGAAACCATTTTAACACATTGCCTGAAAGACCAATTGTCTCCAAACAGTCAATCAGAATAGCATGGTCGACCAAATTGAAGGCACTGCTTAAGTCTAATTGCAGAACTAATGCGCTTGTGCCTTGACTGAATAAGGTATGAAGGAAATCTAGCAATGATGCAATGACTGTTTCTGTGCTAAACCTTGATTGAAAACCTGACTGATTGTCTTGTAGAATGCTAAATTTGTCCAAATACTTAACTAATTCCTGGTTGACCAAGCATTCCATCAGCTTAACGAATAAGGGGGTGCTCGCAATAGGTCTGTAATTTGATGTCAACTGGATAGATTCCTTAGGATATTTTACGATCGGTGTGATCAGAATCTGGCCTAGATCCTCAGGAAATGTACCGGTTAGTAATAGAGAGGAAAGCCAATTCTATAGCTTGGCTTTAAAAGTGACTGGAGCGACTTTCATAATATTTGGAGGACAGCAGTCTAATCTACAATAGGAATTAGCGTATTAAGATATTGCAGTATGCAAATAAATTTTTATGTTATGTTATGGATGCTATAGATGGGCAGACTGGATGGGCCATTTGGCCTTCATCTTTCATCATGTTTCTATGTTTCTAGCATATACCACAACATTTCTGGGTAAATCTTGTGTTGATCTAATCAAAAATATTATAACCTGCCAAGAATTTAATTGGATTATTGTATATAATTTTTGTGCTTGTTTTTAATATTGAATATCTAGGGCAGTGGTCTCAAACTCACGGCCCAGGGACCATACGGCCCGCCAAGTACTATTTGATGCCCTCGGTATGTTTATCATAATCACAAAAGTAAAATAAAACAGTTTCTTGATCATATGTCTCTTTAGCTATAAATGACAATATTATCATTAAGACTTAGCCAAAAGGAAGGATTTATAAACTATAAAGAGTTTTACCTCATGCAAAATTGTCATTTCTTTAATAAGACATTAACTATTTTTTCTGCGGCACTCCAAGTACCTACAAATCCAAAATGTGGCGCCGCAAAGGGTTTGAGTTTGAGACCATTGCTCTATAGGATGTCAATATCGGAGGCCGCCTCAGAGGTCCTAAAAGGTATTGAAATCACATTCTGGGGTACCATACAGATTACAACTGGATAAAAATGTGATTTTGTAGACTGGTAAATGGGTCAAGAGTTATTTAAGGTAGGTCCCATATTATGCAATGGGACCTATTTTACTAATAACACACATTAACAGGCTTAACATCATATTGATGTACTTATATAAATTTAGACCATGCATTTGCATAGAAAAGTATAAAGAAATACTATCACAAATACTTGCTTAAAGCAGGTCAGTATTATTAGAGATGACATTTAGAAACTGGAAAAATCCTGTTGAAATAAATGTAGGATGAAGACTAGCTTTTAAGGTAATTGATGACCATTTGATGGACAGCTTTCTACAGTATAGTACATTACCCAAACTCCATGTTTGGAGTATGCTGTAACATATGTCTCTAGATCAAAGCAGCTTTTAGCTTTTTTTTTTCTTTTGCCATAAGGCAGCATTATTGCAAACTAAACTACAGGAAGCAATGGAATATATCCAGCTTTCAACTCAACCTTATGTGTTGCTAAAAATTGTTTGTTTCACACAGATATATGTATTGTCTAGAAAAGTATGACTTGTAGCACTGAGATGTGTGTATTCAAATTCTTCTTCTATATTCAAATTCAAACATATACTTATGAAAAAGGACTTTATTCTGGAACATATGGAGGGATATAATTGAAAAAAATGTCTAAGTCCCTTAAGGTGTTAGACGCTCAAAGTAGGCAGCAGGGAAATGTGTTTGTTCTTTTTAGAATGGCCTACCTATACGTTCAGACGTTTAATCGTCCAGAATGCCACTACATCTATCTTTAAGCCCATTTACCAAATAAAAATTCACCCAAGTCCCAAACGCCCAAAACAAAACCTTGTAGGCTTAGGAGGGACCAATCTTTCACCTAAAACCATGATTCTCTAACCGGCATCTGTCTTAAGTGCTGGTTAGGGAATCGTGGAACCGTCCACATATTGTCACAATCCTATCCCTAAAGTGCAGCTTTCGCCAGGGCAGGCTATTGTTAAACCTGGTCCTGTGATCCGGAGGGCAAATCATGGGGATAGGATTGTGACCAAGCCTAGGGAAAAACTCAGGTTTCCCTTTGTAACAGACAGGTCTGATCTCCAGGGAGGAGAAGAGGAGAGTTGGGACAGCCCACAACAGCCCTGAGAAACCTTTCTTTCCCTGGAGATCATCAGCTGCAGGGAATGATTAGGCTCCCAAAGCCAGCCAGGAAAAGTAGGCAGAAAACTCCTTCCCCTCAAAGGGCAGGGCAGTTTCCCTGGAGTACTTTTGAGGCTGCTTTGAGAGGGAGAAGGGCAGTCTGTCCTGAACCAGCTCAGGGAAGGATCTCCCCTCCTGACGGCACCCCAGAGGCTGAGGACTGGGAAATGCAGGAGCCTGACACAGACCCTTTGGACAACCAGCTACCCGGGATAGAACCTATGGAGTTTGGTGAAAGCTCCAGTCTGCCTGAAGAAGTCCTTATGGAAATCAGTTAAGTGGCAGGGCTGGAGAATGTGTGGTTTATTTCCCTACTGGGGCTGGGGTTTGCACTGCTTTGGAGCAAAGGGGGTTTGTTAAGGGAAAACCCTTTGATGGACTTGTGCTGACAGTTCCAGCACTGCTTGATTTAAGCAAGGAAAAAAAAAACAACGTTTTTTTTTTTTGAAATGTGATTCAGTCAGCTGGAGTTAAGCTGACTGTATTTTGACAGGGATTGAGTGAAAGCCTGAGGGGAGTAAAGTTGGGGAGAATTCACTATCCATCCAGGTTGGGATAGTGGGGCCATGAGTGGCAAGTCTGTTTCACAGATTACTTAATTGGTGAATTCACTTGCTCCCCTCCCCCCTGCCAGCTCTTGTATAGTTGGCTGGGGAAGAAGCCAGAATACCTGAAGGCTTGAAGCACCTGGACTATTTCGCTGTGCTGTGACAATGAACTTTGTTTGCTAGTGAGGAGAACTGTTGGGTTTTGGTTCTCCTGATTTCATGAAAATAGTTTTTGGTTTTTGTTTATGTTCCTTACCTGAACAAAGGTCTGAGTTGGTCCCTTTTGCTTTTTGGAGACCGCCTCATCGTGAGTGCCTGATTTAAATATTTGCTTTATGACTTTGTGTTTGGGAACAAACTATTGGACAGAGCATATCACACTTTTCTCTGAATAAAGTGTATTACTGAGGATTAATGAAGAATTGACTTTTTTCTGTCTTTGTGCTTTATTGATAAGCCAGTGAATGGTAACCAGCAGGACCTCTCTCAGTTGGGGAGGCACGTCAGAGCGGCGTAACTGTGAGCGCGGGCCGGACCTCCTTGATCCACAGGTACCGGCTCCGCTACAAATGGTATCAGGAGTGGGATAGTGCGCCTCCTGCTGGACATTCGGAGAATTTTTTTTTGGAAAAAAAAAATATATATATATTTTGGGAAAAAAAAAAAAAAAAGAGTTTTGGACTTTAGCTAATTTGTTGTGTTAGCTTGTTATTTTAGTTTGTTGTGTTGGTTCCTGTCTGCGAGGAGCTGAGTTCCAGACGTCTTCGACTGGGTGTGCGGAGGAAGCACGGGACCAGAGTGATCCGGTCTGCACTGACGGGGATCCAGAGTCGGAGGAAACTTCAAGAGATCTGGACGTTATAATAAGAGGACAGAAATGCAGTAAGCGACTGGGGGCCAAGGAGGCCTACAAACCAAAGGCGGAGACTCACCTTGCTCTCTGGTAAGCTACTAAACCAGGGGGGGTGAGGGGATTGGCTAGCCAGTTATTTTGGTACCGCACTTGGGTTGGTCTCTCTGTTTACGTCTTTTCCCAGGTGTCGGGCCAAGATGGACCAGCCGCAGCAACTGATGGCGTTTCTGACGGCAGAGAGACAAAAACAGTCTGAGGACCTACATGCCGTTCTGAAAGCGAACCAGGACTTATGGGACCGCAGCCAGAAACAGAGCAGGCAACAGCATGACGAACTGGTCAGGGTGATGGGTGAGCAGACCAAGCTGCTAACTCAGCTGCTACAGTGCTCATCTATAAACACAGCTGGTGGGCCACCGGGACGGGTAGCGAGAACGTATTTAGACCTTGCCAGGTCAGGGAAAGATACCTCCTTACCGTACCCGGAGGAAAGCAAGGAACAGGCCCGGGGGGATAAAAGTAGGGGATCCCAAGGTCAGGTCCATAAAATAGAGTGGCCCAAGCCTAGGGAGGCCTTATACAAAGAGGCTCCCCGATGCTATCGCTGTGGGGAAATAGGACATACACAGCGATATTGTAGGGTTGCCAAGGACTTCATGAATACCCGGGGGCCCGAGGCCAAGATCCCGGAGGAATACCGAGTGGTGGTATTGGTGAGCGGGAAAGAGATCCTGGCTCTAGTGGATACAGGGGCCGAGGTATCTGTAATGTCAGGGCAACTGTGGGAAGAGCTGGGTAAAGGCCGGAATGCGGGGATGAGGAAGGTGCCCATCACCTGTATTCATGGGGAGGCCCAGGAATACCCACTGAGACCCCTAAGTATAGAATATAAGAGTAGGAAGATCCGCATGGCAGTGGCAGTCTTGAATTCTACCCCTTACCCATTAATTTTGGGAAGGGACTGGATTGCGCTAGCGGGAACAGGGAGGTCTGCAGGAAGTCAGAGCCCGGAGAAATGGGTGTTGGGAAGCCGGGTGGGGGGAAGTTCACTCGCCTCTCCGGAGGAGAGACGAAGATCCCGGGCGCCAAAACCTAAGAGTTGGAGGCCAACTATTCGATGGGCCCCACTCTCGGAGAAGGCTAGGGCACCCACTCGGGCTTACCCGAAGGCCGCAGGTTATGACCTGTATGCGGCCCAGGAACAGGTGGTACCCGCTAAGGGACGCTCTTTAGTGAAAACCGATATCCAGGTATCACCTCCCCCAGGGGCTTATCTACGGGTGGCCCCGAGGTCAGGGTTAGCTCTCCACCAGTCGATCGATGTAGCTGCTGGGGTTATTGACCCGGACTTTAGGGGAAACGTAGCTGTACTCCTTGTAAATCATGGGGAGTCCGAATACAAAGTACAGTTGGGTGACCGGGTAGCACAGCTGATCTGTGAAAGAATTTGGCATCCCGACGTTATACAGTGTAGTGGCCTCCCGGAGACAAGTAGAGCACAGCGGGGCTTTGGCTCCACGGATATTGAGGGGCCTGAGAGTAGAGTTCAACCGGATTCCCAAGAGATGCCCCAGGGCAACATGGGGACCGGTGCCCTTGCTAAACTTGAAGCTGAGGTACATCTGATAAAAAAAGAATTAGCCTCTGCTCGGCAGGATTGGGAAACAGGGTTTAAATCATGTACTGAAGCCAGTTACCAATCCTGGAAAGACCCCATAGACCAGGACCATACAAGGTCCCGGGAACAGGTTCTTACCCAGTGCCAACTCGAATCGGAGAAATTGTCCCGCCTCATGGAGCAAGTCACCACCCAGCTTAGGCTGGTTCAGGGACAAATAAAAGAAAGTCAGGACCAACAACAAGCTGTTCAGCATAGTGTAAAGGAAATAAAGAACACTTGCGGACAGCTAACGGCGAGGACAGGGAAGGCTGAAAGCTGGGTGGTAGCTCAAAAAGAACAGGGGGAGCAGTTAGAACAGCATGCTCAGCATTTCGAAAAGGTCTTGGATACATTTAAGGGGATGGAGCAAGAGATGGAGGAACTAAGGGAGCAAATTGCTCAAATAGGAAAGGAGGACTTGGGGGGGATAACACAGGTTATCGCCGCTTTAGCCCAAAGGGTGGAGGGGCTAGAGGGTCCTAAAGATCATAGTAGTGGAGCGGCAGGAGGGCAGCGGGAGGTTGCCCTATTACGATGGCCGGAAGATTTTGAAGACCCAGACCCACCTCCCCTAAGTCAGGAAAGAAGGGGTAATAAACCCCGGAAACGCTTTTGAAAGGGATTTAGGATCCCAGGATGGGCAGCCCTTAAAGGTGAGGGTATGTCACAATCCTATCCCTAAAGTGCAGCTTTCGCCAGGGCAGGCTATTGTTAAACCTGGTCCTGTGATCCGGAGGGCAAATCATGGGGATAGGATTGTGACCAAGCCTAGGGAAAAACTCAGGTTTCCCTTTGTAACAGACAGGTCTGATCTCCAGGGAGGAGAAGAGGAGAGTTGGGACAGCCCACAACAGCCCTGAGAAACCTTTCTTTCCCTGGAGATCATCAGCTGCAGGGAATGATTAGGCTCTCAAAGCCAGCCAGGAAAAGTAGGCAGAAAACTCCTTCCCCTCAAAGGGCAGGGCAGTTTCCCTGGAGTACTTTTGAGGCTGCTTTGAGAGGGAGAAGGGCAGTCTGTCCTGAACCAGCTCAGGGAAGGATCTCCCCTCCTGAAGGCACCCCAGAGGCTGGGGACTGGGAAATGCAGGAGCCTGACACAGACCCTTTGGACAACCAGCTACCCGGGATAGAACCTATGGAGTTTGGTGAAAGCTCCAGTCTGCCTGAAGAAGTCCTTATGGAAATCAGTTAAGTGGCAGGGCTGGAGAATGTGTGGTTTATTTCCCTACTGGGGCTGGGGTTTGCACTGCTTTGGAGCAAAGGGGGTTTGTTAAGGGAAAACCCTTTGATGGACTTGTGCTGACAGTTCCAGCACTGCTTGATTTAAGCAAGGAAAAAAAAAACGTTTTTTTTTTTTTGAAATGTGATTCAGTCAGCTGGAGTTAAGCTGACTGTATTTTGACAGGGATTGAGTGAAAGCCTGAGGGGAGTAAAGTTGGGGAGAATTCACTATCCATCCAGGTTGGGATAGTGGGGCCATGAGTGGCAAGTCTGTTTCACAGATTACTTAATTGGTGAATTCACTTGCTCCCCTCCCCCCTGCCAGCTCTTGTATAGTTGGCTGGGGAAGAAGCCAGAATACCTGAAGGCTTGAAGCACCTGGACTATTTCGCTGTGCTGTGACAATGAACTTTGTTTGCTAGTGAGGAGAACTGTTGGGTTTTGGTTCTCCTGATTTCATGAAAATAGTTTTTGGTTTTTGTTTATGTTCCTTACCTGAACAAAGGTCTGAGTTGGTCCCTTTTGCTTTTTGGAGACCGCCTCATCGTGAGTGCCTGATTTAAATATTTGCTTTATGACTTTGTGTTTGGGAACAAACTATTGGACAGAGCATATCACACTTTTCTCTGAATAAAGTATATTACTGAGGATTAATGAAGAATTGACTTTTTTCTGTCTTTGTGCTTTATTGATAAGCCAGTGAATGGTAACCAGCAGGACCTCTCTCAGTTGGGGAGGCACGTCAGAGCGGCGTAACTGTGAGCGCGGGCCGGACCTCCTTGATCCACAGGTATCGGCTCCGCTACAATATACACACACAACAACAATGATGGCAGCAGGAGGGATGCCCATATGAAGAAAGGGCTTTCTACAAGAGAGCGCCTGAAGTTCTGAAATATGCCAATTGGCAGGAAAAATACCATCGTGACCATAAGGTCCAGAAGAGAATCCTCTTTGAGCAGCTCGAAAGGAGTTTCAACAAACCCCTTCAGCACACTGTTAAGGTTCCACATAAGAAAAGGCTGATGCAGGGGTGGGCATAAGTGAAGCACTCTTAAAACTTCAGTTTATCACGACATTCTTTAGATCACATATCGGGTGGCCATGTCGTGATAAATGAGTTCAACAGATGGATTTTGCCCTGAGGAAACCCCCCAAGGGTGAAACATGTTGGCGACTGTATCCCTCCTAGCCTACCACCCAAGTTAAGTATTACTCACTTTATTAAGTTAACGATTTTATCCCACTTATTTAAGACTTCATAATATTATATTAACGATCCGATGACGATAGGGTGCATAAAGCCAACAGTCATGAAAGTTTATTGAACTTTTGGTGACACTTCTGAGGGCCGAAAGAATCATTGATATAGAAGGCATCCAAGGGAGGTTGAACTATACCGTCCCTGTATTTTTGATATAGAGTCATTCCTTCTATAGAAATTTGCTTCAATTTATCTAATTTAAATGCAAGCACTAATGCTAGGTCAATGACTGGCGTAAATGCTCTACAAAGTCACAAAGGAGACAGTCTCTACTTGAAAGAGCTTGCAATCTAAACAGACAAGACAGGCAAACAGGATGCCAGGGTAGGAGATACAGTTGGGGGGGGGGGGGGGAAGGTTAGTCTGTTGGCTAGGGTGGTGGGGAGTGGTGTTATGGATTGAAGGCTATATCTGTGGGGAGTGGGCAGCTATTCATGTAAATGCACACATAACTGCTTAACACATCCCTGACCAGAGAGTGGTGGAGAGCTGAAACATTCTTCCGGAGTTTGTTGTAGGGGAAAACACCCTCCAGGGTTTCAAGACTAAGCTGGACAAGTTCCTGTTAAACTGGGATGTACGCAGGTGAGGCTGGACTCATTTAGAGCACTGATCTTTGACCTGGTGTCCACCGCATGAGCAGACTGCTGGGCAGGATTGACCACTGGTCTGACTCAGCAGTGGCAACTCTTATGTTCTTATGACCTTTCATTCCAGAGCTTTCTTCTGTATTGGTTGTTTGTTTGTTATACAGAGTCAAGAAATAAAACAAAACTAGAATTTAGGTGGAGTATGCCCCCATAAAGAGAAGCGAGGGGTTAAAATAATAGGAATTTTGTTTCTCTCTCTTGCTCTTTCAAGTATACTTGTATATATATTTCATATATATTTGTATACTAACCCCCTCTTTTACGAAACTGTGATAGCAGTTTCTAGCATGGGGAGCTGCACTGAATGGCCTGCGCTGCGCCCGACGCTCATAGGAACTCAATAAGTGTCGGGAGCAACGCGGGCCATTCAGCACGGCTTCCTGCACTAGAAACTGCTATCGCAGTTTTGTAAAAGGAGGCCTATATTTAGAACATAAGAACATAAGCAGTGCCTCCGCCGGGTCAGACCATAGGTCCATCCTGCCCAGCAGTCCTCTCCCACGGCGGCCCAGACAGGTCACAACCTGTCTGAATCACCAGAAGGGGCCCCCTTGGTTTCCCATTGAAGTCCTATCTTCCCATCGAAGTCCTAACCCTCCGGTCTTGCACATGCACGACCTGGTTGTGTTTCTATACTTATTACCTGGATACCTCTCTCAGTATCCCACGATCCCTTTATCCCTCAGGAATCTGTCCAATCCCTGTTTGAATCCCTGTACCGTACTCTGCCTGATCACTTCCTCCGGTAGCGCATTCCAAGTGTCCACGACCCTTTGGGTGAAAAAAAAACTTCCTTGCATTTGTTTTGAACCTATCTCCCTGTTTGTTTGAACCTGTTTCTCCGAATGCCCCCTCGTACCTGTTGTCCCCTTCAGTCTGAAGAATCTGTCCCTATCCACCCTCTCTATGCCCCTCATGATCTTGAAGGTCTCTATCATATCTCCCCTGAGCCTCCTTTTTTCCAGAGAGAAGAGCCCCAGCCTATCCAACCTCTCGGCGTATGGCCAGTGTTCCAGCCCTCTTACCAGTTTCGTTGCTCTCCTTTGGACTCTCTCAAGTACCGCCATGTCCTTCTTGAGGTACGGCGACCAATACTGAACGCAGTATTCCAGATGTGGACGCACCATCGCTCGATACAATGGCATGATGACTTCCCACGTCCTGGTTGTTATGCCCCTCTTTATGATGCCCAGCATCCTGTTGGCTTTTTTCGAGGCTGCTGCACACTGTGCAGATGGCTTCAGTGATGCATCCACCAGCACACCCAAGTCTCTCTCAAGTCTGCTGTCTCCCAACAATGCCCCCCCCCAATTTGTAGTTAGACAACGGGTTCTTTTTCCCTATATGCATGACCTTGCATTTTTCCACGTTAAAGCGCATTTGCCATTTGTTTGCCCAGTCTTCCAGCTTGTCCAGGTCCCTTTGCAGGTCCTCACACTCCTCCCTGGACCTAACTCTGCCGCACAGTTTGGTATTGTCTGCAAATTTTATAACCTCGCAATTTGCCTCCTTTTCCAGGTCATTGATAAATATGTTGAAGAGTACTTGTGTATATATTTGTATATTGTGTATATTGTATTATGTAGTAAGGTTCACCTTTTATGTCAAAGACAATTTGTATATTTTTAACAGTTAGCCATGCCTACTTTTGATCATGTGACCCATGAATCAGATAATTAAAATTCAGGATCTGCCCAAATCACACTCACTTTCTGACCAAACCATGCTTACTCTCTACCCAAGATCTACCCCTCTTTCCCCCACCCTACCCATTTTGATGATATCACTAGAACTATCATAACTCCTTCCTAAACCCCTCTTTTGGTGCCATTACCAGAAGTGGTATCATATCCATTCCCTAAACACCACCCACTTTAGTGACCACACCACCCCTTTTCAATGGCATTACCAGATAGCATAACTCTGCCTTTCTCAAGATGATGGCACCCATAGTTTTCACAAATCTAAGATAGCAACACCCATGGTATCACTTACAGTATTTGTAATTCACTGCTAGCTTGGATCTTTGATAACACAGTTCATGACATCCATCACCAGACACAGTCTTCTATAGCCTCAGAGGAGCAGGTGCAGTTTGTGAAGACATGAGAAAACACAGTCAGGTTCCTTTTATTTTTCCCTTGCCATAAACTTTTTTTAAAAAAAATTTGTCAATCACAGGCACATTACTGCTTTATAATTCTGCCAAATCTGAAAGCATCTCATTGCTTTTTAAAAAAATTAATTTTCTATTTTTTACAATAGTGCCATCAAACAGATGTTTTTGCAAAAGCCTGGCTTTGGGTTTTTTTTAACAAATGCTGAAAGATCAACCCAGCACTCCCCGTCATGCATGGTGTGAATTAACTCTGCATGTGTTGATTTTTTTATTTTTTATTTTTTTCTATATGTGATTGTCTGTTTGCCTCACTGTTTTGCATTTTACAGTCCCTAAAAAGCATATCCTTGTGCAAATCTGAATTTATTTGTTCTCTCTGGCTCTCTGATACTGTGTTTTCACTGCACTAGCACACAGACACAGAAAAGTAACCAATTTCTCAGTGTCTTTTGGCATCTCTCAAGCCTGCCTTCCTTCAGGCATACCAGAGGTTCCTGTAAAACTGCCAGTACTAGGAATCCCTTCAGACACAGATCAACTCCGGTCTGTGATTTATGCTACCAGCAAATCACACTGAGTTGTTGGCACATGTGCAAAAGAACTATGTTAATTCTCTTTCTCTTTGATTGTCTTTCTGTCTGCCTAATTCTCTCTAATACTTTGTTAAAGTTCTCATGCGCATCTTCTGTGAAGTCTGAATTTATGTTTTTTTCCTGTGTATGATAGTCCCTCTCTGAAGGCATACAGAGATTCCTGCAAACAGAGACAAACAGATACAGGAGAAACTTAACAGCCTCCCCCCTTTCTTTTCAGGCATGCCAGGCTCAAAGTTCATGTACAAAGAGAGAGGCAGCCTACTGCTACTCACTTGAATGTCATGCATCTGCATTCCATGTATGACTATTGAAACAGCTTTGGGCTCTGATCATCCTGCATACCTCCCCAATGATTTTAACAGAGGATATATAGAAACCTATATAGTACTCCCCTGAAATTCACGGGAGTTCCATTCTAGGAATACCCGTGAATTTCAAAAAACCGCAAATAAGGTTTTTCAGCTGATCAAAGGTAGGAGAGAGCAGCTAGAGTGCTGACAGGTGCTTAAACTGTACTTACGAAGCTGGGCATATTTTCCGACTGCCTCTTCCTGGTACTAAAATCATGGTTACACCAATCAGGAGCTGCTTTGATATGTCAGATAGCGTGTCAAAGCAGCTCCCGATTGGTGTAACCATGGCTTTAGTACCAGGAAGAGGCAGTCGAACAATACCACAAATTAATGACCCCACGATTTGCGAACCACAAATTTGCGGGGGTTTACTGTAGTTTTCATTTGGGGCTTCTTTGATCAAGCCGCAGTAGTGAGTGTCATGCAGGAAATGCACCAAAGCCCATTCAATCCTTATGCAATATGCTGCATTTACCATAGCGACCCAAGCTAATTGGCTTGATAAAAGAGGACCTTGGTTTGTAATACTTTCATTTAATCTTTTAATGTCAGCCAACATCTACCACAGCTGAGCAGTGCCTAAGCCAGAATTTATATATTTGCAGGAGGGACCAGAAAAGGAAGGGGTTTCCACAAACTGTAAAAGTAGGGATTTTCATGTTTACCCTGCACCAGAGTCAATGGAACAGTGGTTATGGTTTTTTTTTTTTTCATTATAGGGATGCAGCCTATATTTACACTTTCCCCCTTTTTAACTAAGGTGCGCTAAGCATTTTAGCGCGTGCTAACCACTAACACATTCATAGACTAACATGCACATTTTAGCATTTAGCGCCTAGTTAGCGCGCACTAAAACATTTAGCACACCTTAGTAAAAGGAGCCCTTTGTTTTCAAAATCAAGGAAAAGACTACCTGCAATACATTATCACCATAAGCAAACATAAAAACACACACACATAGTAACAATATTCTTTCAATGGAAGAACACGGGCAGAAATGAGGGATGAGCAGAGTGGCCATAGCAAACTCTTTTCCAGAAACATTTTTAACAGTACCAGAACATAAAAGGACTGGGGGGGAAAAAAATAAGTAAAAAAAAATCCAAAAAATTGCCTAACTCATCCTAATTGCCGGGACGTCCAAATGCCAATAATCAAAACTGTTTTTTCTGGATGTCTAGCGAGATAATTCAGTCGTTTTACATCCAGAGTTCAAGAGGGTATGTTAAGAGGCATCTTATGGACATGCTTTGGGCGGGCTAGACTTGAACGTCTTGTGGGGATAATCAAACCTTTTGAAAAATGTACTAGATGGAACTTAGATGTTTTAGGATATACCTTTTTTGAAAGCATCTATGTACCAAAAAGGTACCCAAACTGACCAGATAACCACTGGAGGAATTAAGTAATAACCCCACACACACATTCTCCCAGTGATAACTGACCCCTCCTACCCCCATAAAATCTGAATGAAAGAGTACATACTTGTCTCTAGAACAGTAGCTTCTTGTATGATAAATCCTAGTACACCATCACACAGGTGTCTTAGTCTAGTCTTGTCTAGTCTTCAGTTTATATACCGGGTCATCTCCTAACAGAGCTCGACTCAGTTCACAAATAATTAAAGACCAGAATACATAAAGAGTGTGAACCTGAGAAAGTGAATGTAAAAATGCTATCAATTCATCACTTCAGTAGGTAAACCATTAAGATACTGTGTAAACAACAAGTTTTTAGGGCTTTCCGAAATTGTCGGAGCTGACCTATCAATCTTACAGAGTCAGGGAGTTTGTTCCAAGTTTCTACCAGTTTGAAAGCAAGAGATTGGCTAAGATTCCCAACAGATTTAGGGCTCCTTTTACAAAGGTGCGTTAGGGCCTCAACGCGCAGAATAGCGCACGCTAAATTGCCATGCACGCTAGCCACTACCGCCTCCTTTTGAGCAGGTGGTAGTTTTTCGGGTAGCGCACGCTATAGCACGTGCTAATCCGGTCTGTGCGCTAAAAATACTAGCGCACCTTTGTAAAAGGAATCCTTAATTCTTCTAAAACCGGAATGATAGTTTATATTTCTGTGTAATCTTCGAGTGGCAAGATCTAGTAGTATTCCAATATAAAGGAACTAAAGGGTCAAATATTCCATAGAGAAGCTTAAAGATAACAGAAGCATACTTAAACTGGATCCTAAAACGAACTGGAAGCCAGTGAAGCTTCTCAACAAAGGAGAGACATGATCGTACTTTATTTTCCCGAAAATAAGTTTAGCTGCCGTGTTTTGTATTAACTGTAGTCGATTTAGACTACCCTGCTTGATGCCCATATAAACAGAATTACAATAATCCAGCTGGGCAAGCCCAATGGACTGTACTAACACTGAATAATGTTCTTGATGAAAAATGATCTAACTTTTCTCAACATACGCAGACTAAAAAAGCATTTTTTGGCAGAGAGTTTATCTGATCATGAAATGTAAGTGATGAGTCCAGGATAATACCCAGGATTCTGGAAGAGAAATCTATGTGTAATGAAATACCTGTTTTCAGTGTGACAGCGGCAGGGAGGTTTTCCAATCTAGGCCCAATCCAAAGCAATTTAGTTTTAGCAGCATTCAATTTCATTTGAATGGACAGTGCCCACATCTGAAGTTTGGAAATGCAACAATCTATACATAGTAACATAGTAGATGATGGCAGATAAAGACCCGAATGGTCCATCTAGTCTGCCCAACCTGATTCAATCTAAAAATTTGTTGGTTTTTTTCTTCTTTTTCTTAGCTATTTCTGGGCAAGAATCCAAAGCTCTGCCTGGTACTGTTCTTAGATTCCAACTACTGAAGTCTCCGTCAAAGCTCACTCTAATCCATCTACACCCTCCTAACCATTGAGGTTCACCCCAGCCCATACTCCACCAAATGGCCATATATAGACACAGACCAGTCTGCCCAGTACTGGCCTTAGTTCTTCAATATTTACTATTATTTTTTGATTCTAGATCTTCTGTGTTCATCCCACATTTTTTTGAACTCCATCACTGTTTTCTTCTCCACCACCTCTCTTGGCAGCACATTCTAGGCATCCATCACCCTCTCCGTAAAGAAGAATTTCCTTACATTGCTCTTGAGTCTACCACCACTCAACCTCAAATTATGCCCTCTGGTTTTACCATTTTTCTTTCTCTGGAAAAGATTTTGTTCTACATTAATACATTTCATTATTTGAACGTCTGAATCATATCTCCCCTGTCCCTCCTTTCCTCTAAGGTATACATATTCAGGGCTTCAGTCTCTCCTCATACATCTTTTGGCGCACACCTATCATTTTCGTTGCCCTCCTCTGGACCACTACAAGCCTTTTTGTGTCCTTCGTCAGATACTGTCTTTAAAATTGAACACAATACTCCAAATGGGGCCTCACCAACGACCTGCACAGGGGCATCAACACCTTTGTTCTTCTACTGGTTACGCCTCTCTTTATACAGCCCAGCATCCTTCTGGCAGCAGCCATCGCCTTGCCGTACTGTTTTTTCCCCTTTAGATCTTTGGATACTATCACCCCAAGGTCCCTCTCCACATCCGTGCATATCAGCCTTTCATCTTTGAGCATATACAGCTCCTTCTGATTATTAATCCCCAAATGTATTACTCTGCATTTCTTTGCATTGAATTTTAGTTGCCAGATATTAGACAATTCCTCTAACTTTTGTAGATCCTTTTTCATGTTTCCCACTCCCTCCTCAGTGTCTACTCTGTTACAAATCTTTGTATCATCAGTAAAAAGGCAAACCTTTCCTTCTAACCCTTCAGCAATGTCACTCACAAACATATTGAACAGGATTGGCCCCAGCACCGAACCCTGAGGGACTCCACTATTCACCTTTCCTTCCTCCAAGCGACTTCCATTAACCACTACCCTCTGGCGTCTGTCCAACAGCCAGTTTCTAACCCAGTTCACCACTTTGGGTCCTAACTTCAGCCCTTCAAGTTTGTTCAAGAGCTTCCTATGAGGAACCATGTCAAAGGCTTTGCTGAAATCTAAGTAAATTACATCTAGCATATGTCCTCGATCCAGCTCTCTGGTCACCAAATCCAGCTCTCTGGTCACCCAATTAAAAAGCCATGCATTTAAAAATCCGGTCTTAACAGCCACCTAAGCAGCTTTTGAGAATCGCACATGGGTGTCCTATATAGAATCGCATCTGTCCTGATGGACAGATGCCTAACCACCCCAATTCTCTAACCAACATCCATTGCTGAGGTCGGGGTTGACTTCCAATAGAATAAAAATGTCATCTGCGTAAGTCAATATAGTCTCTGCAGATGTGAGACAAAAGTTTTTCAATGAGGTCATATAGATGCTGAACAAGATTGGCGACAAAGGGGAACCTTGCGGCACCCCACAGCTAAGTTTCCATGAGGATGATACCTCGCCCTCTAGATATACCTCATAGGATTGCAGTGAAAGGAATTTACTAAACCAATCCAAAACTACTTGGTTTAAACCTATATCAAGTAGTCTGGTGAGTGGGCTAGTGAGCCATAGAGAAGAGGACCCAGGCCCATAAGCCACTTTGACTACAACATTTATGGTGAAAAGTGTGAGCCCACCAAAACCCTACTATACTGTCAAATAGGTGCTACCTGCAGCCATAAGGGCTATTGGAGTGGTAGACAGGTAGGTATAGTAGATTTTGTGGGAGTTTTGGAGGGCTCACCATATATTAGAAGGGGGTTATGGTGAGATGAACTTCTGACACCCTTTATGTGAAGTGAACAGCAGTGCTCCAACCACTGCACCACATAAACTCATAATACAGCGGAAGTGACAGTTATGAGTTTAGAAGCTGAGGTCTGCTATACTAGCTCTCTGTGTATTTGGTTTTGTGAAGGCATTTGAAGAGATATCAAAGTCATTAACTGCACATTGGTGGAGTCACTTTATTGTCATAGGTTTCTTCTTAAACCAGGAAAATCTTCATCTAATTGAAGAAAAACAGACTGTTTAACAAAAAATAAAAAATCTGGTATAGGGCCCCTTTTACAAAGCCATGTTAGTGATTCTCCCACGGCATATGCAACAAAGCCCATTCAGTATCTGTAGACTATGGTGTATATGCCATAGGAGAATCACTACTGTGGCTTTGTAAAAAGGATCCATATAACCAAAGCACTTGCAGTCACTTCTAATTTCTAAAAAAATCTCAAATTCAAACAAAACAGTTCCTAAATATCATCCTAAATTTAACTGTCTCCCATAATTTAAATAAATAAGAGAAAATCTAGAGGACACTTAGCTCAATATGTGAAGAAATCCATCTTGTATAAACTCCTTCCAACTTTTTAATTTCATCCTTGGATATAAGAAAAATAAATGTCCAGTTCAAAATTTAATGCCAAGTCATACTACGAGTATTTTAGTATAGGCAATTCTATTTTAGGCAATGAGACCCTATGCTAAAATAGCACAACTGACGCTAAATGAATCTATCTTAACAGCAGCCCACTTTGATAGTGGTGACCAGAATTGAATGCAATACTCAAGGTGAAGTTGCACCATGGAGTGACATAGAGGCATTATAATATTAAGTCTTATTTACCATCCCTTTTCTAAGAATTGCAGCTCAGGAGAACAGGATTTTCGTGATCTTCCACCCACTGCTGAGTTGGTTGGATGTTGTAAGGAATATTGATGGACTTAACGGTAGGGTAATCTTTAGAGTCTCTCACGCCTCCAATAATTTCATCACCTGTTTGTATAGGCATTAATATCTCTATTCGCATTGTGGGGTCCTTTTATTAAGGCACGCTAATTGATTTAGCACGAGCTAAGGCATCCATCGAATATAATGGTCACCTTTGCATTTAGTGCACGCTAATCGATAGTCACGCTAAATTGATTAGAGTGCACGCTAAATCGGCTAGCGTGCCTTAGTAAAAGAATCCCTTGTATGCTTTTTTTTGTTAGACTCATTAGCTATATGATTTTTTTTTTAAAATAATTTGTATTGAATACAAAAACAAAGAAAATGGATGCACATTCATACAGATTGTATTAGGGCATTTTTATAGAAGCTTGCTCCATGGTAAATACCCTTTTACTCATATAGAATTCATTTGAAAACATTAGCCATTTAAGGCTACACTAAGGGGTCCTTTTACTAAGGTGTGCTAACCAATTTAGCGCATGCTAAAGATTAGGGCGCGCTTAATGCTAACACGCCCATTATATTCTAATCTTTAGCGCACCCTAAATCGATTAGCACGCCTTAGTAAAAGGACCCCTAAGTCTTGTGTGCCAGGTGACCAGCAAATATTGCCCCGATCTCAGCATTAACATTTGTGCAATATTTCTTATCAGCCCACTGCCCTTAAGGTTGATGGACTCCTGATGCAGGTGCCATCACCGAAATATGGCTGTGTCAAGTCCCTTCAATAAAGTGCATCAATCTAACATCTGGCACTCTTCTTTTGGTGTATCTCACTATTCTTCCGTTGCTGTTGCATTATCCCTGAGGTTTGAATAACCCCTCTGCCTTCCAAACAAAAATGTAGATCATAAATGGATGATCATAAACTTTCATTGTCTGTTATATCATTGCAAGGTTGAATTTGCTGATGCCAAGTCAATTGCTAGAATTTAAAATATTCTTGATTAAAACCTTTAACATGAACAGACTAATTTAGTTTATAGTGTATCATACTCTTATCTAAAATCTCAACTAATGATTTAGCAACTTGGATTTCTCTGACACTGTAAAACTTTTTTGCTCAATGTTTTGGAAAACTATGTTATTACATAAAAAAACCAACAGTACAGTTAAGTGAGTTTTATTGAGTTATAAACTTTTCAAAAGCATTATTACTAAAGAAATTCTCAATTGGTTTGATTCAATAAATAATTTTGTGGTGCCTTCCTCTGGGGATTATTTTGTATTACAGTCATTTTTTTTCTACAGTCTCAAAGGCTGTACTTCAATTTCTGAGTGGGACCAGCCTTTCTATTGACTCCCCCCTCCCTTCCTCGTTTTGTCATGTTTCCATAAAGCGGAAAAAAATTGTAAGATATAAAAAAAACACCAATAGAAAAAAAAGTTGTTATATCTGCCTTGAAATCAGAAAGTTCATAATGTGAAACATCCATGAGAAGCAATTTTCGGAAACCAATATCCAATATAGGAATCTAGATTTTGTTTGGCAAAGTGTAGGTAATTTTTTCATCCACAAGCTTCTTAGTAATTTAGCAGATAAAATGTGAGCACTTAAGTGCTTAATAGTGTCTGGCAAAAATGTCATACTTCTACAAATACTCATCTCCATTCCAGCTGATGGAGCCGTCCTTTCCATCATTTCAATCTCCAATGTCTAATTAATGTCTTTCTTCCACCTCCTACCTTCTTGAATCTCAGCCTCTTAATTAATAACCCTCAAAACTCAATGCTGTCTTCCTTCTCACTCTTCAAATACTTAGCACATGATGCATATATTAGGGAGGTAAATTTTGTAAACTGTTCTGCATGTCAAAAAACCCTGTTTAGTTCATCAAAATGACTTTTATAAAATTAACACAGAGGTGACACAAGTAAAAGTATTAACATTAGCATTCACATTCCAGTCACCTGCAACTGAAAGCTAATCACCATCAACCAATAATCACACAATTCAGTTTTATTGGAATAAATATTTGGCCGTAGCTTTATTATCTATCTGAATATTATTTCCACTTACAATAGAATCCATGTCCAAAACCAACAAACCCCCAATGCATATTTCGCACACACCCAGGGAGCTATTTGGTGTCAAAACTAGCTCCTGTTAAATCTTTAAACTTATAACATGACCCACGGTGACGCCAGGCTAAGCTTCCCCTCCCCCCAAACATAACCCACAGTAGAAACATAGAAACATAGAAACATAGAAAGATGACGGCAGAAAAGGGCCACAGCCCATCAAGTCTGCCCACTCTACTGACCCACCCCATTAAGTCTGAATGCTGATGACTTAGTTCCTTAGCTCGACCCTCGTAGGGATCCCACGTGGATATCCCATCTATTCTTAAAGTCGAGCACGCTGGCGGCCTTGATCACCTGCCTAGGAAGTTTGTTCCAATGATCCACCACCCTTTCCGTGAAGAAGTACTTCCTGGTGTCACCACTAAATTTCCCTCCTCTGAGTTTAAGCGGGTGCCCTCTTGTGACCGAGGGTCCCATGGGAAAGAATATGTCGTTTTCCATCTCGACACGACCTGTGACGTATTTAAATGTCTCAATCATGTCACCCCTTTCCCTGCGCTCCTCTAGAGTATAGAGCTGCAATTTGCCCAGTCTTTCTTCGTATGAGAGACCCTTGAGTCCGGAGACCATTCTAGTGGCCATCCGCTGGACCGACTCGGCTCGAAGCACATCTTTACGGTAATGCGGCCTCCAGAATTGTACACAGTATTCCAGATGAGGTCTCACCAAGGATCTGTAAAGTGGCATGATGACTTCAGGTTTGCGGCTGACGAAGCTTCTCTTGATACATCCCATCATTTGCCTTGCCTTGGATGAGGCCTTCTCTACTTGTTTGGCAGCCTTCATGTCTGCACTGATGATAACTCCCAAGTCCCGTTCTTCTGAAGTCTTAGCTAGTGCCTCTCCATTCAAGGTGTATGTTCTGCATGGATTTCTACTGCCAAGATGCATGACCTTACACTTTTTAGCGTTGAAGCCCAGCTGCCATGTCGAGGACCAGTTTTCCAACGTGATCAGATCTTGCGTCATACTATCCTTGAGATTGCTTTCACTTACTATATTACACAGTTTGGCGTCGTCAGCGAACAGTGTTACTTTACCCTGAAGCCCCCGGGTCAAGTCCCCTATGAATATGTTGAAAAGGGATGGTCCCAGGACCGATCCCTGTGGCACTCCGCTAGTCACCTCCGATGTCTCAGAGAGGGTGCCGTTGACCACCACTCTCTGAAGTCTTCCACTCAGCCAATCAGTGACCCATGCAGTTAGTTTCTCACCCAACCCCATCGATTTCATCTTGTTTAATAATCTGCGGTGCGGGACACTGTCAAAAGCTTTACTGAAATCCAAGTACACTATATCTAGAGACTCTCCCGAGTCCAGCTTTCCTGTCACCCAGTCAAAAAAGCTGATAAGATTGGATTGGCATGACCTGCCCCTAGTGAATCCATGTTGACAGGGATCCCTCAGATTTCCCTCATCCAATATTGTGTCTAATTTACCTTTAAGCAGGGTTTCCATGAGTTTACACACTATTGATGTGAGACTCACTGGCCTGTAATTCGCAGCCTCTGCTTTGCAGCCCTTTTTGTGCAGAGGAACAACGTTGGCTGTTTTCCAGTCTAGGGGGACTCTCCCCGTACCTAGGGAGAGATTGAAGAACATGGCTAACGGTTTCGCCAGAACATCGCATAGCTCTCTGAGCACTCTTGGGTGCAAATTATCCGGTCCCATAGCTTTGTTCACCTTAAGTCTTGACAGTTCTCTGTAAACATCAGTTGGTGTGAACTCAAAATTCTGAAATGGGTCTTCCATGCTTTGCTTTGCTTCCAGCCGTGGCCCGTGCCCCGATGCCTCGCAGGTGAAGACTGAACAGAAGTAATCATTCAGTAGTTTGGCCTTATCAGAATCTGTATCCACATAGTTTCCTTCTGGCGTTCTAAGGCGTACTATCCCATTTGTGTTCTTTTTCCTGTCGCTAATGTACCTGAAGAAGGATTTGTCCCCTTTCTTAATGTTCTTCGCTAGAGTTTCTTCCATTCGAAGTTTGGCCTCTCTGACTGCTGTTTTGACCGCTGCAGACTTTGTCCTGTATTCAATGTTTGCTTCTTTTTTCCCCGTGTGTTTGTATGAGAGAAATGCTTTTTTCTTTTCTTTGACGAGGTAAGAGACCTCTTTAGTGAACCATGCCATGCTTCCCCTCGCAGCGGTGTCGCCTATGAGTGTTACATTTAGTTATTTATTAACTGCTCATCTCCCAGATCCAACTGGGCCAAACCCCATTTCCCGCCCCGCCCAAAGCTGCAACCACCGCCCCCCCAACCCCATAAGTTCAACTAAACCCACCCATATCCACATATAACCTATAACCCGCCCCCCCCCCCAACACTGACACAAAATATACCACTAGCACACATGGGAAGGAAGGAGGGATATTTTTTTTCCTGAAGAGACTACTCTATTCTTCCCCTTTCCTCACAGAACTCACTCCAACCTGCCACAACATCCAACCAATCCCGTGATTACTCCACCTCATCACCTTAGAAACCTCCTTTTTCTTTCTTACAAGCTCTATTAACCCTTTCTTATCTCCTCTTATAAACTTGCCAATCCTTATTCTACAGACCCTTGACATCACCTCATATATTCCCCTCACCCTCTGCCCCCCTCAATTTCACTCACACCACTATCTAATAAATATTACCAGCAGGTGACATCAGCTCAGCTAATGTTATATCACATCAGATGAATCTGGTGTTCTTCTTTATAGTGGCTAGAAGGTGCAAACCTTTAGTGACACACATGTAGGTGTGCTCCAGGGTGGAGCACAGTGCACAGGTAGAGTTCTGATTTACATGTTCATGCACAATTTCTTGATATGTTGGATTTTGAAGGTGGTTTTGAGTTTCTGATCTAAGAGATCTAGTCATGGTTTTCTGGTGCTTATGGGACTCATAATCATAAAACTAAAACATTGAAAAAATGCCTAAGTCGGTACTTGGGTGTCCTAATCACAATACTGTTCACTTTTTGACCAATAGGGTGCACTATTGTACAACAGTGTGCATTACTGTAAATAGTGCATACTATTGTAATACATAGGCAGTTGAAGATTCTGGGGGTCTGGTTAGATTCAATCAAGGGGTTGACCCATAGAAGCTACAGATAGAACGAAGAATCCAAAATAAGAGACTGTGGAAAACGATGTTGCTGATAAGGGTGAGCTTTGCTTTGGACACCAGTTACTGCCCTATTCGCTCCTAACATTGACCTGTATTGAATGCTCTATTCATGTGATAGAGTAATAAGCTTTTGAAGGTGTAGGTTCTTAAACCCACATACTCCAGAAGAGACCACACTGGGACCCCTGAGAAAGACTACTAGGTTGAAACATGGACCGTGTTGGGTCCTCTTTACCTTCTCAAGTTGTGGATATCTTTGTTTCTTTGAATACTAATAAAGTCTACATCAACAACATATTTTTCTACAGTCTCTTGTTTTGAAGTCTGGTTAGATTCAACATTGAGTATGACATACATTTGTTGCTTTATTAACTCTTCAGATTATTAAGGTCTGAGGGGATGATGAGTCTGTCAATGGATGGGTTTGTACATATGAACTATGAAAACTTAAGAGCAGCTGTGATTTCAGTAGTGTGAGTAGTGCTATGGAATAAATTGACAGGACCGTTGAGATCACTATCTGATATTCTGAAATTTAAAAAGGTACTGAAAACCACCCTGTTTATAGAAGTTTTTAAGGAATAATGTTGTCATGAATCCAAAGAATGTTGTTTTTATGTATTTGCTGTGTGTTGTTTGATAATTATGTATGTATTTTTGTAAGTCACTTAGGTTTAAGCAGGTTAGAAATGTCAAAAAATAAATAAATATTGATTATATAGCCCCTAAATCAGGGGTGTCCAATGTCGGTCCTCGAGGGCCGCAATCCAGTCGGGTTTTCAGGATTTCCTCAATGAATATGCATTGAAAGTAGTGCATGCAAATAGATCTCATGCATATTCATTGGGGAAATCCAGAAAACCCGACTGGACTGCGGCCCTCGAGGACCGACATTGGACACCCCTGCCCTAAATAAAGCAAAAATGAAAATGACACAGGAAGTTAAACTTAACTGTTTGCCTGACACACCCTTACGAGGATCATATTGCTGGCTGAAGAGAACCTATTATGTTATCCATCTTTAGAGTTAGGTAAAACTCCTGAAAGTCCATAAAATGTATAGCATCATTGCAGCTAAGAGATGATAGTCTCTGAGTGTGTGTTTAGACATGGAAGTAACATCTTTTGGGAGAGACAGATACCATAAAAGGTAGGGCAAGAGATATAAAATCAAATTGAAATCAGAGGACAGCTTTTGAGTTACACAAGGAAAGGACAGCTGGAGAGAGCAGTCGGAGCGCCGGCGAGTGCAGGAAATCCCTCGCTGTATGCTCCGACCGCCTCTTCCTGCACTAAGTCGGGCCTTATCCAATCAGGAGCTGCTTTGACACGCCGCTCCTGATTGGTAAGGCCCGACTTTAGTTTGCGGGTTAGCAGGGGGGGTCATGGGGAGTTGTGTTGAGGGCGATCAGCTCAGCGGCCCCTTTTCAGCACTTATACCTGTTTTGACTTGGTCTAAGTCAAAACGTATAAGTGCCGACTAGGCAGCCTGCCTAAAGTTTTGGTTATACCTGTTGTACGCCTAGGTGTAGGTTCGCCCACCTCCCGCCCACCCCCATCCTTTCCCCCGCCTCTAAAAACACCTCTTTTCTCTCTGTGCATTTAGAGGCAGGGGAAAGGCCTAAGCTGGTTTTAGATACGTCTAAAACCAGCTTTGATTATGGGTACTTGTACGATCAGGCTTTCTGATCGTCCAAGTACCCATTTAGGCCACTTTTTAGTCATTTTTTTTTTATTATTATGAACCCCACAGTTTATGAGTGCATTATCATTTTTGCTATTTGCTATTTTAATATCAGTAGTTCTTGGAAAAAAAGTGAGCTAGCTGAATTTTAATCTTAACCAATCTAATAGCTATGAATCATCATGAAAATTATGAGCCATAGTACATAGATATCTTATACTTTAGCTTAAATTGAATTTTCTATACAATGTTTAGGAAGAAAAGATATAGCTTTATTTTTCTATACATGACATGTCTAGGCCATAGGAAGTCTGCAGATTACAATTTGATTGACTGGGTGGTAATGGCAGAAAACTGGGTACTTAAACAGAGCTCTATCTTCCATCTTTCTGTCCCCCTGTCAAAAGAATATGCCTCCTCTCTGATTGTTTTCTAAGAGGATTTATGCTTTGTTTTGAGTGACAGAATGCTAACAGCAAAATATTTTTAGAATGGAATGCATTCTTCCTTTCCATTCCTCTCATACCATGCTTTTCACTATATGAATGACATGTGTAAGTTTGAAAGTCAGTGTGACTTGCTGAACAGAGTGACACAAGTTCCACAGAATTATAACATTAGTTACAAACTAAAGAGACTTTTTACTAAACTATCTGGGCACAGTGCATCCCCAATACAGGAACTTCCCACACACTAAACCCCAAATTATGTATATGGCGCCTTATGTTGTGTGTGCAAATTGGTGCACACAGCCTATTTGCATGCACAACTTAGGACTAGATTCACTAACCTCATTTGCATTGCCGATCCGGGGCCGATCCGTGCAGGTCCAATGAATTCCCAAAACAAAAAAATTTAAATGAGGACGTTCGGTGGAACTCCCCCCTCTGACCGCATGGATCTCTAGTGTGCGATCCTGACACATGCTAAGACCCGTCTGAGCCACAACTTTTTTAAAAAAAACTTTTACTTACTTTTACTAGCCCAGCGAGCCCGTGGTTTTAACCCGCTTTAAATCCACAGGTTAGAATTACGAGCTCGCAGTGCGGGGAAGGGCAGGAGAGATTCGTGGTGGCAGGCAGGAGAGATTCAGGGCATAGAGATGATTTTTATCACTATTTAAAAAACAGTGTTTGCTCTTTGTCCAGTGAAATAATATTAATAAAAACATTAACAAATGAAGAATTCTCTAAATGACATGGGGAACTAAACAGACTATCATGTTTTGCCCTGAGTGCTCCTAAATATTGTCGGGTCAGCAGGGCGTGCAGAGAGCAGGGCAGAGAGCAGTCCGCCAATGGAGCTGGAGAATCGGGAAGGACGTTTGCGACTGGTCCCCAGCAGTCGCTTCTTGTGTTGGTCGGCCAGCCCAGTCGGTTTGCAAGATTTCTTTAGTGAATCGGGTCCCTGCCTACTTTGCATGCCGTTCCCCTCATTTGCATGCGCAGATCGGAATCGGATCGGCAGAGAGGTAAATGAATTGGGCCAGAGTAAAATCAGGTTGCAAAGGGGTCACAAACCTATCGGTACACGATCGGTTTACTTAGTGAATCTAGCCCTTAATTGTTTAACAAGCCTAATCAGCGCCGATAACAGGCAATTAACACTCATAACTGATACTAATCAGAACTAATTAATAGTTTCAGTCACAACTTGGTAGGCGTATTCTATACAATGCTGCATGCCAGTTCTAGTGTGCAAAAATGAAAAGGGGGTATGGGCAGAAGAAAAGCATGGGTGGATTGTGGGTATTCCTATAATTTATGTGTACCGCTATAGAAGATGTCCAATGTACACACAAGTTAGGCGCACGTATTTAACTCAGTCATTATTCAATGTGGTGCATCAAGCATGGTGGACACCTTAAGTCTCTAGAACTGTCTGTGCATGATCCACGCTTGTGCTGGACCTGTAAATCCAGTGTAGGTACATTTTATCATATGTTATTTGGGTGTGTCGCTGTTAAAGACATTTTAGGATGCTGTATGGCAACAAGTATAAGACATATTTGGATTTCAACTTGGGTTAACATGCAAAATTGTTATTTTGCGGTCAGCTGCACTACCTCATCTAGTACAAAAAAAGGGCTAAATTATTTGACACTCACGGTTCAGTGTTTGCGGCCCCAGTTGTTCGCGGGGTTTTTCCCTTCTCATAAATATTACAGTTTTTTATATTACCCCGTGCAGTTCTCTCCTGTGCTGCGAATACCCAACACTCTGTGCAGCCGCTTTCTCCGAGCACAACTTCATAGCTCGCTCTCGCCACTGCAAGTCAATGCGGAAAGCCACTCTACAAGGGTGAAAGACAGAAAAAGTTTGATGGCTACACGCCAGGGCGCGGCGAAGAACGCCAAGAAAAAAAAAAACAGACGCGCAAGTAGACCAGCGGGGCATTGGTGCAACGAGGGAGCAATCTCCGGCAGAGGAGCGCATCAGGGAAGTCAGACAACCTGCACGGCGCGAAGATACATAGAAAGCTGGCCCTGCAGCCCTCTCCCGCCTCCCCTAAACTGCATCCAATTATCGTGGTGTTTTAAAATTCGCGGGTGCTCCTGGAACGGAATCCCCGCAAATTTCGGGGGAGTACTGTAGTTATTCAGCATATTCTATCTGAATGGAAATAGTAACGCACTTTCTTTTTTCAAGCTGGTGGTCTGGAATCTGTTTAATATGCAAATATGAGGAGGTTACTGCTGTCAAACGGAGTGGGGTTTTATTTTTTTTTTCAAAGGGTTTGGACTCTTTTGGATGATTATTGTAATTTACATGATGCATAGATTTATCTCTTTGTACTTCTAGTTCAACTTTGTTGTATTTTGCTGCAAGGGGGAGGGAGTGGGGTGTTAAAGGGTGTTTTTTGTATGGCTTAAAACCAATAAAAGAAATGTGTTGTTTGAAATGTGTTTGTCGTAATAAAACTGCGGCCAGAGTTCTGCCACTGACGATTTTTGTGTGGAGATTTATTTTTGGTGGGTTGTTTGACGTGTTTAGAGCAATAAGAATTGTGAGTCCCAATGTTATGGCGTTTAGGGCTCCTTTTATCAAGCCGCGCTAGCGGTTTAACACGCGTAATAGCGTGCGTTAAACCGCCGGCCGCGATAGCCGCTATGGCCTCCTCTTGAACAGGCGGTAGTTTTTGGCCAGCGCGGGGGTTAGTGCGTGACGAAACGACGCGCATGTTAACCCCGCTAGTGCGGCTTGATAAAAGGAGCCCTTAGAGCCCGGTAAAGGATAAAAGGAGCCCGGTAAAGACCCTCCTCTTCAACTAAAGATCTCCTCTGTCTTCTCCCCCCCTTACACCCCCCTCCACTCTCCTATCTCCCCCCAAAAACTCCAATATAACCCTCTCTTACTCTCTCCACCAACAAATTGTATCTAAACGCATATAACTTTCCTTAAACTAAACTACTGTATTTCCCCCTTCTCTCCTTCTGCTATACTCTCCCTGTACTTAATTCTCTCCAAATTCTATAAATCCAATGACTAAACCTGTTGTATTACTTATATGTCTATTTACTCTCCACTGTGTATGTTCATTTGTAGACCGTTCTGAGCTACTGGGAGGACGGGATAGAAATCCAAATAAATAAATAAATAAATAAATAAAATAAATAGAGCATTCTATAAGATATTCATACCTTTTATAGAATTATGCTAAGCACTAATCTAGTCAGTCCTGATTTTTTGGGTGTCATATCTAGAATACGGCCGTAAACCCAGATTATACAAGGCATTTATTAAAGCATTCTCCTTTTTTTTTTTTTTTTTTTTTTTACAGATTGTACACTAATGTTGCCATTACTGCATGGTAACTGCAACAAATTAATGCAGGAACACTTTACATCTTCTGTTTAGGTGTTAAATGCTTCTCCATTAACCCATCCTTAATCAGTTAACACATGGCATTCCTAATGCTCCAGCTGGTTAATGCTTCCATATTCATTCTCTGCCCATGACACACACCCCTGGAAAATATTTTTTTTAAATACTTGTGGGTTGGCATGTGCAAACAGGCAAAATAACATGCTCTGCGGTAGCCTGTCTTTCCCATGTTAAGCATGATTAAGACTATTTTTTCTTCTACACTTCTCCCTCCGTATTCACTGTGATAGGGGATTAACAGACTAGCTAATACAGAAAAACCGCGAATAACTTTTTCATATGTCATTCGCTGTTTTCTATTAAAAACCATTGTGAATATGGTGAAACCGCGAATAACATGATGGGAGACCTGGCCTGTTCCTGAAGGAGAGGGTTGACGTAATTTGGGGAGAGGAGCCAGCAAGCTATAAACCGTGAATAATTGAAACCGCAAATAAGGAGGGAGAAGTGTAGTTGCATCTTTGCTTTCCTTCGACTAAAGAAAATTAATCCTTTAGTTGAAGGAAAGCAAAGATACTAGAAGAAAAAATAGTCAACACAGTAAAATGGAGGGACAAGACATATTTATATATAGTAGCAATAAGAGGAAGTGCAAAAATGGAGTTAGAACATAAAAACATAAGAAATGCCTCCGCTGGGTCAGACCTGAGGTCCATCGCGCCCAGCAGTCCGCTCACGTGGCGGCCCAACAGGTCCAGGACCTGTGCAGTAAATTTCTATCTATACCCCTCTATCCCCTTTTCCAGCAGGAATTTGTCCAATCCTTTCTTAAACCCCAGTACCGTACTCTGCCCTATAACGTCCTCTGGAATTGCATTCCAGGTGTCCACCACACGCTGTGTAAAGAAGAGCTTCCTAGCATTTGTTTTGAATTTGTCCCCTCTCAACTTTTCCGAATGCCCTCTTGTTTTTTTTATTTTCTGAAAGTTTGAAGAATCTGTCCCTCTCTACTCTCTCTATGCCCTTCATGATCTTGTAAGTCTCTATCATATCCCCTCTTAATCTTCTCTTTTCCAGGGAAAAGAGTCTCCTCTTTCTCTTCCTTCATCGCTCCCTTCCCTTCCGTGAGACTCAAAGGTGAAGGAGAAGAATATGTGAAAGATGATAAAGATAAGGCTGAATTGCTTAACAATTTTATCTGTTCCGTGTTCACAGATGAAGGGCCAGGAGCAGAACTGCAGAAGACAATTGCAAATAGATGTGATAGACCCTGAATGATTTTCAGAGGACTGTGTTTGTCAGGAGCTAGCTAAATTTAAGGTGGACAGAGCGATGAGGGCCGGATGGCGTACCTCTGAAGGTACTGAAGGAACTTAGGGACATTCTGGTGGCTCTGCTGGATGACCTTTTCAATGCTTCTTTAGAGTCAGGAGTGGTACTGGAGGACTGGAGAAGGGCATATGTGATCCCTCTCCACAAAAGTGGAAGTAAGGAAGAGGTAAGGCACCACTTACAGAATTGCGGCTTGCGAAGACCCTAGGTGCCAGAAATTTAATCTTTATTTATTCATTCATTCATTTAAAAATTTTTTATACTGCCTGTTACCAAGTGGTTTCCAATTAAACAGAATATCATCAAGACAAATATCATTACAAAGACAAGAACATCTTGCTTTACATCTTCTTTACTAACTGCGAAGAGATTTTACATAAATGCATTAACATATATCTGTGTTTCCAGCAAGTTCTTGAAATTTACATGAACAGCACAGAGGCTCAAGTTCCCTGTTAGTGCATTCCACATTTTTGCTCCAGCTATTGAGAACACTGTAGCCCTCGCCACAGCATAGTGCACTCGCAATTCCCTAGTTACTGTCAATCTCAGCCCACCCTCGGACCTCAACATTCTTCCTGGTCGATGTATTTCCAGAAAATACACCGGGGCCATCTGATATAAAACTTGATGTACTATGGATAGCACCTTATATTACACTCACTGCTGTACTGGAAGCCAGTGTAACTGTTTCAAAACAGGTGTAATATGAAGGATCTCAACATTGCCATTTTGGAAGAAAAGGAGAATAGCGGTTTGTGGTAATTTGTGATATAGTTGCAACTGGAAACAGCTGTTGAGGATTCAACGGAGCATGACTGCACTTCAGAGCAAGCTAAGTTTTTAAAAAATTTTTTTTGCTGCTGTCGCGGAGTATGTGGTGTTCGGGGGTTCCCTGCCACTGCTCTGGTGCCATGTCTGGGTGTCCAGTCCATCACTTTTCTGGCCCCTCCCGCGCCCAAAAGGTTTTTTATCTAGACGTTTGTGACTTGGATTAATTTTTGGATGAAAATGGGGTATAAAGATGGACGACTTGGTCTGGGCGATCAGATGGCTGGACTTACAGTTGGATGATTTTTGGGAAAAAAAATATGTTGGATGTATTTTTTGAAAATGGACCTTTTCCCGTGTCCGACTTTGGGCGACTTAGGTCCAAAACAGACAGACGTTTCTTTTGATTATGCCCCCCTCCACACTCCTAACAAATATTTCTGTAACACTGGGTTACAAACTGCTCAAGTTTAAGATATTGCTGAGTGTATATCTATGTAAAAAACAATAATAAAGGAAAGTGTAGTTAAAATCATTCCTCTCTATTTTCCTGTTTTAAAATATATTTCAATTATTTTAGATGGTTTTATAAAAAGCCTAAAGTTTCTTTTTATTCAGTCATGCTATTAATTTTACTGTAGTTGTTGTTTTTAGTCCAAATTCCATTACTCGTAATGTATATTTAAATCTCCTAAATAAATATCTCATGTTATGTTTTACTTTGCATAAATGCATAGGATATGAATGATGGAACCTGTTATACATGCCAACTTGTAATTACATTTCTTTGTAAAATATGAATCTTTAATGACCAAATTGGATTCTCCTCTTTTGTTTTCTACTTTATAATTACTTTACTAATTGATTTTCTTATTTGCATTTTCTGTAGCATCATGTTCAGGTTAACAAGGTACTAAGATAAACTTTAATTTAGAAAATATACCATACAAACAGTAAAGTATCCAGTAATAATAATTCTTAAATACAACAGGTAATTAAAATCATGCTGGTTGCACCTGCACCTTACCTACCTACCAACAAGTATTTAAGCCTGCTAATTAACTAACAGAAACTCCCATCACATATCTTGTTAGCATAAAATAGACAGTCATCAGATTGTGATGTGTACTGTGTCTGAAATTCATGATTTTTCAGAGTTTATATATAGTAACTTTGTGGCCTATCACATTACTTTCAATGTCATAATGCACCTTTGAGTTTCTAAACATTCGTTCAATAATTTATCATTACAAAAAAATCACTATAGTTTCAATTGTAATATTTTGTCTACTGTTTTAGAATTGAAATATTTTAATAACATTTCTCAAGTTCTGGTTCTGATTTCCAAGACAATGGTACACTAAGGCAGTGTTCTTCAACCTTTTTACACCTATGGACCGGCGGAAATAAAATAATTATTTTGTGGACTGGCAAACTACTAAGACTGAAATTAAAAAAAAAAAAAACCCCGTCTCCATCCCATGTACAGGGAGTGGGGAAACAGAGAAAGAGAGAGAACGAAAGATCCATGGTGCATCTCTCCCACTCCCTCAGTTGCCATATCCAACATTTTTCCCTCTCTCATCCCCCGGATCATGTGCAGCATTTTTCACTATTGTCCACCAGCCCCTTGCCCAACATTTCTCCTTCTATCACCCCTCTCATCAAGGTTTGACAGGAGGGGGATTTCCCATTCCTCACTGTAAAAATCTCATTATTTCAACCTTAAAAGGAATGACAAGATCCAATTTCTATTCCAACAACTTTTTACTCTTCCCTGATCTCTAGTATTCAGATCACGGACCTACAGGGAAGTTCCAGGCTCCTGATTACTAAGACAAGCTTCCTGCCTTTTACTGTTCTCTCTGGAAGGAACGCCTCTCCCTGACCTCCACTCAGAGAGAAGCTCCCTGTCTCCTAAAGAGAAGTTCCTTATCTCCTTATTTATCTTCTCTCTTTTTCCCTACTACACCTCGAGCCAATTACTATGCCGGCTCTTCTTCTTTCTTACTACTTTGTCTATCCTAACACTAAAAGCCCGTCCCCTCCTATCCTTTACTATGATTCGCCACAGGTCAGCTTGACCACAAGGTTCTTGTACTCCATCTTCACCTTCTTTATTACCTCTGTCCGCAGTTTTCCGGCCCGGATCCTACCCCTGATTCTTATCAGCCATAGGGAAAATGCTTGAGTACCTGAATAAATTCATGTAAACCATTCTGAGCTCCCCTGGGAGAACGGTATAGAAAATTGAATTTAAAAAAAATATATCTACAGCTCACTTTAGGTCCTGGGAATAAATCTCCCTGTGGTTATCTGCAAGACCCCGACCCCACCAATAACGAACAATTTTCTGCCCTCAGCTCTGCCTACGGCTCTAACTCAAGCCAATAAGAACTCAGCTTCTCTATTCCAGGTCCGTCCTCAGCTCCTTTCATCAGCCAATAACAGCGCAGCTTCTCAACCACCCGCGCTCTGCCCCTGTCTCACACTCGTCAATAGCAGACAACTTCAAACCCAAAGCTCTGCTCTATTTATCATTCTTGACACCAGCCAATAACAGCATAGCTGTTCCTGACTTCTCCAGCTCCGCCCCCGACTCTTACACCTGTCAACAAGTGTGACTTTTGAAAGGCAGTAGGAGGGTTAGCAATTATAGACGATCCTTCACGGACTGACAGGATATTTCTGAGGATTGGCACCGGTCTGCGGACTGGTGGTTAAAGAACCCTGCACTAAGGGGTCCTTTTATTAAACACAGAAACATGAAGGTAGATAAATGCCAAATGGCCCATCTAGTCTGCACATCCACAGTAACCATTATCTCTTTTTCTCTCCGAGAGATCACACGTGCCTATCCCAGGCCCTCTTGAATTCAGACACAGCCTCCACTACCTCTTCCGGGAGACTGTTCCATGCATCTTCTACCCTTTCCGTAAAAAAGCATTTCTTCTGAAAGAGACTCGACTCATGCACATTTATATTACATAGGTATTTAAATGACTCTATCATATCGCAGGGGAGAAACATCGGTTCTTATGTTCTTATTTCCCCTCTCCTGCCTTTCCTCCAAAGTATTTCGATTGAGATCTTTAAGTCTGTCCCCATAGGCCTTATCATGAAGACCAAACACCATTTTAGTAGGTGCGCTAATCGATTTAGCACATTCTAAATGTTAAGGTGCCCACAGAATATAATGGGCGCCTTAGCATTTAGCGCACACTAGTCTTTTGCATGCACTAAAAGCTCCTTTTACTAAGGTGCACTAGCATTTTTAGCGCACACAGGAAATTACTGCGTGCTACGCTTCTAGAACTAACGCCAACTCAATGCTGTCATTATGGTCTAGCGCACGCGGCAATGTAGCGTGCGCTATTCCTCACATTAAGGCCCTAGTGCACCTTAGTAAAAGGAACCCTAAATTGGTTGGCGCTCCTTAAGAAAAGGACCACTAAAGTAGTTATTTTAGAAGCTCTATTCCTGCTTTGGATAGCTGAAACCTGACATTTAGATGTCCATGTTGCAAAGCTGGCCAAATCCTGATTTTATAAAGCCAGGTTATGGATGTCTAAAACTGCAGTATATCCATATGTCAAGGGGGTGTGGTCTAGGGGTGTTTCGTGCAGGACTAGGGAGGGACCACAGATAGATAACCAACTCTAAATTGCCAAAGGAGAAGAGACATATATATCCAAAAAAATGTCTAGGTTACAGAAAGGTGCTGTAACTAAGCAATTCTCACTGGATGGAGTAAAGGAAGTCACAACATTATGATTTCTATCTCTGGAGAGCTCACAGTTTTAAAAAATTCAAACAATTCTGCTAGGAGTTGAACCTGTGACCTCTGATTCTCATATCACAAAAATAGAGGAATCTCGACAGCACAAAAACAAACAAACAACCAGAAGCAAAGAAAAGAGACAAACATTTTTATTAAGATAACCTGGCTGCAGGGCCGGATTAACCAATAGGCCTAGTAGGCACGTGCCTAGGACCCAAAATAATCAGGGGGGGCCCGTTGAAGGACGACTTACCATGACATTATTTTTCATACGGGAACGGGCCCCCCCTTCCCTCCCTGCACGGCAACGGGCTCCCACCCGACGATTACTGTGTCTGCCGGTCCATCCCCCTCCAACGTCACTTACTTCTTCCGGCAGACACAGTTATTGTGGGACCTTCTTGGAGCTACGTTGGCTGCATTGCCGTCCATCGATGCCGGGGGGCAACGTTGTCATCGGGAGGGGGCACGTTGCTGCAGGGGGGGCCGGTGTTGTTGTCATTGGGTGGGGGCGTTAGTTCTAGATGCATTATTATATTTCGGATAGTATTACTGCTTTACAATATATTTGAACGCTTTTATATATGTATTGAAAGGGTTCAGAGTTAATGTCCTGGGTAAGTAAGTGGGAAGGGAAGAAAGGGGGATTTGTTCAGAGATGTTTGGGGGTTGCATAGAAGAAAAACTGTGCACTGGTATACTAATCTTTGTTTGTTTTGAATTTAAAAAAAGAAATATAAGTGGAAATAAAGAAGTAAATAAGAAAACAGATAAATGGAGTTGGGGGGGGGGGGGGGGGGGCAGGGGCAGGGCTGGCCCAGGGTGGCCCAGTGTACTTGTGTGCCTAGGGTCCCTCGAAGAATTAATCCTGCCCTGCCTGGCTAAAACTCTGCATCAGAGGTTCATAAATCCATGTGTTTCCTTTTTACAGGCAGTCCTCGAGTTACAGATGCCCGACTTAAGTATGACTCGAACTTAAGAACGTGGTTGCAGCTTCATTTGATTTCTCTAAGCAGTATTTCCAGTGGCATAGACTCCTACATTTCTCCTGCAGCAGATTCAAGAATGATATATGGCCCCATTAAGAACAGTGTGTGGGTTGTGTATGCTGTACCTTAGAGGGAACACTGGTAGGGGCAGCTGGCCCTTTTGTCAGCTGAGAGCAGAAGTAAGCAGCAATAATCTTAAAATCTACAAGTTCTGAGTTGCATACAAATCCGGCTTAAGAACAGCTTTAAAAATGTAACTTGTTCTTAGCCCAGGGACTGTCTGTATCTCCAAACTGCAAGGCAAACAAGGTTTCAAACAAGCAATAAATTTAACTGTTCGCAATCGGTCCGCACTTCAGAGCAAGCATTTAGCAATTCAGCACTATAATCACAACACTGACATGCTTTCCCAATGCCACCTGTGACCACCCCCTCCCCCTCCCCACTGACATATTTCTATACTCAGGGGAAAATTCTACAAAATGCACCTAAAGTTAAGCACTTACATCAGCACACCTAGCCAATGATATGAAATGAAATGAAAAGGGTGGAATAACTTGTAAGTTTCATGGCTCCATGTCATTCTCTTCTTGCTTGGGCTGAGAACTTTTCAGCAGCCCCATGTATATTATGGGAACTTCTGTGCAAACGTATATCAGGTATAAGTATTATATTTCTGTGAGTCTACTTTCTACACAGTTATACCCCAGGTATTGCACATCTAAAAATTGCATCTGAAAAGTTTAGGCAGAATTCCAAGACAGCACAGAAAAGCAGAAGTTGCTTCCCTTTCAGCATAAACTAATCACTCTTTTACTACCGAGCGGATAAAATTTCTTAATTCCCTTCCTGAAGTGATCTGAGCTTACATTTTCTTGGATCTTTGCCTAACTCTTCTTAATTGAGGTTTTAGGGGTTTGTTTGATTTTTTTTCATTCTAAGGAAAACATCATATTGTCTTGGTTCTGTGTGTCTAGCAGCTTTGTAAAAAATGACAAATGTTCTATTTTATTTTTTATATATATCATTTTTATTAAACAGGCAACCAGAGAAACAGGTATGACACAATGTGCATATATACAAACAGAAAGAGTAATATAAACTTACAATAGCTGTCAACTACAGCGCAAACTGTACCAAAATGCATAGACAATAACAGACAGATAAACGGATAGGAAGAGGAGCCCAACAATAACCACTGGTGTGGTGCCAGAAAAAGAACCAAAGCAGAGGCACCGAATGTGGGCTGAAGCATCAAAGCAGATTAAGGCTCAAGTTCCCCCTTCCAGGACGATCCAACCGCTCGGCCATCCCTCCTGTCAGCCCCATAATTTTTGAAGTCATAGTCCCCTAGCACAAGGAACAACAGGCACATCACACTACATACAAACATACTCCCCAGCATACTCCCTCCCCCTCCCGTCCCTATCGGGAGACTAGAGGTAGCTGCAGGAACACCTTCCACAATGCCAGATAGGCCCGCACCTCAACAAACCAATTCGTTTCTATTCCTTAATAAGTGAAAAGAAAAAACAAATTTACCTGGAAGCTGTTTACTTATTTTAAGTATGTTTTTTTATTAATTACATTACATTACATTACATTGTACTTGTTAACCGCATTACCAAAAGTTCTATGCTGTTTACAAAAATATATTAATTATAACATATTACATAGAAAGAATGGATTAATTAGTCAAATATTTAAAGAAAAAATAGGTTTTCAATTTTCTCCTGAAACGTTTGTAAGAATCAGCGGAAAGCAACAATGAATGAAATTCCTTTTCATGAGAAGCTGCCTGGAATGCCAGAACATGATTAAGGAATGTTTTACTTTTATAACCTTTTACAGGTGGGAAATTAAACAAAATATTGATCTTTTTGACATGCGGGACATCTACATTTATATATTTTTTTCTCTATGTTTGAATGAAAACCTTCAGTGTAGTCGGTCCCATGATATGGAGCACCCTACCCCCCAGAACTTAGAACCCCCAGAACTTAGATCCCTAGCTTTACATTCAGATTTTCGTAGCTCTCTCAAACGGTGGCGTACCTTTTTAACTTCTCCGGTGTGAGCAGCATGGCCTCGTTGGTGTCGGTTCGCCCTTTGACATTATTCCCTAGGCGCGGGTCCCGGAAATGACATCGGAGAGAGCGCCGATGCTGACGTGGGCAGCAACCTTGCACTGGGGAAGTAAAAAAGGTACAGCGGAAGGGAAAGTGCACAGCAAAGAGCGGAGTCGCACAGAGGAGGAGCGCCATGTCTTTAGGAAGACCTCGCCTGGGATAGACTGCCCCTCCTGACCTCTCCCTTACTATACGACTGCTCTCAAAGCTTTTGTATTTCACAATGCTTTCCCTGACTGTATCTTAACATCTTTAGAAGATACAGTGGTGATGGGCCTGCGCCTCAGCGCATTGACGTTGGCACTTGTTCTATCACTGATCCTTCCCACTTTAGCTACTCTTTCCTATAAACAATAGAGTCACTTTCTCTACTTACCTATACTTCTTCCTTTCTACAACCCTTATCTCTTTTTTTAAATTCATAATATGCCTGTGGCGGGATGGTACTTTTGTAAACCACTTTGATGGTTTTTGCCCTGAGTAGTATATCGAATCTTCAATAAAACTTGGAAACTTGGAGAAAATATCAATCATATTGCTAAAGAACAAGAATGAACTGAGCGTGCACGGAAGTGCCAGCATCATCTGCTATAGAACCCTACCAATGTTCTGCTGCTCAGGCAGCATAGACTGGATTCTGGCACGGACAGTCTTTGGCTGGCAGGGCTTGACCACCCCCATCAGTTATGTATGTTTGTTGGAGGGGGCCTGAGCCCCTGAAGCCCCTCTGTGACTATGTCACTGCTACTAAGGTACACTAATGAATTTAGAATATGTCATAGGCAGTGTTCCCTCTAAGCGGGCGGGTGTTGTGAGCAAACTTTTTTCACCGTGAGCCAAAAATATCGGGCGCCAGCAAGTTATGAGCCAACTCGCCCGATTCTCCTCTCGCCGCCCTGCCATCTGCCGTACGCCTCTTCCGATCGTGCGCTGTGACGAGAAACGTGTGCGCTGCGATGTAATATTTTGTGCGCCAGCGCACGCCAGCGCAGCTTAGCGGGAACACTGGTTCAAATGGTTTTATTTATTTCCCCAAATTTATTTTTGTTATACGCATTGAAAATATTTGATATTGCGTTTAAATCAAAATCTCAATAAACTTGAAACGAGTGCCCGTGAGATTGTGGGAGGGTTAAATACTCAAAACTTAGAAGTTTTTGCTACGCCAGCTTTCTGGTATCTTTACATACAGTGGCGTACCTAGCATATGTAACATCCGGGGCCCATCATTTTTTGGCACCCCCCCCCCATCTGTAAGAAAAACATGATTTTTAGTAACAAACCACACGTCACACATGAGTACCTAGGAAAAGGCAGCATCTTACATATTGCAGTGAGCAGTACATCAATACACCCATTGTAAACCTAAACAAGCCAGACCAGCACAGATCAATCCTACACCGTCAAACCTAACAGAAAACCATGTCTTTCGAACACACAGAACACAGAAAACACCTTCGCCTAGTAAGGAATATGTAATCACAAACTAACCCCTCCCTCTTTTACAAAACTGTAGTGTGGATTTTAGCTACGGAGGTAACAGCTCTGATGCTCATAAAATTCTGAGCATCAGAGCTGCTACCACCAAGGCTGGTGCTAAAAACGCTTCACAGTTTTGTAAAAGGGGGGATAAAATAAAAATACATAGACAAAGGTTAAATTGAACCAGCAAGAAGCTGGACTCTGCATACAATGCTTCACAGAAACAGTGACACATGTCTCCTAAAGCAATAAATAAATAGAAATTTTTTTCTACCTTTGTCTTCTGTGGTTTCTCCTTTCCTCATCTTCTTGTAACTCTCTTCCTTCCATTCACTGTCTGCCGTCTCTCTTCCCCTATATGGCATCTTCTCTCCTTCTATGCCCCTTCCAGAAACTGTATGCCTCCCCCTTCCATCTCTCCTTTCACCCCATTGGTCTGGCATCTCTCTCCTCGCCTTCCCTCTCCCACACCTCTCCTCATAGTCTGGTATCTCCCCTTCCCTGATTCTCTGGCATCTCTCTCCTTTCCTTTTCTTCCATCTTTCGCTCCCCCTCCATGCTCTCACATCTCCCCCTTCCTTTTCCCTTAGACTGGCATACCTTCCTCCTATGCTCCAAGCCCTGGCATCTCCTTTAATTCCCTCCCTCATCTTCCTTCTCCCTCCAGCTGGGTACCGCAACACTCTTCCCTGCAGCTCTGCACTTCCCCACAATTGCCATGCTTCGGTTCCTCTTCTTCCTTCCTTCCTCCCCCCCCCCCCCGCGGGACCCTGCGGCACCATCAACTCTTACTCCCTCTAATGTCGGCCCTGCAGCTCCAGACTTCCTCGCACCTTCTCCCCTCCCCCTTTGGATCGCTATTATTTTAAATGTTATAGCCGCGGAGCTGTATCCATCAGTGGAGATGTCTAACCTCGGCCTGCCCCGGAACTCTTACTGCAGCAGCCGCCCGTCTAGGCAGGAACAGGAAGTCACTGTTGCAGTAAGAGTTCCGGGGCAGGCCGAGGTTAGACATCTCCACTGATGGATACAGCTCCGCGGCTATAACATTTAAAATAATAGCGATCCAAAGGGGGAGGGGAGAAGGTGCGAGGAAGTCTGGAGCTGCAGGGCCGACATTAGAGGGAGTAAGAGTTGATGGTGCCGCAGGGTCCCGCGGGGGGGGGGGAGGAAGGAAGGAAGAAGAGGAACCGAAGCATGGCAATTGTGGGGAAGTGCAATCCCCCCAATGCGTCCCCTTACCTTACCTCCCCTTACCTTTGCGACGCGTGTGTGCGCTGTGAAGAGAAACTTTGCGCTGCGATGTAATATTTTGTGCGCGAGCGCAGGCCAGCGCACCTTAGCGGGAACACTTACTTACCGAGGAAATAGATTTGTTTTCTCTCATCCATTTCATCTAGAGAAATATATTTGTGAACTTGTCTCAGCAGCTGGAATATAGTTGATGGGTATGTGGGTAGGGTGTTTAGCTCAGATTATTAGAAAGGGTAGAGAGTTTAAGGTAGTATATTCAATTTTATGCTTTTATCACCTTGATATATTTCTGCACTTTATGACTGTTCTCCTTGACCTAGGCTTGAAATATTTGTATTATTGTTCATGGTAGACAGTTTTATTTAAAATTTAATGTTTTATTTGCTTTTATTCCTTTTCTTTGTTGTTTCTGGTTTAGAATGTAAATTCAAAAACTTTTTAAAAATTCATTAGGGATCAAGGGGCACCATTTTGAAACCCAGCCTGAATAGAGCAGAATCTCTCCTGATCGCACCAGTCCACCAAAGACCTTCTTTAAGAACTAGGGGTGGGATCAAAGGTAGTGGAGATTGTCTACTTGGTTTCAGGAATCAATCATGTGTCTTGCTCTCTGGATTGTGGCAGGGGCAGTGATGTACCAAGGGGGGGCAAGGGGGATGGTCCGCCCTGGGTGCACGCCCCAAGGGGGTGCACAGCTAGCCACCCTCCAGTGTTCTCCCTAGGCCAGCAAACTGCGGCTCTTTAGCCACTTGAGTGCCACCGCCACCATCGGGAACAGGCTGGCGCCGAATTTTCCCTGATCTTCCCTGCGGGGCCGCCCAACTCTCGCCGCCTGACGCCAATTCTGACGTCAGAGAGGACGTTCTGGGCCAGCCAATCGCTGCCTGGCTGGCCCGGAATGTCCTCTCCGACGTTAGAATTGATGTTGGGCGGCCCCGTGGGGAAGAGAAGCAGGCCGAACTTGGCGCCGGCCTGTTCCAGATGGCGGCAGTGGCAGCCTATTCCCCAGGGTGGTTGCAACATTTTCTCAATGGCGGTGGCATGGGGGAGGGGAGGGCAGGGAGAAAGAAAGAAAGGGGGGAACATTGAGCCAGAAAGAAAGAAAGGGGGCAGGGTGAAACAAAGAAAAAGAAAAAAATGGGGCACGGAGAGAGAGAGAGATAGACAGACATAGAAAAAGAAAGGGGGAACGGAGAGAGAAAGAAAGAAGGGGCAGGGTGAAACAAAGAAAGAAATGGGGCACGGAGAGAGAGAGAGAAAGACAGACATATAGAACGAAAGGGGGTATGGAGAGAGAAAGAAAGAAGGGGGCAGGGTGAAACAAAGAAAGAAATGGGGCACGGAGAGAGAGAGAAAGGAGGCATGTAAAGAGAGAAAAAGAAAGAAGGAGGCAGGGTGAAACAAAGAAAAAATTTGGGGAGGGAATGAGGTCTGGAGGAGAGGAACCATACAGAAGGCTGAAAGAAGGGAAGAAATATTGGATGCACAATCAGAAGAATAGAGTACAACCAGAGACTGATGAAATTACCAAACAAGGGTAAGAAAAATTATTTTATTTTCAATTTAGTGATCAAAATGTGTCCATTTTGAGAATTTACTAAACTGCAATAGTGTTTTTTAGCGCAGGGAGCCTATGAGCGTCCAGAGCAGCGTGGGGCATTCAGCGCAGCTCCCTGCGCTAAAAACCTCTATCACGGTTTAGTAAAAAGGGAGGGGTTATATTTGTCAATTTTTGTATAGTTGTTACTGAGGTTACATTGCATAAAGTCATCTGCCTTGACCTCTTTGAAAACCTGCGGAATATAAATGATAATTAACATTTTCTCTGCGTACAGTGTGCTTTGTGTTTTTAAAATGTTATTGTTGGTAGATCATTTTGACTTGGTCACGAAGGTAAGGGGGAGGGAGGGAGGGAATCTGCTGAAAGACATCTAGTAATCCTAGCAGGCTTGACTGTGCAGGGAATTATTTTTGTAAAATCATGTTTTGTTATATGACTGGAATTATTTAGACTTTAATTTCTATGAATAAATAGGATGAAAATGATATAAAATTACTTGCATGTTTTTATGTGCATGCGCTGAAGGAAAGTGGAGAGAGAGTGGATTGAGGACGCTGAAGGGAAATTGGGAAGAGAGAGTGGGGAGAAGACGCTGATTTATAAATTGACAATTGTACAGAATATTGTTTCTTTTTATACTTTAATATAATAAGTTCAATATAAAACAATTCAAGGCTTGGGTGGATGGAATCAGGTGGTTTGCGGGGATGGGGACTGAGCTGACTATGAGGGGACGGAGACAAATTTTTTCCCCCTGTCATTCTCTAGGCTCTGCCACGAATCGAAGTCGGCACGCACACGTTTGAGCCCTGGAGTAAGAGTTCGCTAGGGCTAAGGTCAGCGACAGAGGGAAGCTAAGGGAGACAGGTCAGTGATGGAGGGAAGTTGAAACTTGTCTTGCTGCTCTTCCTTGCTTCAGGCCTTACTGGCTGCCAGGTCCTGCCTACTTTCTGTTTCCGCGAAGGCAGGACCCGGCAACGAGGAAGGCCCGAAGCAAGGAAGAGCAGCAAGAGGTCAGCGATGGAGGGAAGCTTGCGACTCCGCCAATGGGAAGAGAAATGCTGCTGCTGCTGCTACTGCACCCAAGGGGAAGAGGGGGGAAGAGAGATGCTGTTGCTACACCCAAGGGGGGAGGGGGAAGAGAGATGCTGCTGCTGCTGCACCCAATTGGGGAGAGAGAGGGGATAAGGAACACCAAGGAAGGGAGAGGAAAGAGATGCCAAGACCATGGAAGTAAAGGAAAGGAAAGGAGCTACCAGACAATGGAGGGGAGGGGGAGGAGGAAGATGCCAGACCAGGTGGAAGGAAGGAGAGAAAGGAAGGAGAAGAGATGCTAGATAATGGAGTGGAGAGGAGATGCAAAGTCATGGGGGGAAGGAAGGGAAACTAAAGGAGACAAAATGCCAGACCAGAGGGAAAGAAAGGAGAGGAAATGCAAGAGGGAGAGATAGGAGGGAAATACCAGGGCATGGGGGGAGAGAAGGGAAGGAGATAGAGATGCTAGACCATGGGGTGGAGTGGGAAGGAAGGAAAGGAGAAGAGAGAAATGCCAGAGCATAGTGGAGGGGGTGAAGCCAAAATGAATCATGTACAAAGGAGAGAAAGGGCACAGGGTATAAAGTTTATTGAAGGGACATAGAAAGAGGGAAGATGCCATATGGAACAGAGAGAGGGTGGACAGTGGATGCAAGGGGCAGAGAGAGGGTAGACAGTGGATGCAAGGGGCAGAGATAGGGTGGACAGTAGATGGAAGGGGTAGAGAGAGAGAGAAAGAGAGGGCAGATGTTGCATGGAACGGAGAGAGGACAAACGCTCTATAGAAAGAAGAGAGCAAAGAGAAGATGATTAAAGCAGAAATGACAAAAGGTAGAAAGATTTTTTTGTTGCTTTACTTAGAATCAAGTAGTATTGTAACTGTATTGATAAAATTTTATAAATAGGAAATGGAAATAAGGCAATTTTTTGGACTAAACCCTTTTCCTCAGGTCAGGACAGGATACCATAACAGTACTGTTCTGAAGAAAGATACCATAACAGTACTGTTCTGAAAGCTAATTGAAAAATGGATTAGTCCAATAAAATGGTATTTTCTTATTTCTCATTATTTGTTTTATTTTTATTTGTTAATTTGTAAAGTTTTGATTGTTATGTATCAGTTTTTTCAAATTTACATCTACTGTCTTTATATTTTGCACAGTATTAGAGGACATGTGTTACTGTTTTTGTGGTGTTGTGGTGTTGCATTGTATGCAGAGTCTGGTTTCTTGGCGGTTCAGTTTAACTTTTATCTACATATTTCTATTTTTAGTTTGTGATTATTCTATATTGGGTAAGGGTGTATCTCTGTTCTGTGTGTATGAAAAGAACATAGTTTTCAGTTGGCATTGACTGCAGGATCAATTGACTGTGCAGGATCTGACTTGTTTAGTTTTACATTGTATGTGTTGGTTTTCTAGTGCTCACTGCAGTGTTTAAGATGCTGCCTTTTCCTAGGTACACTCTTGTTGTGCGATATGTGGATTGTTACTAAAAATCATATTTTTCATCTAGATGGGGGTGTGTCAAAAAATGATGGGTCCCGGGTGTCACATATGCTAGGTATGCCACTGGGCAGGGGGTATCAATGTCTTCATGTCTGGGGAGTTGAGGGAGCATTGCTATCCAGGGCTGTTGAAGGGTGTTGGGGTAGGAAAAATGCACAGATGTCGGGTGTCTAGGGGTGAGGGAAACGTGTTAGTATTGAGGTGTTTGGAAGTGAGGGAAAATTTTGCAGATTTTGAGGTATGTCTAAGAGTAAGAAGAATATATGCTGATGTCAGATGTGTCTGGAGATTTGTAACAGAGTGGATACATCAGAGGGAATGGAAAACAGATCTGCAAAAGTTAGAACAATGATCTAACATCTAGCAACTAAAATTCAGTCCTTATATTCCACAGGATATCTTCTGAATGTCAAAATGAATTAACTATTACGACTCATTTATTTATTCAAGTGAAGTGCTCAGACCACCAGCGTATGTGCTCAATTAAAAACAAGCCTAATTTTAGTTAGTATTTGCCTAGTGTTCCTAGTAGCTGAGGATCCTAGTAGGCATGTCACTATTTTGGACTCTTTGCCCTGTGTTCCCAGTTTAATTCCTCTGATGACGGAATAACCTAAAAGCAATATTTTTTAGTTTTAGTGTCTTTATTTGTGTCCTGGGGGTGCCTTCTTTGCAAGTTAACTTCACTGGTTCTAGCTCCACCTAATTATTTTTTTCTTGAGCATTACAATACTCTAATGGAGCAAATGAATTCTGTAGGTGCAACAATTATGAGGGTGGATGCTTCTGTGTCATATGCCGTAATCTACCTGAGCCTACTGTGACCCATTTATTCCTGGGTTGTTTTATTCTTTGAGGCAGTGGTGGTAAGTTGGTATGTATGATTCTGTGGGGTTTTGGTAGCTGCTTTAATTACATCCAATTCCTGCTTAAATTTACAGACCTCCTTTTTAATACCAGCAAGATAAAGATAGATGGGGCAAGGTTTAAGACTCCAGATGGTATGCCTTGGAACTAAAGCACCACAATAACTGAACTGAATAAAAGGCATCTTGATTGGTTGGAATTTGGATTAACTAAATATTCTTGATTACTGGGCTGCCTATATTTGAGTAGCAAGCCCTGGGATAGGTGGGCTGTGGATTTTAAGTCTCAATGAGTCCCCAAGTTCCCTATCAACAGTTCTATAGAAGGGGCTAGCAATTGAAATACTGTGATATAAATACAAATTCTGTTGGAATATAATTTTTCTCTTTTTTTTAAATTGCAAATATCCCCAATAAATCTAGCTAGCTATTTCTATGCTATAATCTCAACTGCACACTAATCTTATAGCTACTTTCTAGTCTAGGTCTGGCAATGTAAAATAAACCTTGCTAACAGTATGAAAGATAGTGGAATGAAAGACAAGAGTCAATTTGAAGAACCTATTCCCTCTAATATACAGGTAAGAACTAAGCAGAAAAAGGAGGAAAAGCTTTTGGATTTTTTTTGGAGGGGGGGTTCCCCCAAGAGGGGCAGGGGTCTAGGTTAGAAAAACAGAGCAGTTACACCACACTATAGATATACAGATAACATTCAGCATAGTTTAAACCCCAATAATTATTACTAAAGTCAGTGCTACAGTCTAGAACAGGGTTTCTCAACTCGGTCCTGGAGTACCCCCTTGACAGTCAGGTTTTTAAGATATCCATAGTGAATTTGCATAAACTTGATTAGCATACATTGCCTCCATTATATGCAAATGTCTTTCATGCATATTCATTGTGGATATCTTGAAAACCTGACTGGCAAGGAGGTACTCCAGGACCGAGTTGAGAAAACACTGGTCTAGAAAACCTCTCAATACAGTTTAAACCCAATAATTAATATCAAGTCAGTGTTGCAGTCTAGAGAAAATATATCATGTAGCAAAAACTATTTCCCGTCAGCTGAGACATTTAAGAATAAGTCAAAGGCACTTAGCAATTTTCAAGTTCAGATCCTTGATGAGAAGCACATGGATGACAATAACTAGACCCATAACGATATACTTTATATAGAGATCACCTGTGTTCAATCACAATAGCTTGGCTCATTTAAATATTCCTGAAGGAAGAATCAAACTGCTATTGTGTGAAAGCGAATATGACACAAAGGTTTAAACACACCAAATACAGAGCTGCTGAAAGATCTCCAGGACAAAGCTATTTAAAGATAAGGATTGGGGAAAAGGCTATCATTTAATTGAACTCATCTGGTTACCGGTATTTATCGTCTGCATAATCACAATGAGCGCAAGATACATTACAGGCATAAACAAATATAAATACAAAATTACAAAATACAAAACCAACAACAATAAACTTGATATTGTTTAGAAAACATTGGCCCCCTTTTATCAAGCCGCGTTAGGGTTTTTTATCGTCAGCAGCTGCAGTCAGAGCTTTTACCACAGCAGCTGGCAATAAAAAACCCTAACACGGCTTGATAAAAAGGGGCCATATATATCCACACTTATATATCATAAACAATACAAAACAAATTTCAATGAGGTCAATGACACATCTATCGTTGTAAAGTGGAAACAGTTTAACATCACCAAGACATCATCATCCCTCAAAATCACTGCTGAGGAAGTCACTGTGAGGTTAAAAATTACATTACATAAAAACCTCCTTATTAAATAAAGACCTTTATGATTCCAAATTACTTGTTTAAAGTTCAGTCTTATACAACCAATATTGCAGGTTGACGGTTGATAAATATAACAATCCGTTTACTTAGCTGGGATATGCTGTATTGTAAGTAGATCGCGCTATGCATAAAACTCCAATAAGCCGGTAATAGTGGGGAGTTGTGATGAAGTAAAGATGGACCTCAAGAAGAAAGTCTGTGCCAAAGGAAAGCCGCAAAGCATTTAGAAAAAAATCCGAAACACAGACAAAGTGCACGTCTCAGAGAAAGTGACAGCATTATGTTGTGGGGATGAAAGGGACAGCTTGATGTGTGTAACAGAGGGACCAGGGAGGCTGGTGAAGTCTAAGAGAAGTCAGATGAGGTAGAATTGGATGGAGGTGAATATTTTGCAAACATATGTAGATAATGCCATATTCTGGAATTTATGGGTATGGACCAGATTTTGAAACCCAGTGAAACATTTCACTTCAGATAAAGATTCCTATGATTGATCCAACGCTAATAGAATCTTAGAAGTAAAAAATATTGTCTTTTTTATTTAAATTTCAGCAGCCAATTAGCTCTAGTCTTTAAGAATCATGCTATAGCTAGTGTCTTGCTCCCTTCAGCTATGCTGACATTTGTTTGTTTTTCTGTTTTGGCTGTTTCTCTAGTATTCTATGGTTACATATTGTCATTCATTGTGCTAATATGACTTTAAAAAAGCAATCTGATTAAGCATTGCTATGATAGATCTATTCCAGCATGATGCTATCAAATGCAAATCCTCTGAAGGTGCTACCTTAGTTAAATCTCCACATGCTTCTATAAATCTTTTGCAGTATCAATCACACCATAAGACTGAAATACAGATTTTTGCTCAGCACTGGCATGACAATATAAATCATAATAAGAATCTTTAAATATAAATGATTCAGATTAAAGCTCTAGATCTAATGTGTGACCCTTTCAATGCTATGGAAAATCAATTATGTATTTATTTATATTCCATCAATCAAAATTTCTAGGTGGGTTACAACATCATAACCAAGCATACAATAGCATCAATAATGACTTGTTAGTTAAAAAGCTGGCAAAGAAACTAGACTGGGGCGCTACATCAACCCTGACTTTAAAGTCACCAAAAAAAAACCATAAGGGCTCTTTTATTAAAGCTTTAGTATGCACTAAAGGATTTTAAAAGCCACTTTGGGGTCCTTTTTTAAAAAAATTATCATTTTTATTGAAACAACATTGCATAACATCCAATAACCATATTGAACCCCAACAGTGCCATGAAGCAAACAGTCCTTTTTATTAAGCAGCACTAAACGCTAATGTTCACTTATCACAGCTTAAAATGAATTAGGGTCCTTTTACTAAACTGCAGAACTGCTTCGTACCATGGGCCAGCAAGGCAAATGCTCTAATGCTCATTCAATTCCTATGAACGCAGGAGCATTTACCTCACCAGCCCACAGAAAGAAACTTTTCTATGGTTTAGTAAAACCCAACGTTATTGCAATATACACTCGGGCATCCTGTGGTAATTTTACTGCAGAGGGAGCATGTGCTAATTAGGCAGAATCATGCCTAAATTCAGCCGAGATAGGTGGCTGAAATGTAAGCCCGGAAAATCCAGGCCTACATTTCAGCCACCTATCTATGCCAACATGGGATCCTAAAGTCAGGCTGCAGCAGCCATAAGCTGAACGCAACAGGGGAAGTTATCCCTGATCAGCTGAGCTCGTAGTGCTCGCTTCAGGGAGCCTTGCCAGCTCAGTTGATCAGGGGAGAAATGTCCCTGCCACGATCAGCTGAGTGGCTATGGCAGGGGACCCCCCCCAACTGCAATAGGCAGGAAGGATGCCCACTCCCTCCTGCCTGCAGGCTCCCCTTCTGAACCCATGACCCCCCAACCACTGATACTCCCAACCCCCCCCCCCCCCCGACACCCCCCACCTCTGAGCCCCAATCTCCCCGGTACTTTTTATAATATGGTTGGCCGGAAGGATGCCCACACCCTCTGGCTAGCAGGCCCGCCTCTTCACAATAACAGGCCTTCCCCTTTCCTGTGTACCGGAGAAGGGTCTAAGGCCCTGATTGAACCAGGCAGCTAAAGCCCTTCCCATAGGAGGAGTCTTAGGCAATTAGACCAATCAGGGCCTTAGACCCCCCCTTCCTAGTGCATTCTGGGATACACTGGGAGGGGCCAAAGGGAGTCCTGCAGCCGACCATACTACAAAAGGTACAGGGGGTCAGTGCTTGGGGGTATCAGGATGGGGGTTCAGGGGGGTTCAGGGATATCATCGATTGGTGCTGGTCATGGGTTCGGGGGGGAACCTGCAGGTAGGAGAGAGTGGGCATCCTTCCTGCCTTTCGCAGTTGAGGGGGTTTACTTTTAGAGTTATAGCAGGAGGGAGTAGGCATCCTTCCTGCCTATCATGGTTGGGGGGTGTACTTCGGGGGTTACAGCAGGAGGGTGTGGGCATCCTTCCTGCCTATCATGGTTGGGGGTTTCCCAACCGCAGCCACTCAGTTGATCATGGCAGGGTATTTCCCCTTGATCAGCTGAGCTGACAGCACTCCACAAAGCCATGGCTTCAGGAAGCACTGTTGGCTCAGCTGATTGGGGATAACTTCCCCTGCCACGATCAGCTTATGGCTGGTGCATCCTGACTTTATGATCCCACAGTAGCATAGATAGGTGGATGAAATGTAGGCCAGGGTTTTCTGAGCCTAAATTTCCGCTGCCTATCTTGCTGTGAATTGCGGCTAGGTAGCTGCTGTAGACCGCCTAATGCCACTTCAGTATTGGCCACGCCTACTTTGGCATTCTGCAGTCAAAAGCAACTACCTAGCCACGATGTCAGCTTCCTTTTATTTAGGCATCAGTAGGTGCTTCAATGCTGCCAATTTTTGCCATTTCTGACAGTGTTTTTCAATTAAGTTAGGCATCAGCAAGGCGCCTATCAATGTCTAAGTTTAGGAGCTGGTGCCCTACTGCCACCTAACTTAATTGTTTTAATTGATGATAAATGGTGTGATTATTGACCACGTCATTTACAATCAATTAAAAACAAATAGGAAAAAAATGTAGGTGCCTGAAGATGCCTACAAAGAACACCGGCCATACAGAAGGTGACTTAGGCATCGGTAGGTGCTTCTATGGACGTGATTCTTATCGAATCGTAGGCACCAGAAATGTAGACCTGTGTTTACTTTAGATGTGGCCGTGATTCTGTAAATGGCGCTGTCAAGTGATTGATATATGAACAATGCCGCTTTTCTGGGCAACCACCAATAAAGGTGCCATTTGCAGAATCCGAGCTTTTCTGCCTACAAAATAGATGTTGGTAAGTGCCTCACACACTGTTTTAATGGCTACATGCTAATGGCAATAATCAATCCGTTTTTATCATGCAACACACTAATCCCTCCTAAAAGTAGGCTAATGCTGCATTGAGTCTTTTATAGTACATGCAATCGCAAAAAAATCAATATCCTGCTCTTGTTATAAAGTTAGAGTGAAATGGAGATCTTCCGTCGTATTACTTCTGGAAGGCCGGGTAGAGAATGGCACCCGAGCTAAGTACTAACTTTATAAGTAAAAGTCCTATATAAATTTATTTATAAAGACAAAAAAGGGGTGAAAGTATATTTAAATATTTATACATCATTTCTATAAATGTTATCTTAAGAAGAGGCCATAGAGACAAAATAAAAAATATATAAAAACATAAAAAACAAAGATTAAAAAAGAGACAGCTGGACCGATGATAGCCCGCGTACAGGCTAGTAGCCAAGACTAGTTCTAACGGCGAATAGCTGTGGGCACTTGAGATCCACAGTCTCTGATAAAATTTTTATAAGCACCTATCTAAATTGAATAACAAACTCAATTAAGCTTTTTAATCAGTAATAATTGAAACTTAGGCGCCTATCAAGAAAGAGTGATTTTGTAACAAGGCACCTCTAAAAAGTTAGGCAGCCTTCAAAAAAATAAGTGCTTTGCATGTTAGGAGTGGGCGTGGCTTTGTGTTAGGTGCCTTGTTACAGAATTGTTGCTCTTAAACGTACTTAAGTGCTTGCCTGACCGCCTAACTTTTAGTTGTGCCTAGAGCTGGCTTATTTATTGGGCACCTTCAAAATAGGTGCCGCTCAGTGTGATTCATTAAACAGCAGCCAATTTTACTTGAATCACGCTGAACGGTGCTTATTTCGGCGCCTAACATTTGGGCACTTCTTATAGAATTTGCCCGTCTATGCCAAATAGGTTCAAGGCAACGTACAATTCAAGTGATTGGCAAAAGATGGAAGAAATGGGTGACAGGAGATATAGCAGGGGAGGAGGAAGAGGTAAAGTCCTCTACAGGGAAGTATATGGCCAAAGTATGTGGTACAAAGTATGTGGTACTGAAAGGTCACTTTGGGCAGCCAAAAAACCTAGAGACTTGAAGAAGGCACAGATAGTTTATTAGCATACGTATGCGACTCCCGAGCTCCAAGCTGGGCTTCAGAAGTGCCGAAAACAGGACGTTACAGAGATATTTATACATTCTTCTGGCTATACAACTGAATTCTAGAAAAATACTTTACACGTGTTACTTTTCTTAACAATCATTGGTCCTCAGCTCACACTAGCAGGTCACTAGCAAGTCACTTATCTAGGCCCTGCAGTCTTTCTGTTGCATGTCGTTTATGCTGAGATAGCCATAAGAAGTTAGAATGTCCAAGCTAACACCCAGTACAGGCAGGCTGGAACATGAGATAAGTTAGGTCTGCAGCTAAACATAATTCAGCATTTTATTAAAGAGAAAACTTAGTTCAACACTTAAGAAACCAGTCCCAGACTCCTTCAGTACTTGGAAAACCAGTCCCAGACTCCTTCAGTACAAGGGAGAGCTAAGGCCACTTTATAGAGCAGTTTAGTAAAAGAAAGTATGTAAACCACCAACAATCTCCTCTTTTTTATCATTCCTAACCTGATGAATATAAATATAGAGGTGGATATATTTGATAGAGTAATGAAACATCCGACTCTAATAGCCAGGTTTCTGTAAAACAGAATAATTCAATTTTCTGGTCAATTAACTAGCTAGTCGCACATACACAAGGACTAACATTGGCTGCACTTACTGTATAAAGGACCTGCTTTTCTCATATACTGCAACTGAACACTTCCTGGAGCGAAATTTATTTTTTAAAAGAGGTAAATAAGACATATATTAGTACAGTTTTAGTATGTATGAACCTAACATTTACTAATTTAAATAAAATGACAGCATTTTTAGCTACCCAACAAGAATTAGTCAGATAAGCTGAACGCTTATAGGGAAATATGTAAGAAGTATAAGGTCTGTATGTATTATGATGAGTAATAATAGTGATGATGTCTAGGAACACTGAATTTTAACATCTTTAAAGTCTAAGGGCTCCTTTTAGTAAGCTGCATTAGGGCATTAACGCGCAGAATGGCACGCGCTGATTGCCGCGCGCTAGATCTTAATGCCAGCATTGAACTGGCGTTAATTCTAGATGCGTAGCGTGCGGTGTAGGTAATATCCTGCGTGCGCTAAAAACAGTAGCGTACCTTAGTAAAAGGAGCCCTATATAGTGCTTTTTTTCATCTTACATAAAATGCCTCTTTTTTTTAGTCTAAATGGTTGGATTTTGCTTACTTTGGTTGTTAGAGGGCTGGCAAATTGTTAAAATGTCAGTAAATATTATAATCCTCTAACTGAACGTGTTACAAACTTTGATTTAAATCACTACCATAGGATTAAATATTTTAGAAAACCCCATAAATACTACTAATCACAAGTCTTAAGTGTCACAGATATCACATATAATGAATTTTTGATCAATCTGTAAATACTACTACTAATAGTATTAAAGTAAAACTTTTACCCATTTGCCCTCATAAATTTATATTATTCCTCTCTTAAGAAATGGGAAGCTTGCCATTATTACAAGGGCGTGGAACCTTTGAACAATATGAGAAGGAACTATGACTTTGCTAAATCATTGTGATGGTTCTTCTTTCTACCACAAAAGCACCAGGAACAAAATAAAAGAAACAGTTTAATAATGAATGAAAAGAAAAGAAATGATCATTTGACTGTGGTAAATAATACTGAGTTTAACCGCAGCAGAAAAATAAAAATTGGATAGTAGAATTACTAAATTACACATAAAATGACAAATAGAAAATATGTCATAGTCTTATCATTAGAAAAAGAGGAATCTAGGTAGGAAAAATGTTGGCTTTTACTTTAGATAGCAAATCCAGAGCAGGGGCAGGATGTAGCAGAGAGAAAGTGCTGCTGAGGACGACGGGCAGCTGCAGGGATCACTATAACACCAACGAGCCTGCAAGCTGCCATGTTAATCTTAAAGAGGTAAGAGCGGGGAAGCTGGGGGAGCTGACTGACTCTTCTCCCTCAAGCAGGAGCGGCAGCGGATGGCCATCAAGAGGCAGCGCTGCAGCTCCTGCTTTTGGAAGGCACGGGGGAAGGGTCAATCATTGAATCGGGAGGCCGATTTGGGGGGAAATTGAATCGATTCAAATCGATTCACCTGATTTGAATCAGTGAATCGATTTGAATCGTGAATTGGGCAACCTTAGTAGACATCCCTCCTTCTTTTTTGTGGGGGAGAGGGGATGGTTCAGGGAATGGCACATGGTGCGGGGTGGGCATCCCTCCTGCCAATTTTTTCTTAAACAAGGGGGGGGGTCAGCAAGTCAGAAGTGAGTGGGTATTCCTTTTGCTGATTTTCAGTGGCACGGGGGTGTTGGTCCCAGTGTCAGTCCGTTGAGGAGATGTTGGGGAGGACTATCATTGGCAGGGTGTGTGTGTGTGTTTGTGTGTGTGTGTTTTTCTTTTTTTTTTTTTTAATAGGGCAGATATTGTGCATGTGTAACACATGCACATCTGTGCCCATTAAAAAAGTGCCAGTAAGACAGGTAAGCAAATCACTTTTTGGGGGGGCATCGCCAAGTGATGTTAGTGTATCAATTGCTTGGGTAGTTTGCATGGGGTTTTAATATTAAATAACTAATCTGAATGGCTGCATTGGAAAATGGGCGATCGAGGGGAAAAACACGCGGTGAGCCATTTTGTGCATCAGGTCAGCAAATGCGATCATCGCTAAAGCAACCATAACTGGTTTAGCGACGATCGCTGACTTTAGTGCATCTAGTCCTAAGTCCAGTATGGCCCCATCCCGCATCAGTTCCATTACCAACTGGTGGAACAGCTCTCTATGTAGATAATTCAGGATCTCCCTACTTCTAGGAGACCCCGCAATAACGATACCCCAATTAACATCTAGCATATTAAAATCACCTATTAGTTATACCTTCCCTTTTAAAGCTATATTTTGATTGACTCCAATTAAATCTCTGACCAACTCTTCTGTCTGTGAAGGAGGCCTGTATCTCATACCAGTGTAGAAGCACCAAGTATAGAAATTAGGTTTAAGTTTTGCATTTATAAGTGTATGTATAAGCACATTCTGACAAATGCAGTTCTTATCATTTAAAAAAAAAAATGTTTCTAGACTTTCAAATTTTACAGTATATATAGTACCAAAATACTGTTAAGAGAAATCAATCAAAAGACACATATCCCTAAAAGCCCTCCAATCTAGGTGGGAGAATCCATTAGGAAAAGCAGAGGAACTTAATAAAAGTAATAACTTAATAAAAGTAATAAATTAACTTAACTTAATAAAAGAAACAAATTCATAATTTAGACATTACCCTTAAGAAACTGTTAATTTCAACAAAACAAATGCATTGCTTACTTCATACATTTTCCACTGCCCCTCCAGAGGAAGTTTCATGGCTCCACATCATTCTCTTCTTGGATGGACTGAGAACCTTTCAGTGGGCCCTTATATAGCTGTGCCACCAATACTAAGGGGTCCTTTTACTAAGGTGCGCTAACCGGTTTAGCCTTTTATATTCACAGTATTGTTTATATTTGGCATAGGGGATGGTTTTTGCACTTGGCTGTCTGCCCTAAAGCTTTTATAAATAGTAAGCACACACATAGTTTTCCCTTTGGAAGGGAGACTGCTTGCATTGGTTATATAAATAGGGCAGGTTGCACACAAGATATCTTTGTTTGCTGATGATGTGATGTCAGTGTCTCACTCTCTTACCACCTTACCAGTTCTGATACAGGGGATGAAAATGTTTGGGAATATATCTGGCTTTAAAGCCAATATGAATAAAACCGAAGCATTACATTTAACTGTAGAGGGTATGATAATTGGGCACCTTAAATATAACTTTCCATTTAATTGGGCTGATAGCCATCTAAAATATTTGGCAGTATATGTGACTTCTTCAGTGGAAGGTTTTTTTTAAAACTAATTATCTCTCCTTGGTCAGGAGAATTCAAGACGATCAAACAAGAGTAGAGTAGGGGACCCTATTTGCTACTGGACAGAGTGGCCATTATCAAAATAAATGCTCTGTCCCAATTTTTATATTTATTTCAAGCTTTACCAATCTCTATTAGTTCTAAGATTTTGCATTCATGGCGGATGTTATTTTTTTTTTCCAGTTTATATTGTGACAGGGAAGCCCCTGTCACAGGTTCAAAACCTGCTTTAAACCCTGCCACTAAAGCAAATGTGCCTATTCTTAAGCCTAGGAAGCTGCCCATTAACCCTGTTCCCAGTGCTAAGATCAGACAGGCAAGGCAGAACAGAGAAGGGAGGGCAGAGAAGAACAGAATACCTGTTCCAAGTCACTATAATCCCTTTTATAAATCATCTGTTAATTCTCCAGTAAAACCTCTGGTCAGGCAATCTGACATAGTAAGGGTTAAGGAAAGGGGTGGAGCTGACAGGCAGAACATAGCTAGAGGACCAGTGAAAGTTCCCCAGCAGAATAAATAAAGGCCAGCTGAGAACAGAGAGGAGCAATCAGGAACCTGGAGGGAAGGATGTTCCTCACAGAACAGGGAACTGAAGGCTAAGATCGCTGTCTTACTGCCTTCTGCTAAGAAACCCTCTGTTCCACAGCACTTCCATTCTAACAAAACTCTGCTTCTTAAGAAGAGGCTAATTGGAATGAAAAAGTTCCATGAGCAGGGCTGGCCCAATGCTGCTCCAAAGGATAGCTTGTACTCAGCTTCAGAGGTTGAGGAGTTCCTTATGGAAGTAGAGGGAGATATTTCTGAGGGGGATGAAATGGACTGCAGACCAGAAGCCTTAGACTATATGTCTGAATGCAGCATGAGTCAGTAAGGTACTGTGTGGGGGAAGGGAATGAAAGTTTGTTTTGTAACAAACTTTTGTAACTTAAAGGAAATATTTCTGTCCTTAGCTGGGACTGTATAATGAATGAGAGTTTGATGTGTGAATGTGAGGATTGGTTAGTAGCAGAAATTAAACCAGAATCCCTGTATGCAAGCAAAGCATAGTGAGTGGGGGATGGGTAATGCTAATTAACCTTAAAAGGAGAAATAAAGTGGATTCAGTGGCCTGACATTGCACATCCCTGATAGTGGGAACTTTTGGGAGGGGAATCTTAAACCATTAAAACAAGGGTGGATGGTTCCCAGCTTACTGCCTAGAAATAAGAAGGGTAGTGGGGGTATTTATAATTCAGGCAGTCAAGTGGGGAGAACTTCCTGAAGAAACAGTGAGCTCAATACAATAATTGGGTCAAGCCTAAAAAGAGTAGAGCTAAAGCCCAGGGCCGGCTGGTCCTCGGGACTCTTGTATATAAGTTCTTGAAACCAGAATGCTGCCCAGAACTGTGCAAAGCATGGCAGCTGAATTGTGAGAAAGAAACCCTGGTTTAAAGGAAAAATGATTTGGTTGTTTTTTTCTTTCCTGATTCAAGCAAGGACTTGCTATAAGGAGAACTTTTGTTTGTGATAAATCTCTTCCAAGCATCATCAGCCGGTGCGGCTGTATTAATAAAACTTGGAACTGGAAATTATTGGTGGAAAGGTTTTCTGTTTTTTTTTCTTTTTCTCTGCTGTGCTTATTCCAGAGTGGTCCTCCAAAGAGAGTTAATACTTGCTCCTGGGGCAGGTGCCGGGTTGCTAGCGTTAGGCTTACCCCTGGCCCCGTCACAATATGCAGCATAAAAGACCAAGGAGTGATTGCTCAGTTTTGATAGTGCCTAAAGAATTTGGTGATCATGGTATACTCCACTGGTTCTCATGAGTGGGGATTTTCCTGTTTATTAGTACTCCCTTCAAATGTGGGCAAACAAGGTACTTAGATAATTATGTCAGCTATTTCAGGACTATCAGCTCAAATCCTTTGACACTCTCAATCTAGAGTTTCAGCTCCCTAATATGTATTTGTAGTTATATCTCCACTTGAGACATTGCCTATCCATGGAACCCTACAAACAGATACTTGGGTGCGTTGAGACTCTATTGGAAGGCCCCTGGTCTCAGTTTCAGGTATCAAGGAGTTTGATATCAGCATTATACAAAACTGTACAACATAACCAATTTATTAAACTTCCTTATATGTTGACCTGGGAATGTAAACTGAAACAGAGTGTACCTGACAATCAATGGTTGATTAATTATTATTCAAGACACTAATTATTTTTCTGTTTCAGCTCAGGTGAAGGAGGGTGGCTTAAAACTATTACTGAAATAGTGTTCAACACTATTATTGATGTTTAAAAAGAATCTTAAAGCTGATTCAAAATGCTGGAAGATATGTGGTCAGGTTGGCACTCTGTTACATATGTGGTGGGACTGTCCTGTTTTTACCCATTTTTGGAAGCAGGTGTGAGATGAATTCACTACTATATTGTACTGACTTTGAATTTTACATGAGAGCTTTCCTTGCTTAATTATATTCCTGGATCTGCTGGTGAATAAATAGATTTAAGTTACTTTAAGATGCTGCCTCTATACAACTGGAGCAGTCACTGCTAGATCTTGAAAAGATGCTTCACCTCTATCTACCACGAGATGGCATCAGAGACTTAAATATGTACTCTTAATGAAACAGCTGACAGTTTTTCACGAATTGAATACTCTTGGCACTTTGCTGTGGTCCAGAGTACCGTCTTATCTGTACCAGAGTGATTAGAGAGTTTGTTGTGGGTATACTGTTGTGAAGGAGGGGCTGCTATGCTACACATGGTTCTGATTTTGTTGGACAATTTCATTAAAATTCAAGTTACAAAAAAAGAAAAGAAAATACTTTCATGGAAAGGGTAGTAAAAGTATGGAATGGCCTCCTGGTGGAGGTGGTGGAGATGAAAAATGTATCTGAATTCAAGAAAGCTTCAAAGCCCTGGTCATGACACACAAGAGATTCTACCAAAAAACCTCAGCCTACATAGCATCCAAGCTACGCCTATATATCCCTAACTGCCCCCTCCGCTCCAAAGCAGAACAAAGACTCAGCATTTCCGCAGGGAGATCCCTTCGAATGAGTACGGCATACAAAAGATCCTACAGCCATTTCCAACCTCAGCTATGGAACGGACTACCCACATAGATCAGGTCACTAGACTCACTAATGACCTTCCGCAGAGCAGTAAAGACCTTCCTCTTCTGCCAATCGGGCCATTAAAAACTGCCTCCTCAATATGCTTCTCCTAGTACTCTTCGCTATGACCAGTGTGGTCTCTAGAATAAGCTCTGTTATTGTCTACTGTAACCTATTTGTTGTCATGACTAGTCTGTTTTCAAACGATTGTGAATGTCTACCTGTAACTCGTTCTGAGCTTCTGGGAGAACGGGATAGAAATTGAAATATATAAATTAATAAATTGGATCTCTAAGGGAGGGGAAGAGGTAGTTGATAGAATAGATAGGCAGTCTAGATAGGCCTTCATTTTTCTCTGTTTCTGTGTATGTTGACATGAAGACAACCATATACATAGAAACCAACACCTCATTCTATGGCTGCCTGCACAAGAGGTGCTATTTTTCACCAATTGCTCATGTATATTACATGTTTAAGTAGTGCTTTCCCACCATTTGCACATGCTATCTTGCACATGGAATTGCTTGCCCCGCAGAACCACAACATTGTGTTTTCAGTCCCACTTTACACAGAGGCCTCTAGTGTGCCTTCTTTACAGAACAACAACATGGCAACCAGGAAGAAGAGACACTTCTCAGAAGCAGAGAGCAACCTCCCGGGGGCTAAAGATCAGACCACACTGCAACAAAGAGGGTTTGGGAATCCAATCAGTTGATCCTGGCAAGGGTTACATGTGCTCATGTGTTCATGAACCAAGATGCAGATCTAGTAGACATAGAGCAGAGGAATTAAATCAACAGAGGTAGGTCCAGCAGTTAGACTCTTGCTTCACCATGACATGGGGGAAGCCACTACTTGTCCTGAATGGGTAGCAAGGAATGTTACTACTATTTAGGTTTTTTGCCAGGTACTAGTGACCTGGATTGGCCATCGTGAGGACGGGCAACTGGGCTAGATGGACCCAGTAAGGCTATTCTTATGTTTTTATGTTCTTATGACCACATCATCCCCCTTCTTAAAGCCGAACACATTCGCCTAGCAACCTGTAAAATACTTTTCAAATATAGCATTCATTCTTTCCAGATCCAGTCTTCTGGTCTTCCTTCTTTTCTGTTCAGCCTTCTGGTTCATTACTCTCCTTCAGATGGCACTCCGTTCTTCCCAACTGCATTTATTGACCGTTCTTTCTTTCAGACAAGTATTCCTAGATGTTCACAGAAATTTTACCTTGTCAGTCATGGCTCCCATTCTATGGAATTTGCTTCCTCTCTACCTCCAGACTGAATGTTACATTAGAACATAAGAATAGCCTCACTGGGTCAGACTAATGGTCCATCAAGCCTAGTAGCCCGTTCTCACGGTGGCCATTCCAGGTCACTAGTAGCTGGTCAAAACCCAAAGAGTAGCAATATTCTATGCTACTGATCGAGGGCAAGCAGTGGTTTCCCCCATGTCTTTCTCAATAACAGACTATGGACTTTTCCTCTATGAACCTGTCCAAACCTTTCTTAAAACCAGCTACGCTATCCGCTCTTACCACAACCTCTGGCAATGCGTTCCAGAGCTTAACTATTCTCTGAGTGAAAAAAATTTCCTCCTATTGGTTTTAAAAGTATTTCCCTGTAACTTCTTTTTCAAAATTCAAATCGCAACTAAAAGCCTGCTATTTTTTTTCCTGCCTTTTGATGTTTAGTTTCCTTCAATTTATACATCTCATTCATGATTGATTCAATTCCCCTAATAGTAATAAACTCCCTCAGCTACTGGTATAGCGAGGTACCCATGGCGTCCCTCCCCCCACCTTCTTCTCTGCCCCCAGCTTCTTCCCGACCCCCTTGTTGCATGCACACGCCCCTTCCCCCATACCCCTTTAATTTTCCCGGCACGAGCAGCATCACGAGCAGCGGCATCAGATCTCCCTCTGATGTCACTTTCTAGGCACAGGACCCGGAAGTGACATCAGAGATGGAGCTGACCCCAACATGGGTGGTTAGTTTGTGATTCTGCTCACGCTGGGAAAATTAAAGAGGTATGAGGGAAGAGATGGGGTGCACGCGTGTGGCAGGGGGTGGGAAGGAGCGGGGAGCGGAGCGGAGGATGGGTGCCGGAACCCCCACCAAGACAACACCCAGGGTGGACTGCTCCCCACCCCCTTCACTATGCCACTGCCTTCAACATCCTTTATGTTTTACTCCTCCCCTTTGATCCTTGATTCCATTGTAACTATTCCTTCCCTGATGTAATGTTGCTTTGTAAATAATTTATTAGTTTATTCCCACCTCCCTATCTTATTTTTATTTCTATAAAGCACCTAAATTTGTCACAATGTTTTATATTTGTGGTATATCAAATAAACTGAACTGAAACATGCCTAGCAAGCATAAATACTCTGTCAGTCTGGATGGGATCTCTCCACAAAAATGTATTGCCCTGGTGTTGCTGGCTAATAAAACGTGTTGCCTATTGATGCTATTTGGCAGTGGTCTCAAACTCAAACCCTTTGCCGGGTCACATTTTGGATTTGTAGGTACTTGGAGGGCCACACAAAAAATAGTTAATGTCTTATTAAAGAAATGACAATTTTGCATGAGGTAAAACTCTATAGTTTATAAATCTTTCCTTTTGGCTAAGTCTCAATAATAATATTGTCATTTATAGCTAAAGAGACATATGATCAAGAAACCGTTTTATTTTACTTCTGTGATTAAGATAAACATACTGAGGGTCTCAAAATAGTACTTGGCGGGCTGCGAATTTGAGACCACTGCTATATGGGGACCTTCATATGAACAAAAAGCCTGATGATCTGTGCTTCTATTCACATATATATCACAGATACAGTGGTTCTGCCAGCTGGCATGTCGACCTTAGGGAGGTGTGCCTGGAAGGCTGAAATCCCCCTTAACCAAAAATGTCACAGTAATCAGTGTCTAGCACAAACAAACTTTGCGCCAACGGAGGCAGAGATTTCTCAGAGTTAATAAAACATTGGTTGGCCCTGAAGAAGTGGATACTAACTACGAAATGATTGTAGATCGTATTTAAGCTTTGATTTTTTTTTTGTGACATTGAAACAGAGCGTTCTGCCCCACGTTATTTAGACAGGAAAGTTTTTTTTTAATGCCAGTGATGTATGGTGAGTAGAGCCATACTCTAAGAGGCTTACTGTTACTGAGGCTTTTTCTTTCCTTGTCTTAAATGCTGAGTGACTGTGCTTTATATAGTGGAGAGTTTTTTGTATTTTGGTACAGGAATCTGTGTGTCATCAATAATAATAATAATAATAATTTTATTTCTTATATAACGCTATACCCTAAGTTCGAAGCGGTTTACAATGAGGGTCAAGTCGAGATAGAGTACAGTGTTAACAGCAGGAGACATATGTTTGAACAAGATATGAGCTAAGTATTGGAACCAGGAATTTGAGATACATAAGCTTTGGAACATGATATCTAAGATGCGTTGGTACTTCTGGATGAGCTGGTACTGGGGGTGTTTACAATAAGGTACAGGATATTAACAAGTGAACAGGTATAGGATGTTTACAATAAGATACAGGATGTTACTGTAAGGTACAGGATGATACAATATGAACAGTATACAAGAGACACATAACTGCATAGACACTGAGGCCAGAATATTTTTCTACATAAAAGTGCAATTTAACCTACCAGCAAAGAGAAGATGATAAGAGGAAAAAAAAAAAAAAAAAGACTGATAGTTGCAGAATCAGAAATTGAACCCTTCTGGATCTGCATTATTAAGAAGCCTAACTATTTATTGCCAAATAACAAAGAACATACTATATATAAACGAGGAAAGGGTAGCAGTTTCAGCCACTCCAAATGATATCTACATATTAAGGGAATCATACCAAAAAAGCTCAACTTGAATATCAAATTCTACTCCAGTTCACAACCATCTTTAAATCAACACTCCATGCAGTATCGCATGATGTCAACATATACCCCCTCTTCTACAAAGCTGTGCAGTAATGGCCCCGAAGCCCATAAAGATTTAAAGGGCTTCGAGGCTGTTGCCGCACGGCAGCCATTAGTGCAGCTATGTAAAAGAGGGGGATACTAACTAGTCCTTTTACTAAGGTGTGGTAGCCATTTTAGTGTGCGCTAAAAATTAGCACTAGCACGTGGTAACGTGTCCATAGGATATAATGGATTTGTTCACATGCATTAGCATTTAGCGTGCACAAATTTTTCACATTTCTAATTAAGAAGTCCATGGATTTTTAATGAGTGTCTTTAACCTACAATGTAAAGTCCAGACAGGCTGGAAAGGCTAGGGCTCTTCACCCTAGAGAAGCAGAGACTCAGAGGAGACATGATAGAGACACAAGATCATGAAGGGCATAGAGAAGGTGGAAAGGGACAGATTCTTCAGCCTATTGGGAACTACAAGAACAAGGGGGCACTTGGAGAAATTGAAAGGGGACAGGTTTAGAACCAATGCTAGGAAATTTTTCTTTACTCAGAGGGTGGTGGACACCAGGAATGCGCTTCCGGAGGATGTGATAGGACAGAGTACATTAAGAGGATTCAAAGAGGGATTGAACAAGTTCCTGAAAGATACGGGGATTGAGGGATATAGATAGAGGTAGAGATGGGATTATGAAAGGGTATAGAAAAAGGAACAATGGGGATTGAAAGGCTTTTAGACTAAGGATCACTTACAGGTCATGGACCCGATGGGCCGCCGCGTGAGCGGACTGCTGGGCGCGATGGACTTGTTCAATCCCTCTTTGAATCCTCTTATGTTATCCGCTTAGTTAATAAGCAGGATAGAAAATTTTAAATTAAACTGGATAAGGATCAGTATTCAATGGAATCCATAGTATAAATTTTGGGTGTTCAGTTAGATAATTTGCTATCTATGGAACATCAAATAAATCTTTTCTTCTAATTATGAAATGACATTTCATTAGGAAATATTTTGATTTATAGCACTACTATTATCTCAACTGGAATATAGTAATGTTGGCTGTTCAAAAGCTATGCTTAAAAAACATCAAATCATTCAGCTGTTAGGCTTATCTTTTCTGCTAATAGATTCGATAGATTAACTCCTTTCTTTCCAGTGACCATTCAAGCTGGGAAGCTATGGACATTACCTGTGAACCTGAGGAACCAATGTTTTGTCCTGATTTCATGGAGGTGGGTCCCTGATGAGCAAAGCAGAAGTGTGTTTAAGTTCTGCAACATTATAGTTTTTGCCTGTTTTGTTTTGTTTTATTTTTTTTTTTTTTTTACTTATGATGCAAACCTCTGTAGGAGAAATCCAGAGACTGTTTATGGGAAGTTTTTCCTTTTCTCTCCTAAACATAGACTGTATAATAAAAGTAAAGAAACCAGGAGAGAGTGCAACAGAATTAAAAAGGTTTTTTTTTTCTGCTTGTTAAATATTTGTTTTGTTCCTACTATCCTTTATTGGTTGAAAGGTTTGGTTTTCAGAGGGGTTTTCTTTCCCCCCTACTGCTAAGCTGGGGCAGTCATTGCAGCCAGGTGGGAACTATTTTTGCTCTGATAATTTGAGAAAAGAGTTTGAAGGAATAAAGCCAGAACAAAAGGCTTCTCATTTATTTTTGGTTTCATACATGAGAGTTAATGTGAATCTTTGTCTCTCCTTTTACCTGAGCCAGACCTCATTCATTCTTGTTCCAAGAAGGGAAAGGTCTGATTCCTGTTGGCAGCCATCACAGTGCTTAATTACATCACAGCTTCCACCTGCCACACAAGCAGTTTCAAGCAACCAAACTACAGTGGTGAAACCCTGTTTTGTTATTTTTCTGCTTGTATCTCAATAATGCTTTAATGCCTGTAAAGAATTGCAAGTCTTTAAAAAATAGTTTTGAAAATGATGCCAGACAGATGTCCATGTCCCTGTTATTTTGTTGTTCAAAAGTTGGATGTTTCACTTTGGAAAATGGCTATTCATATTGAATGTTTTCAGTGCAAAAACATCTATCTCAAAGCTATAATTATGTTTTATTGATGTTCTATCTGTTGTAATGTATCTGAACTAAACTAAACTAAACTAAACCTTAGGCTTATATACCGCATCTTCTCTGTAACAGTAGAACTTGGCATGGCTTACAAGAAAATTAGAAAGGAGAATGGATACAATATGGATTAGGAATAGTGTGGCGAGGAGCGGAATTTATAACTTTGAAAATAGCCAAGTTTTCAGGTGTTTTCAAAATGGTTAGCAAGAACCCAGATCACGCAGATGAATAGGAAAATCATTCCACAGTTCAGTAATTTTGATTCTGTTTATGTATGTACGTTATTGTGGCTCGCCTTGGGAATGGCGGGGTATAAATAAATAAATACAAATAATTGAACAAGAAATCTAGATGTGTTTTTTTTCCCTGTTTGATTATGGTTGTGAATTGGAAGAGTTTTATTTTTTTTGGACATTATGAGCTAGACTTTTTTGGGGAGGGACTTTGTCTTTTTTGAAAATGCCCCTTTACGGGCCTTTGCCTCTTCTGTCTGCTTGGCCAAATCTGTCAACCAAAAATTATTATGACTAGCACAGACAACAAAATCCTGAATCAAGGTTTGCTCTATAAATGATCCTTGACTCTGGAATACACTTCCAGTGGCAGGAAAGAGATATTTTACAGTTTCAAAAGACAGTTTCAAAAGAAACTAAAAATGCTTCTCTTTAAATAATATTTTAATAACACAGCAGCGATTCCAGTCTGAATTTACACATGGAGAGAGATATTGCTGTGCCATGAATAGCGGACTTAGTAAGATTCCCCTAGGGTATGTTATCAGAGAGGACTATTTATTAATTCACTGATGCCTCATATTTGGGCTATCAGGAGTTTGGGGGCCACTGTCCTAACAGAAGCTTCCAGGAAGATACAGGCGGTCTTCAGTTTGGGCCAGCTGACCCTTTAAATCTTGCTGCTGCTGCTGCTGCCACCACCACACATGGGGGAAAGATATTTTTTGGGAATTTCTCACTCATTGCCCCAACCATGAATGTGGACGTTCCTAGGTGTGAAATCACATTAGATCTAGAGAATGACATGGTGACAAAATTCATCACCGTTCCTGTCCCCATGGATAACTGCGGGAAACCATCTCCATGTCATTCTTTAAGGACAGAGGGTAGAATCAGAGTATGAATGAGTACAACCTCTGATCCTCAAGCCTTGCATTGAAGAATGCTGGTGTCGAAGGACCGAAGTTGAGATAGACACTAAAGAATGGCACGGGATAGTTTCCTGTGGTTATCCACGGGGACGGTGATGAATTTTATCACCGTGTCATTCTCTAATTAGAACCTTTGTATTACGTGTAGCTAAATAATGTACTGGAGTGAAAAGCTAATTTGCATCTTGTAGCAAGACTGAGCAAAAAATAAAATGGGTACTAATTCATGAACATTTCATAGTTTAGCACATGGGTAAAATGTAAAATCAGGAAATACTTAGCAGGTATGGCAAACCAAAGAAGTATTTTTGTTTATGCATAAGGCTGGAAAGTCTTTCTCTTGAAACAGCAAATTGATGGCTTGCTCCTCTTTCGGTGTCACTGACATTTGTACTGTATTCGAGGGGGCCGCTGAAAAGTTCTCAGCCCGACCAAGAAGAGAACGATGCGGAGCCATGACATTTGCAAGTTATTCCACACTTTTCTTGACACTGAAATGAAAATTGTCAAGAAAAGTGTGGAATAACTTGTAAGTTTCATGGCTCCACATCATTCTCTTCTTGGTTAGGCTGAGAGCCTTTCAGCAGCCCCTCGTAAGCGTATGTATACTTAACGCTAGATGATACCTGGGGCAATGATCTAGTATGTCACTTACAGACTGGATGCTGAAACAGCATCCCAGTAGTACACACATATTACAATAACATGACATTCAGACAATGTTTAGGTTATAAAGTTTACTCGAGGTGACCCTAGTTTGAAGAGTAATTGTTGTAACTAACTTGCCAAGGCCTTTTACATCTCACCTGCTATCAAACCTCGGTGATCCTTCATGGTTGCGTCTTCTCCAATGGACATGCATTTCTGGCTTTTCTCTGGGAGAATCTCTCTGCCAATCGCCTCAGCACAACCATTTTACAGACTTCTATGTTTTGTCAGCCAGCCCATCCATCTGTCTATCTCCAGAAATGTTCTGCCTGCAGTGCTTTAGGATCATTTCCTAGCTCATCATTGTTCCCCAGAGCCTCTTAGCCTGCTCTATAAAACAATCTTCCTTATGTCTACCATTGGCGCTTCCAATTTACTGCTTTGCATCACTAGTCTTCCTTATTGTGCTCAGGGAGAGTGGTTCACCTTAATTAGGAATCAGAATAACACAAAAAATGTTTCAATTAAATTCAGCTAGTTACAGGTGTGAGCATATTCGCTTCGTGTGCTTTAGGGACAAAGACACCAAAAGGTCGGACAAACCAAAGATAATAACGTGAGCATCTATATTGAAAACAGAAGTGTCGGATTGCATGCAAACCAATAAAAGATTTCTGTCAAGATCCACAATTGTGTTTTCCTGTCCTGTGCTGCAATGTTGCTTCTGTAAAGTACAATGAAAACAAAGGGCTCCTTTTACTATGGTGTGCTACACTTTTTAGCACGCGCTAAATATTAGCGCATGCTAACCATGTGCTAAACGCTAATGCGTGCATGTTAGTCTAGGTACGCGTTAGCGGTTAGCATGTGTGTAAATTTGGCGTACGCTAAAATACTTAGCATACCTTAGTAAAAACAGGGGGAAAGATTTTCCACTGTCGTTAAAATACACAGAATAGAGTAACATTTAAATGAACTGATTTATGTCAATAATGTGTTATATGAAAAATTGTGGGCAGAAAAAATAAATAGGATTTCAGTTTAGAAGAACATCATACTCGATATTTTCACTCTAAACTTGTCTTAAAGGGCCAGATTCTATAAACGACACTTAAAGTTCCTCAGATCAGCTGCTCTTAGCTGTACCCTTCTCCTCCACTGCCAATTCCAGACTTTATTTCTTTCATCTGCCTGGAATAAAGTACCCGAGTTTGTCCGACATGCCCCTTCCCTTCCCTTGTGTAGCCCTTTGTTTGGCATTGTTGCTCAGAAGCAGCATGTGTCTTCTACGGCTCTTATGGGAGATCACTAAATATACGGCCTTAAAATGAGCATTTATTCTTCTGATTAAAGGCTATAATAAATATCAAAATAAGCAGCAGTTGTCACACTCTCATCCACAATATAACTTCTTATACTACTTGCTTCAATTCTTCCATAAGTATCTCTCTCGTTCATTAAAGATAAAGAAACATTTAAATTCAATTCTTCTGTGACCTCAGCAGCTACACTTGAACATCTTATTTCATGTAAAGTTCAAGTTATACCGTAGCCAGACTCCTCAAGGACCACTTACTTATTAATTTATAATTTTTAAATACTTTTTCGGTTTATAACCCATAAATAGACTTATGTTTATTATCATTTGTTATACCGCATCACCATATTACAGACCTCAGCGGTTTACATTCTAAATTATATTAACACTGATATGAACTTTGTACAAATAAGAGAAAAAAAGAGTAGACAATCTTGAGTTCAAATTGAAAGAAAGAGAGGAGAATAAGAACAGAAAGAGAATTAGAGCGTAGGGAAAAAAATAAATAGATAAATAAAATATTAATAAGATTTTCTCATAAACTGGACAGATCAATCTATATATATAAAATCGGAGGTATGTATGTGTGTGTGTATGTGTGTATGTGCCGCGATCACGCAAAAACGGCTTGACCGATTTGAACGAAACTTGGTATGCAGATCCCTCACTACCTGGGATGATATGTTCTGGGGGTCTCGCGTCCCACCTGAACACGTGGGCGGAGCTACAAACAGAAAATCGGATTACACCCATTCATGTCAATGGAAAAAATGTAAAAAGCTGCCATTCTCACTGTAATTCAAAACCAGCTTGACCGATTTTAACGAACCTTGGTATGCAGATCCCTCACTACCTGGGGTGATATGTTCTGGGGGTCTCGCGGCCCAAATGCACACGTGGGCGGAGCTACAAACAGAAAATCAGATTTCACCCATTCATGTCAATGGAAAAAATGTAAAAAGCTGCCATTCTCACTGTAATTCAAAAACGACTTGACCGATTTGAATGAAACTTTGTATGCAGGTCCCTCACTACCTGGGCTGATATGTTCTGGGGGTCTCGCGGCCCACCTGCACACGTGGGCGGAGCTACAAACAGATAAGCAGATATCACCCATTCATGTCAATGGAAAAAATGTAAAAAGCTGCCATTCTCACAGTAAATCAAAAACGGCTTGACCAATTTTAACGAAACTTGGTATGCAGATCCCTCACTACCTGGGGTGATATGTTCTGGGGTCTCGCGGCCCACCTGCACACGTGGGCGGAGCTACAAACAGATAAGCAGATATCACCCATTCATGTCAATGGAAAAAATGTAAAAAGCTGCTATTCTCACAGTAATACAAAAACGGCTTGACCGATTTGAACGAAACTTGGTATGCTGATCCCTCACTACCTGGGGTGATATGTTCTGGGGGTCTCTCGGCCCACAACTCTATGTTGCTTGCTCAAGGGTGGGTTCCCTCATCAATTTATATGTTCTTGCTCCTGGAGGTGAAACTAAAAATTTTGTTTATAATCACGTTTTGCGTTAGTTGTATTGTATTCATTTTGTCAAATATTTCACATTATAATTTGAATATTGTAGTTTTTATTAAGCTGTAAAACAATAATTTCATTCACCACTATAAAGTATCTTTATTTGAATCCATTTACAGTGTTATTGCTATAATTAAATACCCGTGCAATGCCGGATCATCAGCTAGTCAAGCAATAAATAATAACAAAACCAGTGGCGTACCAAGATAGGGGTGAGGGGGTGGGGGGGGGCGGTCCGCCCCGGGTGCAAGTCCAGAAGGGTGCTCCCGGCCATGGCGTCCAGTTCCCCCCCACACTGACGTCCGGATTTTCCCCCCAGATCCTCCCTGGCACCGTTTTCGGTGGAGAAGCAGCCTGCAGCGGGATGACGATGCCAGCGAACCCTGCGCTGCTTCGACGCTGCTTCCTCCGCCGTGGTCCTGCCTCTCCTCTGATGTCAGAGGAGGGGCGGGACCGCGGCGGAGGAAGCAGTGCCAAAGCAGCGCAGGGATCGCTGGCATTGCAATCCTGCTGCGGGTTGCTTCTCTACCGTAGGTGGTGCGGGGAGGCCAGGGCACAAGCAGTCCTTCAGGGTGGGTCAGGGCATCAGGCCTTCAGGGTGGGGGAGGCAGGCAGGCCTTCAAGGGGAGGGGGACAGGCAGGCAGGCAAGCCAGGGGGACAGGCAGGCCTTCAAGGGGGGGACAGGCCAACAAGGGGGACAGGCCTTCAAAGGGGGGATGCAGACCTTTAAGGGGGGACAGGCCTTCAGGGAGGGGGGGCCCTGGTGTAGAAGTACACAGCAGGAAGGGGGGTTCAAAGAGACGCGCATATGCCGGATTTTGGGTGGGAAGAAATAATGGGTCTGAAAATAGAGGAGAGGGAGAGAGATGATGGACCATGGTTTTTAGGGAGGGAAGGAACAGAAAGGGAGAGAAGTTGGACACAAGGGATGGTGTGGAGGGGGGGGATAGAGATACTGGATAGGAAGGTAGTTGGGAAAAGAAAGGGAGATATGGTGGACCCTGGGGTGGTGAGGAAGGAGGGAGAGATGCTGGATGAAAGGGTAGTTAAGAAAAGATGGATCTGTGGAGGAAGACGAAAAAAGGAAAGATGCCAGACCTCCTGGGGAGGAAGGGAAATGGAAGGGGAGGACAGAGATGGCAGATGGATGGTTAGTATGCAGAAAGAAGGAGACCCTGGCAAGCAAGTTATCAGAAGACAACCAGAGCCTTGGACCAACAAGATTTGAAAAATAACCAGACAACAAAAGGTAGAAAAACTAATTTTATTTTCTGTTTTGTGATTACAATATGTCAGATTTGAAATGTGTATCCTACCAGAGCTGGTGTTAGACCACAAACATGAGCTAGGATTTAACAGAGAGAGGAAAAGTCCTTTTTGTTTCTTTATTTTATTTACACTATAGCGCCTCTGTGTTTAGGAGAAACCAAAGGGGGGTGAAAAGGCTATAAAATAAACCCACCAGGATGTTTTGAAAAAAAACCCACCCAATTGGGCAGGAAAATCGAATCGAAAAACCAATTCAATAGGCTGAATCGAACCAAAAATTATTTTTTTTTTCTTCTTTCTTGAATCGGGCAGCACTAGTTTGTGCAACTGTCTTAGACTTTAGGATCTGGGATTGGGGAGAAATGGCATCCTCAGAACTTTATAATGCAAGTGAAACGAGGATTTGGTCAGACTTTTGAAGGGTCTGCAGAAGAAAAATATTCTATAGGCCGGGGTCATGAGACAGCAGGAAACAGGAACTTTTCTTCCTTCTATTTTTGTGAATGGCAAGGCTGAGGATGTCAGAGAGTTCAGTTAAAATATGTGCTTTATAAGAAAATATAATAATGTGTTTTATAAAGTTTATAAGCATTGCTGGCCTACCCGCTGAGGAGTTCCTAATGGTGGTGGTAGTGGCAGTGTGTCAATGTGTTGAGAGGAAGAGGTGGTCTGGGAAATTCTGCTGAGCAAACTCCGGGCCCATTTCTTCCCCCCAGTTAGTCCACTCCACTCAATTGGTTCACACACTGAGTGGATCTTGAGTGTTGTGCCTGGGTAGTTGTTTGGGATCTCTTCCAGTGGTTTGTCAGTATCTCCTTGTGGTCCAAGGAAGGAAACTTTGTTAACCTTAGCATTGACCTACAGAATATGTTTGTAACAGCCCTGCTTGTGTGGCATTAGGCTATGTAGTGATCGAAAGAAAAAACCAGACCTTTGTACATTTTTGCACTATATGGTGGGTGTATGAGGAGATTCACATTTCCTGCACAGCTAAGTCCTTGTGAAGTTACCTTATTCTTTCTGTATTTGATATCTAGCAAGGTCTCTGTTTGAAAGGAAAGATCTAAGCTTAAAAATGAAATGGCCAGAAGTTATGGTAAAAGCAGATAGCGTTGCTGGTTTTAAGAAAGGTTTGGACAAATTCCTGGAGGAAAAGTCCATAGTCTGTTATTAAGACATGGGGGAAGTGTCTGCTTGCCCTGGATCGGTAGCATGGAATGTTGCTACTCTTTGGGTTTTGACCAGGTACTAGTGACCTGGATTGGTTACCATGAGAATGGGCTACTGGGCATGATGGACCATTGGTCTGACCCAGTTAGGCTATTCTTATGTTATGTTCTCATATGTAGGGGCCTTTGTTTTCACTTCTTATTTTAATGTATTTTTTTTCTGGGAACTTATCAGTGTTTTTTATAATGGGAACAAAAATGGAAGAGAATTAATGTGTGGAATGGGGGGGGATAACTAATTTCTTCAGCTAAATAATTCAATCCACCTTAACCAGACATAGGAGAACTCACGCACAATTCACACACCCTCCAACCAAAATTGTGAAAAGAAAAAAAACTGTTCGACAACCTCCTAACACTCGACCCCAAACTCTACAACCTATTGACCTCGACCACAGACTACAAAACCTTCAAAAAAGAAATAAAAACCCTTCTGTTCAAAAAACACATAAAACCGAACTAACACAATCAGAATTGTCCCAAGCATCACCTGCAACTACTCCATATGTACTTCTGATGTCATGACAATTCAGACATAATTTATGTTATGTTTGGAATAATGGTTACATATATGAGGTTCAATAAAAGAAAATTTTCACTGCCTGTTTCTATTATGACCATTTATTCCGTTTCATGGTTATTACAAAAAATATTTTTTTACATGTGGGGGGTGTCAAAAATTGATGGGCCCCGGGTGCCACATACCCTAGGTACGCCACTGAACAAAACCAAGTATAATAAAAAGAAAGAAAAATAACGGGGAGTAATTTAAATTCTGTCATTGTCTTAAAGTTGATACACTGAGTGGGGCTCCCTGTTTCAAGGAGCATCCCCTAAAACATTACACAAATTTTCAGAGCACCCTGAAGTATAATCAGTAGATTTAAGCATAAATATATAAAAGATAGGCTAAAGCAATGCTCTCTCACCATTTAAAGACTTCACGCCATTATCTCCGTGTAGGTCTAAAATGGCCGCAGCGTCTTAGATCTCACTCTTATCTACACTCTTTAAACCTTCAACCAATTACAGATCTCATCAGCAAAACACACCCACTTTCATAACAACATCATCCACTCCAATTCCCCCCATTCAGCCCCATTCAGTGTATCAACTTTAAGATAAGCCTAGTTATGGGTTATAAACTGAAAAAGTGTTTAAAAATTATAAATTAATAAGTAAGTGGCCGATGAGGAGGCTGACTACAGTATAACTTGAACTTTACATGAAATAAGATGTTCAAGTGTAGCTGTTGAGGTCACAGAGAAACTGAATTTAATGGCTCCTTTTACTAAGCTGCGTTAGCGTTTTTAGCGCATGCAGCATTGTAGCGCACGCTAAACCCATGCTAAGCGGCTAGAACTTATGCCAGCTCAATGCTGGCATTAAGGTCTAGCGCTGGGGGGCAATTTAGCGCGTGTTATTCCGCGTGTTAAAGCCCTAACGCGACTTAGTAAAAGGAGCCCTAAATGTTTCTTTATCTTTAATGAACGCGAGAGATACTTATGGAGGAATTGAAGCAGGTAGTATAAGAAGTTATTATATTGTGTATGAGAGTGTGGCATCTTATGGGAGATCGGCATCTCCAAATGCCTGTTTACTTGGCACTGCTGATCTCGTTCAACATCAAGTTACATAAGACAGCCATTTCACAAACTGCCAATTAAAGGGTTAACACAGACGGAAAACCCACTTTTTTGATATAGTCTTCAATCCATAATCCTATTCCCCACAGCCCTAAGCCAACAGATTAACCATTCCCCTTAACTGTATCCCTGGCATCATTTTTGTCTGTCTTGTCTGTTTAGATTGTAAGCTCCTTTGAGCAGGGACTGGCTCCTTCGTGACTCTGTACAGTGCTGCATATGTCTGGTAGCACTATAGAAATAATAGTAGTAGTAGTTGTAAAGTTAGGTGCCTAACTTAATTGGAAAAATACCCTTAACGGCCTCAATAGCTGGAAAAATAATTTAATTGGGCGATAGGCACCTATACAATTCTATAAAAGATAGGTGCTTATCGCATGGCACTTAGCAGCGCCTAATGCCTAAGTGTGCGTTTCTTTTAGAGGAGCATGATTTAGTGCCTTTAAGCGCAATTCTCCAGAAACGTAGGCACCTGAAATGTAGGTGAAGGTTATAAAGGCCTACATTTCAGGCACCTAAGTTTGTGCAAAGGCGTCACTAGGCACAATTCTGTAAATGGTGCCTTTGCACGATTGTCACACAGCCGGTACCATTTTCCTAAGCGCTGTCCGATTTAGGCACCATTTACAGAATCCAGGCGAAAGTTCCTAATCCAGATCTGCATTTTCTAGCTGCTATTCTGCAAAAATGCTTTGGAGGTAAGCGTTAGATAACCACAGCAAAGCTAGCATTTCATTCTTTAAATGGACAACAGGCACGGTAAAGATCTTGACTTGGTAAGTGAGAATGGATGGCTTTGTACTACACTTTAACATACAAAGGAAAACAGAGCCATGTACAGTTTGAAACAGCGTACTGCAGAACAACTGACTAAACGTGGTTTCTGCCTCTCTTTTCAGCACTGCAGCACTTTCTACATAGTGTTGGTGCTCAGCGACGCTCTACAGTCTTTATTTGTTCATACTTTTGAATCTTCTTTGTGAGGTAAATGGTGGGCCCCTTATGAAGGCATTTTGACCAAACAGGCCAAAACAAGGCCTGTGTAGGGTCGTATCTCATCTACATGGGCACTAACTTGCTACACCTTCAGCCAGCTGAATTGTCATACTGTGTGGCTTTCATTGTCCGCCACAATTTCAGACGCAAAAATGGACTTATCTGTTCACAGACATTGATTTCTTTTTATAGGCTGGAATCAACTTGGAACCTTTTGGTCACCATTGCCAGCTATATTTGCATCTATTGTTTTTATTGTGTTTTTTTGTTGGTTTTTTTTTTTACTGTTTTATGAATATAATTTTATGTTATCAATAAATCTGGATGTTTTCAGTACATCTACTCCACTTGACCGGTTTCTGTTTGCCGTTTTTTGTTTTGTTTTGCGGTTTCTCCGATTGCACAGTGGAGTATTGAGGTCCCCTGCTTGTTTTGTTTTACTAATTAAATAGACAGTATCTGCCACCTCAACGAGCTTAAAAATCAGAAATGAGTGAATGATTCAAGTCAGATTGCTTATTAGCATGATGCTTCCTATCTCGGTATGATTCCTATTACCTCTTTCTATGGGGATATGTGTGGCTTTTTCAATGCACTCGGTGTTGTATTGTTACTTTGTATACCCGTGTGAAGGGTATTTTTGAAGCCTTGTGCAGAATATTCATGTGCAAATAATATTATTGAAGGTACTTCTTTTAGTGGGTGCCTCCATTTAAGCGCCATGATGCAGGTACATTTTCGTTGATAATCGCCTTTTAGAATTTTTCTGACATTAATGTATGATTTAAAGCTTGCTTGTATTTCTGAATTGATTGAATTTGTGCTCTATCCCTATTATAACAGGGACAATTAATGATGTTGTTTAGACATGTCTATGTTATATGTGATAATCGGAGGGAAATAAGATTTTATGTATGTGATATGGAAACCGCATAGTTGTATGCAGTATATAAATTTTTAAATAAATACAGTGGTACCTCGGTTTACGAGTGCACCAGTTTGCGAGTGTTTTGCAAGACGAGCAAAACATTCGCAAACTTGGTGCCTCGTAAACTGAGCTTGCCTCGCTGTACGAGCCCCCCTCCCGCGATCCGGCATCCCCCCCAACAATCTGGCATCCCCCCCCGCGCTCACGTTGCCCCCCCTCCACTGAGATCCTACTTTCCCCCCCCCCCCAAGCAGTCAATGACACCCTTTACCCGACTTGGCACCAGTGCCGGTGCCCGAAGATCCTCCTTCTTCTGGTGCGGCCTGGGCTGGGCTCTCTCCGAGATTGAGAGCGAGTCCAGAAGGCTTTGAGCATGCGCAAATGCTCAAAGCCAGTCCAACTCAGCCCAGACCAGAAGAAGGAGGATCTCCGACGCACCGCCCAGCCGCGCCAGAAGAGGGAGGATCTTCGGGCACCAGCACTGGTGCCAAGTTGGGTAAAGGGTGTCATTGTCTGCTCGGGAGGGGGGAAAGTAGGATCTCGGTGGAGGGGGCAACGCGAGCGGGGGGGGGTGCCGGTTCGCAGGGGGGGAAGCTGGATCGCGGGGAGGGGTTTGGAACAGTGTCGGATTCCTCAAGGGGGGGGAAGAATGGAGCAGCGCCGGTAGCCTCGTGGTGGGGGGGAGGAGGTGGAACCAATCAAAGCAGTTTCCCTTACTTCCTATGGGGAAACTTGCTTTGATATACGAGCAATTTGGTTTACGAGCATGCTTCTGGAACGAATTATGCTCGTAAACAAGGTTCCACTGTATCTGGGTCCCCATATCCTATATAATAAAACCCTAGCCATGCATGCGCACTCTTAACTGCGTGCTTCCATGATCCATAGGTCTGTGGCCGCAGGAGTGCGCATGCGCGAGTCCCCAGCCTTACTTCTTCCCAGCACCTACCTACACTTGCCGACAGAACTGGCCACCAGTGCTGGACTCCCTGCTCTCCACAATATTCGGCTCCTCTCACCAGCCGCACCAGCATCGGAGAAGGCTTCCGACGCTGGCGGGGATCGAGAGGAGCCACGGCGACACCTCACGGGGCGGGAAGGGAATCGCCGACAAAACACTCCAGCTGCTATGTTGTTCACGGTCCCGACTCCAAACCTGCCAATTCCAGCAGCGTGTGCAGCACTCTACACACGCTGCTTCGGGGCCTTCTACTGCCCTGATTTGCTCTGCCGCGTCTCTGATGATGTCATCAGGGACGTGCCAGAGTAAATCAGGGCAGTAAAAGGCCCCGAAGCAGCGTGTGTAGAGTGCTGCACACGCTGCTGGAATCGGCAGGTTTGTCAGGACCGCGGGAAGGGAAGGGGGTAAGGGATACGCTACTGCTGCACAGGGAAGTGGTGTGGTGGGAGGGAATGCTGCTGCACAGGGAAGTGGGGGGGGGACAAAATGCTGCTGTACAGGGAAGTAGGGTGGGGAGAAATGCTGCTGCACAGGGACATGGAGGGGGAGGGAATGCTACTGTGGTTGCTGCACAGGGAAGTGGGGGGGAAAGAAAGACAGACAGCGGGAGGAAGGCAGACAGAAAGAAAAGAAGAAAGACACAGGGGCAGGGAGAAACACAGAAAGACAGACAGACAAAGGGGGCCAGGGAGAGAGACAGACTGAAACAAAGACAGCGGGAGGGAGAGAGAGACAGAAATAAAGAAAGACAGACAGACATATTCTAGCACCCGTTAATGTAACGGGTTAAAATACTAGTGTCATTATAAAATGCTAGCACAAATATCAGGGTGTCTAAAATCTAGACCAGCAATAGACCTGGTATATAACTGTGAGCACCAGAATGTGGCAAGAGTGCACGTAACTGACAGTATATTATAAGCAGTGCACATAAGTGCCCATGTTTTTCCCCTGTTTATACCTCTCTTGGCATTCCATTTTGGCATGCCTTTACTGAATAGTATTAAGGGGTAATATTGAAAAATACATGCATATGGATGCTTATGCAGGCATCAAAGTATTCCAACCACTACTATACACTCCAGTTATGTATTTGCTGGGTACTGTGCCAACTATGACCTTACCCCTAATGCCAGAAAATCAACTAATTAACTTTTTACTATATAGAAAGGAGAAAGGAAAAAAGCCACAGAGCTATGAGGGAGAGCTAAGTATTTTCACACTTCAGAGCCCTGATGAAATGATTGTCTAAATTGTGGCAGAATAGAGCAGGGATTATATGTCGCTACAATGATAGTCTAGATAGAGACATAAAGAAGTGAGAAGACATGGAGAAGCAAGCAGTGCTCAGTGAAGCTTTATACCTTTAAAGATAAGATATACATGCTTTTCATTATTCTATACAGTAGATATTTAAGCTGTTAAGATACTGCTTAGATATTTTGCCAGTGCACTTGATCTTTAAAATGTATGCGAAAACGTAAGCTATCCAAAATGGGTTTATCTGGCCAATGATAGGAGCCAATGAGAATACTTAGCTCTCCCTCATAGCTCCAGTGCAAAGGTTTGCACCGTGGTTTCTGAGGCCTTTCCCCTTTCGATATAGTAAAAAGTTAATTAGTTGATTTTCTGGCATTAGGTGTAAGGTCATAGTTAGCACAGTACCCAGTGAATACATAACTGGAGTGTATAGTAGTGGTTGGTTTATATTTACTCCAGTTTCCTCCGTTTTTTGGTTTGTCATACAAGGCATCAAGATATTCTGCATATTTATTAGGGGAGTGTGTGGTTAAAGCTACAGCCTCAGCACCCTGAGATTGTGGGTTCAAACCCGTGCTACTTCCTGTAACCCTGGGCAAGTCACTTAATCCTCGCATTGCCCCAGGTACATTAGATAGATTGTGAGCCCACCAGGACAGACAGGGCAAAATGCTTGAATACCTGAATAAATTCTTGTAAAACCATTCTGAGCTACCTGGGGAGAACAGTATAGAAAATTAAATAAATAATGAGTCTAAGTGTAAGGTCCCTGTTAGAGAATGACACGGTGACAAAATTCATCACCGTTCCCGTCCCCGCGGATAACCGCGGGAAATAATTCCATGTCATTTTCTAGTGTCTATTTCAACCTCAGTCCTTCTACACCAGCATTCTTCAAAGCAAAGCCTTTGGGTCAGTGGTTGTGGCCATTCATACTCTGATTCTTATGTGAAGCCATTGTGACATCACTGATGTGATGGGCTCTTAGGCACTGGTGGAATGAGGCATTATGACATCACAAGATCTGCTCTGGATACCAGAGACTGTCGTTCTGTAGTGTCTGTTTCAACCTCAGTCCTTCTACACCAGCATTCTTCAAAGCAAAGCTTGTGGGTTAGTGGTTGAAGCCATTCATACTCTGATTCTTCCCTCTCTCCTTAAAGAATGACATGAAGATGGTTTCCCGCGGTTATCCGCGGGGATGGGGACGGTGATGAATTTTGTCACCGTGTCATTCTCTAGTCCCTGTTATTTATCTGCCCTGCATGCACAAGTAAATGGTGATTTCAGAATGTCATAATTTACATATGGATATTTACCTAAAGCATACATAGATTTAAACAGGGCTTAGTTTGAATCCACGGCTAAGTATTTGACATCTCTTCATCGCAACTCCTTGGTTTGACTTGCTGTTTTCATCGTAGAGGCCTTTCAGGCATTTCTTCAGTGTCTTGGGTAGGTCAAATCATTTATGTGTATTTCATGGCTACAATGGGAATATGCATATGGTTCAAAAATTTTTCCATTGGGTTTTACAATGCCTGCAAGTCTCACAGTTTTGCAAATTGCTCATTTCAGCCATAGCTTGAACCATGTGATTGAGAGGGTACTTTTAACTGTTTTTATTATGTAAAATGTAGATTGTGGGGCTTTGCTGCTTAATTAGCTGCACAAATTTGTAGAAGTTTCTAGACCAGGGTTTCTTAATAGATCCCACCCAGTTTGTACCCTTGTCATTCTCTATCACCATCCCTATTCCATCCTCTTAATCAGTGATGCCCATATCCCCAAGGAGTGCGGGAAGAGGTCAAACAGGGTGCAGAAAAGGTAGATTACAACAGTTATTGGTAATATAACTGTGTACTACTGTAATTCTAGTAACGTGTTGGCAATTAGCACTGCTAACAGACAACAGTGACATAAGAATAGCCTTACTGGGACAGACCAATGGTCCATCAAGCCCAGTAGCCTGTTTTCATGGTGGCCAATTCAGGTTACTAATACCTGGCCAAAATCCAAGGAGTTACAATATTCCATGCTACCGATTCAGGACAAGCAGTGGCTTCCCTCATGTGTTTCTCAATAACAGATTATGTTCGTTTCCTCCAGGAACTTGTCCAAACCTTTCTTAAAACCAGCTATGCGATCTGCTCTTACCACAACTTCTAGCAATGTGTTCCAGAGCTTAACTATTCTCTGAGTGAAAAAAATTCCTCCAATTGGTTTTAAAAATATCTCCCTGTAACTTCATCGTGTGTCCCCTAGTCTTTGTAATTTTTGACGGAGTGAAAAATCGATCCACTTGTACCTGTTCTATTCCATTCAGGATTTTGTAGACTTCAATCATATCTCCCCTCAGCTGTCTCTTTTTCAAGCTGAAGAGTCCTAGCCATTTTAGTCTTTCCTCATACGAGAGTAGTTTCATCCCCTTTATCATCTTATCGCTCTTCTTTGAACCTTTTCTAGCGCCACTATATCTTTCTTGAATTAAGCAGACCAGAATTGAACAAAATACTTCAGATGAGGTCACACCATGGAGTGATACAGGAGCATTATAACATTCTTAGTCTTGTTAACCATCCCTTTTTTAATAATTCCTAGCATCCTGTTTGCTATTTTGGCTGCCGCCGCCACACATTGGCATTGTGTTGTTTACATTGTGTTGTTTACAATGATATCCAGATCCTTTTCTTGGGCACTAACCCCCATGTGGACCCTAGCATCCGATAACTGTGATTCAGGTTATTCTTCCCAATGTGCATCACTTTGCATTTGTCCACATTAAATTTCATCTGCCATTTGGATACCCAGTCTTCCAATTTCCTAAGGTCCGCCTGCAATTTTTCACAGTCCACATGTGTTTTAACAACTTTGAACAGTTTAGTGTCATTTGCAAATTTAATCACCTCACTCGTTTTTCCAATTTCCAGATCATTTATAAATAAGTTAAATAGCACTGATTTACATGGTAGATGGGTCAGGGTTACCATCATATGTGGTGAAACTATATTCACCGTTTACAACATTTATGCTCCTAATGTGGACTGCCCTGAATTCTTCCACGAACTCACAGCCTCTGTTCTCTCTCACTCTAATGTACAAATTATTTTAGGGGGTGACTTTAATTTAGTGCTTGATCCTGCCAAGGATCGTAAATCTCAAGTCCGATATAAAAAGTCAAGAGCCTGGTTCGCCCTGCAACAAATGTCTGCTGCCTTGAAAGTGTCAGATGTTTGGAGACTCAAACACCCATCTCACTCCGCATACACCTTTTTCTCTCATCCTCATCTCTCCTACTCACGCATAGATTACTTCCTCATTAGCAACTCCTTATTATCTGACGTGATCGATTCTACCATTCACCCAATTTCTATCTCTGACCACGCTGCAATTACCATAACATTAAACATCACGATGCCTGCAATTGCACAGAAGCAATGGAGATTTAATTCAACTCTTTTACAAGATCCTGGATTCACAGAACATATCAGAACAAGTATCAAAGATTATTTTTTCCTAAACCAACCTGAACAGACATCCTGGAACACCTGGTGGGATGCCTTTAAGGCATTTATCAGAGGTCATATTATTTCATACGTAGCTCACAAGCATAAAACTCAAAGAGATGTACTAAATCAAATGGAGCTGGAAATCCAAAATCTGGAAGCCTCACATCAGAGAACCCCCTCTGACATGTCTTTGCTCCACCAGCTCAGCAAACTGAAATTTCAATATAACAATATACTGAGCAAATCTGCTGCACACACTGTCTTCCAGAAATCTACATCATACTTTGCTGAAAGTAATAAATGTGGACATCTCCTGGCTGCATCCCTGAAAAATAGACTAGAAAAATCAGACATAGCAAGTATAACCCTGGAAGATTCGACTGTTCTTACTGACCCTGCGGACATATCTCAGGCCTTTATGAGATATTACTGTACTCTTTACACCTCAGAACTTGATGAGGATCAAAGTCCTACTTCTTCCTTTTTAGAAGACCTCCCAGGGCCCAGAATAGACCCCATAGATTTGGCAATACTAGATTCACCTATCACCATTGAAGAAATATCTGAAACACTTCACACAATGGCAACCGGAAAAGCACCCAGCCCAGATGGCCTAACTGTAAAATTTTATAAAGAATTTAAGGATTTAATATTACCCCATTACCTCAGATACCTTGAGCATATACTTGATACTGGTCAGCCATATGGATCGTTCACTGAAGCCACTATTATTGTACTACCAAAACCTGGCAAAGATACAACGAAGTTTACTAATTATCGACCACTTTCCTTAATAAATGTGGACGCCAAGCTTTATGCCAAACTTCTTGCCTGTAGAATCCAAAAGATCATTTCGAAACTTATAGACCCTGATCAATGTGGGTTCATTAGTGGACGGCATTCTTTAGACAATACTTATACATTCGCAAACATTATTTCTTTACTACATAATAAAAATTCCCCTACTGACCATCCATTACTTGCTGTTGGTCTTGATGCTGAGAAGGCATTTGATAGGGTGGAATGGCCCTTCCTTTTTAAGGTAATGCAATGGTTTGGTTTTTCGCCCAGTTTCATTCAAAGAGTTAGACTACTGTATACGTCCCCCTCTACCAAGACTTTCATTAATGGTACATTATCCTCCTCATTTAGGCCTACAAGAGGAACTAGACAAGGTTGCCCTCTTTCCCCACTTTTATTTGACCTTGCACTTGAGCCTCTACTCATTGCTATACGAAACAACCCAGACATACAAGGTTTCAAACATTTAAATCAGGAAATAAAAGTTTCCGCATATGCTGATGATATACTACTATACATCTCACCCTCTTCTCTATCCTCCCTATTATGCACGATTGAGAAATACTCAGTGGAATCTGGATACAAACTAAACAAAAACAAATCTATAATCATGCCCCTTAATTGTCCTGACGCTAAATATGAATCCTTACAATTAGGGTTTGAATGGTCTGATACTAAAATGAAATATTTAGAGATCCTATTTGGTCCCACTATTGAGGAGACTAGTCAATTTAACGCAGAATACCTATTAGCAACTGTCAAATCCTTAACGCAAAAGTGGTCCCCTCTCACTCTCTCTTGGTGGGGCAGACTTGAGTCAATTAGGATGGTAGTTGCTCCTAAAATAATATATGTCTTAAGTATGATTCCATTTCTTCTCCCTAAACAAATATATAAACAGATTGACTCCCTTCTCTCTCAATTTTTATGGAATAAGAAACATCCTCGGATAGCATTATCAAAATTGAAAACAGTCAGAGCTAGAGGAGGTGTTAACTTCCCACATTTCCTACAATATCATCAGGCCTTTCTTATTCAACGCTGGTCGCGTTCCATATCGGCCCCCTCCCAATCCTCCATGCCCGCTTGGATCATCTTGGATTGGGCCACTCACAGCCAGATCAAGATTCAATGTATTGCATGTCTCACCCTGTCCAAAACAGAACATAGGAATCCCATTCTGGCTTCGCTGAAGGATGTTATAACTTCAATTGATAGTACTCTTCTTACACCATGGTCTGCTACTAGTTTGATACCCTTATGGAACAATGCAAGACTAAATATTCAAGATGAACTTATTTTCTGGCCTCTCTGGCAAACTTGTGGAATTTATTACATACAGGACCTGCTGTCTCATAATAGATGGCTATCTTTTTCGGAATTGGTTGATAAATTTAAATTGCCTTCCAGTCAATATTTCTCCTGGTTACAATTAAGACACTGTATATTGAGCTCATTTCCTAATGTACTTTCCTTGCAGTTGGTCCCTAGTCTTATTTTGCACAATAACACATTGACTGCACTAGGGGGCTCAGCCTCGTTATGGTATAAATTGCTTCAAAAAATTTCCACATCTGACAACCCAAGTCCCACTGAGACTAAATGGACCCAAGAATTGAATCTACCTTCGGATGCAATAGATTGGCCTAAGGTGTGGCTTCAATTTTACAAATCTATTAGGTCAGCGTCCTTACTCCAATCGATATTCTTTCTACTTCATAAAGCCACATGGACGCCCCTTATATCTCATAAAATTGATTCATCCAAGTCACCTAACTGCTGGACTTGCCAATCTCAAGCTGGCACCTTATAGCACCTCCTATACTCTTGCACTTTTCTCACAGGTCCAAGGTCTGGTCCACTATGTCTGCTATTCTGGAGCTAAATGAACCATTATCTCTTTCCATAATAATTGTCTCAGGGATTACAATACCCATTGGAGAACCACTCTGCCAGACTATTCACTATTCTCATGGCATTGGCCATACAAACTGTTCTCTATAACTGGAAAGATTTATCAAAAGTTGACTTTCATGCATGGTGGAATTGTGTATGCTTGACAGGGAAATATGAAAAAGTTTTAGCTGAAAAGAGCAATCGCACTCGCATATTTGACCTCATTTGGTCACCTCTTATCAGATATTGTGAATCCTCTAATTAATTCATTCCCTTTAGCTTGGTTATATGTTCTTCAATTGTTTATTCAATCAAATGTCTCTGTACAATTTTATGTTAATCATTCTTTTTTCTATACACCCTATAGCTTGCAAAGGTAATATATGTACACAGTGAGATGTTCTTTGGTATCATTGTTCTATATTTTTGTATGTTATTCTTAAAACCAATAAAATGATTTGAACAAAAAAAAAAAAAAAAAATAGCACCGGTCTCAGTAAAGAAGCCTATGGCACTCCACTGTTTACTCTCCTCCATTGAGAAAAATGACCATGTATCCCTATCAGCAGATACTAGTGGGCACATGGTTTGGGAAGGGATTGCAAGGGTTTTGTTGATCAGTTAAAGGGGATGTGAAAACCTAAAAAGCTTAAGAACCCCTGTTCTTGCACATATCATTATCAGTATTTCCATATGCAATTACTGGCAATTGTATATGGAAGATGCCAGGTTATGCCATACTTCTTCTGAAAATATAGGTTCCTGAAATCACTGCTTCAACTGTATGTGCAGGCATATACACATGCATTTGACAGAATTCTTATACATATTTTACCAAGGGCTCAGATTTCAGCAGGGGGGAGGGACTATGAACACCCTGAACTGGGCATTCCAATTTATGCCTCAATGCCCCATGCCAAAAAAGTATTTTTATGTGCTCCTGTAACTGCAGCTGAGCTTCAGTCCTGTCCTATAGCACATTTGAATTTAGAGTATATTTTGAGATGTTTGCAAACTCTTTGCTATTGTATATGGAGTTTCTTTCTTGTTTTTATCAATTTTGATTTTTTACTGTATGCCGCATAGTTCTTATGTTGGAATAAGTCATATAACAACTACCAATAAACATAAATATAAAGCAACAAGTACCCCCCTCCCCCCCGCCGCAACCTGAAGTACCCCAGAGCCCTCTTCTTATTTTAATGTAGCACCGGCATGTCGGCCTCCTCTTCTGTGCTGGCCTTGAGCATGTGCTCATGCTCAAGGCCTGCGAGTTCATGTTCTCTCGAGACTTCTGAGTGACCTTTTTCATAAGAATGCTGCTAGAAAGACATCCCTGTGCCTTGTTTCCCCCTGTTTATCATTTAAATGTTTTCAGTTTGTGAAATGATTGTTCAGGTCAGAGGGCTTTAGCATACGGGCATCCTTCTCATGTATTTTCAGACAGGAAATCTGGATGTCTTTCCTGTTCAAAAGTTGCTGTGAGATGGACAGATTTTGGGGGGACATTATGAGTAGGAAGTCCCAATTCTGACTTGGACGTTCTTTCGAAAATACTGATCATGCCACTTACGAGTGCCAATATAGAATAGCACTTAGGGCTTCTTTTACTAAGATGCGTTAGGGCCTTAATGCGCAGAATAGCATGCGCTAAATTGCCGTGCACGCGCTAGACCTTAACGCCAGCATTGAGCTGGCGTTATTCTAGAAGCGTACCGCGCAGTTTAGCACGTGCTAATTTCGCGCGTGCGCTAAAAACGCTAGCGCACCGTAGTAAAAGGAGCCCTTGGTCACTTTGCTGCCATTTATGTGCATAATTCTACATTTATCTCTAAAAGTGCTGGTATTATAAACAAGAGTTTTGTTCAAATCCACCTGTATTTGTTTTAAGACCTTAACTGATCTGGCTCCAATTTACCTTTCCTCTCACTTTGAGCTGGCTCATACCATCAAGTCTACCCGCAGTTCTTATTTATTTGCCTATCCCACATTAAAATCATGCTGTTATAAGAGATTCTTGGATAGAACACTTCCATTTCAAGCAGACAAAAGGAATGCCTGGTTAAGTGAAACCATCTCAAAAGCCTTCTATCACTCTTTCAGAAAATTCGCAAAGACTTATTTCTCTGATAAATTTGTTACTGTATAATTTTTTGTATTTCTCTATTGCTTGTATTTCGCTGGTTGTCAGTTGCCTCTTTTGTGAACCGCTTAGAACTGTTGTGGTGTAGCAGTATACAAAGATAAAGTTATAATTATTATTATTACCTATGCATATGCAAGTAGTATGTAAATTCAAGCACCCAGTTTAGTGTTTCCCTTCATATGTATAACCTAGAGAGGTTGACTTAGACCTGCTGAGCAGCAGATCTAACGTAGCACACCTAGCTAGTAGTTCCCAAAACTGTCCTGGGGGATAAGCAATCCTAAAGCAAACTGATTAGGCCAGTGGTTCCCAAACTTGTCTTAGAGGACCTCCAGCAGGCCAGGCTCTCATGATATCCATAACGAATATGCATGAGATGAATTTACATGCAGTGTGCAAATTTATCTCGTGCGTATTCATTGTGGATATCCTGAAAATCTAAGTGGCCGGGGTCTCCAGGACAGATTTGGGAACCACTGTTCTAGAATATCCATATAGTAGCTGACCAGGGGCAGACTTGGGCATATATAACTGGCACTTGTGGATCTCGGCTCAATATTGGTCAGGACCTGCATAAGACCAGGTGGCTACCATAGGAACTGAGATACTACAGATTGATGATTCCTAGAGTAACTCAAAGTATGGTAATAGCCCATCTTTGACAGTACCTTGATAACTTCCCACAAAAGTCATCTGCCATGTCAACAGTTAACATACACCAACAACCTTTAAATTAACTGGTGCATTTCCTTACTAATCTATGCCATATGCTATCAAGGCATTGCATCAACTATTACCAAGCCCCTAGACTATGTGCTGTAATTCCTACATTAAACAGTTAACGCTGCATAGTAAACAGGCCCCTTTTTTCTAGATTGATGGATGTCCCTTTACTCTGTTATGTTATGTGTGTACTGGTTTGCTCAATAAAGAAATATTATATATTAAAAAAAATAAATTAAATTTGAAGAAAACAATATTCCCTAAAATTATATTTTTAGAGACTTTCTGGCAGACTATTTTAACTTTTTAAGACAGAGGACGTGATTTCCTCAGTTTTTTTTCCTTAAGTACAGGAGAAAAGCTTAGTTAATCAGGCCTATAGTAAATCAGGGGATGGGATTACTCTATCAGAATGTGGAAGATTTGAAAAGTAGAATTGCTCATCAGGAAAATGTCATTCTAAATACTGCAGAAAAGGTGGATGTGATTAAAACAAATTTGGGCAAATGCCAAACTGTATATGATTATGTTGTAAAGGATAATGAGACTTAGCAATGAAAAATGAAAGAAAACAAGTTGAAGAAACTCTGGTTGATAAATTTTCCTAAAAGTAGATTCTATAATGGACTCTGGTCAATTTGAAAGGTATGCACTAGATATTTTGAAGCTATCTGAAGAGTTTGCGGCCACCAATATCCAGAACTTATATCTCTGAAAGGAATGTTAATGAAAATTATGTGTTGAAAACTAGTTTAAGGGTAAGGGAGAATAAAGCATCAGAAAAATCTGAGCCAATATATCAAATAATAAGGTTCAAAAGTCACAACAAGCAAGTAACCTCAATACTCCACTGGACTAAGGAAAAAAAAAAAACAAAAAACAAAAACACCAGCAAGCAAAAACCGGCAGAGTGGAATGGATGAAAAAAGAACTCCCAGATTTATTGATAACATAAAATATGATACATAAAGCAATAAAAACAAATAAAAGCAATAAAGACAGTATCAGCTTGCAATAATGATAAATAGTCCCTGGTAAATGCCAATCACAGTTCCAGCTGACAATGATGTCAAATAATCCCTGGTAAGACCAGCTTATGTAGAAAAAATTATCATCTGTACATGAATAATTTCACCTTGGCATGAACAAGGGGAGCACAAGTGGTGTAGTAAATGTAGAGGCAATGGATGAAAAGAACCCTACACAGTCCATGTTTCGACATGTAGAAATGCCTTCATCAGGGGACCATTACCTAAGAGTAGATTTTGAAAACATATTTCCAATAAAAAGAAAAATCACTTTGAGTTTGTGCATGCATATTTTCAATGTGGCCAAACCTACCTACATCTGAAGGAAAGAAAAAAAATGTCATTCAGTTAGAAAGATGGGTAGGGGGCTCATGACTTATTGCCCAGGGGCCATCATCTTCTTTGAAATGGGAGCCTTATCTGCAAGTCTTACATCCTAAGGGTCGCAGTGTGGTTTTAAGATGGGTGTCATAATTTGTTAGTTAGTTGGGTTGGGAGAGTAATGGTGAGTACTGGTGGGGCGGGGTGGAGAGTATCATTGGGGAGGAGGAGGGGGGTTTGAGGAGGGGAAATGGGGTGTATTGAAGGTTCTGGCAATTAGTCAAAGATAGGATAAGTGGTTCAGGTGGGGGGAAGGGGTGGTGTGATATTTTTGGGGTTCATAAGAGTACAGGACTTTGGAGTACCTTCCCACCCTCATTAATCTCACTTGCCCTATGTAGAGAAGGAAGGGGAGGGAGTTTGGTTGATGTTACTCTTTTATTGTATATGCTTGTTCTATTATTGTATATGATGCATTATTATTAGTACTGTGCACCTTTGGGGTGCGCTGGTGTTGTGTTTGCATCAATAAAAATTGTTTGAACCTAAACTTCAAATAGAGGAAATTTCCAACAATAGATATCCTAAGTCTGTGTAGGTGTTTCTACATTATACCAGAAGGAGTCATTGATGAAGAAGGGACTGTAGTGCTCATGGTTCAGGAAAGGTCACCTTGCCTTTCATTACTGCTGGGAAAAGGTAGTTTTCCTCTCTCAAATTCATTGCCTTTAAGAAAAGCATGCTGCCTGAAAGCGATTGTTTATGTTTTCAATGTGCTCCTGGTATCACTGTCTAGCTAGGAGATGGTAATGTGGGAGAATACCTCAAGGAGTTATTAACTGGATGGGAACATTTGGGAGTAGAAAATCAGTGGGAGAAATTGAAAGGAACTATTTTAAGGGCAACAATCCTTTTTGTAAGAAAATAAGAGAAAAAGAGGGCTGCATTGGTTTTCAAAACAGAGGCTGAAAATGTAAGGAAAAAGAGATTAGCCTTCATAAACTAAAATAAATCATAGGAAGAGGAAGACAAGCACTAATATCTGGAGCAGGTAAGAGATGCTGGTAAAACAGTCAGGAAAGCAAAGATGGAAATGTAAGAAAAAAATAGCCAATACATTCTAATGCAGGACACCTTTCTGAGACCCTCTCCTTATCTTTTCACTTTAATTATTGCTTACACTCCATATCTTTCACCATCTAAGGTGTACTATGAATCAATACTTAACTCTGCTTTCTTTTTTCTAAGTCCTATACTATGGAATTATCTTCCTGAGTGTATAAGAGGTTTGGTTTCCTTCTTTTGGGGGGCCTTTAAAAAAGCTTTAAAAACACATTTCTATGAATTGACCTATAGCTAGGTTCTCTTAGTTAGTTCGGATTCAGATCCTATGGGTGAGAATTCTTAAGTAACATTTTACTTAATTGGTTTTTATGTTTGATTGTGTCTTATTTGTATGATAACTGTCTTTTCTTTATTATTACGGAACTCTTTTTCTTTTATTAGTTTATACAATTATTTGATATTTTGGAAAGGCAAGTATAAGGGTCATTTTACTAAGGTACAATAACCAATTTTATCATGTGCTAATCGTTAGCACACGCTAAATTGGTTAGCACGCTTTAGTAGAAAGACCCCATAGTATTTTAAATAAACCGTAAACCATAAGATGTTAGTGATAGAAAGAAGAGCAAAAGTGGCCTTGTGAGACTCAAGGATGAAGGGGAGAAATATGGAGAAGCAGATAAGGATAAGACAGTCTTGCTTAACTAATATTTCTGTTCTGTGTACATAGATTAAGGGCTAGGAGTAGGAACAGAGACGACAAACACAAATAGGAATCAAAGTGTGGCAGACCTTGAACAATTTTCAGAGGATTGTGTTCATGAGACTATAGCTAAATTGAAACTAGATTAAACAAAGGGAAAGGGATTGGTATACCACCTTTTTTACAACCACACTCAAAATGGTTTACAAACTGGTACTTCAAGCATTTTCCCTATCTGTCCTGGTGGGCTCACAATCTATCTAATGTACCTAGGGCAGTGGAGGATTATGCGACTTGTCCAGTGTCACAAGGAACAGCATGGGGTTTGAATTCACAACCTCAGGGTGTTGAGGCTGTAGCTCTAACCACTACACCATATGCTCCTCCAAAGGGGCCAATGTGGTATTGAAGGAAACCTAGAAACATGATGGCAGATAAAGGCCAAATGGCCCATCTAGCCTGCCCATCCCCAGTAACCATTATCTCTTTCTCTCTCTGAGAGATCCCACATGCCTATCCCAGACCTTTTAGAATTCAGACACAGTCTCTGTCTCTACCACCTCTTCTGGGAGACTGTTCCATGCATCTACCACCCTTTCTGTAAAAAGGTATTTCCTTAGATTACTCCGGAGCCTATCACCTCTTAACTTCATCCTATGCCCTCTCATTGCAGAGTTTCTTTTCAAATGAAAGAGACTTGACTCATACACATTTACACCACGTAGGAATTTAAGCGTCTTTATCATATCTCCCCTCTCCCTCTGTTGTCTGACCTCTCCAGAGTCATGAGTGGGCCCAGAAGACAAGAGAAGGGTAAATGTAGCCCCTCTCCACAAAAGCAGAAGGAGGAACTATAAGCTTGTTAGACTGACATCCGTGGTAAGTAAATTAGGGCTTCTTTTACATAGTTGCAGTCGCGAGTTCCAGCATGGCAAATGCAATACAACCCATATGAATTGAATGGGCTATATAGTATTTGACTCATGAGAATCGCTACTGTGGCTTTGTAAAAGGGACCCTTAATGAAAATGTTCACAAAGCTGAGAATTGTGAAATTTCCAAAATCCAATGGATTCAAGGCAGTATAATTATATTAGAGGTATTATCAGACAAATCTGATCAATTTCTTTGATTGAGTGACCATATAATTGGATTGAAGGAAAGTACTAGATGTAGTTTATAATGACTTTAGCAAAGCCTTTGACCCAGTTTCACCTAGATGACTATGTCTGAATTCAAAAGGGCCTGGGATAGGCACATGGTACCTCTCAGAGAGAGAGATAATGGTTAATGCAGATGGGCAGACTAAATGGGCCATTTGGCCTTTATATGCTATCATTTTTCTATATAGTCTGAGTGTCCACAGTATGAGCTTGTGAGAAGGTGAAGTTCTTGTTAAGGGTCAGCAAAGGGAAACCTTAGCAGCAAATAGAAGGAGCTAATCTGCATATGATCCTGCAAAGGCCCCTGGGAGCTGTCAATTCACCCTGAGTGAAGTAGGGGCTGATAAGGACAGTTTCAGAGCAAAGAGCTGACAAAATCAAGGAGCTCCATCAGGCCTAACCCTTGATAAATGTGATAGACCAGTCTGTTCAGGCTTTGACAACCAGCAGAGAGCATGGTAGAGAATGTGTGAGTGACCAGGAGAGTGAGCAATTGGGAGAGTCCTCACAAAAAGCAGCTGAGGGACTGGAAGAGTCTTCAGGGAGTGGAGAAGTCTGAGTGACTGGAAGGGAGTCCTCAGGGAGAGTCCAGGAAATGATGAATGAGTGACTGGGAGTGGATCTGGAAAAAGAAATAGCCGGAGGGCCCAGTAGAGCTTGGAGTCCAGGGGGGCTTAAGCTTGATGACTGGCAGAGGGACTGGTAAAGAGAGTCCAGGACATGTGGGGACCCAAAAGGCCAGGGATCAGAGGACTGGCAGTGACCCCACAAGGAGTTTGAGGTCCTAGGCTGTTGGGGACTGGCAAGTGACCGGTAATGGTACTGGGAGCTGTCAGAAGACCCAGTAGGAAGCAGCCTGTAGACCCATAGGGGCTGGTTCTATATAGGACTCTGGACTAGGTGGCCACCTAAGAAGCGGCTGAGAATCTTGTACCGGTGTCCTATACAAAATTGCATGTGGCTTAAAAAACAGATGCTCTAACCTGATTCTCTAACCGGCACCCCTGTCACTGGCACCAGTTACAAAATCGTGCCTCAAATGTTAGAAATAGATGCAATGGTTAAAGCTACAGCTTCAACACCCTGAGGTTGCAGGTTGAAACCCATACTACTCCTTGTGACCCTGGGCAAGTCAATTAATTGCCCCATTGCGCCAGGTACATTAGATAGATTGTGAGCCACCGGGTCAGGCAGGGAAAAATGCTTGAGAACCTGAATAAATTAATGTAAACTATTCCGAGCTCCCCTGGGAGAATGGTATAGAAAACTGAATAAATATATAAATCACTGCAAGGGAATCCCTGATCAGCTGAGCTGACAGAACTCCCTGAAGCTGTAGTTTCGGGAAGTCCAGCCGGCTGAGCTGATCGGGGGGAAATACTCCTGCCATGAGCTAGCTGCAGATGGGGACCCCCCAACATGTACCCCCAAAATTGGCAGGAGGGATACCCACTCCCTCTTGCTGCCAACCCTCCCAAACAGCCAACACCCCCCCCCCCCCCCGTCCAACTCTATGAATGGCAGGATGGATGCCCACTCCTTCCTGCCACCAGCCCCTTTAATCCCCCAAACCCTCCATTGAAGACTGACAGGAGGGATGCCCACACCCTCCCCCAGGATTCTTGACACCCCTGGAATCCCTAAACCCCCATTTAAGACTGGTAGGAGGGATGCCCACTTGCTCCTGCTGATACCCCTGGAACCCCCCAACACCCTCCAATTACTGACAACCCCAAACCTCTAACATCCTCCAAACCTTAACACCCCCAACACCTCCAAACTGCAGACCTCCACCCTTGCACCCTCCAAAACCTCCAGACCCCTACCCCATACTCCTAAGCCCACCCCAATACCCTGTACCTTTGTAGATGAAAGGCTAGTTGGAGGAATGCTTACTCCCTCTGGCTGGCAGGCATGCATCTTCAAAATGGCAGGCCTTCCCCTTTCCAGTCCTGGGATGCACTGCTGAGGGGCCTAAAGCCCTGATTGGTTCAGATGCATAAGGCCCCTCCCATAGGAAGGGCCTTAGACACCTGGGCCAATCAGGGCTTTAGGCCTCCTTCCTTGTGCATCCTAGGATGCAATGGGCATGGCCTAAGACTCCTACAATTGTGATGCCTATTTATAGAATCAGCCCCAGAGAGCATTGGCCAAAGGTGATTGGTGAGGGACCGGCAGAAGAACTAGCGGGATAAGTGGTGACTGGCAGAAAGACCGGTAATGATACCGGAAGTTGCTCATAGACTTGGAGGGCCAATGAGGATCAGGGAAGACCTGGTAGTGATCTATATTTTCCCGTCAGTGATTGAACCAATCAGTGCACAGGCACTGACAGGAAAGTTAGTCTACGACAGCTCAGACCTTGCTGCTAAATATTGGTCCCAATGCCACATAAATGGAGGGGTGTTCTCTTTGGAGAATCATCCAGGGAGCTCATTTTAATCTTCATGAACTTATTATACTACATTATACTACAGTTTTAATATTAATGGCCTCATTGTACTACACTTGCATAGTACAATCGGAGGCTGCCAGTGCCAGAAAGCACAGAAAAGTCCACAGTGAGCCATTTTGATAGGGCAGTAAAAAAAAACGTGCATTTAACAATGGTTTAACATCACTGTTAAATGCACCATAACTTTTGAGAATCTGGCCCTCAGTTATGCTAATATTCTACAAAGGAAAGTAGATATATAGATAGATACAGTTAGATTAAGCTGGACATAGGCAATAGGGAATTACAGCACAGCAGTAAAGATATTCAAATAACAGTACACATTATGGCATAGTGTGCTACTTATAATGTCAACACAATACACTTAAAACACAGCATAGGGTATACATGGAACTGAAACATATAGACAGTAAAGGAAAATTTGCACATAGAGTCAGAAAAGGTACATGAAAATTATCTCAGCTAGAGGAAAGGATTACAAGTAGCAGGTCCTGCTATAGTATGTGTAAATAGTGTTAGCCCTGGTGTATGTGGCTAACAAGATACTGATACTTCCATTAAATTCATATGAGATGAGCCAAGCTTTGACCTGCTTCCTGCACTAAGATAGTATTGTGTTAAGTGAAACCAGCCTTTCAGGAAGTACATTTCAGAGTGTGGAGTTACTTCTGAGAAAGCTCATCGGTGAGTGTCACATTACATGATTTTCTTAGGACAGGCTTTGATTAAGGATATTCTTTGGGAAAATATTTAAGGGCCTTGAAGATCAGACACAAGAGTTTTACATTTTAGCCCTGTACTGTACTGGTAGCTCTTCAATCTTTTGCAGAAATGGTGTGATGTGATCATATTGCTTCCAACCTTCTCTCAGGCATCTGTGCAGCATTGTGAATCAATTGGCATTGGTGCAAACTCTTTGTAGTCAATCCAAGATAGAGTGCGCTGCCTGGGCTTTGCAGTCCCCAGTTATGTCTAACACCAGCTCTAGCAGGATATATATTTCAAATCTGATATATTCTAATCACAAAATAGAAATAAAATTATTTTTTTCTACCTTTTGTCGTCTCTGGTTTCTGCTTTCATCTTCTTTTCACTCTCTTCCTTCCAGCATCTGCCCTCTCTGTCTCTTCAATCCAGCATCTGCCCCTTCCATCCACTGTCTATCCTCTCCCCCTTCCATATGGTATCTATCTTCTTTCTATGCCCCTCTCCCCTTTCCATCCAGCCTGCGCCCCCTCTCTCCTTTTTACATGATTCATTCCAGCTTCACTGCTCTCTTCATTTTTATCTCTCCTACACCAGATCTACCATCGTTGTCCCTCTCTGCTTATTTTTCTGCTGACCCCTTCCCATCATCAATCTCTCTACTTTCTCATGCCTGTCTCTCCCCTTCCCCTCCTCTAATCTCCCTGCCAGCTGTTTCCTTCCTTTTTTCCTTCTCCCTTCCCTCCTCCTCCTGTCCAGCAGTAACTCTCTTCCCTTCCTCCCCTCTCAGCAGTATCTCTCCTTCTCCTTCCCTCTAGGTCCAGTAGCAGCTGTCCCTTTTTTCCCTTGCCCAGCAGCTTCCTAGACTCCTTTCCCTCCTCCCCTCCCAGCACCATCTCTCTTTCTCCTTCCCTCCAGGTCCAGTAGCAGCTGTCCCTTTTTTCCCTTGCCCAGCAGCTTCCCAGACTCCTTTCCCTCCTCCCCTCCCAACAGCATCTCTCCTTCCCTCCAGGTCCATTAGCAGCTGTCCCTTTTTTCCCTTGCCCAGCAGCTTCCCAGATTCCTTTCCCTCCTCCTCTTCCAGCATCATCTCTCCTTCTCCATCTCCAGTAGCAGCTGTCCCTTTTTCCCCTTGCCCAGCAGCTTCCCAGACTCCAATAGTGGCTTTCTCCCCTCCCAGCAGCTCTCCTTAATTCCCAGTGCAGTGATTCAGGAAGGCAGCCTCTGGTCCTTTGTTGGGTTGCGCCGCCTCTGAGGAAAGAGAAAGTTGCATCATCAGAGGCAGCCACAACTCAGCAAAAGCTCCAAGGCTGCCTTCGTGAATCGCTGCACTGGGAAGTAAAGGAGAGCTGCAGAGAGGGGAGAAAGCCACTGTTGGAGGCTCCCCATGATCTCTCCGGCCCAGTGCGGACCAGATGAAAATAACTCGTCGATCTTGTTGGCCCTGCGTGGACTGGCAGGAAATTGAAGTTAGTCAATCTCGCCGGCCCTGCATGGAACGGCAGAAATTTCCTGCAGACCACCACCGGTCCGAGGACTGGCGCTTGAAGAACAGTGCATTACAGTAATCCAACCTTGATGTTATCGGGTCATGAACCACTCTCATAAGACATGCTTTCTCAATGTTTGGAGAGACAGTGTAGTTGTTGCAGATGATAGTGACATCTCCTGAAGCCTGCTTAACTTTAAGGATCAGCATCAGTATTGAATTTACAAGAAGGTGCTGAAAAGTTCTCAACCCAACCAAGAAGGGAATGACATGGAGCCATGAAACTTACAAGTTATTCCACATATTCACCCCTAGGTCCAACACACTTGGCACATTGTGTCTGAAGTTTCTGTAACCCTTCCAAAAAATACTTATATCTGGTCACTGAACTACTACTCTGCTGCTGCAATCACCTTCAAATTGCTTGAAAATTGTTGCCCTTTCAAATGGTGACCCATAAAATGCACGCACGACAATAGCGCCGACAAATGCGCCCCGACAATTGCACGCAAGACAAATGCATGCACGGAATGGGAGGTGGCCCATCAAATGTGCCACGATGGTGGATACTATTTTGTCTTTTTGAGTTTACATCAGGTTTATGGGAATCCTTTACCTAAGTGGATATCTTGAAGGCCTTGATTTGTTCAGACTCCTCAGGCCCCGTCCCTTGGGAGGGGCTTGAGGCACACATATAGATGTAGAACTGAATCAGTTTGGCTAGATAGGCTTGAGGCGCACATGTAGATGTAGAACTGAATCAGTTTGGCTAGACAGGATTTAAAATGCCTCTGGTACCCTGCAGGTTAGCACCCAAGGTGGCGATGAGGTACTGTAGAACAGTATAGACTGTTGCCTTATAGATAGGATGTTAACCAGGGTAGTGCTGTTTTTGTCAGTCATGCTAGCACAGGAGTGGGCAATTATGGTCCTCAAAGGCCACATCACAGTTGGGTTTTCAGGATTTCCACAATGAATATGCATGAGATCTATAGCATACAATGGAGGCTATAGGCATACAAATCTCCTTCATGCATATTCAGTATCAAACAAACTGAAGAAATTGCCCCCAAAAAACAGAATACAAGCCTGAAAAGCACATGAAAATTAGTTATGGCTGTTCACTTTTGTGTTCTGTTGATGTTAAGTATACCTGGAAGTCTATCATAATATCACTACTTGTATAATCTATTTCAATTTAATGCATACCATCTTCACCTCTTGGAATGATTCCTATATATTATCTAGTAAGCAAAGAAGACTTGTTCTTATTTCCAGTTTTTTCAAGCTCTATATAAGGCCACTTAATGACTCTAGAATTGTAAGGGAGCGCAGAAATTATAAAGCCAATTGATATGCATCATGTTCCATGCTGTTAAACTAGCACTGTTCAATATCAGTTTCAGTCTCCTATAACATTCTGTTTTGATCTTTTGTTTCAGTAATTTATTGTTGCAACTTTTTGTACTCCTAGATGTATTTATGTCCTTTCTACTCAAGTTGTTTTATGTTAGTCTTTAGTCAGAGAGACATTTTCAGAGTTGTTTAGCTTTCCAGGAAGAAAGGTTTCCTTAGCACATTTGTCATGGCCCCAAATCATCCTGATATTATTGCAGAAAGTGTTGACTACTTGGAGCTGCTTCACTAAATCACAATTGCAACAGCTGTAGCACTTTAACACATACACCCCCTCCCCCATTTAGAAAACTACATTAGCGGTTTTAGCACAGGTCAGTGCACTGAATGTTCTGCGCTGCTCCCGACGCTCATAGGAGCTCTATACCTGCCCCTGCCACAGGCAAAGCGGCTACTACTGCTCCAAAAGAATTTCAAGATGGCTGCCAAGACAGTGCGGCATGCCTTACAAGTTGTACTTTTACTATTGTTCTTTCAATCAAAATAAAAGTTAGAAATGCCCCATATACATATACACACTATAAGATTAAAATGTTTATTTGCAATTCCTTAGGCCCATAAAATTGCATAAAATTATCTTTCTGCTTTGAGCAGGGAGATGCAGGGAAAAAAATTAAGACTGCAAGAATAGTGAGGAGACGGAAATGTGATGGTAAGGGGACAGGAATTAAAAATGTGTTTCACTGTGGGGAGGGGGAGGGGATGGGGATGAAAATGTGGGGACAGGGATGAACCTGTCCCTATGTCACTCTCTAGCATCTACCACCATTTCTGTAAAATGTATTTCCTTAGACCTTTCACTTCTTAACTTCATCTCATGTCTTCTCACTCTAGAGCAGGGGTGTACAACCTTTTGGCTTCCCTGGGCTGCACTGGCCGAAAAAAATGTTTCTGGGGCCACACAAATGCGCAAACGCTGCAGCAAGACAGAGGAGGGAGCCGGCAAGATGCTAAACATCTGCGGGCAGCAGAGGAAAACACTGCATCACCCTCGACCGGGGCCGCACAAAATACTTCACGGGGCCGCAGGTTGGACATCTCTGCTCTAGAGTTTTCTTTCAATCAAAAGAGACTCACCTCATGTGCATTTATGCTATGTAGGTATTTAAACATCTCTGTCATATCTCCTCTCTACTGCTTTTCCTCCAAAGTATACAAATTGAGATTTTTAAGTTTGTACCTGTACGCCTTATGGTGTACACCAGTGTTCTTCAACCACTGGTCCATGGACCAGTGCCGGTCCACAGAAATTTCCTGCCGGTTCACAGGGCCAGCACGTGCATCAGGCCCAAAACAGTGTTCTTCAACTGCCGGTCCACGGTGCGATTGATGTGGCGTTATCTTTGAGCCAGCTCCCTCTTCCTAACTGATTCAGTGCACAAAGCCACAGGCAGTGGTTCCTACGGGCATCCTGCACCTGAATTGGAAGCCTTCTCTCTGACATTGCAACATCAGAGGGAAGGCTTCCAGATGAGGCAAGGGACGTGCAAGGTACAATTAGTACTATTATGGGGGCGGGGTCTGTGGTGGACATTGGGTAGAGATGGGCGGGGTCTGGCCCACGACTTAGCCCAGTGTTCTTCAACCGCCGGTCCACGGATCGATGCCGGTCCACAGAATAATTTTTTTATTTCTGCCGGTCAATAGGTGTAAAAAGGTTGAAAAACACTGGTGTAGACCACTGACAATTTTAGTAGCCTTTTTCTTGACTGACTCAATCCTGTTTATATCTTTTTGAAAAGGATTGTGAAAAATTGCAAAAGGACTTTGTGCGACTGGGAGACTGGGCATCAAAATGGCAGATGATGTTTAATGTGAGCAACTGCAAAGTGATGCAGGTGGGAAAGAGGAACCCAAACTTTAGCTATGTGATGCAGGGTTCCATATTAGGAGTGACATGGTAATGGTTATCATGGTAATTCCATAGTTACCACAGTAATTACTGCGGGTGGTGTCATCGTTGAAGCGTTCCGCTCAGTGGGCAGTGGCAGCTAAGAAAGCAAATAGAATGTTAGGAATTATCAAGAAAGGAATAGAAAACAAAGATAAAAATGTTATAATGCCTTTGTATCACTTTATGGTACAACCACACCTGAAATACTGTGTGCGATTCTGGTTACCATATCTCAAAAAAGATATAGGGCTCTTTTTACAAAGGTGCACTAGTGTTTTTAATGCTATAGCGCGCAATAGCTGAAAATCTACTGCCTGCTTAAAAGGAGGCGGTATCGGCTAGCGTGCGTGGCAATTTAGCACACGCTATTCCGTGCGTTAAGGCCCTAGCGCGCCTTTGCAAAGGAGCCCATAGTGGAATTAAAAAGATACAGAGGGGCATAATCAAAAAAAGCATCTAAGTCCCCTTTTGGCCTAAGTCCTTAAACGTTCAACGCAGAAGCAGGGAAAGTGTCCATAACCAAAACAAATGACCTTGTTTTGATTATGGCCTTCCTCTGCCTAAACACTCAGTCTCCACTATGTCTACAAGTACACCTACACGACGTCTACACTTTTTAGCCATAATGAAACAAAAAACCGCCTAAGCCCCAAACGTCCAACAGAAGGGCTTTTAGGTGAAGGAGGAGCCACTCCTTCGCCTAAAAGCTGGATTCTGTAACCGGTGTCTGTCAAAAACAACACCAGTTACAGAATCCCCCCCCCCCCAAACCATCCAGGCAGGAGGGTGCCTAAGCCCTCTTGCCCAGGCCAACCGCGGCACCCCCAACGATATCAGGGCAAGAGGGAGCACAAGCCCTCTTGCCCCGCCGATTAACATCGGGCCAGGAGAGAACCCAAGCTCTCCTGGCCCCAGTGACCACACCCACACCCCCCCCGCTACTGGCTTGGGCCAGGAGGGAGCCCAAGCCCTCCTGGCCCCGGCGACCACCCACCTCCCCCGCGGCTGGCTTGGGCCAGGATGGAGCCCAAACCCTCCTGGCCCAGCAACCCCCCCCCGAGTCTCAATCGGGTCAGGAGGGAGCCCAAGCCCACCTGGCCCAGGCGACCCCCTACCCCCACCCCGCACTACATTACGGGCAGGAGGGATCCCAGGCCCTCCTGCCCTCGATGCAACCCCCCTCCCCTCAATGACTGCCCCCCAGAACCCCCGATCGCCCCCCCAGCTGACCCGTGACCCCCCAGCCCAATTTCGGCACTTCCCTGCCCGGCCCGCGGTCTAGCCTGCTCTGGGCGAGTGTCGCAGGGCTCCTCTCGATCCCCGCCAGTGTCAGAAGCCTTCTCCGACGCTGGTACAGCTCATGAGAGGAGCCGACACCGTGATCTGGAGAGCAGGAAGTCCAACGCTGGCGGCTGGGAAGCAGTAAGGCTGGGGACTCGCGCATGCGCACTCCTGCGGACCTACTTCTCACAGATCAGAGATCACGGAAGCACGCAGTTGAGTGCACATGCGCAGCTAGTGGTTTTATTATATAGGATTTATTTTTCAGAACAACAAGAAAATTGACCCTGGTCCCTCCACAGAAAGTAATATCAAAGAAACAAAGAAATCGTGGAGCGTTGATGTCCAAGATGAGGGCGTTATTCAAACAAATAAATAATCCACGTAAAAATGTCTAGGGTCTGAACCTCTGGGAAAAATCTGGAACCAGATGTTTCTTAGATGTTTCCCAGTGGTTCAGGCCCTAGACATTTTTATGTGGATTATTTATTTATTTGTTTAAATAAAGCCCTCATCTTGGACATCGACTCTCCATGATTTCTTTGTTTATATGTATTTATTTTTGACATAATCATCACCAATCGCCAAACATTTCTGCCAACGATGCACAGGTCTTTTAAAGTTGTTATTAAAGAACTGTGCATCATGTCTTTTCAGCCAGTTACTCACAATCCTTTCTATCTCTTCATCTGCTCTTCTTTTGTCCCTTGATATTTAAATTTTGGTGATCCATTTGGGTCAAATCAATATAATACTGGAAGTTCCATTGGCATTGACATATGATACAGTGCTGTTTGGTGCGTTATTGATGGCCAAGAGTCCCATAACTTCACATAATAATAGACTACTTCTCATCATGATGGGAGTTCCCATGCAGCTTATTTTGAAAAATTGGGACAGGTTAAACTATAGTTTTTGGTGGGAATCCTTGTGCCAAACTTATAAATTTGAACATATGAGTGCAATACAATTAGGACACTGTAAGAAATTCATAGCAATTTGGGACCCATTAGCAAAATTTTGTAAAGATTGATTATTAGTTTTGCCCATTGATTATATACATCCAGGAAGGGTGGGGTGGGGGATACGTACTTAATTTATTTTTGAATTGTAATTTGTTTACCTTGATCATTTGTATTGCTCTTGATTGTTTTTATACTGTATGAAAGGGTGGGGGGAGGGGGGATGGATATGTACGTATTATATCAATTGATGGAATTGAGTGCTGTCTATTTTGTTAACTGTTTGATAATATATTGCACTTTGTGTTGGTTCTTAAAATGAATAAAGATTTGTGAAAAAAAAGTTGTCATTAAAGAAAGGGGCATCTTGTCTTTTCAGCCAGTTACTCACAATCCTTTCTATCTCTTCATCTCAGTTGAACAGATGCCCCCAAAGATATTCATTCACTTTTGGAAAAAGCTGGAAATCGCATAGTGCTAAGGATAGGCTGTATTTCAGATGGGTTAAGACTGTGAGATAATCATAAATCCACCACTATGATAGGGAAAGCAGAAGCAAAATCACAACAAAACAGAAAACATCTGTTGTAGAATAAACTGGGGAAATGCAGCTGCAAGATAGCATTAACTATTCAGATAATCAAAAGGGAATCAGCTCTCAGAGCCCTACGTTGTGTGCAACCAGCATTTAACAATACACTAATATGACAGCAAAAGGTAGATATTAAATAAAATAGGTGACAGTTTGGATCCCTGGGCATTGTCGGTCTGACAAATAGGATTTTAGCCATGTAAATGCTATGCCACCATATCTGATTCTGCTGTAGTTGTGCTCACCTGATTGCTTTGATTTTTGCCTGTAGCAAATTCATTATTCCAAAGGTTTTTTGGGCCTATTACGTTTGAGAGTTGAGCTAACGTTCTGGCTCTCTCTGAACTGCAGAAGCGATGTAAAGTGCAGGATCCTTTACTGAAGAAAATACAATGTGATATTTCCAATGGTGGTTCTCATAAGTGAAGACACAGGACCCAACATGGTCCGTGTTTTGGAAAAACACTCCTTCCTCAGGGGTCCAGAGTGTATGGAAACCACAGAAGTTGAGAACCTGGGCACCAACGATGTGCAACAAATCAAAAAAGACAAATGCCGGAGAGTTCTGTGCTACTGCGATGCAGTGTCAGACTGTGGAGAAAAAAAAGTTTTAAGCTGTTCAGCATTGCTACGAGTAAAGGTGTTGAACTATAGTGGAGCTGTTTTGTACTATTGGTTTACATGCTTTCTCTTGCTGTGGTTACTGTGATATACCTGCTTTTCTTACTGCACATTCGTCCCTTTGATTCTGGACATAGTTCGTTTGTACTCATGACTCTGGTTGGTACACTGCATTGTACTTCTTATTTTCATTCCTCAATGTTGTACCTTCTACTTATCGTTGTTATGTAACACTTAAAAACTCAATAAAAACCTTTTGAACTTAAAAAAAAAAAAATCCATATAGATTTATAAAAACAAAAGATTTATAGAAACATGATGGCCCATCCAGTCTGCCCATCCACAGCAACCATTATCTCTTCCTTTCTCTAAGAGATCCCACGTGCCTATCCCAGGCTTTCTTGAATTCAGACGCAGTCTCTGGCTCCACCACCTTTTCCGGGAGACTGTTCCATGCATCTATCACCCTTTCTGTATAAAAAAGCATTTCCTTAGATTACTCCAGAACCTATCACCTCAAAACTTCATCCTATGCCCTCTCATTCCAGAGCTTCCTTTCAAATGAGAGACTTGATTAATGCACATTTACATCACGTAGATATTTGAACATCTCAATCATATCTCCCCTCTTCCGCCTTTCCTCCAAAGTATACAGATTGAGATCTTTAAGTCTGTCCCCATACGCCTTATGATGAAGACCATGCACCATTTTAGTAGCCTTCCTCTGGACTGACTCCATCCTTTATATATCTTTTTGAAGGTGCGACCTTCAGAATTGCACACAATATTCAAAATGAGGTCTCACTAAAGTCTTATGCAGGGGCATCATTACCTCCTTTCTCCTACTGGCTTTACATAAGAACATAAGAATAGCCTTACTGGGTCAAACCAATGGTCCATCAAGTCCAGTAGCCCGTTCTCATGGTGGCCAAGCCAGGTCATTAGTACCTCTTCCTATGCACCCTAGCATCCTTCTAGCTTTTGCTGTCACCTTTTCAACCTATTTGACTACCTTAAGATTATCGCATATATTTGTTTCTCATTCTCTCTGTAGCTCCTACCCTCTCTACCTCTTCTACCTTTCTACTTTTGTCCTGTGTCCTGTGTGTCTATCATAATTAGACTGTAAGCTCTTTCGAAAAGAGAGCATCTTTTGTGTGTTTAATGTACGCTGCTGCGTGCATCTGGTAGTGGTATAGAAATAATAAATAGTAGTAGTAGTAGTAATAAAATCATGGCAAATCAAATTTGGCCACCACACCACACCATGTACAGGGGTGTGGACGTCCTTGGTTTACTCAAGACTTGCTCGAGTTTGGGCTTGCTGGTCATGCAGGTTCCAAAACTGCACTCGTGTCATTTCTTACATAGCTTATTGCTGTCTCATGCGATATTCAAAGCTGGCCAGACTCTATATTGCCATTTGATATAATATTATTTGGAACGACATTGTTCACCAAAAAACCTATAAATGCAAATCAGAATAAATTGCTCCTCATCATGACAGGAGTGGCCATGCGGATGATAATGAAAAATTGGGATAACTTGAATTATAGTTTTTGGTTGGAGTCCGTTTGTCAAATTTATAAGTTTGAAAACATTTATTCTATACAGAGGGGCCATCATAGTAAATTTAAAGAAATTTGGGGCCCATTAACAAAATATTGCAAGTAGTTTGTTATACATATCCAGGGGGGAGGGGGAGCGGGAGAGTGGGAGGTGGGTTTTAATAATTATAATATTTGATTGAATTAGAGTGCAGTTTGTTATATTACTTGTTTGTTCAGATGTATGCACTATGTATATGATTTTAAAATGAATAAAGAATTAAAAAAAAAAAAAGTTAAGCAGGTTCTAGGGCGACGAGTATTGCATTTTTGAATATCAGCCATTGGTTCTTGCCCTTACATTGAACTGACATCACAATGGAATTGGTGATGCCATGAGACATTACAAAAAAAGGAAAATGAAGGAAATATATTTTAAAGAAGTTGCATTTATAACAGTAATAATAATGCAATTATTAATTCCAAATAAGGACTATGCTAAAACCTTTCTCTTTTTGGTGTTCCCAAAATATACGAGGCATGTGAGACTTGTTTGCTTAACATAAGATGTGATGATTTGTTTTCATTCCAATGAAGAACTTTCTATGGTAATTTTTTCTAAGTACTTTGGATAAATTGAGCCCCAAGGCATTAGTACCTTCTTATGTCAAGAGGAAGGTTGAAAAGCGTGAAGTACTCCATTAAATCCCTCTTATTTCCAGCTACCATAGTATGCTTAAAGACCACTGCTTTCTGAAATGGCTCCTGCTTTCCTACAAATGCTAGTTAGAATTTTCATCATAAAATACTGTAGTAAAAGGCTATTTAGTTTTCTATAATAGGGATGGAGATTTCATCTTTTAGTATACATTTTATGGAAAAATTGAAAGGTGCTTTCAATTATTTATCTGAATTGAAATCTTGCTGTTATATCTCAAGCAAACACATATAATGCTATCAGCCTGCTGAGTACCATTAGGGCATCAAATGGTTCTATAGTGACATCTCTGTTACAGCTGCTGGTGCTCATGCAACTTTTACTACTGTTATAGAGCCATTTATTACATTTTCTTTAGGATGCTAATACATTGAGGTCTGCAGTTTTATTGCTCCCACTGTGATAACGACTAGCATGTATGATAGTGAGAAAATGCAAGCTTAGTAACATACCCTAGTGTATTAGAAATTTCTTAGATACGCTTGAGAGGCTCATAAAATTATTGACAAAGAGACATGAAAGAGGAAATATCGTAGGGCATATTCTTTCATTTGTTTTATTACCCCCCGCAGCAAATTGGTTAATTGTGCATTGTCAAAACATGACAAAAATATTTTAATGTCATTTTTGCCTCACCATTGTGTTATAATAGAATTCTGATTTATTACTAAAAATGACTAAATAATGTCTAAATTAACATAATAAAGGATATAAAATATCATTTTGAAATACCCTTATGCATGTCATAATTCATATTTGCAATCTATTAGAATTCTGTAAATTATTGTCCTTTAGCTCAGTATAATAGATAGTGTGGCCTCCAGTTGCATTCAAATCAGTTTAACTGTAATGATTATAACAGTACATACCTGATGCTCTAATAATGCATAGGAGTTTCTATAGAATACATTGTTCTATAATTATAAAGTAAGATTTAGTAACCAGGGCAACAGTAACTGAGACAGCCTTCCTTAACGCTCAGCAAATATTACATGATATAGGCAATAAAGACCTTGACACAGTGAAGAAAATAAAGGGGACGACTCAGAAGCAAGCCGGGTAACAGCAGTTTCTGAGGGATAAAGGAACAGAGTAGAAGGAACAAGGGAAAGTCCCATAAGTGTGCTTCATATTTCCTGCAGCTGCAGATGGCAGCCAAAATATAGCTGAAAGTACAATAAAAATACAATAAAAATAAACTACAATACTACAATAAAAATAAACTACAATACTACAATAAAAATAAACTACAATACTACAATAAAAATAAACAAACAAGAAAAAAAAAATCAATAAATCAGTGCTGCGGATAAGGTTGCTAAGAGGGGCATTTTTTTAAGTCTAAGGGCTCCTTTTATCAAGCCGCGCTAGCGGGGTTAGCGTGCGTGACTATCACGTGCTAACCCCCGCGCTGGCCAAAAAACTACCACCTGCTCAAGGCAGGCATTAGCGGCTAGCATGGCTGATGGTTTAACGCGCGCTATTACGCGCATTAAACCGCTAGCGCGGCTTGATGAAAGGAGCCCTAAGTCTGAAAACAAAAAAAATCTGGTTCATAAGTGTCCAAAAGAATAGGCAGCTCGAGAGCTCGTCTCGACGGGCGTACCTAACACGGAGCTGGGAGGCCCACGTGGTAGCCTATCGGAGACGCGGGGACTCTAGGGGGAACAGGAGGCAGGAGATTGGTCGGCAGGTCTTCCCGCTGTCGGGAAGACCTGCCATTGGATAGTTGTGGCCGCGGAGGGCGTCGGGAGGGGGAAGGGTTTATAAGTCGGGCTTCGGAGGACTAAGGGCGTTCCTGGTCCAAAAGAATAAACCCATCCATCTTACAGCCATAATCAAACAGGAAAAACTTCTGGATTCCTATTTGACTATGGTTGTAAAGATGGTTTTACACTGAAAACATCCAAAATGAATAGCCATTTTTCAAAGTTAGTGCTGCTTTTGAGTGACGCAAGGGCTGCCATCAGAAATTTCTGGGCCCCTTACTGAGCAATCCTATTGGGGCCCCCCCACGCACCCCTTCCCCCCCACTTTTGTCCGGGGGGGTGCTATCAGGAAATCGGCAGGGGACAAAAAAAAGTATGACAGCAGTGTTTATTGTTTATTCTTGTGCACAGCAGAAGCATAATACAGGAATTTGTGCTATGGTGGCCTAGGACCAATGTTTCCTCTAAGGATTGATGAGGTGTGTGCAAAAAAAAATATGCTTGAGCGACAAGTTACATACTCCACAAATTTAGGAGCAGGCGCGGTGGACGCATTTTTAAACAAATGTAGTTTATCCTTGTACTTCTTATGTATTTTTAATCATCTATGGATATGTTTGTATGTTTATTATTCAAATGGTTTTATTTATTTCCCCAAATTTATTTTTGTTATACGCATTGAAAATATTTGATATTGCGTTTAAATCAAAATCTCAATAAACTTGAAACTTGAAACGAGTGCCCGTGAGATTGTGGGAGGGTTAAATACTCAAAACTTAGAAGAATAACAATTTACTTAAAGTTTTTGCTACGCCAGCTTTCTGGTATCTTTACATACAGTGGCGTACCTAGCATATGTAACACCCGGGGCCCATCATTTTTTTGGCACCCCCCCATCTGTAAGAAAAACATGATTTTTAGTAACAAACCACACGTCACACATGAGTACCTAGGAAAAGGCAGCATCTTATATATTGCAGTGAGCAGTACATCAATACACCCATTGTAAAACTAAACAAGCCAGACCAGCACAGATCAATCCTACATCGTCAATCCTAACAGAAAACCATGTCTTTCAAACACACAGAACACAGAAAACATCTTCACCTAGTATGGAATATGTCATCACAAACGAACCCCTCCCCCTTTCGCAAAACTGTAGTGTGGATTTTAGCCACGGTGGTAACAGCCCTGACGCTCATAGAATTCTGAGCATCAGAGCTGCTACCACCACGGCTATCGCTAAAAAACGCTCCACAGTTTTGTAAAAGGGGGGATAAAATAGAAATACACAGTTTCAACGCTCTAGCTCAGAGATGCCCAAACATTTTGGGCTTGCGAGCTACTTTAAAATGACCAAGTCAAAATGATCTACCAAAAATAAAATTAAAAAACACAAAGCACACTATACGCTGAGAAAATGTTAATTATCATTCCTATTCTGGGTTTTTTAAAGAGGTCAAGGCAGATGACTCTATACATTGTCACCTCAGTAACAACCATACAAAAATAGACAAATATACCCCCCATCCTTTTTATTAAACCACAATAACAGTTTTTAGCGCAGGGAACTGCGCTAAATGCCCAATGCTGCTCTCGACGCTCATAGGCTCCCTGCACTAAAAAACACTATTGCGATTTAGTAAAAGGGGGCCATAGTGCAAAATATAGACAGCATATATAAATTCAGACACATTTTGATCACAAAATTGAAAATAAAATCATTTTCCTACCTTTGTTTGGTAATTTCATCAGTCTCTGGTTGCACTTTATTCTTCTGACTGTGCATCCAATACTTCTTCTCTTCTTTCAGCCTCCTGTTTGCTTCCTCTCCTCCAGACCTCATTCCCTCCCCCAACTTTTTCTTTCTTTCTCTATGTCTGTCTTTCTCTGATTCTGTGCCCCATTTTTTTGCTTTGTTTCTGGTTCCCTGTCCCCCCCCCCTTCTTTCTTTCTTCCTTCCTTCCTCCGTGCCCCATTTTTTGCTTTTTTTTCTGGCTCCTTGTCCCCCCCCACACACACACCTTCTTTCTTTCTTCCTTCCTGCCTCCCCCATGCCACCACCGCCACGGAATAGGCTGCTGCTGCTGCTGCTATCGGGAACAAGTCATCTCCCTGCTTCTCTTCTGCACGGGGCCGACCAACTTTTGCCGCCCGACGTCAATTCTAACGTCGGAAAGGATGTTCCGGGCAGCCAGGCAGCGATTGGCTAGCCAGAACGTCCTCTCGACGTCAGAATTAACGTCCTCTCGAGAATTGACGTCGGGCCGCGAGAGTTAGGGAAGAGAAGCAGGGAGATCAAAGAACACGGTGCCAGCCTGATCCCTGATGGCAGCAGTCAGAAGGGAAGGGAAGCAGGATGGGCACCACTGCTCTAGGCGAGCCGCATTCTAGGGAGAACAGTGGACCGCCCCCCCCCTTGGTACGCCACTGGAGCAGCAGCGTATCTGGCCGGCTCATTCGTTCAAAGCCGCGGGTGGCGGCTCCTTGCGAGATCCGCGCCTGCGTCTGAAGCCTCTCTGATGTTGTGACATCAGAGAGGCTTCCGATGCAGGAGTGGATAGCGCAAGGAGCCGCCAACCCGCGGCTTTGAACGAACGAGCCGGCTGCTGCTCCAAAAGGAAGAGAATGATGCCTCCAGACTGCTGGCCGCAAATAAAACCTGGAGAGCCACACGCGGGCCGCGTGTTTGAGACCGCTGCCTTAGAGGGAACACTGCCTAGAACCCTGGGGGAGCCCGGGCCCCCTATCACCTCCGGGCCCCTGAATGCAGGACTGGTAGTACTGCCCTGATGGCGGCCCTGAGTGACGCTAACCAGTTAAATCAGCAGATAGTCACACGCAAGCAATTTAACCAGCAAGGAGCCTCTTTTGCCTGGATAAATTGTTTTGAATACCAACCATGAAATGGTTTGTGTTGGTTTGTTTTTTTGTTTTTGTTTTTAGATGTCATTGCAAATGACAGCCCATCCTTACTAAAGTTTTATTTTAACAGCTGTAGCATGCTCGCTGCCATATTAAATATCTAAAGTGGATATCTGAACTAGCAGAATAGGTGAGGAATGGATAAGAACTGCTCCTTGTAATTAATATGGATGTCATTACTTTTGAGTTAATTGCTAATGAGGAAGAGCCTATTTACTAAAGCCTACTTACTTTATGCTCAGGAACACCTAAAACTGGTGCACATTCACTGTGGCTAGCAAGGATCCCCAAGCCCTACCAGATGAAAACCCCTTCTCAGATGGGCAGAACCCCTTTTGAACTTGGCAGCCAGTGGCAGTGTCTTTGAACCAATGAAAACCCCCTGCAGATGCTCAATTTTCGTACATGCACTAAACTGATCATGCATGGCGAGTGATGGTGATGGCAACTCAGGGATACTAACTCAACGTTACTGTTGAAAAGGATTAAAACCAGAGAGAGTGAATAACAATCCATCTGCAATGGTAGCAGGTGATGAAAAAAGTCTCAGAATAAAGTGACAGTCATAAAAATAGGTAGTATAGTGCATAAAAAAACTCCAACCTGTACAGCCAAACCTTGCAGCTTAGTTGGGTTAAAGGTGCACTTGAGGTCACTTATCTGATACGGTTCTGTAAATCCAGGCTTCTTCTCACAGATATATTATCTCCAAATGCTGGCCAAGGATCAGTTCCATTCAGATAAAAAACCAACAAGAAATCTTGTTTCGGTAGTCAAGCCGGCTGCTTCAGGGAAAATCTACCAACCCTATGCACTAGTCCTCCAAACAATGGTGTCTGGCTATAAAAGGAGCTGATGCTATGTTTTCTCTGACAGTTTAAATTCACAGCACCGACAGCGTTCTTTTGACGATGTTACCACATCGCAAACTTGAAGCATTCTATCAGCATTGAAAAGGTTTTTCAATTTACATACAATAGGGTCTCCTGAAGAAGGAATCGAAACGGGGCCACGTAGAGACCCCGAACCTGTTATAAACTGAATTATCAAACTGCTTTCAATTTTCTCACAGAGCGATGTTCATTTGAAAAGATTTGTAAAGATAAGAAAAAACAAAGTATTTTCATACAAGTGTTTGAAAGACTGTAAAGACATTTATTTATTTATTTACTTTTGTAATCAAACTTGGAGCGTAACCAGAACTAATAAAGTTGCAACGACTGAAAAATATACTTTAGTTCATCACTAGAGGGCGCAACTCTCTTCTTGAAGAACTCTATACCTCTGAGTGACTTTCAAACGTGACGGTTGCAATCCTGAAGTTTGGTTACCAATTTGAATGAGAAGACAGTTCTTTTATTTGAACTCTAATATTTTTCTGACTTCCACTAATATTTAACTATTAGTACCCCAGTGACATTATAAAGAAATTATAAAAGGAGCACGGCAGGAACCACTAACCACTCAGTAACTCAGGGATACTGCCACCAGCTGTCAAGCTTGGAAGGAGTTCTAGCAACCAGAGGAAGAGATCAACTGGCTGTGCTTCAGAATCCCCACCAGCTCAGATGTTTATATGTTGAGCTTGGGGAGGTGGTGGGGGGGGAGGGGGGAGGGTAGAGGGGCAAAAAGAAAATTTCATGCCCACCCACTTTGGGCATGGCCACCCAAAATTGACCATCTGGCTATGCTACTGCATGGAAGCGTTCGCTATTTCTCCAGTGGTATAGCTAACTGTTCTCTGTTAACGTCTGTAGCATTCATGCATGAATGCTACAGATGCTAACACATCTCTTTCCCAAAAAGCTGAGAACACTAAGCATATTTATGTAAAGTGGCCTACAGATGGAAATAGATTTTAAAAAATTTTACCCACCAAAACAGTCAACCAGAATCAAGCTTCTTGCATGATTCACTTAATATAATACCATCTGAAAGGTTTGCACTGATTTGATATTAATATTATTTTTTTATCACCATGTGCTTTGAATTCCTTCTGAATCTATATCTGTGTTAAATGAATACCGTGACAGCTCGAAGAGTTAAATGAATGCCATGACAGCTCATCAAAACCTGTAGTTTAATTTCCTCAAAGGTCAACATAACAGAAGCATTGCCGGTTTAACATGTCTTTTGACAGAATTTATAATGAGAATAGAAAAGAGTTCAACATGGATTTATTATCAAGACAAAGATCTTGGTAGATGAAAAATAGAACTTTATTAATATCTTCATAGCTAAAATATTTGCACATGGCCAGGGGAATGCAATAAAAGTAATGCTAAATGAATCATAGAATATTTAAATGTTGAACAAACTTTTAAGTGAATATACATATTTATTTGTACAAAGAATTTAAGCTGTGCACAGCTTAGCAGTACTTTATAAGCAAACAAGTATTTGATTTCATTAACAATTTGGTTAATTTTCATACCAGTTACATAGCTTTAATGTACATGGGTTCCTTTTAGCTGTGTACATTGCAACAATTCTCAAAAGAATATGTGTATCAAAAGATTAGGTTCTTACCTTTGCTAATCTTCTTTCTTGTAAATCCTCACTTTATTCCGGGACCAGTGGGTTATTTCCCTCCTCCCACCAGGAATCTGTAGGAAGTTTCAAAACATTTGAAGCTTTTACCCCTCCCTCTCATACCTCATCACTGAGCATGCTCCTGTCCCCAGCAGTCTTAAAGCAGCTAGGAACATCTGTAGAAGAGAAGAACAAGAGAAAGAGAGGAATGGGGACTCCCCGACAAGCAAATCAGTTCTGCTCATATAACCAAATGCAACAACAATACAATCTGAAATAACAGGTTATAAAACATTTAAAGCCTGAATGACAAAACAGTGCTAAAAGGAGGCACAGCCTGCACTGTTAGAAAGGGGCGCCTGAACTAGGAAACCCCACCCCCACCCCCAATTAAGTGTTAAACCCAGTCTGATGGCACTCTTATAAAGGCTAGTCAGAAAACAGAAATCTATCTTACCAGTACTTGTAAGGCAGACAATCAGTGAATCAGCAAGTATAGGGCAGGTTCCAAGAATAAAGTGAGGATTTACAAGACAGAAGATTAGCAAAGGTAAGAACCTAATCTGGTTCTTGTACAATCCCACTTTATTCCGGGACCAGTGGGATGTAAAAGAGCAGTCCGGAAATTCAGGGTGGGGCTGATGAGCCCGCTGCCAATACAGAGGAACCAAAAGAAGCATCATGGTTGGCCGCCACATTGATCCTATAAAACATGATGAAGGTATGCAAGGAAGACCAGGAAGTGTCCCTACAAATCTCTTCCAAAGACACAGCTGACAACTCTGCGCAAGAGGAGGAAACTCCTCTGGTTGAATGAACCACACCCCAAGAGGGGGGGGGATTCTTTCCATCCACCATGTAAGCCATGGAAATGGCCATGCAAATCCACCTGGAAATGGTAGCCTTAGAGGCCAACCTACCTTTGCGGGCAGGACCTGCCTAAGCTGAAGAGCCCCAACCTCTGTAGTCTTCACTCAAACGAGAGGACTTCCGCCCCCTTTATCATTTTGGTGGCTCTTCTTTGAACTTTTCCTAATTCAGCCATATGTTTTATGAGATACTGCAACCAGAACTGTGCACAATAGTCAAGGTGAGGATGTACCATGGAGTGATACAGAGGCATTCTAATATTCTCAGCATTGTTTACCATCCCTTTCCTAATAATTCTTATTTTCCTGTTTGCTTTTTTGCCATAGCCACACACTGGACAGAAGATTTCAGTGTAGTGTCTACAATGACACCTGGGTCTTTTTCTTGAGTGCTGACTCCTAAGGTGGACCCTAGCATCTAGTAACTATGGTTTGGATAATTCTTCCCAATGTGCATCACTTTGCATTTGTCCACATTAAATTTAATCTTCCAATTTCTTTAGTTATTCCTGCAATTTTTCACAGTCTTCATACTGAATAGTTTTGTGTCATCTGCAAATTTAGGGCCCCTTTTATCAAGCTCCACTAGAGATTTTTGGTGCAAGCCAGCGTGGTAAATTCTCCGATGCTCATAGAATTCCTTTAAGCATCAGATCACTTATATTGCTGTCCTATATTAAAGACCTCAGGCACAGCTTGATAAAAAAGGGGGGGAGTTTGATCATCTCACTCATCTTTCCAATGTCCAGATCGTTTATAAATATTTTATTTATTTTCTACATTTCTATTCTGCACTATCCAAAGTTCTAGGCAGATTACAACAGACATACACAGAATAGGCAATGAAGAGTTAGTGATAATTAACAAATAACACCAAACCATGTTAAATATGTTAAATAACATCAGTCCCAGTAGATATCCCTCTGGCACTCCACTATTCAACCTCATTCATTGAGAAAAATTGGCATTTAAATCTATTTCTAATCCACAACAGAATTTGGCCCTCCTATCCCATGACTCTAATTTTTTTTTTTTTTTTTCAGGAGTCTCTCATGAGGAACTTTGTAATAAGCTTTCTGAAAATCTACATTTACTATGGGGCTCTTGTTCAAAGAGAAAAATATCCCAAAAATGGCATAAAGTGCCATTTGGACATTTTTCTTGCTAAAATATTCAAATCGCTAGTAGTTGAGTTCAATTATACTGTAGACTAGCTCTTTTTAAAATATAAAGCTTTAAATGGCTAAAGTTTTTCTCTACTTTTTACAGACTATGGTTTCAAAGAATTTTGCATACACTGTTGTAGCCTTGTAAAAAAAAAAAAAAAAAAAAATCTAGGGACATAAAACAAGTTTGTATTATGCTTTTGCAATGGCTTACTAACATTCTATTCCACAATGTATCATTTCCCAGAATAAGAAGGTAGGAAAATTGTCTTTCAGTCCTGGCAGTTAGATTGACTGAAGGCTCAGTGGTGTTTTAAAGATTTTTAATAGTATTTACAGGATGGTTTCCTTTGGAAATCTATGGTCATTCGTCATCATGTGGCTGTACTTGGTTGTAACTACCTGGTAACCATATCAGCTCTTGTTCAGTATATGAAATACTTTTGGGCTGGAACAAGAGATTAGTTTTCTATTCAACCAGTATGTGTCAATTTTATTACTTCAATTACACTGAAAAGTAACCTCTCCATCCGTAGCTAAGGGGTTTACTGGCAGAAAATGACCTGGCTGTTTTTGCTGTAAGTAATAAATTAAGGTTACCAAACAAATTACTTGTAGACCTTTTACTGTACCATATGAGAGCTTGCCCATGTCCAATGCCCTTTCTAGTTTTGCTGAAAGAGATACTGTTGTCTAATTTCCTTGTATCGCTGAAATAAAGGGAGTTGTCTATTGTATGGATGATAATTCTATAAACGTGCACCTATTTTTAGGCACTAAGAAATATCCTATTTAGATCCTATTCTATAATATTGCATAAGAACCTACTACACTGTTCAAAGTTGTTAAAATGAATGTGGACTGTAAAAAACTACAGGAAGACCTTAGGAAATTGGAAGACTGGGTGTCCTAATGGCAGATGACATTTAATGTGGACAAATGCAAAGTGATGCATATTGGGAACAATAATCCAAATCATAGTTACTGGATGCTATAGTCCACCTTGGGGGTCAGCACTCAAGGAAAGAGATCTGGATGTCATCGTGGACAATATGCTGAAGCATTCTGTCCAATGTGCAGTGATGGCCAAGAAAGTGCACCTACTGTGACCTAGATGCTGTATAGAGAAATATGTTATATTTTGTCATGTCTATATTGTCAATTATGTCATCTACTGTATGTCACATCACGGCCATGGCCATATTGTGAATGTACCTTTGTAATTCATTTGGGAGGATGGGCTAAATAAATAAAATCAATCAAGATGCTAGGAATTATTAGAAAAGGAATGGTAAACAAGACTAACAATGTTGTAATGCCTCTGTATCGCTCACTGGTGCAACTTCACCTTGAATACTGCATTCAATTCTGGTCGCCTTATCTCAAAAAAGATATAGTTCAACTAGAAAAAGTTCAAAGAAGAGCAACCAAGATGATAAAGGGGATGGAATTCCTCATGTAAGTGGAAAGACTAAAGAGGTTAGGACTCTTCAGTTTGGAAAAGAGATGGCTGAGGGGAGATATGATTGAAGTCTACAAAATTCTGAGTGGTGTAGAACGGGTACAACTGGATCAATTTTTTACTCCATTAAAAATTACAAAGACTAGGGGCACTCAATGAAGTTACATGGAGATACTTCTTTTTTTTTTCTTTTTTAAATTCTTTATTCAGTTTAAAACTAACAATAAGTGCAATAAAATTAATAAAAACATTTTATACTTTAACAGCACTTAATATTCTATTAAATTATAGTACATATCAATTATATATAACAACCCCCCTCCCCCAACTATACACCCAACAATTGCCCTCAACCCTAACATGGAGATACTTCTAAAACCAATAGGAGGAAATATGTTTTCATTTGGAGAATAGTTAAGCTCTGGAACACATTGCCAGAGGATGTGGTAAGAGCGGTTAATGTAGCTGGTTTTTAAAAAACATTTGGACAAGTTTCTGGAGGAAGTGTCCATAGTCTGCTATTGAGACAGACATAAGGAAAGCCACTGCTTACCCTGGATCGATAACATGGAATGTTGCTAGTATTTGGGTTTTTGCCAAGTACTTGTGGCCTGGATTGACCACTGGGGAAATGGGATACTGGACTAGACGGACCATTGATCTGACCCATAGTGGTGTGTGGTGTGCTTGCCTTGGCATTTTATTTGAAAAAGGTGCCACATTAGCAAGATAATTTGATCCTATGATGAGACTCCAACACATGGAGAATGCATGCCCATCACCAAGAGAAGGGGAGACAGTACAGCACACATGCGTTGGTGTTCCGCAAGATAAAGGTGCCATCTTTGAATGATGTTTGCAATTTGCATTTGGAAAAAGTATTGATGCAAGTTAGGGAGCTACTCATTCACTTTTTCTTTTTTTTTTTTTTAATCTTTATTAAGTTTTCAAGGCTAATAAAAAGTGCAGAACATTATATATAAATTAATAATCATAGTAAGCATTTATAATCAATCAATAACAATAGAGAAAGAATAAGCCCCCCCTTCCAATACATTCAATAAAGGAATAAAAGAAAACCAAAAGAGATATCCCCCCTCCCAGGGCTGGATTAACCAATAGGCCCAGTAGGCATGTGCCTAGGGCCCAAAATAGTCAGGGGGGCCCGCTGAAGGATGACTTACCATGCCATTATTTTTTATACAGCAACAGGCTCTCCCTCTTCCCTCCCTGCATGGCAATGGGCCCCCACCCGACGACAACAATGCCGGCTCCCTCCATAGTAACGGGCCCCCACCCAACGACAATAACGCTGCCACCCCCGGCATCGATGGACGAAAATGCAGCCAACGCAGCTTCAAGAAGGTCCCACTATGACTGCGTCTGCCGGTCCATCCCCCTCCGACGTCACTTACTTCGTCCGGCAGACGCAGTCATCGCAGGACCTTCTTGGAGCTGCATTGGTTGCATTACCGTCCATCGATGCCGGGGGGGATAGCGTTGTTGTCATCGGGTGGGGGCCCATTGCTTGGGGAGCCGGCATTGTTGTCATCGGGTGGGGGCCTGTTGCCGTGCAGGGAGGGAAGAGGGGGGGCCTGTTGCCGTCTGAAAAAAAAAATGGCTACATTGCCGTTGATGCCGGCAATTGGCTGCATTGGTCTCTGTGGATGCTGGGGGGGGGGCGGTGTTGTTGTCATCGTCGATGCCGGATGGGGGCCATTGCTGTAGGGGGGTGCACATTGCCATTGCTGTGTGGAAAGGGTGGTGTAGGGAGAGGAAGGGGGCATATGCTGATGGAATTGGTGTGCAGGGAAAGGGGGAAAACAAGGAGGAAGGATACTGGATGGATTTAGGCTGGAGGGAAAGAAAGGGGTCTAATGTTGATGGAATTGGTGTGCAGGGAAAGGGGGGGAGACATAAGGGTGAAGTATACTGGATAGATTTAGGCTGGAGGGAAAGAAAGGGGGCAGATGCTGATGGAAGTGGGGGGAAGAGAGAGGAGAGAGTGAAATGCCAACCCATGGGGGTGTGGGTGTGGGAGAGGGAAGGGAAGAAGAGGAGAGGAGAGATATGCCAGATCATTGGAGGAGGGAATGGAAGAAGATGGATGCCAGACCAATGGGGGTGAAGGGAAAGATGGAAGGGGGAGGCATACAGTTTCTGGAAGTGGCATAGGACAGGGTAGTTGGGAAGAGAAACGGAGAGATGATGGGTGGTGGTGGGGAAGCAGGGAGAGATGCTGGATGAAAGTGTAGTTGAAAAAAGGACAGATGGTGGATCTGGGGATGGTGGGGTCCATTGCCGAAGCTGTGGCTATGGACATGAAAAAAAGGAAAGATGCCAGACCTCCGAGGAAGGGAAGGGAAACGGAAGGTGAAGACAGAGATGGAAGATGGATGGTTAGCACGGAGAAAGAAGAAAACGACAAATGGGCAGGAAACCCTGGCAAGTGAGATATCAGAAGACAACCAGAGCCTGGGACCAACAAAAGGTAGAAAAAATAATTTTATTTTCTGTTTTGTGATTACAATATTTATTTTGTTTACACCACAGAGCCGGTGTTGGGTTGGAGATGTTGTAACCCTATATGTCTGCCTCCGTGTGTGCGGATCACCGGACTTGATGGACCCAGGGTCTGATCCAGAGATGGCAATTCTTATGTTCTTATGTTCTTAGTCACTTAGGGGTCCTTTTATTAAGGTGCACATTTATCATGCGCAAAATCAGTTAGTGTACCTTAATAAAAGAACCCCTAAGTATCTTAATTAAAAATTTGACCTGCAACTTAGCCTTTTTTTCAGATTTCGACCCCTTATGTGATTGATTTTGACACCCCTGATGTAGAGTGAGGCAGTTAGGCGATGTAAATTTGGTTATTAATATAGACTTATATTTCGGATAGTATTACTGCTTTACAATATATTTGAACGCATTTATATATGTATTGAAAAGGTTCAGAGTTAATGTCCTGGGTAAATAGGTGGGAAGGGAAAGAAGGGTGATTTGTTCAGAGATGTTTGGGGGTTGCATAGAAGAAAAACTGTACACTGGTATGCTAATCTTTGTTTTGAATTAAAAAAAGAAATATAAGTGGAAATAAAGAAGTAAATAAGAAAACAGATAAATGGGGGTGGGGTGGGCGGGGCAAGCTCAGGGGGCCCCAGTGTACTTGTGTGCCTAGGGCCCTCGAAGAATTACTCCTGCCCTGCCCCCTCCCACCCTTCCCTGGATGTGTGTAAAAATCCACAGAAAATTAAAGATAAGAGACAATTATATCGAAGTAACAAAAGACGTCAATGGACCCCAAACTAATCTGAATAACTTATTATGTCCCAACATGTCAGCGTTCATTTTTTCATACTTTTAGTATAAGCATAAATTTGCCCACCAAAAAGTAAAACTAATGCGATCCCAATTTTTCCAATTGCGAGTAACCATTTGCATGGCTATCCCGGTCATGATCAGGAAAAGCCAGCATTTATACCGATCCAATGGTCTCATTCACTTTTTCTATTGATTTTCATTTTATGTTTTCCATTTTTCCTTGAACTTGAATGCATTTATTAACTGTGTGACTTTATTCCAGAATGGCACAAACCTTGAAGAAGCCTAAATGGTGAAATGGGTTCCCGTCGGCTTGCTCTGTGGGGAGAGAGCAGAATCATATACTACAAGCTTGATACAAATGGGTTTTTTTTCACTAGAATGTTTCAATATATATACATTTATAGAAAATTTCTTATATGACAAATTAAGAATTTTTTTTTACACTAAGATAAAAACAAAAAAACAAACAAACATAAAGAAAAATTAGAAGGTTTTATGGATCAATGAAAGATATCACAATCCATTGATTATCACTAGACAGATAACTAGTCTATGGTTTGGATTTCTGAGATCCTTCTTAAAGAATACCATGTAGCATGGAATGTTGCTTCTATTTGGGTTTTTGCCAAGTACTTGTGACTTGGATTGACCACTGTGAAAACAGGATACTGGACAAGATGGACCATTGGTCTGACCCAGTAAGGCTATTCTTATATAGAATACTTGCATAATAGGTTAAAACTGCACCTATATTTTAGGCACAATTAAGGTTACCATATGGCTCCAGAAAAGGAGGATGGATTGAGACATCAAGGTTTTACTTCCACTGAAAGCAATGGAAGTAAAACCTGGATGTCTCAATCCATCCTCCTTTTTCTGGAGCCATATGGTAATCCTAGGCACAATCACACCAGTCATAGAGCTGGTATAAATGATTGTGTCTAGATTGTGAAAGAACACACACATACAGAGATACCAATATTTCAAATGATTAAAGATACCAAACATAATAAAATGTATTCCTCTCTGGACTCAAAGCAAGAGCTTGCTCAGTATTAGGAGTGTTCATTACCTACTGGCACCCACAAAATTGAACCCCACATATGTACATTAGTCCCCATGGTAACAGTCATGTGGATGGGAAGAGGTGTCTTCTGAAAAACCGCTCAAAGAGGCCACAGGTTCACCCGACGTCCAGAACCACCTCACTTTATCTGTGTCCACTCCAGTCAGCTTTCCCATGGTCGGAGGTGCTCCCTCCCATGGGAGGAAGGTTTCCCCCTGAAGCATGCAGAATGACTGTGAGGTCCCGGCTGTAGCCTAGACCTCTGCCCTTAGTTCTGCCTTTTAAAGCCACTCCTCAGTTTACCATGTAATTCCTCCCAGTTGCTTGCCCATATCTTCAATGACAAGATGCCCACCATCCTAAGCTGCAGTGAAGGCAAGTGCCTCTTCCAAGAAGATCAATTGGCTTGCACAGGTGGCCACGCTGGTATTGCATTACAGCATATGCCCATGATTAAAGACTATAACGCTACTTTGTTCATCTTGCGAGTACCGCTCATTCTGTTTGTGGTCACCTTCTCCAACTACTAGCTTCTAAGTCTATGTTTCTCAGTCTTTTTGTGCCTGTAACCCCTATGACTACAGCCTAATAAAAAATGTGTGACTCCCTGGAGGTGCAGGATAAGGAGAAAGACTTTTGGCTGTTTCTCCTTTGAACTTATATCCCAAAGTAGGGTGAAATTTGTAGTCTTTGAAATCAACGCTACAAGTCTCTCACATGGCAAAACATCTCAACCCTTTTTTTAAATTTTGAGGCACATATGTGAGTTTGATTCCCATTGTAGCTCCTTGTGTCTCTGGACAAGTCACTAAACACTTCATTGCCCCAGATACAAAATAAGTACCTATCTAAAATTTATAAGCCGCTTTGATTGTTACCACACAGAAAAAGCGGTATATCAAGTTCCATCACTTTTAACCTTTACTTTACACAATTGTATAATATACATGCATAATAAATATGTGCCTCACCCATGAACCAAGCAACTCCTATGAAAATACCTGCCTGCAGAGTATAAGCCGTCAAATACTGGCGCATACTTACAGAATAGCTGTAGCCAGAAAATTGTTCTTTTTGCATGTGTTTATTTTATTTTTTTTTTTTTTTGTAGTAAACATTTTAATAACTGCAGCCCACCCCCAACATTTTGGAGATACCAGTCCATGCAGAGGTATAGATGAGTACAGATCGTTTTTCCCCTTCACTTGTCCTTGTCAGAAAGAATTAGTCATGCACAAATATCAACATAAATACATATGCATGGCTTGAAGAACAGCATCTACTCACATTCTTTCTGTATAAATCTAAGCAGCCACTTAAAGAATAGCCTCTGTAGAGTCCTACCATCTCATCTTACATTTAGCAGAAGCAAGCATAAAGGTAGAGTAGGATAGCATTACTCTGGCATTCTTCAACAAAGTAAGGGAGCAGAGCAGAAAGAAGCAATAGGTGGGGAGGATATCAAAGAGAATGAAAAGAACTGCTCGGAGTCAGCAGCCTAGTTTGAAGGAGGGCATTAAAGAGCATGAATAATACAGAACTCGATTCGGTTTACAATTAATTTAAAAATAAGATAACTTCTAGTAGATCGAATGGAAAGAGTACTATTAGTTAGGATTAGATAGATATTTAAATAGTTGGAGGAACTGGTCTGAATAACTATTGCGTAAACAACCAAGTTTTTAGATCTTTCCAAAATTGCTGTAACTGACCTAACAGTCTTAAAGAGTCTGGCAGTTTATTCCCAATTTCCACCGGTTTAAATGACAAAGTTTTGCTAAGTTTCCCGGAACATTTAAGTCCTCTAGAAGATGGAAATGATAATTTATAAATTGTTGTAATCCTTGAATGACAGGATCTAATAGCATTTCAACATAGAGAGATTGAAGGATCAAATATTCCATAAAGGAATTTAAAAACGACACATACACACTTAAACTGTATCCTATAACAAACTGGGAGCCAAGTAAGTTTTCTCAACGGGAACATATGATCGTACTTCCTCTTTACAAAGATAAGTTTGGCCGCTGTATTCTGTATTAGCTGCAGTCGATCTAGGCTGCCCTGTTTAATACCCCAATATACAGAATTACAGTAATCCAGCTGAGCAAGCACAGTGGACTGTACCAATAATGTACAGTGTTTCTGATAGCATAATGTCCTGACTTTCCTCAATATACGTAAACTGAAAAAACATTTCTTTGCCAAAGAATTTATCTGGTCGTTAAAAGTAAGGAAGGAGTCCAATATAATGCCCAAAACTCTGGAGGAGAAATATAGTTGTAATGAGATACCTGACTTCAGTAAAACAACAGTAGGAAGAATTTCTAATCTAGGCCCAATCCAAAGTAATTTGGTTTTTGAAGCATTTGATTTCATTTGAATGGAATTAACTCACCTCTGAACCTTGGAGATTCAACTATCAATGCCTGTAGCCAGGTCACAAAGATCATGAAGATATCATCTGCATAAGTATATATAGAGGGGCTTAATCGAAAGGGAAGTCTAAGTCTGTTTTTGTCTAAGTCGCAAGTCGTCCAAAGTAAAAAACAGCCTAGCACACATTTTCGAAAAATACGTCCAAAATTTTTTTTTTGTTTCGAAAATCATCTAACTATACGTCCTGCCGGTCTGATCGTCCAAGCTGCTAAATTGTCCATCTTTATACCACATTTTCGTCCAACTTTTCATCCAAGTCAAAAACGCCTAGAACAAGCCCTGTTGGACATTGGAGGGGTCTGCAAAGTGATGGACTGAACACCCAGACATGGCACCTAAATAGTAGGGTACCTTACAGGGCACTGCTGTGAACTTCACAAAAAGGCATAGGTCATGGTGAGCCCCCAAACCACCTTCAGAATCCCCTAGACCCATTTATCTACCACCCCAATAGCCCTTATGGCTGCAGGAGCCACTTATATGCCAATAAAAAAGGGTTTGGGGAGTGTATTGGGGAGTGCACATGTTTAAGTATCAATGCAGTGATTACAGGGGCTTATGGGCATGGGTCCTCTTCTCCATGAGTCCCTAACCCACCCTCAAAATGGCTTAAGCTGCCTCTGTGCTGGACGACTAGGCTTTCCTATGCCAGGCTGCCAGATGATGATGGTCTGGAGGCTGAATTTTAAAGGTGTGATTAATATTTTTATGGGGGTGGATGGGTCGGTGATCACTGGGGTAGTGTGTGGGGGTCTGTTTTACATATTTGCAGTGCTTATCTGATGATTTTAGGTGGGTTTTTGTGTAAAACATTGTCTAAGTCGCAATGTTCAAGTTCCGTCAATCCTGGGCTGTATAACTTTCGGTTATACATGTTGTACGACTAAGTCTAAGCCAGCCCATATCACGCCCTTGACACTCCTCCTGAAATGCCCCGTTTAGCTTTGGTCATTCAGCGGCACTATGAAGGCCTAGCTCATTTAGAAATACATCCAAAATCCATTTTTATTATCGGTACTTGGACGTATTTGGCCAATGTTCGTCCAAGTGCCAACTTAGGCCGGTTTTTGGATGTTTTTCTCTTTCGATTATAAACCCCATAGTGTCTACAGACAAGAGACAAAAGTTTTTTAAAGAGGCCATATAAATGTTAAACAAAATGGGTGAAAGAGGGGAACCTTGTGGTACCCCACATTTGGGTGTCAAAGAAGATGAAACCTCACCCTTTAAACATACCTCATAAGAACGTTGTGAGAGAAATTTGTTAAACCAATCCAAAACCACATGATTCAGACCTATTTCGGCCAGCATACAAATAAAAATATCATGATGGACCACATCAAATGCCGCCGACAGGTCAAAGTGTAACAGTACTGCATATTTATTCTGCAGTTATAGATTTTGAATCTTTGCAATTAGCGATATTAAAAGAGGTTCTGTGCTAAAATTTGGCCTGAATCCGTGTTGAAATGATAACAAGATAGAAAATTTCTCTAAATAGTTGGAGAGTTGACAAGAAATAATTGATTCCAACATTTTAGCCATTGGCAGGACATCTAAGATTACCGTAAGCACTAACCGCTTTAGTTTCAAAAAACTCTTATTTGTAGAGCCGTACCGGCCTACATTGTGATTTGTTTTCTGGAAAATGGAGTTTCTATCTTGGCTCTGGTTGTTCGAGTCACTAAGGGCTCCTTTTACTAAGGTGCTTTAGCGTTTTTTACCGTGTGCACACCACACGCTAAATGAAAAATACTAATGCAAGCTCTTTGGAGGCATTAGCATCTAGCACGCGTGGCATTGTAGCGCACGCTAAGAGCACGCTAAAACCCCTTGTAAAAGGAGCCCTAAGTGGACTGATTATTAAGTGCCTCTGTTATAAATTGCCCGGTAAGCTGGGTATTGTTTGTTTGCTGGGTGAGAGGGTTTTTGTTTTGTTTTTTTACTTTAGAAAGAAGTTAATGGAATTGTAATTTTGTTCTAATTTTAGAAATGTAATTTTGTCTTGTGTTCAAAATTATGTATGTTTATTTTTATGGAAACCGCTTTGTTTATAGGGGGTATATACATTTTTTAAATAAATAAATAAAAAGATGGACTTGGGAAAATCCGCTGCTTACTTCTAAGATAAGCAGTATAAAATCTGTTTTACTCTTTTGGGATCTTGTCAGCTGCTTGTGACCTGGATTGGTCACTATAGGAAACAATATGCAAATTGTTTAAATTTGTAATGTGTTAATGATATGATATGTATGTCGTCTAATGCCTTCGGCCTGTGGGATAAGCAATTATCTACATATTGAAGAAGTGAATAAATGAGTGAACAAAACAAAGCACTATTATGGATAACTAACCATTCAACAGACTTAATGAATGAAAATGGAGAAAAGTAGTGTGTAGGAGTGGTCCAATTATGTATGATGATCTGCTCATTCTGGGTGTTAATGCAACTATTTACAGTAACAATTAACTTGACATCTGATTACTAAATACCAGTTACAGAGGATAATTATTTTTTGTAAAAACAATTTAAGAAAGTAATCAGATTATATTTCATATTTACTGTTAGCTACTATTTCAGATTTTTAAGTGATTTGTTTGCCAAAAGTCATTATCTCCAATTTTCTTCTTCAGTCAAAAATAATTTAGTGGGCCTAGCTGTTCAAGGATGAATTCTTTGACAGTCTGTGATTATGCAAAAAATTATATTTTAACAGTTTGTTACACTGTGGAGTATGTTTACTACAGTGCACTATCAAATGGACTTATCACATGCTAACGTGGGACTTTCCAACGTTCTAAACCCATTTTGAGCATGCCTAGAAAATCAAACTATTTTAGTACGGGCAATCCCCGTTTTATGAGCATCTGACTTACGTCAGACTCGTACATATGAACGGGGGTCCTGTTTTACCTTCGGTGTCCCAACACACCCCTCTTCCTCCCTCCCAAGTTTCAATGCATCTCTCTCCCTCCCTTATGAGTTCCAACGCATCCCTCTCTCTCTCTCCCTCTATTCTGTGCCCCAAGTACGTGCCTTCTCCCTCATTCCAGCTGCAGTCATTTCTCTGCACAAAGTCACAGGCAGAGGCTCTTATGCTCATCCTGCAGCTGAGCCGGAAACCTTCCCTCTGACATGGGAGTAACTTCCTCCGACGTCAGAGGGAAGGTTTCCGGCTCTGCCACAGGATACATGTAGGAGCCACTGCCCATGGCTATATGCAGAGAAACAACTGTGGCTGGAAGAAGGGCTGGTTAGAAGAAGATAAACACCCACAGGATAGCCACAACCTCTGGCAATGCATTCCAGAATTTAACTATTCTCTGGGTGACTACAATAAAATGAGGAAAATGTTTAAAAAGAAGCTAAAAGGGTCTGTGGCAAAGGTCAGATGTATAAATCAGGCATGGATGTTGTTTAAAATTACCATCAAGGAAGCCCAGACCAGATGTATTCCACTTATTAAAAAAGGTGGAAAGAAGAGAAAACTAATTTAAAAGACAAAGTAAAAGAGGTTATTACAGCCAAGAAAACATCTTTTAAAGAATGGTATAAGCATCCCAATGAAGAAAATAAAATGAGACATAAACCCTGGCAAGTTAGATACAAAGCATTGATAAAGAAGGCTAAACAAGAAAATGAAGAATAACTTGCCAAAGAGGCGGCAACTCATAGTAACAATTCTTTTAGGTACATCAAAAGCAGAATACCTGTAAGGGAATCCGTGGGACTGTTGGATGATCAAGGAGTAAAATGTATGCTCAGGGAGATAAGGCCATAGCAGAGAGACTGAATAAATTCTTTGCTTCACTGGCTCATAACATAGCTAGCAAGCATTGGCGAAGGGTCTGGCAGAGATAGCAGGAGCATTCATTACCTGCATTCAAACATCAGAAAACACACCCTGTCCAAGCTAAGTTCTTTTTGAATTTTTATGTGTAATGAATTTGCATAAAGTGTTACTGCACATTTAAGAATTTATTTGAAGTGGACAGGAGGGGGATTATGAGCCATTGAGGTTATCTCCCTATCTAGTGTGGTTGCTGAATTCACAATGCACAAGGATCTGAGGCTTTTCCCCCTAATATTATAATAGAAAGGGGTTTAAGATGTATGCTGAAGAAGAACTGTCCCCATAAGTCTGAAGCAATATTTAACACATATAAGAAGCTCAGAGAGGGGTATTTTGTATGATTATTTTGTTCTCTCTCATTCCTGTATATTTTTATGGTGTTAAATAGTGGGGTTCCACAGAGATCTGTGCTGGAACCACTGTTATTAACATATTTATCAATGATCTAGAGCAGGGCTGCCCAATTCATGTCCTCAAGATCTACTGGCAGACCAGGTTTTCAGGATATCCACAATGAACATGCACGAGAGAGATTTGCATACCAAGAAGGCAGTGCAGGCAAATCATTCTCATGCATATTCATTGTGAATATCCTGAAAACCTGGTCTGCCAGTAGATCTCAAGGACTGGAATTGGGCAGCCCTGATCTAGAGATAGGAATAACTATTATCAATGATCTAGAGATAGGAATAACTAGTGAGATAATTAAATTTGCTTATGACACAAAGTTGTTAAATCACAAGACGATTATGAAAAGTTGCAAGAGGACCTTGTGAGACTGGAAGACTGGACATCAATATGGCAGATGACGTATAAAGTGAGCAAGTGCATATGGGAAAGAAACCCAAATAATAGCTACATGATACTAGGTTCTATGTTAGTAGTCACTGACTAGGAAAAGGATTTAGGTGCCATTGTAGAGAATACGTTGGAGCCCTCAGCTCAGTGTACGACGGTGGCTAAGAAAGCAAATGAAATGTCAGGAATTATCAAGAAAGAAATGAAAAACAAAGATGAAATGTTATAATTCTCTTGTATCACTCTATGGTATGCCACAACTTGAACACTGTGTGCAGTTCTGGTTGCGGTATCTCAAAAAAGATATAGTAGAATTAGAAAAGGTGTAGAGAAAGGTGACAAAAATGATAAAAGGTTTGGGTTGACTTCTCTATGAGGAAAGGCTAAAGTGGCTAGGGCTCTTCAACTTGGAGGAGAGATGGTTCAGGGGTGATATGACAGAGGTCTATAAAATTCTGAGTAGAGCGGAAAGGGTAGATGTGAATCGTTTGTTCATTCTTTCCAAAAATACTAGGACTAGGGGGCATGCGATGAAGCTACTAAGTAGTAGATTTAAAATAGACTGGAGAATCATGCTGCTCCTTGCCTTCTCTTTCTTTTTTTTTCTTTTTTTATAGGTGGGGAAAGGGGGTGGATTCTTTGGTTTATGAAAATTTGGTCTGTGCTGCTTTGTTGTCATTGTGGATTTTGCTTGCGTTTTTGACCAATAAACAGTTTTGAATATAAAATAAACGAGAAAATATTTCTTCACACAATGTGTATTTAAACTCAAGAATTCGTTGCAGTAAAATGTGGTGAAATCATTTAGCTTAGCGGAGTTTTAAAAAAAGTTTGGATAATTTCCTAACAGAGAAGTCCATAGGCCATTATTGAGATAGCTTGGGGAAATCCACTGCTTATTCCTAGGATAAGCAGCATAAAATCTGTTTTACTCCTTGGGATCTTGCCAAGTACTTGGGACCTTGGTTAGCCACTGTTGGAAACAGGATACTTGGCTTGATGGACCTGCAGTCTGTCCCAGTATGGTAATTCTTATGTTCATATGTTCTTACACTGAGTGGCACTTACTGTAAAACCTTAAGAACCTTATTGGGCAGATTGGATTGTCAATGCTTGTCTTTATTTGCTATCATTTACAACAGTATGTTAATTTTATGTCACCTGCAAATCTGATCATCTCACTCCTGCTATGTTCATATCATTTACGATTATGTTAAACAAGACATGTTCCAATGCAAATCCTTGGGGTATACTATTAGTGACTCTTTTCTGTTTAGTCCTACTCACTGTTTCTGTCTTTTAACAATCCACAAAATGTCTCAATATAGAAAAAACAAAGGCAATACTCTTCACTCAAAACACAGCTCAACGTTTTGGATAGTCAGATTCCAATTTCTAGCTCAGGATTTTAGGGATAGCATTAAATGCCGATATTACTTTTCATTCCCATATTTCTGTTATGGTTAGTGGGAGAGTTGGCGCAGTGATTAAAGCTACAGCCTCCGTACCCTGGGGTTGTAGGTTCAAACCCACACTGCTCCTTATGATCCTGGGCAAGTCATTTAATCCCCCAATTGCCTCAGGTACATTAGACAGATTGTGAGCCCACCCGAACAGACTGGGAAAATGCTTGAGTGCCTGAATAAACTCATGTAAACCGTTCTGAGCTCTCCTGGGAGAACGGTATAGAAAATTGAATAATAAATAAATAAATAAACAAACTGTGCCAGATTACTTACATATATCCTTTTCAACAATGCTGTGAATATTATTACAGAAACAATAGTTAAGTCATGTACAGTAATGTATACACAAATTTATCCACAGGATCTCAAATTAGATAATATTCCTTGCTTCAACAGTAAGGATCACGGGGGAAGCCACTGCTTGCACTGTATCGATACTTTGGAATATTGGTACACCTTGGGTTTTGGCCAGGTACTAGTGACTTGGATTGGCCACCGTGAGAACAGGCTACTCGGCTTGATGGACCATTGGTCTAACCCAGTATGGCTATTATGTTCTTATGTGGCTCAAGTATAGGACAATTAATCCATTATAACATCACTGATGAGGTTGGTTCTGAGGCACTGTGGAATGAGGCATTATGACATCACAATCTCAGCTCTGGAATGTTGCTCTCATTGGGATTCCAGAATGTTGCTATCCTTTAAGATGCTGGAATGTTGCTATTCTTTGGGTTTTGGCCAGGTACTAGTATCCTGGATTGGCCACCATGAGAACGGGCTACTGGGCTTGATGGACCATTGATCTGACCCAGTAAGGTTATTCTTATGTTCTTATGATCTCATACTTGTTCATTGCACATATCACATTCCAATACATACATTTATCCCTGCGGTTATTTGAAATTAGTTTTAACAAAAAGGAAAGCTGATAAATTAATAACAGATTTCTCCTTTATTAGTTCATATTCGAACCCCTGAAGCTCTCAAAATAATAACTATGCACTTGTAAGTTAAATTCTCACATGGCAAACTTGTTCCCATACAGCAGCCAAGAAGGAATGTGCTAAAAAGCTTATGTAGAGCAGTGGTTCCCAACCCTTTCCTGGTGGACCATCAGGCCAATCGGGTTTTCAGAATAACCCTAATGAATATGCATGGAGCAGATTTGCATGCCTGTCACTTCCATTATATGCAAATCTCTCTCATGCATATTTATTACGGCTAGCTTGAAAACCCGATTGGCCTAGTGGTCCTCCAGGACAGGGTTGGGAACCACTGATGTAGAGAACCCTTTACTAATTTGAAAAACCAACATTTATCATCAGCCCTACAAGTGGATTTTGCAACTTTCACTGGCTTCCAGATGGTTCAATGAGCCACAAATTTGAATTTTGTTTTCAAATTCCTACCACTTTGTTTAAAATTTAGATTATTAAAATTGCTGATTTTCTCTTTATTGCTTTTTAGTGGGGGGGGGGGGGTCAACATTTTCCTTTCACTGCTGCTACTTTATAAATTGCATTGCAATGAACCCATCATGATATGTCATATTTTTTTTCCCCATTTAACGAACTGGTTCTTGCTGAACTACTGTATTGTAATGTAAACAAGTTTGATGCCAGCACTTCAGAGCACTAATCACATTCAGTTATAGACTTTCAAAACAGTTTCGGCATATGAGTATTACCAAAGATTAAATTCCCTGTATGGAACTAATTTCTGAAACAGATGGCTGAACACAAGTTTCATAGCCCTTAAGCTTCTTTATTGCAAATAAAATACTTGCTAGGATAGGTAAAATAAAAGTAGAACACAGCTGTCTTATTTGTATATATTTTGACTAAGGACACATAATCGGTCTTTAAAGGATGTGACATGGTTAAAAATAAAAAATTTATCTTCGGTGCTTTTGTCCCCTAGAATCATTAGTGAGCATATGTACCAAAATGACTACTCACAAGGTGCCCGTGCTCCAGGGGCAATCCGTCATAGTAAAATAAATATAAACTATATTGTCAGTCTATGTTCAAATAGCAGGAGGGGGCTTTCACCATAAAAAAGGGAATCTAAAACACATTGGAATAATCAAAATTATAATAACATATCACACTCCTTGAGGCAATAGAAATAATTATCTGTTTTATACAATTTGCACAGGCCTTCGGACAGATAATTGCCAAAGTACAGAATGCTCTAAATTAAAATATCTGATTTATAAAAGAGTTTGTCTTATGTTCAGTTGATGGGGGAAAACAACTTTTTTAGAAGTCTAATCCATATCACAATTTGTATTCACTGTTTCATTTCTTCATTTCTGCTTTGGAGTGGTAATCAAATGTCATTTATTATTACTTACATTTCTTTTTAGGCATTTTTAAATATTTCAGGTGACTTACTCTACAACAAATTACCCCAGAGGGCATAAATATCATCTTCTTCCTGAATTCTGTTACTTAATTTCAACTCAGACTCACACGTTTGGATTATTTAAATATTCCTTGCGAAGGCTAAAGGTTGGAAATACTTGGTTCACTGATTAATATGAATACCCGTCTGCTATTCCTTAACAATTGTACCATTAACAATGCCTTTCTGGAAATCAGTTCCTTCTTCTTTTGAAACTGAGGAGCATTCCATTAAAATTTTCCAAATTACTGTTTAAAAGGTTTACCCCCCAATTCTGTATATAGGGCTAGATTCACAAAGCAAACCGATCATGTACCGATCGGTTTGCGACCCCTTTACTAGCAAATTTCCCTCCGGCCCGATTCACTTACCTCTCTGCCGACCATCCTCCGATCTGCGCATGCAAATGAGGGCAACGGAATTAAAGTAGGCAGGGATGCAATTCACAAACCAAAACTCTGCAACACCGACCATTTAGAGACTTTAGCAAGGGCAGTTTTCATACAATGGAGAGGGCAAAAACCCAACTGAAGAGGGTCTCACAGCTGTCTTGTTTTTGTAAAGAGAAGAATGATTTGTACATTAGGAGGAAGCTCTCTCCTCATCTATTTTTTTCTGGGTGATTGGATTATTTTATACCTGGGTGGACAAAGATCAGCTAGCACTGGGGAGTCATCATCCTGTATCCACATCTCTACTATACATATTATCCCTAGTTGGCTATTTGCTATCAGGTCCTTTATTATTAAGGTCTTGCTGCACACTGAACGTGCATTCATGTACATACACTCTATTGGTACATAGTCATCTTCTGGTAATGATTCTGCAATATATATAATTTGTTTTAGGTTCTTACAATCTCTGCCATTGTATTGGCAGGGTATTATGGGTTTTGTCCTTCTGCTTCTTACAATCATACCTGGGACCCCTAGGATATCCATTCTTGATGGTATCTGGCCTGGCTGGGGTTCTTGTTGACTGGAGTAGGAGTTGTGTGTTTGATTATAAATGCTCTACTGAAAGGTATTTTGTTGCTTGTCAGGATGACAAAATTCGGATTGTAGCTATTCTGGAAGGCTCTATCCATTAGTCCTACTTTAAGATTATGCTGATTAATGTCAGGCTTGTTATCAGTGTCCATCCTGAATTTTATTCTGTGTACTATAATTGTGGGATTAAAGGCTTTAAGTGAACATAATTGTGGTAAACCTCTCTGGCAAACACTGTGTCTTTAGGATAAGGCCTTAAATCAGCATACTTCTGGTAGCATTTCAGGAATGATTACTATCTCTTCAGGCAGCCTCATGGACTAAGGATTTAACTCATATATTCACATTCCCAATTTTGTATCAGCAATTTTGACATGCCTTAAAGACATATCTTTTTAGGGAATCTTTTGGAAGTTAGAAATTGGATGTTTATTCATCTGTATTATTAATCTTTGTGAACCGCATAGAACTTAATGGTATTAGCTGTATACAAGTGAGTTTTATGTTATGTTATGTTATGTTATGTTATGTTATGTTATGTAAATATTATAATATCTCTATCAAAGATTTAATCTTTAATGTTCAGGTTTTTAAATCGGCACACTTTTAGTAACTGTTCTGGTATGCTCTATCACAACAAGA